>NC_133504.1:65836666-66465833 GCF_049354715.1 Callithrix jacchus | reverse complement strand
ATTTATATAGCACATCTCAGTGAATAAGGTATATTGACACACATTGTTTTAAGGATCATTTGGTAAAGATTCAAAATAAATTGACAGATTTTGTGGGGTTATTCAAATTTGATAAATGATGACCCTGGGCTAAGAAACTTGAATAAATTATTCAAAATTAGACTGTAGTTAAGTGGAAATACCATGAATCCAAGCCAGACATTTTGATATAGGCATAATATTCTTTACACTATATTAAAGAGACTGAATATTTATTGTCCAGCTAGTGCACCCGTTGGGTTCAGTACTTTTTTATTATAGTATAATCCTATGGCAAATTCATCTTCTAAAAATAAATTAGAAAATGAAATTTTAAAATGTGAAACATCTTGTCAATATTTAATGCAATTTTAATTTTAAGATACCTTGATTTTTTTATTGCATCTTGCTTTAAGCCTAAGGAAACCTGGCGCTTAAAAATTATGATAAGACCATAAAATATTGAAGCAGGAAGGAAAAGTATAATGTACACTATTCCTTTTTTCTCTTCTTTTCTCTTTCCTTTTTAATTTTTTTAATTTACATTTAATTTTGTATCTTCTTTTCCTTTCCTTTTACATTTACTATTTCACATTTAGTGGTAAAAATCATTAAAAAAAATTAAATCTCCCCTAATATATCCTGTAAAATTAAATGGTCTGTTATGCTGAATAGGAATGGTCAACTAGCATAATTGACAGATTTACCTTTCTCCCTGAAGCAACCTCTGAGGTGTTCTTATAAACAACAGAAAATAAAAATGACACAATTTTTGCCAGAGACTTGTTGTGTTACATTTGCTCTGCTATACAGCTTCGTTGGGAGATGTAGAATGTAAGCAAAGGCCAGACAGAGCAATGTGGCATACCATGAATATTAGATTTGGAGGCAGAGTGGGAACAAATTATTTAAAAAAAAATGTAAAAAATATAATTGCTAATAATTTGTGAAAAGACCTTAAGATTGTACCCTTCAATTATATTTCAAAGATAGCAACAAATGGTGAGAGAAAGCATATACCTTGTCTAAAATCATGTGGTAGAAAGGAGCTTGGAATAATTACCGTGGCCTCAGCTGTAAACACAGATTTTAGTTTGATGGTTTTATAATAAAGCTTCCTAATGATATAAAACGACAATCTCAGAAATCTTCTCAAATATTTGAAAATTAAATTTTGTACTTCTAAGTAACACATAGACTGAAGAAAAACTCTCAAGTAAAATTAAAAAATTAATTTGAACTAAATGAAAATAAAAATGCAACTTATCCAAATTTGTGGAACACAGCTGAAGATATAATTAAGAGAAAGAAAAGTCAGAGAGAAAATATTTGCACCCACACATTGGATAAAGAACTTGTATCACAAATGTACAAAGAACTCTGAAAACACAATGACATAAATGCAGACTTTGACAAAACAATCTAACTGTATTACCACATACAAATAAAGCAGTGATGGAATTAAGTGGAAAACGTGCTATCCTGAGTAAGTCTGGAAATGAGAAGAGACTGTACAGCTGAGGGCAAAAGAAACTATACATAAGCGCTGTTCTATAGTTTAAAAGTAGTTCTCTACACAGGACAGATTAAGAATTCTGATCTTACTAGGCATGTATTTTGTTCTTTGTTTTGGAAAATGTAACAAGTAAGTCAATGGTAGAGAAACCTATGTTTCTCACTGTTGAAGTGGGGTGTTATATACAAGGGAGGAATGCCAGAATGATCTGTATGGTACTACAGTAGCGCTGGGGAGATTAGTATGAACTAATGAATTGCTTAATGCAGTTACAGATAGATACATATAGAAATATGTATAGCTCTGTGTCTAACCACATCTGTTTCCTTGCTCAGATAGCTGAGATGCCAGAAATAAAAAATCCCAGTCATATTCGAATTGAAATTAGAAAACAATATCTGGGCATTGAAATTTCAGTGCCAGTGCCCAGATATTATTTTCTAATTCCAACTGGAATATGACTCTCCAATAAAAGAACTGTGTCTGTCTGAAGAAAGGGCTAATTTTAGGGAAAGAAATGTGTAGTATGAGTTTGAGACATTCTGTAGTGCCAGAAAGTAAGGAAGTGATATGTTCATGCACACACATGCAGAGTTGAAGGGATATATAAATAACTGAAAGAGCCCCCAGAAGCCAAAACGAGAACAATTTTAGATATAAAATAATAAGGTAGTAATAATAATAACCCAAATTATAAAAAAATACTAATAAGTTTATATTATTTAAATATATTGTTGAATAAATAAATAAATGGGGCATATAGGTTAATCCCTGTGCAGAATAATTCCAGATACCCTGTAAAAATACTCCCCATCAAGAAAGATGAAGCATAACTCCTCATTCTTTACATGTGTACTTCACATAGTTACTTCTTACAGAGTACATTGTGAAGAGAGGGGGGAAAAAAAGCAGTTTTAGACTATTAAACCTCAGAAATAGTACCTTAGCCAGGTAGGTGATCGTGGTTAACATAAAGAATGATAACATCAACAGTTGATGGTGTAATGAAGAAATAAGAATGTCAATTTATCTTTGTGGTGTTCCTCCCCAAAATATACAACTCCATTCTAATCCTCAGAAAAACATAAGAAAAAATCAAATGGAGAGGAATTTGACAAACTGCCTGACCAGTATTCCTCAAAATTGTCAAGATTATCAAAAGTAATGAGTGTCTGAGAAATTGTCACAACCTAGAGGAGTGTGGTATCTACCTAGGAGAAGTGTAGGTATATATCGTACAGCGTGGTAACTATAGTTAGTATGTTCGGTAAACTGACAATTTGCTAAGATAATAGATTTCAGATGCTCTCAATACCAAAATAAGAGAGAAAATTTAGACAATTTTCTTAATCAATTATTAAGAAATATTTACATTTAATCTTGTATTACTCTCATTACAAAACTATATATGCACATGAATTTAACTCCAATGAAGTTTATTTAAGAGAAATATGCTTAGTTATGTATACCTGTTAATTATAAGGAAACAACTTTCTCTCAGATAGATAACAACTGTGTTTTACCTGAATTGGCTAAAAAAGGACTATAGGAGAATCGCTTTCATAAAAGTTAATATCGGACAATGCAGGAAAATGGTGGATGGGAGGCAGGATTAACTTGCAGCTCTGACTCAGATGAACACAGCAGTGTGTGGACACCCACATGGAGAACTTTTGTACCAAAAACACCAAAGGAACATACTAGGAAAGCTGAGAGAACACACCGACCCTTTAAGGAGGTGGATTGCCATAGCAGGCTCCCTGGGACAGATGAGGAACAACAGTCTGCTTGTTTTCTGGGCTTCCAGGCATGCAGCCTGGGGCAATTCCTTAGCGCCGCTCACTAGCTGCCTGGAAATGAACTTGGTGCTGTTGGGCAGGGACACAATGTGAGTGAGAACTGGCCTTTTGGGCTATGGGCTGCAGGGCAACTGGGTGAGGCCTGTGGCTGCCAGTTTTCTCTCACATCTCTGGTGACCTGTGTGACACAGCAAAAGAAGCCATAATCCCACTGGGAAGGTAGCTCCTCTGGCCTGGGAACCACACCTCTTCCACAGCAGCCTCAGCAAGCCCTGCCCAAGGAGAGTCTGAACTCAGACAAGCCTAACCCCGCCCCCTGCCCTGGTAGCAGATGATAAAGGACAGAATCTCTTGGGAGCTTTATGGCCCTGCCCACTGCCTAATCCTCCCTACACTACTGCAACTGATGTGCTCTTGAAAACGCCATCTCCTGGCTAAAGGCCCAACCAACACAAAAGCAGCTCACTTAACAAAAACAAATCATAGAACCTTCAGAGTGTACTTCACTCCCCTGCTATCTCCACCAGAGCAGGTGCTGTTATCCATGGCTGAGAAGAGACCTGAAGACCTGAAGACAAATCACATCATAGGACTCTTTGCAGACACTCCCCAGTACCAGCCCAGAGTCCAATAGCTCTGCTGGATGTCTAGATCCAGAAAAGAAATAGCAACCACTATAGTTCAGCCCTCAGGAAACTCCATACTAAGGGAAAGGGGAGAGCATTACATCAAGGGAGCATCCTGTGGGGCAAAATAATCTGAACCACAGCCCTCGAGTCCTAGATCTTCGCTAACATAGTCTACACAAATGAGAATGAACCAGAAAAACAATTCGAGTAATATGACAAAACAAGGTCCTTAACACTCCGAAAGATCACACTAACTCACTAGCAGTTGATAACTAGAGGCCCTTGGTGTGGAAAAAAAATAAAAGGAGATCTTTAGTAAAAGGGAATGGAAAAGTGAAGGAAAGAATCAGTTCCCTGACTGTTTCAACAGTACATCACCGAGTGGATGAACAGAGAGAGATCATGCCACAGAATTTGCAGATAAGATTCTGAAAACCAGGTAATGCTAATGATAAATGAGGTTACTGAGGTTCAATGAGATTAACAGTTTTGCCCAAATTCTTACTATTAATCTGTGGTAGAGAAGAAATTAAAATTCAGGTCACTTGATTTCTAGTTTTCATTTATTTCTTCATGTCATACTATGGGTGTTTGTTACAGTGCATGGGATAAAATATCTCAATAAATGACATTTAAAGTCCATTTCAAATGTAAGACTTTTATAATAGTATTTTACTTGTGTTTCAATCCTGTCATTATCAAAGGATTGATTGCATATAGTGTAAAATATAGTATAAAACTAAATAAGTTTTATTTTTATAATTCTAAACAGTGTGTAGGATATTAGTATATTAATAAAATATCTGATAAAATTACAAATGCCAAATTGTATTGGCATAAGAAAAGAGAAACAAGCACAAAACAGATGCACAAGCCAGGTCCAGCTGCCAGAAACCATAAAATATTCACTTAAATGATAAGCATCATAATATCACTAAGACAGAATTATAAGAGATAGACATTGTGACATACTATGGCATCTGGTAAACAACCACAGCCACACAGCTCTGTTTGAAATTTAAAGCCGCTTTAACTGGTAATATTTATTTGCAATGGTAGAAAATTATCAGAATAAAATGTGGCACAATTACTGGCAAAAGAGAATCCAAGAATCGAAACTTTCAGCATTTCATTTAATGTGAAAATACAGAGTTAGAAGTTGTATTGATTATTTTAATCTTGTGTCACACTAGAAGTATTGTTAAAGCTCTGCGATTTCTCTTTGCCATTTGCCTCACAGCAGAGGAAAAACTGCAGTTGATCTATTAATAACTGAATAGATAGAGAAATACATTGTATTATCCCATTTAATGAGAAATGCCGAAATTACTTTAAAAGAGCTGATGATTGTATTTTCTGATATTATTACCATGACAATGGTTTAGTTAAATACGAAGTGAAAATCACATTGAAAAGTTATTAGTCATGAAATCAGCAAAATAAAACCTTTAAATTGTATTTCAATATTTAGAAAAAAATATACAAACTAGTTAAAATTATACAAGCTGTTGTCTTCTATGAAAAACACTTTGTACATAATACTTTTTATAGGTCAATGGCTATACCTAGGTGGCTGTAGCTTATACACTCAAACAGCCACAACAAAATAACATAAACAACAGTTAAAAAAATACAAACAAAAAAAACCATACACACACACATTTCAAATCTTATGGACTGAATTGTTTCTTCCTCCAGTTTCATAGCTTTACGCCTTAACCTTCAATATGATTATATTTGTAGACAGGAGATAATTAGGTTAAATGAGTTCCTGAGATTGAAGCCCTAATCCAATAATACCAAAGTCTTTACAAGACGAGGAAGAAGGACAAGAGCTAGCTCTCTCCTTCTGTTTCTCTCTCTCTCTCTCTCTCACTTCACTTGTGAGTCAAAGGAAAGGCCATGTGAGGACACAGAGAGAGGGGGTCATCAGCACAGAAAGAGAAGATTCGCCAGAAACCACATTTTCCAGCATCTTGATATTGGACCCATTAAATCCCAGAACTGTGAACACATGAGTTTCTTCTGTTTAAGTCACACAGGCCATGGTATTCAGTTATGGTGGCCCAAGAAGATTAATACATATACTTAAGAGAAGAAATCTCTTCTAAGTGTTCATATTACTAATGAAACAAATAAAAATAATTTATAACAGTCAACCAAAAGATTTGATACACATGCAAAGCATTATGGTGTACCACTTGATTATATTATACAGGTATGCTATGATCTCTGATAAAACTATTAGAAAACACTGTAAAAATTAATTGAAGAAAGTACTATCGGTTCAGAAAAAAAGTAGAAAATTTCTATCTTATTGATCTCAACAATTTAGCTTAATAAATTCATAAGGCATGTAGTAATGTAAATTATATCTATATATGTTTTCAAAAATCTGTTTGTAAACCATATAATTATATAAAATGTTGGTTCTCATGAGAACCTAATATAACTTTTGAATTACTGAAAAACAGTTATGTTTCAAAGGCCATCCAGAATGATTATGTTTATATGACAATTTTATTATTTTTTTAGTTTTAATAGCTTTCTAATCTTCAAACTTTGCCCCAGTTGCACGTTTTAAGCTTTATCAAGTGTGTGTGAAAATAGATTTGTCACAGCCTCACTTTATTCTAAGCTATGTATTATCAATACATTTTGAAATCTTATAAAAAAACATTATGTTTATAAAGCAAAATCTCATTGAGACAATATAAATATCTGTTATAAATTACTAGTAATTATTATTACAGAAAGTTTAGAAAGCAGAGAATTCTGATTTCACATTCACCTTTGAAATTAGAAAAGTTAAATTCAGACAATATCAATATTTGTGTATCTACCTATCTATCTATCTATCCATCTATCCATCTTACTTGAAATTGTATGCTGTCACACTATCCTAAAGCATAAGGTTGCACATGAAATTTCGCATCATATTGTCATTAAACTCATATGGTCATCTGTTATGTGTTACATTTGTTTCTATTGGTCCAGTTCCTGGTCATGTAAAAATAATTTCATGAGAGTCAGTCTTTCAGTTTCCGTTATTCATTTATTTTCATTTATTCAGTAAATATATTAAACTAATTTCATGTGCCAGGCAGAGAAATTTGAGGGACAAATAGAGAACAATACAAATATGGTCTCATCTCTCATGAAGTTTTCTCCTTAATGAGACAGACTGACATTAATCAAATACTCAAACAGATAAACGTATAATTTAAAATTGAAATAAATGTTATGAAGAAAAGCTACAGCTACTGAAGCTTAACTTTACAAAGTAAAAATGTATAGCCAATTTACTTTCCTAAAAAAATTATAACATGTTACATTTTTATTCATTTTAAATGCAAGTTGTTTTAATGATCTATAGACATCTAACTAACTTTATTATTTAAAAACAAAACTTAGGGACAATTTTAATTTTAGAAAATTATTCTTTAAGGATATCATCAGCCTGAAAGTGTTAATGTAATTTCCAGTTGTGACCAAGGTACCATGGAGAGTTATAGTTAATTTCTAGTAAATATCTCTTTTTTTTTGTTTTGTTTTGTTTTTATTCTGAGACGGAGTCTCTTTCTGTTGCCCAGGCTGGAGTGCAGTGGCACAATCTCGGCTCCCTGCGACCTCTGACTCCTGGATTCAAGTGATTCAACTGCCCCACCCTCCAGAGTAGCTGGGATTACAGGTTCCTGCCACCATGTCTGGCTGATTTTTGTATTCTTAGTAGAGATGGGGTTTCACTGTGTTGGCCAGGTTGGTCTTGAACTCCTACCTCAGGAGATCCACTCACCTCGACTCCCAAAATGATGGGATTACAGGTGTGGACCCCCGTGCCTGGCCGTAAGTATTTTAAAATAAAAAAGTTTCACACCATATGAATTCATTTGCTTTTGTTAAAAGAATATTCAAATTCACTAGAAAATATGATTTGTAATTAATACCATGGATAGTGATAAACCAGTTACACACTACGTAAAGCATAAATTGTACTAGAAAATAATTTGTAAGCAGGAATCAAAGGTGATCTTTGTATTTTGTAATAAAACACTATATATAAACTCAAAAATATAGCTATCTTTTCGACAAATGAGTTTAGGTAATATTTTTACTGAATAATCTCTATAATTTAAATAAAAGTAACTATGTTATTATCTGCAGGTTTAATATTAAGAATAGTCTACAGATCTAGTTAAATAAAACAATAATAGCCCTTGCAATCTAAATGAAAATTTCATTTTTTTAAAGATTTGATAAATATACTCACTATTAGGTAAGTTTTTCCTCATGAATGGGAATGTGAGTTAACTGCATCTGTTCTTTTTTAAAGCAGATTTCAAATTAGAAATAAAAAAAGATATTTGCCTGCTAGGTACTTGCCAATTTCATTAGAAGTGATGGATTTTTGTGTGTGTGTGGTATAGATTCGTCGGTGATGAAAAATACTGATTGCTTCTCCTTTCTAATATAGCAATAGTTCATGTCTTGGAACTACTTCTACTGTCAAAGTGAATAATATTTTAATATGTTTAGGTATGGCTTTATTCTTCCTGATAGAAAAATTGAATGACTTTTGACATTAAGAGAGTTTGTTATTAGTCACTTGAGTAGTATTGATGCCAAATGTATTTGATGATGTGTTTGAGCTTCAGATAAAATTCTGGAAAAGAAAACCAGAGGCTAAAAAGGGCACATGGTATCGCTCTCGCTCTTTCTCTCTCTCTCTTTGGGTGGTTTGTGTAAGCCAACAATCATATATTTCAGCAAAGCAGGAGGGCTTCTTGGAAAATGGGCCTTATCAGAAACTAGATTCGAAATTAGATTGTTCTTGCAGAGCTGTTTCTTAAGCATTTATGTTTGAGCTCTAGAAATTATTGCGATGTAAAAATCAAGCTTTTGGTTTCTGAGACTTGATGGACTCTAAGTAGCATTAGAATTGTCAGATAAATTTTTACCAAACCAAAAACACAGTTCTAAGTATAACTGTGTGCATTATGAGATGAAAATATATTGTAATGATGTGCCAATATTTACAGATCTCATGTCTGTCCAAACAAGAGTTTGTTAATAATCTGGAGTAATTACTATGTACTGTGTCCAGCATGTTGATAGATTTATTATAGAAAATTTAAACATGGAGAAATGTCCTTCTGCCTCCCCATCCATGACCTGCCTGGCCTTCCTTGTCTCAGGGAGTGGGTCACAGGTCACTATAGGTAATTTTAGCCCCCACTGGGGAAGTGTTCCAACAACATGCTGGCTATTTTGGTAGCTGTAGTTGTAGGGTTTGTGTATGTGCATGTGTGTTTGTGTGTGTGTTTGTGTGTGTGTGTGTGTGTGTGTCTGTTCTGTGACCACCCAGACTCTCTGGTACACCCCACCCTGTACCCAGATCCACTATTGCCTCCACAATAACAGAAACATGCCCAGGGACTCTGGGTAGGGGCTGAGGACATATAACTGCTGTCATTCCAGAGGAGCATTTTGAGCAATAAAATTGAGTGTTAAGTATTTTTGAAAATTTATAATAGACTTATTATAGACAATGTCAATATTTCCAGAGTTTGCATCTGTCCAACCAAGCATTTTTTAAAGATCTGGAGTACTTGCTATGTACATGTCCTAGACGTTGATAGATTTATTATAGAAAATTTTTGAAATACAGGGTCCTTTTGATCATTTGTTGCATTGTAACAGGAAACATGAAAATAAACACATAGGTAAACATTTAGGATACTCCTAAACTCCAAATGATTCCATCAAATTTCCTTTTATAGAAAAAATAATTACCAAGACAGAAACAATGAAGAGACAAAAGACTACTAATTTTTGCACATACTCTGATTTAGACAGAAAAGACCGGCTATGAGACTAGGCAATTTCAGAACACCAAGACAGCTTCTCAGCTGCTTTTATAATAGAGCACCTCATACAAAATCAACCCAGTGAGAAGAGAATTGGCATTGCTGCTAAGCAAGCATAAGTAAATAAACACTGTCGAATAATTACATGATAAACAAATAAGATGCCTGAGTGTATAAAAACATTAAAACCACTTGAATATAAATGTAGAAAACATGGAAATCAATAAAATCAGTAGTTTGAAAATATGCAGTGGAAAATGACCTTTCCTAGGATATTAATAAAGACTGTATAACTTATTATTACATTTTATAGTTTTCGAAAATGTTAAAAACATATACATGGTATATAAAAAAAAAAACTGGGAAGGACCTAGATAAATATTCAGAGTAACAGTGCTTTTGTAAAAATACTGTATCATACTAAAAACCTATTGATCAAAGCTGTTGTGGATGTAAAGATAAGAAGATAATTATAGACCGGGTCTGGTGTCTCACACCTGTAATCTCAGCACTTTGGGAGGTCAAGGTGGGCAGCACACAAGGTCAGGAGTTCAAGACCGGCCTGGCCAACATGGTGAAACCTTGTCTCTATTAAAAATACAAAAATTAGCTGGACATGGTGGTGCATGCCAGTAATCCCAGCTACATGGGTGGCTGAGGCAGGAGAATTGCTCTAACAGGGACCCAAGAGGCGGAGGTTGCAATGAGCCAAGATCACATCACTGCACTCCAGCTTGGGCTACAGAGCAAGACTCCATCTCAAAATAAATAAATAAATAAATAAAAAGTAAAGAGAAAGATAAATATAAACCAGTAAATAAAATTTCTATTTGAGTAGTTATATTGGCTTTCAAAATGTGAAAACTGTTTTCTCCACAAAGAAAATGAGTTATGTAATCCAGGTTAGCAGCTGGGGTGATGTTTAATGCTGTCAAAATAGTACAAATAGACATGGTTTAAAGAGTGGCTGTATATAAAGAATTTCTTAAATTGTGATCACTGTTAGCAAACTGAGACAGAAATTTGCATGTTAGAGTTTCTTTGGGAAGTGCTCGTATGAGTAATACCTGTAAGAGAGTGAAAAAAACAGAAGTATGTACGCAGAGGGAGATGTGTGAACTATAATATAGTTGCAGTAAAGGAGTTCTGGAGCTAGAGCAGCCTTCAGACTTGTTCCAAGTTAAAACAAAGAGGCTGGGATATGTAACTTCTCATTGGTCAGTCATTAGACACAGGAGGCAGCTAGACACCTTTGGATGAAGGTATATCTCAGAGACAGGTGCCTCAGGGAGCAATCAGCAGGCAACACTAGGAAGCTGGGGAAATGAGTGCCTATTGAAAAGGCAGATATACATGCTGCCCTACAATATCCATTAATGTCAACCACTTGTGCCACTCGTGTTCACTTGCTTATTAGTCTAAGTTCGACGCATGTAGATCATGCTTCTCCAGGACTTGTCAAAGAACAATTACATCAAACACTTGTTAAAAATAACAAGGAAGACTACCCAAAATGCTTGCAAGAGGAGTCAAGGCTATTTCAACAGGGGAGAGAAATTCAACTCAACTTGCAAGAAAAAAAAAGATTTCAAGTGCTGGTATGAGCTAATGCGAAATTAGAGGGTCTAAGGGAGAAGACTGGTCAATGTGATTAGGCTATCTATATAAAGAAATTGTGTTTTATCAAAGTTAGGCTCCTACTTGCTCAAAACTGAGAGACAGAGGTCTTATCTTTCTTGATGATTACATTCAAATAGATGGATCCCAGAATTTTCAGAAATAACTTCCTAGATTGTAAAACTGACAAGAAGCTAAGAAAATATTTACACTCATAGGGGCAGCGAAATAATTTGCAATTTTAAGTTTTTTAAAGTAAATACTGTAAAGAAGGAGGCCCTGGGCCTATAGTCAAGAAGCCTGTCTAACTGTCAGTCAAGTGATGGGAAAATTCAGGCCACACTGGTCAGACTGTTGGTAGTAGTTTGGTTTGGAAAGAAATACAAGTGTAAGGTTAGTGTCCCAAAATACCAGCCCTTACACAATGCACATGTGGGCCA
Source organism: Callithrix jacchus (assembly GCF_049354715.1). Taxonomy (NCBI): domain Eukaryota; kingdom Metazoa; phylum Chordata; class Mammalia; order Primates; family Cebidae; genus Callithrix; species Callithrix jacchus. The sequence continues at coordinate 66,453,947 of NC_133504.1, read as the reverse complement.
CTTTTCATCAAGATTAGGCAGAGAGTAATAAAAGATAACCCAAGCAGACTACTTGAGGCCAAATATTTTATTTCCTGCATTCTTTGCAAAAACTAGCACTGTCCCCTCTTGATGATAAGTGACAACTAGCTCTGCTGAGATGGTGAGTCCTCTTTTTGCCTAGAGCTCTCTTGATATAAGGAACTCAAAGTAATTTGGTAGCAGGTGTAGCTTAAAGTTGAGATTTTTGTCTTACATTGTAAGAGCTTTCCCCTCAAGAACCTGGATCTATCCATACATAGAGTCTTAAGTTTTTTAAGAAATAAATTTATTTTGTGAATTATAGGAAGGATTGATGAGAAGAGTCATTCTTATAATATGCTTGGTTTCTAAACCAATGCATTCTTTTTGTTTGTTTGTTTGTTGTCGAGACAGAGTCTCATTCTCTCACTCAGGCTGGAGTGCAGTGGTGCAATGTTGACTGACTGCAACCTCTGCCTCCCAGACTAAACCAGTGTATTCTGTATATTGGGTACATAGCACCACATAATGATTATTAATTTAAAGTATATACACATCTTGTGAAATCATACTACATTATTTCAGACTTGAATTCAGGAAGATACAACCTTGTTAAGTCTTCAAAAAATGATTGAGGCTGTGTACAGTAGTTCATGCCTATAACCCCAGAAACTGGGGAGGCTGAGGTGGGAGGATCACTTGAGTCCCGGAGTCCTAGTCTAGCCTGGACAACATAGTGAGACTTCATCTCTACAAAAAAATTCAGTCAAGCATGGTGGTACATGAGACTGTGGTTCTAGCTACTTGGAAGGCTGAGGTGGGAGGATTGCTTGAGCTTGGGAGGTTGAGTCTGCAGGGAACTGTGATTGTGTCACTGCATTTTAGCCTGGGTGACAGAGTGAAACCTTGATTCAAAAAAGAAAAAAGGACCTTTTGATAACTTTATTAGGCTGGTAATACATTGTGCTTTAAATGATAGGTTTGATAGATCCTACAGCCATGTTTTCATTGCTATAGTTCCTTTGTGTAGAGTAAGTGCCTTGTTCCAAGACAAGTTTATGTGTGATTCTACATTACACTGGTGGATCATACCTCTGTAAGTCTTCAGATAGATTTTCTGATCAAGATACTAAGGAAAGAAAATGAAAACCTATATAAGAAATATATGCAGATATTAAACAATGTTAATCTTTATCCCTTTCAGCATGAGAAGTCATTTATGTATTTAAATTGTCAATTAGTTAATAGTTTGCTTCTTTGAGGAATGAATGTCTATTGGATTCAACATTGATCTATTTTTCTGACAAGGTGGAAATTCAGCAATAGCAGAAAGCTAGGTTAGCATTTGTGACTGAGATCAGGTCATCGTACCTATCTCTTGCCTCCATCCCTGCCACTATTGCTACTCTGTTCTTGTAACCACTGTGTGAACAATAGAGTGAACTAATACCAATTGTGGATGAAATCACCTGTCCACATATTTCAGTCTACATGGTTCTTTTGTGGGTTACTAATAATAGACGTTCCCTTATGAGCATTAACATGCTCATAAAAATCTCATGCTCATAAAAATCTCATCATGCTTACATCTTCTCCAGTAAACACATCCTCCTGAGATGTCACCATCTCAGAACTGAATCTTCTAATTATTTTATTTTTTATTTCAAGATTCAGAACAAAGAGCCAAATCATTTTTCTACTGCATATATGTCTGTGTATATATTTATCTAAGATAGCAGATTAGAGGCTATAGTAATGCACCTCACCTACTTGGAAATAGCAAAATAGTGTGTACAGATTCACAATATGAACTTTTATCCAAGATAGAATATGGAAGTTCAATATAAAAGTGAAAGAAACTTCAGATATTTGAAAAATAAGGTGGATAGGAACCTGTGTGACAGGTTTGGTGAAAAACTTGGAATTTAAGAAGAAAAAAGAATGTCTACATGATACATATTTTCACTGGGAACCAGACAATCCAGGCCATGGGGGAAAACCTTGACTGTACCAACCCCTGGATTTGACTTGGAGAATAGTTGGGAGACTGAAAAAGAATGGCAGCAGGAAGTGGTCTGTGCACACTCCCAGACCTTAGCACCAATAGAAGGCCCTTCTTTATTCCACCTCAGTGGGAAATAGGGTAACTTGCCAGCCAGCATAGGAAAGAGTCACTGGTTTAGAGAGTAATGAGATTGGGATTTGTGATATAGTCTCAAGTAGGGAAGAAGCTTCCACAGCCAAACTGAGAGGGAAGTATGACATGGAGGCCTGTCATGGGTGCCAGAGTTGGGTGACCCACGCCCCCTGACTTTTCAGGACTAAATCAGGAGGGGTTTGGCACTGAAGACATGGTTTTGACCCAGGCAGCAAATGTTATAGCCTGGGGTGGTGTAGTGGTTTGAAGACCAACTGTCCCAACTTTCTACACAGAAGGGAGTATTGGTGGGTCAAGAGCATGAGAGCAAGACAGGTCCCACTATGACCTGCTAGGCTGTGGAGTGCAAGTTGCTCCTCTTTCTCTGGGCTACCTCATCTGCACAGCAGTTGTTGCTTTGCTCCTCCTTGGAGCACTGTTCTAGGGGCCTGAGAACTGCCTTCCAGCTCCACCAAGGCTGGCACTTGCACATGCCACTGGGGGCTCAAGTACGCGCTTGCCCATTTAGCTCTGCCTAGCTTTACTCCCTCTCCTACCCTGGAGGCAGAACACAAGACTGGAACCACTGAGAGTTCCATGGTCAAACGTGTTACCTGGAACACCCAAGTACTTCCTTTGGTTAAAAAGAAGTCAAGCATAAACCCTACTGTCACCACCAAAGCTAGATCTCACTTGCAAGTGCTAACTCCTGGCCTGGAGGTTGACATGCATAGATCATTACAACATATGCTGATCATATACAGCACTCAAGAAGAACATAAGCTTTATATGACCTCTGCTACCACCATGGCCAAAATCACCTTGACTACCTAGAAGTCCTTGAACCTGGTACCTGCCTGATACATACATTATCATTACAACTGGCATTTCAGAAAACTACCATCCGAAGGCTGTTTATAACCAAAGAAATCAGAGTCTATGCCACTGAACACACCTAGAAGCAAAGCCGAATGACCCTAACTGAACATACATCATAGACATATTTTCGGGGGAAAAATAAAAGTTCTGCCCCAATGAAAGTAAATATAAAATAAGCAGAAGCAACTGTTATCCTAGATGTGAAAAAATCAGGATAATAATGTTGGACGTATGAAAAACAATGTACTATGACACTCCTAAAGGAACACAGTAATTCTTAGCAACTGAGCCAAATAAAAGAAATCTCCAAAATGGAAAAAAAAAAAGAAAAAAATTCAAAAAGTACTAATTTTAAAGAAGCTCAATGACATACACAAGAAATCTGAAAACCAATACAAATAAAGCAAAAAATTAATTCAAGATATAAATGAGAAATTTACCAGAAATAGATATCTTAAAAAAAAAACCAGAAAGTCTGGAAATTCAGTACATATTGACAGGATTACACTTGACAGCAATACACGTGAAAGCTTCAAATAGAGACTAGGCCAAGCAGACGTTAAAATCTCAGAAGTTGAACATGGAAAAAAAATCCCAAAATTGGCAATAGAAGAGCTTCAATTCACCTAAAAGGTAAACTCTATACAACTAACAGTGCACTTCTCATAAAAGAAACTTTCATAGCCAGAAGAGATTGGGATTTTATTTTCAAAATGCCAAAGAAATAAATGACATCCATGAACTTTGTATCCAGTTGCAATAAGCTCCATAAATGAAGAAGAAATGAAGTTTTATTTTCAGGGAAGCAAATCCTGAGAAAATTCATTACCATTATACCAGCCCTACAAGAAATGCTCCGAGTAGTCCTAAACATGAAAATGAAAGGTTGATACATGCCATTATAAAAACACAAAATAAATACAAAACTTACAGATAATACAAAACAATTCCTCAGAGGAAGAGAAAAATGTCAACATGAAAGAACTCCACCAATTCACAAAGACAGAGAATTAACAAACAAACAAAAACAAAGAATATACAAAGCAACTAGCTAATAATATAATAACAGAAACAAAACCTCGTATATTAGTATTAAACTTGAAAATAAATATATTAAATGCTACACTTAAAATGTATATATTGGTAAAATAGATTTTTTAAAAACACGGATGAACTATATGCTACCTATAGGAAATCCACCTTACTAGTAAAGACACATATTGAAGATAAAGGGATGGAAAAAGATATTCTGTGCAAACTGAAACAAAGAGCAAGCAGAAGTAGCTATATTTGTATCATATAAAACAAAATTTAAATCATAAGCAGCAAGAAAAGACAAAGAAAGTCATAATATGATGAAAATGAAAAAGGAGATATTACTGAGGAACTGTTTTTCTCTTTCCGGGTCCACAAGGGGGCATAGTTTTAAGGGCAAGAACTTCCCAGTGCCATGCCTCCCTCCCGTCTCTCTCCGTCTGGGAGACTTAACAGTTTATGTTTAAATTTCGCTGGCACAGGAAGAAACTAAGACTCAATCACCCCAGCAGAAGTTTAAGGGAACTCCTTTCATTGGCCAGAGGAACTTGGGGAGGTGGGAATTTCTCCCAGGATAAATTCCCCTGTTCCTACATCCACACCTGATTTCCAGCTCCTGGAATTCCCTCCCATATAGTGGGAACTCTCTTTCCCCTCCTAGATTCCCCTTCTGGAGTCCTCTTCCATACTCTTTGTGGAAGTTTTTCTCTCTTCTCCTCCTTTTTTTTTCCCCTCTTTTCTCTACCTAAATAAAATCACCTTTCTGCAACACTTATTGGGTCCAGCTTGTAAAGTAAATACTTTACAAGCTTACTGTGCACCTGCTGTGGTCCCCTCTCTCATTCCTGAGAGGGCAGAGACCAAGAACCTACAACATTCTCTTGAGGGAGCTGTGCCTCACCAGCACCCCAAGAACCTGGTTACAATTACAACTCATGCAATAAAAATACACACACACACAAACACACACACACACACACACAGAATCAGAGACTAGGGGCAACAATATACCCACAAATGAGAAAACGTATGGGAAGTAAATAAATACCAGGAAACATACACTCTCCTAAGATTGAACCAGGACAAAATAAAAATTCTGAACAGGAGAATAGCATGTACTGAAATTAAATCAGTCATAAAAGATCTCCAAACAACAACAAAAGCCCAGGACTATATGGATTCACGGCTGAATTTCAACCAATTTACAAACAACTGGTTTCAATTAACTTCAAACTACTCCCAAAAATCAGAGGAGAGAATCTTCCCTGTCTCATTCTACAGAGCCAGTATCAACCTAATATCACAGCCAGACAACATGACAGAAATAAACAAAACTATGGCTCATTATCCCTGGTAAACATCTATGCAAAAATTATCAGCAAAATACTAACAAATGAAATCGAACAATGTATCAAAGAGATAATACAGGACAATCAAGTGGATTTTATTCCAAGGATGCAATGATGTTTAACATACACAAATCAATAAATTTGATTTACAACATAAACACAACTAAAAACAAAAACAAATTGTCATCTCAATAGATGCATAAAAAGCATTTGATAAAAATTCATCATAGCTTCATAATAAATACCATCAATAGGCTGGTCATGGTGGCTCATACCTGTAGTCCTGGTACTTTGGAAGTCCAAAGCGGGTGAATAGCTTTAGCCCAAGTGGGTGCACCCAACAAAGGAGCACCCAGGGGGTGGACCAAAGTGGGTGAATATCCTGGACAACATGGCAAAATCTGGTCTTCACAAAAAATACAAAAATTAGCTGGGTGTGATGGTGTGCACATATAGTCCCAACTACTCATAAAGCTGAAGTGAGAGGATCACTTGAACCCAGGAGGTTGAGGCTCTAGTGAGCCATGATTGCATCACTGCACTCCAGCCGGGATGGCAGAGCAAGACCCTGACAAAAACAAAAACAAACAAACAAAAAAACCTCATTAATATGACATTGAAGGAACATATATCAAAATAATAAAATCCGTATGTGACAAACCCATAGTGAACATCATATTGAATAGGAAAAGTTGAAAGCTTTTCAACTAAGAACTGAAACATGACAAGGATGCCACTTTTACCACTCGTATTCAAACAGTACTGGAATTCCTACTCAGAGCAGTGAGGCAAGAGAGACAACTGAAAGGCATCCAAATTGTAAAAGAGGAAATCGGATTATTTCTGTTTGCTTCTGATATAATCTTATGCCTAAGAAACTCTAAAGACTTCTCCAGATTCTCCTAGCACAGCGCTCGAGCTCTGCTAAGGGACAGACTGCCTCCTTAAGTGTGCCTCCCAACAGGGAGAGACCCCCAGCAGGGTTTGAGAGGCACCTCATACAGGATCTGAAAAGAAGCTTCCAGAAGAAGGAGCAAGCAGCAGTCTCTGCTGTTCTGCAGCCTTCGCTGGTAATACACAGGCAAACAGGGTCTGAAGAGAACTTCCAGCAAATTGCAGCGGACCAGCAGAAAAGGTACCTAACTGTTACAGGGAATACTAAAAAACAGAAAACAATAACATTAACATCAACGAAAAGGGCCTTCATACAAAAACCCCATCCAAAGGTCATCAGCCTCAAAGATCAAAGGTCAATAAATTCCCAAAGATGAGGAAAAATCACTGCACTTTAGTTATAAGGAAAAATCAGTGAAAAAAGATTGAAAATTCCAAAAACCAGAATGCCTCTTTTCCTCCAAATGATCACAACTCCTTTTTATCAAGGGCACAAAACAGAATGGAGAATGAGTTTGAGGAATTGACAGAGTAGGCTTCAGAAGGTGGGTAATAACAAACTCCTCTGAGCTAAAGGAGCTTGTTCTAACCCAATGCAAGGAAGCTAAGAACCTTGATAAAAGGTTACAGGAATGACTAACTAGAACATCCGGTTTAGAGAGAAACACAAATGACCTAATGGAGCTGAAAAACACAGCATGAGAACTTCATGAAGCATACACAACTATCAATAGCCAAATCAATCAATCAGAGATTGAAGAGCAACTTACTGAAATAAGATGTGAAGATAAGATTAGAAAAGAAAGAATGAAAAGGAACAAATAAAACACCTAAGAATTATGGAACTAAGTAAAAAGACAAAACCTATGATTGATTGGTGGACCTGAAAGTGATGGGCAGAATAGAAACAACTTGGAAAACACACTTCAGGATATTATTCAGGAGAACTTCCCCTACCTAGCAAGATAGGCCAAATTCAGGAAATACAGAGGACACCACTAAGATACTCCTCAAGGAAAGCAATCCCAGACACACAATCATCAGATTCTCTGAGGCTGAAATGAAGGAAGAAATGTTAAGGGCAGGCAGAGAGAAAGGTCAGGTTACCTACAAAGGGAAGTCCTTTGCACTGCAAATTCTACAAGCCAGAAGAGTGTGGGGGCAAATATTCAACATTTTTAAAGAAAAGAATTTTCAAGCAAGAACTTCATATCCAGCCAAAGTAATCTTCATAAGCAGTTCATTCATAAGAAGGAATAAAATCCTTTCCAGACAAGCAAATGTGGAGGGATTTTGTCAACAGCAAGCCTGCCTTAAAAGAGCTCCTAAAAGAAGCACTAAATATAGAAAGTCAAGAGTGTTACCAGCCACTGCAAAAACACACCAAAATATAAAGATCAATGACACTATGAGGAAACACACCAAAATATAAAGATCGATGACACTATCAGGAAACCACATCACTGTGAGGGAACCACATGATGCTAGATGGTTATTAATGTGCAAAATAACCATCTAGCATCATGATGACAGTATCAAATTCACATGTAATAATATTAACCTAAAAGTAAATGGATGGGCTAAATGTCCCAGTGAAAAGACACAGACTGTCAAATTGGATAAAGGTCAAGCCCCTTGGGCACTCTATTCAGAAGACTCCTTTCATGTGCAAAGAAACACATAGGCTTAAAACAAAGAGGTGGAGGAATATTTACCAAGCAAATTAAAAGCAGAAAAAAAAAGCAATTCTAGTATCTGATAAAACAGGTTTTAAATCAACAAAGATGATAAAAGACAGAGAAGGGCATTACATAATGGTAAAGGGATCAATGCCACAAGAAGAGCTAGTTATCCTAAATATATATGCATCCAACAAAGGAGCACCCAAATTTATAAAACAAGTTATTAGAGATCTACAAAGAGACTTAGACTCCCACACAATAATAGTGGGAAATTTTAACACCCCACTGTCAATATTAGACAGATCACACATGGCAGTAAATTAACAAGGATATTCAGGACTTGAACTCAGCTCTGGACCAAGTGGACCTAATAGATATCTACAGATCTCTTCATCCCAAATCAACAGAGAATCATTCTTCTCAGCACCAGTTAGCACTTATTTTAAAATCAATCACATACTTAGAAGAAAACATTCCTCTGCAAATGTAAAAACAAAACCACAACAAGAACAACAACAACAACAACAACAACAACAAAAAAAAAAACAGAAATCACAATAAACAGTCTCTCAGACCACAGTGCAATGAAATTAGAACACAGGATTAGGAGACTCACTCAAAGCTGCACAACTACATGGAAACTGAACTACCTACTCCTGAATGACAAGTAATGAAGTTAAGGCAGAAATAAATAAGTTATTTGAAATCAAATGTACCAGAATCTCTGGGACACAGCTTAAGCAGTATTAAGAGGAAAATTCGTAGCAATAAGTGCCTACATCAGAACGTGGGAAAGAACTAAAATCAAAATTCTAATATCACAATTAAAAGAACTAAAAAAGCAAAAGCAAACAAATCCAAAAGCTAGCAGAAGACAAGAAATAACTAGATCAGAGCAGAACTGGAGGAGATAAACACACACACACACACACACACACACAACCCTTGAAAAATCATAAATCTGGGAGCTGTTTTTTTATACAAAAGATTAACAAAATAGAAAGGTCCCTAGGGAGACTACTAATGAAGGAAAGAGAGAAGAAAATACTGTGTCTATATTATTGTATCAAATAGACACAATAAAAAATTATAGAAAGGATATCACCATTGATCCCACAGAAATACAAACTATCATCAGCGAATACTATAATAACCTCTATGCAAATAAACTATAAAATATAGAAGAAATGGATACATTCCTTGACACATACACACTCCTATGACTAAACCAAGAAGAAGTCAAATCCCCAAAAAGACCAATAATAAGTTTTGAAATTTAGGCAGTAATTAGTAGCCTACAAACCAAAAAAAGATTAGAACCAGATAGATTCACAGCCAAATTCTCCCAAAGGTACAAAGAGAAGTTGGTACCATTCTTTCTGAAAATATTCCATGCAGTAGAAAAAGAGGGATTCTTCCCTCTTTTTCTACCAAAACGTAGCAGAAATACACACAAAAAAGAAAATTTCAGACTAATATCCTTGATAAACATTGAGCAAAGATCCTCAGTAAAATACTGACAAACTGAATCCACCACCACAGTATAAGCTTATCCACCACAAACAAATCTGCTTCATCCCTGAGATGCAAGGTTGGTTCAGCATATGCAAATCAATAAATGTAATCCATCACATCAACAGAACCAATGACAAAAAATACATGATTATCTCAATAGATGCAGATTTCAATCAAATTCAATACCTCTTCATTCTAAAAACACCCAATAAACTAGGTTTGAAGAAACGTATCTGAAAAAAATGAGAGCTATTTATGAGAATCCCATAGCCAATATCATACTGAATGGGCAAAAGCTGGAAGCATTCCCTTCAAAAACAGGTACAAGACAAGGATGCCCTCTCTTACCACTCCTATTCAACATAGTATTGGAAGTTCTGGCCAGGGCAATCAGACAAGAGAAAGAAATAAAGGGCATTCAAATAGGAAGGGAGGTTGTCAAATTGTCTATGTTTTCAGATAACATGACTGTATATTTAGAAAACTCCATTATCTCAGCCCAAAACTCCTTAAGCTGATAAGCAACTTCAGCAAAGACTCAGGATACAAAATGAATGTGCAAAAATCACAAGCATTCCTAAACACCACTAATAGAGAAGCAGAGAACCAAATTATGAGTGAACTCCCATTCACAATTGCTACAAAGAAAATAAGAAATATAACTTACAAAGGATGTGAAGAACCTCTTCAAGGGGAACTACAAACCAATGCTCAAGGAAATAAGAGAAGACACAAACATATGGAAAAACATTCCATGCTCGTGGATATGAAGAATCAATATTATGAAAATGGTCATACTGTCCAAAGTAATTTGTAGATTCAATACTATTCCCATCAAACTACCATTGATAGTAATTCCCTAATTCTTCAAAGAATTAGAAAAAAACTAATCTAAATTTCATATGGAACCAAAAAAGAGCTCATATAGACAAGACAATCCTCAGCCAAAACAAAACAAACAAACAAACAAAAAACAAAGCTGGAGGCATATGCTACTGACTTCAAACTATACTACAATGCTACTGTACTCAAAACAGCATGGGACTGGTCCCAAAACGGATATACAGATCAATGGAAAAGAACAGAGGCCTCAGAAATAACACCATACATCTACCACCATCTGATCCTCAACAAACCTTATAAAAACAAGCAATGGGAAAAGAATACCCTATTTAATAAATGGTGTTGGTAAAATTGGCTAGCCATATGCAAAAAAAGTGAAACTGGGCCCCTTCCTTACACCTTATGCAAAAATTAACTCAAGATGGATTAAAGACTTAAACATAAGACCAAATACCATAAAAACCGTAAAAGAAGAAAACCTAGGCAACACCATTCAGGACATAGACATAGGCAAGGGTTTCATGACTAAAACACCAAAAGCAATGGCAAGAAAAGGCAAAATTAACAAATGGGATCCAATTAAACTAAAGAGCTTCTGCTCAATTAAAAAAAATCATGAGTGAACAGGAAACCTATAGAATGAGAGAAAACTTTTGAAATCTCCCCATCTGACAAAGGGCTAATATCCAGAATCTACAAGGAACTTAAACAAATTTGCAAGCAAAAAAACAAACAACCCCATGAAAAAGTGGGCAAAGGATGTGAACAGACACTTCTCAAAAGAAGGCATTTATGTGGCCAACAAATATATGAGAAAAAGCTCATCATAACTGGTCATTAGAGAAATGCAAATCAAAACCACTTTGAGATATCATCTCACTCTAGTTAGAATAACAATCATTAAACGTCAAGAAACCACAGATGGTGGTGAGGCTATGGGGAAACAGGAATTCTTTTACACTGTTGTTGGGAATTTGAATTAGTTCAACCATTGTGGAACACAGTATGGTGATTCCTCAAAGATTTAGAGCCAGAATATCATTTGACCCAGCAATCCCATTGCTGGGCTTATACCCAAAGGATTATCATTCTACTATAAAGGTGCATGAACATGTATGTTTATTGCTGTACTATTTACAATAGCAAAGACTTGGAACTAACCCAAATGCCCGTCAATGATAGACTGTATAAAGAAATGGAATACTATGCAGCCACAGAAAAGAATGTGTTCATGTATTTTGCAGGGACATAGATGAATTTGGAAACCATTATTCTCAGCAAACCAACACGGGAACAGAAAATCAAACACTGCATGCTATCATTTATAAGTGGGAGTTGAAAAATGAGAACACATGGACACAGGGAGGGGAACATCAGATACTGGGGCCTCTCAGAGGGTACAGAGAATGGGTAGAAAGAGCATTAAAATAAATACTAATGCATGTGGGGCTTAAAACCTAGATCACGGGTTGATGGGTGCAGCAAACCACCATGGCACATGTATACATATATAACAAACCTGCTTGTTCCGCATATGTATCTTAGAACATAAAGTAAAAAAAAAAAAATTGCCAATGAGCCCATAAAAAGATGTTAAACATCAATGATAGTTAGGGAAATGTAAAATAAAATCACATTGAGATATTTCTTAAAAAAGAAGACTCCTCAAAATACTTCTTGATTTGATAAATGAATTTAGTAACATATCAGAATACAAATTAAATGTACAAAAATTTGTAGCATTTCTACATACTGATAATTATCAACTTAAAGACCAAATCAAGAAGGCAATCTTATTTACAATATCTAGAAAAATAAATAAATAAAATTCGGGAATATATTTAACCAAAGAGGAGGTGAAGGATCTCTACAAGGAAAACTAGAAAACACTGATGAAAGAAATTGTAGACAACACAAACAAATGGAAAAATATGCCACAATCAGGGATTGCAAGAATCATTATTATTAAAATGCCAATGCTACTGAAAGCAGTTTACTGATTCAATGCATTTCTATCAAAATACTAATGCCACTTTTCGCAGGATAGGAAAAAATTCATATGGATTCAAAAAGAGACATCACATTACCTAACTTCAAATTATACTGCAAGGCTATAGTAACCAAAATAGTATGGTACTGGTATAAAACTAGATACATAGATCAACAGAACAGAACAGAGAGCTACAAAATTAAGCCACATATCTATAGCCAACTGATCTTTGACAAAGGTGACATAAACATACACTGGGAATACACTGGGGGAAAGAAAGTACACTCTATTCAACAAATGTGTTGGGAACACTGGATTGTCAGGTGCACAAGGACACTGGACCCCTTAGCTCTCAACATGTAACAAAGTTAATTCATGTTGGATTAAAGACTTAAATTTAAGGCCTGAAAATTTGAAAATCATGAAAGTAAACAAGACAAACTCTTGGACATTGGCCTACGCAAAAAATTCAAGACTAAGATCTCAAAAGCAAATGCAACAAAAACAAAAATAGGTAAATTGTATTTAATTAAACTGAAAAGCTTCTGCACAACAAAAGATATAATCAACAGGGTAAACAGATACCTGCAAAATGAGAGAAAATATTTGCAAACTACATATGTGACAAGGGACTAATATCCTGTATCTACAAGAAACTCAAACAACTGAGCAACAACATCGACATCAATAACAACAGCAACATCAAAAACTCAACTAACCCCATTAAAAAGTGGTCAAAGGGCAAGAATAAATTCTTTTCAAATGAAGACATATTTATGGTCAATAAGCATATGAAAAAATGCTCAACATTACTAATTATCAGAAAAAATACAAATTAAAAACACACTGAGGTATCATCTGACACCAACCAGAATGGCTAGTATTAAAAAGTCAAAATATAATATGTTCGTGCACATGCCAAGAAAAGGGAAAGTTCTACTATTGGTAGAAATGCAAATGAGTACAACCTCTATGGAAAACAGTATGGAAATTTCTCAAAGAGCTAAAAATAGAGCTATTATTCAATCCAGCAATTCCACCACTAACTACCCAAAGTGAAAGAAATTACTTTATTAAAAAGATATTTGCAAGCATATGTTTATTACAGCACTATTTATAATAGCAAAGACATGGGGTCCACCTAAAAGTTTATCAATGAATGACTGGATAAACATCATATATATGTAATACATATATGCTATGAAAAGCTACTCAGTCATAACAAATAATGAAATTATATATTTTTCACCAAAGAGGCCATTATCTCAAGTGAATCAACTCAGAAACAGAAAGTCAAATGCTGCATTTTCTCGCTTTTAAGTGGGGAGCTAAAGAATGTACACATATGAGCATAAAGTGCTGAATAATAGAATAACAGACACTGAAGAATTGGAAGGGTAGGAGGGTGAGAGTGGGGTAAAGGATGAGAAATTACCTAATTGGTACATGTGGGAGTGATGGTTACACAAAAAGCTCAGATTTCAACTCTAAGCAACATATCCTATGCTAAAAAGCTACACTGTTACCTTGTAAACTTACAAATTTTAAAAAAGAAGTCTGTATATTTTTATCATCAGTTATTTCTTTTTCTGCACAGAGCGGCTGGCTACGTATCCTAGCCAAAGTTTGGCCTATTGCAAAAATGTCTCTATCCTAAGCTCTGTCAGAGCACACATTGGGCTGTACGCAGCAGTAGTTTCTTTTGTTTCCACTGACATTTTCAGTCAATCTGCTCATGAACTGAACCTAACCTTTTTCTCCATCAGCTTGCCATAAGAATGCCCTCATATGGTCATGAGCATGACCTAGTGAACAAGTGCAACTGCATAGTGTTGAAAGACAAAAACAGTGCCCATCTGTCTGCATAACTTACTTGTGACCTCTGAGCCTCCTCATGCTGAATCTTGAATATACATTTTCATCTTAATATGAAATGTTGATGAATTCACCTAACATTATGGCTTGGTGATCTAAAAGAACTTATGCTCAGTTCTGGCTGTATTGTCACTTAGTGATCCATGATCAGGAGTATTTGAATGGTGTGTAATGATCTGCCGATAGCTTGGTACTGCTCCATCACTCATGGGGTTTATGTTGTGCTTCTCCTAATTAGGATTGCATTAACTCAACCTTTTCTCACCACAGATGTTTTTAGTGCTATAGTGTCTGCCATCTCATATAGCCCAGATGGCAAAGCTACTTTACTACAGCCTTTACCTGCTGTTGAGTCTTTTCATTTTTTAAGCACCATTTCGAAGCTGAAAAATTTTATAGCACTAGATAAATATATTCAAGCAGTATTACCAAATGTGACCCACTCTCTCTTCAGAACCTTAGAAAGCTAGTGGGTGTAGTATATGGCAGGAGAGAAAATGTCCTATATGTAATAATTTAATTCATCAGCATTTATCTCATTTTTGTAGATAACAGGCCAGTAAAATAAAAAGAAATATAAGAACACTACACTCCTGCATATTTTAAATTGATAAAGTTAATTATTACCTTGTTTTAGGTTGTGATACAGTTTATGATTTACTAGCTTCATCAGGGAAATGTTTCTGCAGTTACAGGATTTTTAGGTGTTTGTATTTTGAATGCAGAGATTAACATACAGGCTGTTCAGAACTGAGAATAAGCATTGTCAGGCAAACTTCATTTTTCATGTTAAAAAATGTGCTATTCTTCTAAGGCAATTTGAGCTCATTTAAATGTTTTCAGCAGGGACATTAAAAATTTGTTTTTGCAGTTGATAATTTCAATTACTTTTCCTTAAAGTAATTATTCTTTCTTTATTATTTTTATTATTATTATTATACTTTAAGTTCTGGGATACACGTGCAGAATGTGCAGGTTTGTTACATAGGTATACATGCGCCATGGTGGTTTGCTGCACCCATCAACCCGTCAGCTACATTTGGTATTTCTCCTGATGCTCTCCTTCCCCCTGCCCCCACACCCTGACAGGCCTCAGTGTGTGATATTCTCCTCAGCCCCTGTCCATATTTTCACATTGTACAACTTCCACTTATGAGTGAGAATATGCAGTTATTGGTTTTCTGTTCTTGTGTAAGTTTGCTGAGAATGATGGTTTCCCGCTTCATCCATGTCTCTGTAAAGGACATGAATTCATCCTTGTTTATAGCTGCGTAGTATTTCATGGTATATATGTAGATGATTTATCTAGTCTATTGTTGATGGGTATTTGGATTAGTTCCAAGTCTTAGCTATTATGAACAGTCCTGCAGTAAATATACATGATCGTGTGTATCCTTTGAGTATATACCCAGTAATGTGATTGCTGAGTCAAATATTATTTCTGGTTCTAGATCTTTGAGGAATTGTCACACTGTTCTTCACAATGATTGAACATTCCCACCAACAATGTAAAAGCATTTCTAGTAAACATCCTCTCCAGCATCTTTTGTTTCCTGACTTTTTAATGATTGCCATTCTAACTGGCGTGAGATGATATCTCATTATGGTTTTGATTTACATTTCTCTAATGACCAGTAATTAGCTTTTTTCTTCATATGTTTGTTGGCTGCCTAAATGTATTCTTTTGATAAGTGTCTGTTCATATCCTTTGCCCACTTTTTGATGGGGGTGTTTGTTTTTTTCATGTAAATTTGTTCAGGTTTCTTATGGATTCCGGATATTAGCCTTTTGTCAGATGGATATATTGCAAAAATTTTCTTTCATTCTGTAGGTTGCCTATTCACTCTGATGACAGTTTCTTTTGCTGTGCAGAAGCTCGTTAGTTTAATTAGTTCTTGTTTGTGTATTTTGGCTTTTGTTGCCATTGTTTTTGGTGTTTTAGTCATGAAGTCTTTGCTCATGCCTATGTACTGAATGGTATTGCCAATGTTTTCTTCTAGGCTTTTTATGGTTTTCAGTCTACATTTAATTCTTTAATTCATCTTGATGTAATTTTTCAATTTCCTGCATGTGGCTAGCAAGTTTCAGTTTTCTGCATATGGCTAGCCTGTTTTCCCAACACCATTTATTAAATAGGGAATTATTTCGCCATTGCTTTTTTTGTCAGGTTTGTCAAAGACCAGACGGTTGTAGATGTATAGCATTCTTTTTGAGGCTTCTGTTCTGTTCCATTGGTCTATATGCCTGGTTTTGTACCAGCACCAAGCTCTTTTGATTACTGTAGCCTTGTAGTATAGTTGGAAGTAACCTAGCATGATACCTCCAGCTTTGTTCTATTTGATTAGGATTGTCTTGGCTATACCAGCTCTTTTTTAATTCCATATGAAATTTAAAGTAGTTTTTTTTCTAATTTTGTGAAGAAAGTCAATGATAGGTTGATGCAAATAGCATTGAATCTATAAATTACTTTGGGCACTATGGCCATTTTAATGATATTGATTCTTCCTATCCATGAACATGGATTTTTTTTTTCCATTTGTTTGTGTCCTCTCTTATTTCCTCTAACAGTGGTTTTAATTCACCTTGAAGAGGTCCTTCACATCCCTTGTAAGTTGTATGCTTAGGTATGTTATTCTCTTTGTAGCAATTGTGAATGGGAGTTCACTCATGATTTGGCTCTGTTTGTCTATTATTGGTGTATAGGAATGCTTGTGATTTTTTCACACTGATTTTGTATCCTGATACTTTGCTGAAATTGCTTATTAGCTAAAGGAGATTTTGGGCTGAGATGATGGGGTTTTCCAAAGAGTCAATTATGTCATCTGCAAGCAGAGACAAATTAAATTGTCTATTATTCTTCCTATTTGAATGCCCTTTATTTTTTTCTCTTGCCTGTTTGCCCTAGCCAGAACTTTCAATACCACATTAAATAGGAGTGGTGAGAAAGGGCATCCTTGTCTTATGTCAGTTTTAAAAGGAAATGCTTCCAGCTTTTGTCCATTCAGTATGATATTGGCTGTGTAGTTGTCTTATATTCCTCTTATGTTTCATCAACACCTACTTTATTGAGAGTTTTTAGCATGAAAGTGTTTTGAACTTTACCAAAGATTTTTTTCTGCATCTATTGAAATAATCATGTGGTTTTTGTCATTGGTTCTGTTTATGTGATGGATTCTGTTTATTAATTTTCATATATTAAAACAGCCTTGCATTCCAGGGGTGAAGCCAACTTGATTATGGTGGATAAGCTTTTTGATGTGCTGCTGGATTTGGTTTACCAGTATTTTATTGAGGATTTTTGCATTGATGTTCATCAGGGATATTGGCCTGAAATTCTGAAATTTTCTTTTTTTTCTTGTGTCTCTGCTATGTTTTGGTATCAGGATAATGCTGTCCTCATAAAACGAGTTAAAGATGAGTCCCTCTTTTTCTATTATATGGAATAGCTACAGAATGAATGGTACCAGTTCCTCTTTGTACCTCTGATAGAATTCAGCTGTGATTCTGTCTGGTCCTGTTTTTTTTTTTTTTTCCTTGGTAGGTAGGCTATTAGTTACTGCCTCAGTTTCAGAACCTGTTATTGGTCTATTCAGGGAGTCAATGTCTTCTTGATTTAGTCTTGGGAGGGTGTATTTATCTAGGAATGTATCCATTTCTTCTAGATTTTCTAGTTTATTTGCATGAAGGTTTTTATAGTATTCTTTGATGGTAGTATATATTTCTGCAGGATCAGTGGTGATATCCCCTTTATTTTTTTTGTTGTTGTGTCAGTTTGATAATTCTCTCTTTTCTTCTTTGATCTGGCTGGGTTTCTATCTATTTTGTCGATCTTTATAAAAAACAAGATCATGGATTTATTGATATTTTGAAGGGGTTTTCATGTCTCTATCTCCTTCAGTTCTGCTCTGAGATTAGTTATTTTTTGTGTCCTGCTAGCTTTTGATTTTGTTTGCTCTTTTTTCTCTAGTTCTCTTAATTGTTATGTTAGGTTATCAATTTTAGATCTAACTCTGCTTAGTCTGTGTCCCAGAGATTCTGTTACATTCCATCTTTGTTCTTAATGGTTTCAAAAAACTTACTTATTTCTTCCTTAATATTATTATTTACCCAGTAGTCATTTAGGTGCAGGTTGTACAGGTTGTTCAGTTTCCAGGTAGTTGTGCAGATTTGAGTGAGTTTTGAAATCCTATGTTCTAATTTGATTGCACTGCGGTTCCAGAGACTGTTCATTATGATTTCCATTCTTTTGCATTTGTTAGGAGTGTTTTATTACCAATTATATGGTCAATTTTAGAATAAGTGCAATGTGTTACTGGGAAGAATATGCATTCTTTTGATTTGGGGTGAAGAATTCTGTAGATGTCTATTAGGTCCTCTTCGTCCAGAGCTGAGTTCAAGTCCTGAACATCCTTGTTAATTTTCTGTGTCATTGATCTGTTTAATATTGCCAGTGGGGTGTTAAAATCTCCCACTATTATGGTGTAGGTGTCTAAGTCTCTTTATTGGTCTCTTAGAACTTGCTTTGTAAATCTGGGCACTCCTGTATGGGTATAATTAGCTTTTCTTGTTGCATTGATTCCTTTATCAGTGTGTAGTGCTCTTTGTTTTTTTTTTGTTTTTTTTTGGTTTTTTTTTTTTTTTTGGTCTTCATTGGTTTAAAATCTGTTGTTTTACCAGAGTCTGGGATTGGAACTCCTGCTTCTTTTTTTCTTTCCATTTGCTTGGTACATATTCTTCCATCCCTTTATCTTGAGCCACTGTGTGTCTTTGCACATGAGATGGGTCTCCTGAATACAGCACAACAATGGGTCTTGACAGTCTGTGTCTTTTAATTGGGGCATTTAGCTCATTTACATTTAAGGTTAATATTGTTATGTGTAAATTTGATCCTGTTATTAAGATGCTAACTGGTTATTTTGCCTGTTAGTTGATGCAATTTTCTTGCAGTGTTGATGGTCTTTGTGATTTGGTACATTTTTGCAGTGGCTGGTACTGGCTTTTCCTTTACATTTTTAGGGGTTTTCTCATGAGCTCTTGTAAGGCAGGCCTGGTTTTGACAAAAGCAATTATTCTTCACTGCCCTATAATAATTTAAAATGTTTAAATTGGATCAAAAATACTAAAACAAAAATTAATCAAAATTCTTAATACAATAACTGATTTAAAGATAAATTTTTCTTAAAAAACACATATATTGTTTACTCTGTTTTTGTTTCCACAGCTTTACTTTTATCTTCTTACTGTTTGCACTTTTTTTTTGTCTAACCAATTTTAATGGCAAAATACTTGTTTATCCCTCATAAGGTGAAATTTTACTGGTTTATCCTTAATGAAAATGATAGACAATTCTTCAATTTAAGAGAATCTGAAATTTCTTGGTTGTTGTAACCATGATATTTCACCCTGAATACTATTCTGTGAATATGAATCAAAAAATGCATACTGAGATTTAATATGAATAAATTAGCAAATTTAATGAAATCTTGAAAATTCAATACAAATACATTTTACAGATAAATCAATTTTTATTAAATTTGTTGAATTGTACTGTGTCTGCTTCCTAGCTTTAGGAGGGATTTTTAATGCTGTATTGTAAAATGCTTAAAATAAATAGCATGGCAAAACACTACGTCTTGCATTAGTGAGAATGGATAAGTCTATTTTTGAAATTTGTATTTAATAAACTAAAATCTTTCCCACACTCTTTTTCCTCCAGACATAATGCCCAAATGTTTTTCAATACTTAATATTAAACAATTTTATTAACATGATTTTGACTGTGTTATTGCCTTTGTACATATCATATTTATTTTACAGGTTTTTCAAGGCATTTACATATCCCAAAATGATAAGCAATGCTTTATTTACATAAATGGAAAAAATTCTCTGACAGTTTATTTTACTATGTTTCTACTAGGAAGACAGATTGATACAGTAAATAATATAATTTTAGTATATTTTTTAAAAGACTGTATGGAAAGACATTGATTGCTGGCAATTTTCTTCTAAATAATAAGGAGCCTTAATAATTAATTATGAAGGTGCTTACACATCATTTCCAGCATGCAAAGTACATGGTAGCATTCCTAATTCATATAAAAGGAAGTAATGTTTTTATAAGTAGAAAACACATAATTCTGATTTTAAATATTCAACTAAATGGTAAGGGAATTAATATTTACAGTATTTCTAGATATTGAGAGAAAATAAATACATTCATCTAAAAATGTAGAAAAAAATCTGGTTGATGTGCAAATAATGTGGAATAGATAATTGTAAACACAAGGCATACAAGTTGAAAAAATAAAACCTAAAAATGTGTAACTGTCTTAGTTGTTTACATTATAGAGTTTATTAAAAATTCTACTTCTAGAGTCAGTGTGGTGGCTTACATGTTTAATCCCAACATTTTGGGAGGCCAAGGCAGACAAATTGCTTGAGCCCATGAGTTCCAGACCAGCCTGGGCAACAGGAGGAAACCTTGTCCCTACAAAAAATACAAAAAATTATCTGGGCATGGTGATGTGGGCCTGTAGTACCAACTACTACTACTCAGGAGGCTGATGTGGGAAGTAGTGGTTTAAGTGAGTCAAGATGGTGCCACTGCACTCCAGCCTGGGCAACATAGAGAGCCCCCATCTAAAAAAAAATGTACTTTCTAGAGTAGAATAATTTTCAATATATTCGTACTTGAATTTTTTAAGTTTTGCTATCAAAGAAAACAAAATTGTCTAATTAGGGCTAAAACATCTAATAAATCTATAGAAAAAAATAAAGTTAAAAACACTTCCCCTAAAAAGTATGTGCTCTGCAGTCTGCATGTTGAGCGTGTACAGATTTAACTGATTTTTGTTGTTGTTGTTGTTCTTAGAGTGTTGTTCTTGTTACTAGTTTCTGTTGTAACTATGATCACCAAAAAGTCAAAGAAGCATTTTCTATGCACAACAAAGGGAGAAGAGATTTATTCCATTCCTTAGTAGAAATTTGATGCTATTGGGGGAAATTGTTTGCTTTCCCCAAAATTGCAGATGTTTGTATTAGATGTAACATAATTTTAGCCTTAATAAAAGCAAGAAGATGTCAGGAAGAAGAGGACTGAATATAGATGTCCAGTTCCTCTAACCAGTGTATTTATTTTTCCTATACAAGGTCTCACTCTGTCATTCAGATTAGAATGCAGTGGCATGATCATGGCTCATTGCAGTGTGGGCATTCTGGGTTGAAGCGATCCTCCAATCTTAGCCTTCAGAATAGCTGGGACTACATGCATGTGCCACCATTCCTGCCTAA
Source organism: Callithrix jacchus (assembly GCF_049354715.1). Lineage (NCBI taxonomy): Eukaryota > Metazoa > Chordata > Mammalia > Primates > Cebidae > Callithrix > Callithrix jacchus. Next base: position 66,432,458 of record NC_133504.1, on the reverse strand, counting down.
TTTTTTAAATTTTTTGTAGAGATATGTTCTCACTCTGTCACCCAGGCTAGTCTTGAACTTCTGAGCTCAAGTGATTCTTCACTTCAGCCACCCAATATGCTGAAATTACAGGCATGAGCCACTGTATCCAACCTCCAAGGTAGAATTTTTATTTCCATACTGTAATTTGAAAATGTGGTCTTCTTGTAATAGTATATTTATGGGTATATAACTTTTCTAGTGCTTTTTGTTTGTTTGAATATGTAGTTTTACTCTAAATAATTTTCACTGTTTAAACAAATAAATAAAATTCACTTACAATATTTATATCAGCATATTTATGTTAAATTTTTTCCAATAAATAGATTTTTTTGCTACGTTATACTTTGATTATTAAAAACATGGCACTTTTGTTATTATTTTCTCAATTTCTAGGCAGAGTTAACTGAAAGAAGATGAGAACTAATGTGTTTAACAGGAAAATCGTTGTAGCTGATGCAGTGAAAAAAATCACTGTACAAGTACAAAATAAAACACTTTTAATAGCTGATATTCTCTGAGCAATCCTACCATCAAGGTATTGATTGATGTCATTCTTTTTTTAATATATTTATGAATTATTTAAATTTTATTTTAGAATATGCTGGCTTTTTCCCAATTAGTTTCTATTTGTGCAACCAGAGGTTATGTAATAAAGAGAAGGGCCTGTGTGCTTAATGTTTAGTTTAGAGAACAGTATTGGGATTAAAGCTATATTTTTCTGAGGAAGGAGTTTAACTTCCATCATTTTTTCTTAAGGTAAAAAAAACCTAGTGAAATATATGAGGTACACATATTTTTGTAAAATTACATAAATAGCATACATTAAAAATGTTACAAATTATTAAAATGTTCTTGTTTTGGTAAATTATTTTAATGCAGCCATCAGTCCTTAGATATATATATATTTTTATAAAAATATCCTTAAAATATTGTTATATAAAAGTGCTGCAAATCCTTATCAATGATATTAGACCTTTTTCAAAAGAAAATAGTCATGCCTTTGCAACTTATTAAATAATTTGTATTGCTATGCTATAAATTGTTGTCATATAAAAATATGCTAAACTTTCCGTAGTAAACATCGAATAAATTTTTCTATAATTTATAAATATTTATAATAAATTATCTTGACTTTCACAGTGAGACAAAACAATGATGCTTCCCTTTAAAATTTTTTTTTTCTTTAAAGCAAAACATATATTAAAACCTCACTTATTGAAACATGGCATGTTATTTTACCAGCTTCATATGAATACTCAAATTTGTTAAAATTCTCTATCCTATCTCTTACTGTGGAAAATGATGTACAATATAGGTAATAATATTTTAATTTGACACACGTATTTTGAATACTGTGGTATTAAATTGCTTAGACATAATCCATTTCTGTAGTAGATTTCTGTTGCTGTTATAACAAATGACCAAAAGGTGGCAACTTAATACAACACAGATTTATTATCTTATAGTTCTACAAGTTGGAAATCCAACATTGGTTGCATTTAAGTAAAAATCAAGGTGTCAGTGACACGGAAAGGGGCAGGGAAGTGCTGGGTAGAGAAGGACAAGTCCCTGGCGAGGGCTGCACTCCCCGGCCTGTGCCCATGGACCTAGGTGAGGACAGGCACTCCTGCTTTCACACCCAAATATTGCATTTCCCAGGACCACCCTGGCCCACCATGCCCAAATCCTGTGCTTATAAAAACCCTGAGACCCTAGCAGGCAGAGACACAACTGGCTGGATGTCGAAAGGATGTTGAGGGGGACATGCTGGCACTGGCAGAAGAGAACACCGACAGATGCCTGGACACCAGCAGGACACCAGGACACCAGCAGGATGCCTTCAGGCCATTGATCAGTGAACTGACCAAGTTTGGCCCTGGCGATGGGAGAAGAGTCCCTGGGGCTGAGCAGCTTTGCCTGCTGCCTGTGAAGCTTCACCAGCCATGAGGAACTGTGTTTATTAAATCTGTTTTTCTTTACAAATTACTCAGTTTTGGATATGTCTTTATCGGCAGCATTAAAACAGACTAATACAGACCTGAAAGTGATTAAAAATGCAAGAATCCTATGGATTAGCTATTCTAAAATACTAGATTGTTATAATTTAAATGAAAAGAAAAAATGATTTAAGGAAAAACAGAATACAAATTTCATATTAGAAATCTTAGTTTTATTTTACAGGATTAATCTGAGTGGCGATTGGGATAGTTATAAATGTCCAGTAAGTCAAGGTCATTCTCTACCTTATAATTATTAAGTTCAGGATAAAGAAATGATATTTTCAGATTCATGACAGTATTAGCTGTTGATTTTCATAGTGGAAGATTTATCACCTTAAAACCGTATTCCATAATTGCTCTGAAAAAATATTCACTGTCAAGCCATTATTTTAGATTACCAGGTAAGTGCCTTGCTTATGCTCTTTAAATAACCAAACCTAAGCTTAACCACTACTGATGATGATGAGTACATAAAATCAACATATATTATGATGGTTCTTAATAATTCTAAGTGCTTCAGAGACCTCTGACTTTCTAAAACATAACATATAAATAAGACAAGACATGAAGATAAGGCCAAACTGATTTTGTGACTAAAAACCGATATATGAATCTAATTTTAATTTTAATGGGTGGACAATTAAGTAGTTAGAAACGTTATGTTTCAACATGTGGGGTTGGAAAATGTCTCTGAATATTTTCTGAATATTTAGTATTTCTGAGTGTTACATGCAACATGTATTTTAGTTTTTTTTTTAATTTAATGACTATATTACTGTGATATTTTGCTTTTGTTTTTGTTTTTTCTTCACTTAGTCTTGAACTGACATATTAGTCAGTTTAAACATTAAACAGAGGAATCCTGACTGGTGTCGTGACTCAGGCCTGATCTCAGCCCTTTGGGAGGGGATTGCTTGAGCCCGGGAGCTCGAGATAAGCCTAGGTAACATGAAGAAACCCCATCTTTACAAAAAACACAAAAATTAGCCAGACACAGTTGGTGACACCTGTAGTCCTAGCTATTCCAAAAGGCTGAGTTAGGAGGACTGCTTGAACCTGGGAGGTCAAGACTGCAGTGAGCCATGATTGCACCACTGCACTCCAGTCTGGGAGACAGTATCTTATAATAAAACAAAACAAAAAGGAATCCTAAGCATCAGAAATGGAAATTAGAAAGGTTTTATAATTTACTATTGATCTTTAGATTAAAAAAAAAAAAAACCCAAAATTGAAAGCTCAGTACCACCATAAGGAAACAAAAAGATGATTCTTTTTCAAACCTTAATTTCTGGTTTGGGTGTTGGTATTGATGAGTAGGATATGTTAGTATATAGACTTAACTGAAATTTGTATGATATTCATATTTCAAATTATATTTTGTTAACTTACAAATTTGGCATATGTTAAAAGTTCCTATTTTATTTACAAATATCTAAAATGCTGTTATAAGCATTTACAAAACCAAATAGTATGTTTATTCAAAAATGCTTTATATCTATTAACAACTGTGATTTGAGTGCCACTGCTTACTAATGGTATGCTACAAACAAATTATCTTACTTCCTCAGATGCTCATCTTCAAAACTGAAGACACTTTTGAGGAGAAAATGTGAAAGGATAATCACATCTACAATATAGTCGAAAACATTTGCTACTTTTATACTTAACATTTGGTACAGGCTCCATAAAATAATTTTTCTGTCAATATTTTTAAAAACTCAATTAAAAATTCATATATGTATAAAAAAGGTAAATTCTCAAACCATATAGAAGAGTATGTATTTAATTTTTAAATGTGTCTTCTCTAATAGCCCTAATTAGGCTCTCTAAATTCAGACCCACTCTAAAAATAACTAAAAATAATTATACATTTTAGTAAGAATAAAATAAAGTGAACTTTCAAATTTTCATGATTAGAGTCCATTTTAGCAATGTTTTTCCTCCCTCTACCACCTCACTTGTTTTTTTCATTTGGCAATATAATTTGATATAACTTGAATATTTCATACAGACAAATATATATCTCATATTTGGTAACTTGTCTATCCAGAAACTTCTAAAACATCCTCTCCAATTTTCTCTTTGAAGTAATTACCATGTTTTCTGTTTCCCTCATAAAATAGGAGTGCTAAGAGGAGATTTTCCGTGAAAATCTTAGTTTTTGAAAGACATCTCATTTAGGTATGTTGAATAGATGCAAAGGTGTTAAAGGACTTTATTGTCTCCCTCTAGGTTGCTTTTTTGTTATCGCCAATCAATGGTTCATTCTTTTTCTGGACTACTGGCTCTAAAGAACAGCAATCACTCTGTTCCTAGTGTGAACTGCACAGACAACCTTCTGTAAATCTCTCTGTCACTACTTTGGCAATTTTACACTGGCAGCTGGATATACCTTGCTTGCCACATTTTCAAACTAGAACTTGTCCACATATTTATAATCTTAACTTACATTGACTTATCAAAAGCCAACTCAAACTTATTTATATTACTTTGAGTTTTCAGTAGTGTTTATTTTTATTTTAAGTACATATCCTGAAAAATTAATTTGTTTGTTCTTCAGCATTTTGCCACATTTAAAACTCTTTCCAAAGCAAAGGTCCTATATTAATATTTCCACTACTTATTTTTTCATAAAGCCCTGATAACTTTATGACACTATTCTTTTCTTGCATTTTATCAAATACTTTTTCTGAATCTACAGACTATTTATAATCATACTTGTTTTCTATTGTAAATCCCGTTAATTGTTCCTTAAGTGATATATAATATCTTTGTGAAATGAAGTTTCTATAGAAATAAAGAGAAAATTCTAGGGCTTTAAAACAATTAATAAAGTTGAAATGGTAACCTTTCAAGCTAATAGTTTTTTTTTTAGCCTGTATTATATGTGTATATGTGTGTGGGTTTATGTGTGTGTGAGAGACAGAGTGTGTGTGTTTAAGAGAAAGTGTGTGTGTGTATGTGTGTGACAGAGTGTGTGTTTGAGAAAGTATGCGTGTGTGTGTGTATGTGTAGAGAGAGAGAGAGAGAAATATTTGTGTATTGATTTTTAATTTGATTTCTATCTTTTAGTGAATTTTCCTCTGATTTGCTTGTAGCTAATTGGTATAACTTTATTCTTCACAGAGCTACCTATTTTTTGTTTTAATTTCTAAAACGTTATTATACTTATCATCTATATCAACATTGCCCATGAATAAATAAATGCTTTTCATTGTTCCATGATGGAGAAAAATTATTAAACGCCAACAGAAATTTTTTTTGCACTCTTTAATGAAAGAATCCAACAAAATAATTGTATTATTTTTAAATAAGACATTCAAAATGTTTCAATAAGGCCACACATGGTGGCTGACACCTGTAATCTCAGCACTTAGGGAGGCTGAGCTAGGAGAATCTCTTGGGATTAGGAGTTTCCACGCTGCCTGGGCATACAGTGTGATACTGCCATTATAAAAACCTTTAAAAAACTAACCAGGCATTGTGATGCCTACCTACAATTCCAACCACTTGGGAGTCTGAGGTGGGGAGATTGCTTGAGCACAGGAGTTTAAGGCTGCAGCAAGCTATAATCATGCCACTGTACTCCAGTCTGGAGGGCAGGAAGACCCTGTCTCTAAAAATGAACAAACAAAATCTCATATTCTTACATTTTTATTTAAGTTGTTAAATGATTCTGAGATAAATATATATCAGGTAATCCCATGATTTTGATCTTTCATATAATAATATTCTTATAAAAGTTTGATGCACATCTATAACAATCGAATGATAAAGCTGATAAATTAGAAACCCATGAATTTCTTAGGAGAATTCATTTTAGTTGAATAAGCTGTAGTCTTTCTATTACAGCTTGGGTAGTTTTTTACAAAAACACTCAGAAAGTAATAGAGAAATGGTAATAAAATACATTTGCTGATACTTTCAGCATATGCCATAAATGGTATCCTATGAGTGTGTACATATATGCATTTATAAATATGCAGACATATGTATGTAAGCATACATTCACACATATACACTTTTTATTTTAATTTGCCATATCTGTCTTAGACCAACTTCTCCAAACCTGTATTTCAGGGACAAGAAAGACAAATGTAACATCTCAAGTTCTTGTATATAATGTTCTCAAGTCCATGGTCATAGTCTTTTAATGAAACTACTGAAACTCCTGGTAATTTTGCGACATATTCTTTTGTGCATTTTAAAAAATAGTTTTCTGAATCTACAGGCTATTTATGATCATATTTGCTTTCCATTTTAAAACCTTTTAATTGTTCCTTAAGCGGTACATAATATCTTTGTGAAATGGAGTTCCTGTAGAAATAAAGAGAAAATTCTAGGGCTTTTAAACAATTAATAAAGTTGTAATGGTGAACTTTCAAGCTAATAGTTTTTTTTAGCCTGCCTTATGTCATGATAACACAAACAATTTCAGCAAAATTGTTTCATTCATATTAGCACAATGCCACAAAAAATAACTACACTATTATTCCAGGAATTCAAAAGAGACGAAAATATCTATTAGCTACTATTTCAATAACCACTATTTTACCAACAATGATAAATCTGAAGAAAATATGAGTCTATCTAAGAAGCTTTTGTGGATTTTAAGATGCACTTTAACTGACCAATAATATGTGTGTGTGTGTGTGTGTGTGTGTGTGTGTGTATATATATATATTTCTTTTTTTTTTTTTTTTCTCTTGGAGGAAACATGTTTGTAGGAAGGTACCTAATATAAAAGAAAGCTACAAGTGGCTTAGGTCTAGGTCAACACATTATAGTGTTTAAACTGGTGCTTTAAAAAGAAAGAGATTTCTTTTCTTAAGGAAAAATTACTCAATTCTCCCATTACTTAAACTACTGAAACTCTCATTTTCTAAATAAAGCTGCTAGTATTTATAGATCACTAACTATATTATTTATTATGTAATTAATATTTGTTATAATGATACAGGGTATTTTTATTATCAGTATCCATTTTAATATGAGAAATTAAATAACAGAGATGTAAATAACTTTCTCCAGATTATACATAGCCAAGACAGGATTTCATTCATATAAAGTTGACATCTATGGTCTCTTGTCCACAAAACTGAATCACCTACATTGCCAGATAACTATCCTGAAGCCCATTCTCAAGTGATTGTTCTCTTTTAGAAAGATTATAATTTAAACTGTGCATGTGTTTACTTGACAGCTAATATAGTCTCATGTTGTCAGATGACTTCTGTGTATCTCTTACAAGTCAATTAAACTGCAAATGTCTTCAGGGTCTATGTTCTTTCAATTCAAACAAAATGGCCAGAAGAATGCTTTGTTTTTCTTTGATTCCTAAAAAAAAATTGATGCTAGCACATAAGAGACATGTAAGAGAACTCTCAAAAATTAATGTACAAGTTACATGTGCTATAGAGTGATAAGATCTTACAGTAGTTGGTTATCATTAAATGAGACAGATGGCCTGAGACCTTCTCAGAACCCCTGAGGGTCACATGGTGTCAAGCTATAGTAATGCCACTCAATGAAATTCTGCACTCCAGGTATGATTTACTTTGAATAGATAAAAATTTACCTATGATGTCGCAATTCAGATTATTATTTATTGGAATTATAAAATGTAGTAAGTTAAATTCATAGTGGACCATGACTATGAATATTACTAAAGACTTTATCAAAAGTTGCAAGATTTCCATAAGTGATATATCTTCAGCTAGATAATTTTAAACCTTATTGTTATTAGCTGTAGACAAAATGGTACTTTCTTTATGTGTAGAGTACATGTTAATTAAGTTTAAAAATTTTCCCCCATAGTAATTATGTAGAATTTTTATTTCACAAAAGTAAGCTAAAGCACTTCCTTATTTCTTTTATATTATTATTTATTGTTTTTTTATTTCTAGAGAGAGTCTCACCCTGTCATCTAACTGGAGTGAAGTGGCATGATCACCACTCACTGCAACCTCAAACTCCTAGGCTCAAGCCATCCTCCCTAAAGCTCTTTTTTTTTTTTTTTTTTTTTTTTTTTTTTTGAGACGGAGTTTTGCTCTTGTTACCCAGGCTGGAGTGAAACGGCGCGATCTCGGCTCACCACAACCTCCGCCTCCTGGGTTCAGGCAATTCTCCTGTCTCAGCCTCCTGAGTAGCTGGGATTACAGGCACGCGCCACCATGCCCAGCTATTTTTTTTGTATTTTTAGTAGAGACGGGGTTTCACCATGTTGACCAGGATGGTCTCGATCTCTCGACCTCGTGATTCACCCGTCTCGGCCTCCCAAAGTGCTGGGGTTACAGGCAAGCTCATCTTTAAAGGAACCAGTTTCACTCTTTAGCTGGACCTGCAAGGGAACATTTTTAAAAATAAATAAAATAAGCGGTTTCTTTGTTAAATCTTAAAGAACAACTCATCGCATAGGGTTTACATGGTTGCTTTCTATATTCCAGAAAAATTACTGAATTAAAAATTTCCTATCAGGGTTTGAAAATTAGAAGTACAAGAAGAAAAACAGTGTTTTCAGTATGAAACAAGGAGGAAAAGCTGAATGGAAAAATGGATTCCACTATATCCTTGGATTAAAAAAAATACAACACAAAAAACAAACTTATATGTGCTTTGCTATTCACTTGGTTTCCATAAATATTGGCAGAATAAACGTCTATCATTCACTTTAAGCTGCTGTTAAAAATGGATGTATGTTATGATCGCATCCTCATTGTGTCCACCAAACTTCTTTCCCTAAGCTGTTCCAATAAAGAACACTTTGATTCTATCCTCCGCTTTTGGCATTCGTCAATTGTTATGGTTTATTCAGTCTCACTGTATTTTTATTATTCTTACCCAGTCAAGAGAGACTACACAGGATGAGATGGCAGTAATAATCATTCAGGTTTTTTTTTTAAGATTATATGGTTCACAACCAAACAAGAGGTTTAGATTAGGTCATGGCAGTGGCCTTCCTGTCTGCTTCAGGGAAACTACAGCTTTTATTTCAGGCAGTTACCTATTCATTTATTTATTGCTTCATTCAAAATTGATTCAATACCTACTGGGGACAGTACAGAATAATGTAAAGTGCTTGTATTTTAGAGTGCAGACAGAACTTAACTAAAATCCTGATACTAACTGGCCATCTGACTTTATAAATGCCACATAAACATTCTCATTTTAGTTTATCATCCTGTAGAAATGACTTCAGTTGACAGACTTCAACTTCATTTATTTTTTCTCCAGCACCCAATGAGAAAAGCATGGATGAATAAACATTAAATATTTGAACTGCTGCAAACTAATGCATGATGCATACCAATTATATGGTCACTTCTAAAATGTTGCAGCAGCACAGTATTGCTTTGTGCTTTTTTTCTTGACACTTTTATTTATTGACAATTTTGATTTCATCATTATTTTCTCCTGGAGAATCATGTCTTCCTTACTCTTAGGTCATGTGCTTTGAGTTATGTTCCAACTCTAGTTTAGATTATATGTCCCTAAGGCAGGTCAGTCAGCTCCCCAAATTTCTGTTGTGGATCCATTCTTCTCTAAACAGTGAAGCCTGGGTTTCATGGAGAAATTTTCATGTGCCATAGCAGTCTTATTGATCCAGAAGAGGAGCCCTATCCAAGTGTAATGTCCTGTCAATTAATGCGGTGTCAATAAATTTAAAAAGAAATAAGATACTCATGTTATCCTCACCCTTCTATGAAACTGTCCAGTGGAAGATATATTAATAATTTTCCTCCAAATCTTTTGAATTTAGTTTTCTGATCATTTGATACAATTTGGATATTTGTCCCTTCCAAACCTTCTGTTGAAATTCAATCTCCAATGTTGGAGGTTAGCCTAGTGGGAGGAGGTGTTTGAGTCACGATGGCAGGTGTTTCATTAATACCTCGGTGCTGTCTTAGAGATAATCAGTGAATTCTCACTGTATCAGTTACTATGAAGTCTGATTGTTAAAAAGAGCCTGATACTTTCCCTCTCCTTTCCTTCCTCTCACCAGGTGATACTTGCATCCTTTCACTTTCTACCAGGAATGGAAGTTGTGTGAGCCCTCATCAGAAGCAAATGCTGGTGCCATATTCCTCTGAACAGTCTACAGAACCATAAGCACAGTAAATCTATTTTTAAAATAAATTACCTAACCTCATATATTTGTTTATAGCAATAAAAAATAGACTAAGTCACCATTGTAATCAAAGCAATCCTGAATTATACAGAAAAAATTGCAGCACTTATTTAGATTTGTTTACATTTTTGAATGAAAAATTGGTTGAGATTACATACTGCATTCCAAATATATGTATTATTGTTATACTTCAATAAATAAAGATATTTTACGTTGCTAGACACTTGCATTACATGTTGCATTTATATAATATATAGTAGATTCTATCTTACATAACATTAAAAAAATTTCCTTGAATTTTTTGGATTACAATTAATTATATTTGTTGTCTTGTTACTCACATATATTTTATTACAATTTTATTCCTAGGAATTTCTCCAAAACATTTTTGTCATTTGATATAGTTCCCCACCAATCTACCAAATACCATTTTCCCATCAATAATGTTTAGTAAATAGAGAAAAATTAACTTAGATGTTATTCTAGAGTTATATATTTATTAATAAAACTTTGTTTTGCAACTGTGCTGTTTAATATAAACCAACAATCAATTTTGTCCTGTTGAAAGAAAAGGTAACTCTTTGCACTATTGATGAATTACCATTAATCAAGAACAATAAAAACAGGGAAACCGTCTCTATATACACACCTTTGTTAATAAAATTAACAAAAGAAAGAAAAGAAAAAAATGTCATTTGTAGTTTCAGTATCAAACATTCACGGTTTCCTTCATATCTAGTCTTTTGTATAGCTTCAGTTATGTCCCTTATTGGGGGTGACAGCCTGACAACAATGAAACATTTCTTTGGAAACTTTATATTTACTTCTGAATATGCAAACCAAACTGCTTACTGTTATACTTCCTTAGATTTGAGCATTTCAGAATATAATGTGCAACAATAACATTATTTTTTTCCAAATCCACCGTACCTAACATTTTGTAGAAGTACATATTGTCCTATGCTAGTTGCTTTTTAAAGGTAGTAACATTTTCAAACTACTTAGACATTGGAGAATAAGATATTTCTCAACCAACTCTACTAGAACTTTCAGTGAACTTTTCTCCTAGTGCTAAAATGTTAATATATTTTCACATTTTATCTCAAAATTATTTTTAAATGGCTGTATTTTTTTATGTAAGATTAGAGTTTGAGCAGTTTTATAAAATTCTTGATGCTGCATTTTGCTATATTTAATAAAAGTGATTTTATGAGTTCAGACAAATATAATCCTAGTTATTTGCTTGCAATTTTTCTTTATAATCTTTTCAGATTGTACTCAGTTATAAAATAGAAGTATAACATTTAAAAAATATTTTATAAATTTTTAACTAGTCTCTGTTTGTATACTGTTGTCAGGCATTTTTCAGCTGGTCTCCAGACCTTGGGACTTGTCATCATATCTGTCACCATTTACTGACATAAAATAGAATCAAAGTAATTGTGTTACCTGCCCAAGGTCACATAACTTGTGCAACTACAATTCTTAACAAAAAATGAGTTGTCTAAAATCTTAATACAACTACATACTTTGAAAGCTTCTCTGCCTTTAAAGCCATTCTGTAAATTAGCTTCCCTTAGCAACAGGTTACTGGATATTTCCACTGTGTTTCTGGTCACTCTTAGGCACTATGATATTACTTTAGTAATTACAAAGTTCAGCCATATTCAATATTCAAACTTTGGAAGTTGGTTGGAATTTGCTTTAGATTTGAGACTTGACTCCTATCTAAGCATGTGTATAAGCTGATTTTTCTTTCAATTTCTGCTCAGTGTTTCATACTTTCCTTTTTTTTTAGTTGTACTTTAAGTTCTGGGGTATATGTGTAGAACATGCAGGTTTCTGACATAGGTATACACATGCCATGGTGGTTTGCTGCATCCTTCTCCCTGTCATCCGCATTAGGTATTTCTCCTAATGTTAGCCCTCCCCAATTCCTCCACCCCCTGGTATCCCTCTCCCAGCCTCCCTTCCAGGCCCTGGTGTCTGATGTTCCCCTCCCTGTGTCCATGTGTTTTCATTGTTCAACACCCACTTATGAGTGAGGACTTGTGGTGTTTGGTTTTCTGTTCTTGTGTCAGTTTGCTGAGAATGATGGTTTCCAGCTTCATCCATGTCTCTGTTTCAAACTTTTCTAGCTCATAGACTCTTGAGTTCTTGCCTTTCACTGTTGGAGCAAGAAGGGAACAGGAGAATAACGTGCAGTAAAGTTCTTTCTGGCCTGGTAATGTCCACATCTGATATTTCACTATCTGGACTTGACAGGAGTTTAAGACTCTTCCTTCTTTCACAAATCACTCATGCAGTTTACAGTATCCCTCCACTTCCTCCTTCCATACCTGGGAATTCTCAACTGCAGAACCCCTATAGTGGTGAAACAGTATCATTGCATTATGCCTTTTTCTTAATTATACTTTAAGCTCTGGGGTACATGTGCAGATTGTGCAGGATTGTTACATAGGTATACACGTGCTATGGTGGTTTGCTGCATCCATCCCCCCATCATCAACACTGGGTATTTTTCCTAATGTTAGCCCTTCCCAATCCCCCAACCCTCTGCTATCCCTCCCCAAACCCCTTCACCTCCAACAGGCCCCAGTGTGTGAGATTACCCTCCCTGTGTTCATGTGCTCTCATTGTTCAACACCCACTATGAGTGAGAACATGCAGCGTTTGGTTTTCTGTTCTTGTGCCAGTTTGCTGAGAATGATGATTTCCAGCTTCAGCCCTGTCCCTGAAAAATAAATGAACTCAACCCTTTTTATGGCTGCATGGTATTCCATACACATATTGTATGGTGCATATGTGCCACATTTTCTTTATCCAGTATATCTTTGATGGTGATTTGGGTTGGTTCCAAGTCTTTGCTATAGCCATATGCAAAAATCTGAAACTGGACTCCTTCCTTAAACATTATACAAAAATTCACCCCAGATGGCTTAAAGATTTAAACATAAGACCTAACACCATAAAAACCCTAGAAGAAAACCTAGGCAATACTATTCAGGACATAGGCATAGGCAAGAGCTTCATGACTAAAACACCAAAAGCAATGGCAACAAAAGCCAATATAGACAAGTGGGATCTAATTAAACTTAAGAGCTTCTGCAAAGCAAAAGAAACTATCATTAGAGTGAACCAGTAACTAACAAAATGGGGAAAAAATTTGCAATCTACACATGTGACAAAGGGCTAATATCCAGAATCTACAAAGAACTTAAACACATTTACAAGAAAAAAAGAAAAAAGCCTATCAAAAAGCGGGTGAAAGATATGAACAGACACTTTTCAAAAGAAGATATTTATGCAGCCAACAAACATATGAAAAAATCCTCATCATCACTGGTCATTAGAAAATGCAAATCAAAACCACATTGAGATACCATCTCACACCAGTTAGAATGGAGATCATTAAAAAATCTGGAGACAGCAGATGCTGGCAAGGATGTGGAGAAATAGGAACACTTTTACGTTGTTGGTGGGAGTGTAAATTAGTTCAACCATTGTGGAAGACAGTGTGGCGATTCCTCAAGGATCTAGAAATAGAAATGCCATTTGACCCAGCAGTCCCATTACTGGGTATATACCCAAATGATTATAAATCACTCTATTATAAAGGCAAATACACACATACGTTCATTACATTATGTCTTACTCCTCTGATAAGCCTTGGGAAACGTGCCCTTTGTGCATAGCATATGTAAGTGACCAGTATGAAATTCACTGAAAACAAGTATGCATTCATTTTTCCAAAAGAATCCGGAACGTACCTACATTCTAACTATCAATCTTCCATTCTGACCTGGTATACTGATTCTTTCAACTTCTCTTTATATATAACACAGATGTGACACAGAGTTTGGCTTCCCAGTTTCCTCCAAATTTCAAGGGGCACGTATTAAATTCTTTGCATTATTTAAATAATTATCTCCCTAACTTGAAATAATAAACAACAATTTTCCTTTTTTTCCTTGGGATAGGTGAAGGGATGTATTGAGTCAGAAAGCTTCCTGTCAGCATCATTCTCTGAATAAAAGATTTCTCTAATCTCAGAACTGACTCTTAACCTCTCAAGACATATGAAGTTTTAAACTACCCTAATACTGTTTTATTTATGTCTTTTTCAAGTCTTACTAAATGTCCTGTGATACAACTCATTTTTGGTATACATTACCATAAATGTTAGATTTTAAAAGTCTGTTACAGCAAATAAATGGCAAATGACATTTAAACTGCTTCTCAGTATTGACCCTCCCACTCTGTATTTATAATAGTCATTTATCTCTAGAAGTCTATGGGTATGTCAAAATGACACCAAGGTAATATTAGAATAATAAATGTTCTTTATATCCCTTTGAATTAGCCTATTAAACCTATGGGAAGAAGGGGCATTCGGGAGGTATGGTTTTTTGTCAGCTTCACCTTAGTTTACATCCTTATGCACAGAAACAAAACAAAACTCCACAGTTTGTACTTACATTAAGTAAATTTTAAGGAAGGATATTTCTCATTAACTCTTTCAATAAGTATAGATTGATCACTAAAAACTTGTATGTACTCTGAGGCATTATTGTGGTGAAACTATTGTTTACTTTTAGGTCCTGACCTAGTTACAATTCAGATGAATAGCTTCCTTTTTGTTGAACTGTTTGCAGAATAAAACTAACGTTGGTATACTATTGATGAGAATAGTGTCAAAACAACAAAATGCTGTTTCATACACTAATACATTATATGTAGTTGACTTTTCTGTCTATAAACCTACAGTTGTGTGTTTCAAAGTCCTTGAATGTTTTCTTTGTTTTTAAGAAAAGCTAGATTGTGATGACTTGATAAAACCAACTTTCATAATACCTTATTTATCTAACATCCAAGCAATTAGAACTGTCACTAGCTAATCAGACTCCCGTTTTCTTTGTACCTTTTCTCTAAACTATATTTAGTCAGAGGGAAGGAATAAAATACCATGATAAATATGTACTATTAAATGGATAGACACCACAGGACAGAAAGATATATGGCAATATGGATGAGGAAGGAGACAGTGACAAAAGAAATAAATGACATATGTAGCTTAGACACCTGAGTAGGGACAGTTTCTATGAAGATGAAAGACAGGAAAATTAAAACTAGAAGAGAAAAGAAAAAAAAAGATTACTGGAAAATGATATAGACCTCCTAGGCATGATTTCAAAACCTCACTGAGATAAGACAAAGCCTTTAAAAGGATAGATCATTAATCACTGGTATTTCAATTAGCTAATATTGACTGGGATGGCAATTATGGCATTGATAAGAAAGGGCTTCTTTCCTTGGAGGTAACACAGGCTGTTTCCTGACATATTCAGTGAACAATCCACAAGAAGCCTGGGCTATTATACACTTCATCCAAACGTGGCTGGGAAATGAGACAAGGATGAAAAATAAGATAGTGGTACAGAGTCATCTAAAGTCTAGTGATCACAATGTCATAAGAATGTCAATGCCCTTGAGGCTGTATGTGAGGGAACAGAACAAAAGCCTAGACTTGAGTAAATAAGCACAATAGGCCATTAGGAAACATGGAGTAAGTTTTGTGAAAGTTGATTAAAATCAATTTCAGTCTCAGCAAATTTATGGAAAAACAAGTTTTTAATAGCAAATAGTAGACTGACTTTCGTACTATAGAAAGCCTTTTCCTTGTTCTGAAAGTAAATGTAGTAGTTCTATTTTCTATTTTATTATTTTTTTTGAGAACAATATTTTCCCTTAAAGGGCTAGCCTATCAGGGTATCTATTTGAGCTTCCTGCTGGTTGATGTGTTTGAATTGCTTTAAAGTAGCTCTTTACATATTACCTAAAAGTACCAGGCTACAGGCTTAATAACATATGTGATTAATACAAACAGAGAAGGCATATTAAGGAAAGAGACAAATGATATTATATCAATGCTTTGCCCATTTTCAAAAGCAAAGCAGCTTCAAACGTATTTTAATTTCAAAGAAAAAAAATCTAGAAACAACAGGAAACTTTAAACTGTGAACATAAACTTTTCCAACCATCTCTTCTGAGGAACAAAACAGTGCTCCATTGAAATGAATTCAAAAACAGAAATCTAGAATTAACATTTTCATGTTTGAAACTGGATAAAATAAAAAGAATATGTGCTTTTAATTGCATTCCAAATTCAACATATCATGTGTGATGTAAATATGTTTAAAGTATAAGAAATATTTAATCTATAATACATGCATAATTTAGGTTCTATGGTAAAATAATGCTTAAACACATACCA
Organism: Callithrix jacchus; assembly: GCF_049354715.1. Classification (NCBI taxonomy): domain Eukaryota; kingdom Metazoa; phylum Chordata; class Mammalia; order Primates; family Cebidae; genus Callithrix; species Callithrix jacchus. The sequence goes on along the minus strand of NC_133504.1, from coordinate 66,416,035 downwards.
CACAAGCAATTTTGCATTATCTTTAAATAATACATTCAATACATTTATATATTTATTAATCAGAGCCCCATTTTAAAAACAGATGGTTCATTCAAATTGCTATATTTTACAAAGACATAGTCTAAGAAACCGTAAGTACGTCAAGGCTAGCAGTACAGTGAAGTTATTACCATCCCTGTAGCCTAAAAGACCAGGAGAAGAAGTCACAGGGATATGGAATAAGCATCATTAGTGACGCTTTTAAAAGGGACAGTCAGAGATGACCCTTCAAGGAAGGAGCCAAAGAAACAAATACTCTGACCTTACTCACTTCGCTCATTCCAAACCAGTTGGGTTCTAGTTGCTACAATTCATCAGGAAGCTGGAATGCTTAGGAGCCATTGTTGTCATACATATGGGTCAGCTATGGCAGAGAGCAGTGATATCCTTTGGAAATATGTGCCCCTCAGTCTCATATCAAATTGTAATCCCCAGTGTTGGAGAAGGGATCTGGTGGGAGGTGACTGTATCATACAGGTGAATTTCCTCCTTGCTGTTCTCATGCTAGTGGGTGAGTTCTCACAAGATCTGGTTGTTTAAAACTGTGTAGCACGTCCCACTTTGTTCTCTCTCTCCTGCTGTCCCACGTGAAGACATCGCCTACTTCCTTTTCACCTTCTATCATGTCTGTAAGTTTCCTGAGATTTCCCCAACCATGTTTTTTGTACAGCCTGAATAACTGTGAGTCAATTAAACCTATTTTTTCAGAAATTACTCAGTCTCAAATAGTTATTTATAGCAATGCAAAAACAGACTAATACAAAAAGGATGAATCAGAGTAGATAGAAATCTAGAGGAGCAAATAAAAGGCATCCAGCCCAATGTACAAAATAGTGCAGGTAAAGGCATACACAGGCATAAATTCCTAATGTTTCACTTTATTGGGACAGTTGTGGGATTTGAACACTGATTGTTTTATAATTTCCTGGCTCTAATTTCGACTTCTGTTATTCACACACACACATCTATACATGCATAGCATGTGACAAATCTGAAAAGAGGAAAACAAAGAAAAATTTATTAAAATCTTAATTATTTTTCTGGCACAGTAGCACACTGCACAGCCTTGAAATTTAAAAACTTGTGTAAAGACAAACTGGGTTTAAATTTTTGTCAGCTACTAGGTGTGAATTTTATACAAATTTACTGTAAACCAAATTATAAATTTTTATCTCAAAGACTTGTTAGTATAACCAAGTACCCCATTTTTTTAAGAAAATATTTTAATTATTTATTGTCTCTCCTCTTTTCTCTTTATTCCTTTTTCCTACTTCCTACTTAGCTCTTTAGAAATGTAATTACAGCCTTTTACCTCCTCTTCACCAGAGGCTCCCTACAGGCCAAGTTCATCTATGTGTTTAGCACCTCCAGAGCCAAACTCTCACCCACCAGGAGGAGCTTTACTGAGAGACAAAATTGAATTCACAACCCAAAGTATGCCTGTCTACAGTTTTTGGACCCCTTTAAAACCAGTTTTTGCCCATGAAGACACTGAACCAATTGTCAAATAGGTAAGGTGTCATGAACACTTCAGCAGTACATTTTGTCCCAAATTTTAAAAAGCACCTGCTTTCTACTCCAAAGTTGTACCCTTAAAGGCAGAAAGCCTGCATTTCTTCCACTAGGCCAGCTTTAGAATAAAAAGTCAATTTCTTTATACCAGACCTTGCTCTTGTCAATTGAACTCTGTAAGTGGTGAGTGACTGAACCTGCCTTTTGGTTACATTTAAAAGAGCCAATGAGAAAATATCTTTATACTCGTTTCAATACTTGTCTTGAGGGCACTGACATTACGTTAGAGAGAAAAAAACCCTTCATCTTTCATGCAGGAATTATATGTGAAAATAATCCCTTTTTAGGAACACTGCATGAACCTATGCTACTTAAGTCCTGTCTGAAATTCATCTGTGTCAACTTGGATCACCATTTCAACAAGCCATGAGGAAAGATGTTTGACCTAAAAGTTGGTGGTTTTCTGTGTAGTATATGAAAATTAGTTTTCTTGGGTTTGGTCTTAGCTGCAGTTGTTGGTAGAACATTAAATCCCTCACTGGGATTATATGATTACCTAGAACATTAACTATCACAACATTTCTAGAAGCTGATTTACATTTTTCCCAGATGCTTAGAAAAGGGCAGGAAATTTCCCAGGATCAGGTCTGCTGCCTCAGCCTTCTGAGTAGTAGCCACCATGCCCAGCTAATTTTTGTATTTTTTTTTTTTAGTAGTGACAAGATTTCACCATGTTGGTCAGGATGGTCTCAAACTCCTGACCTCATGATGATTTCCCCCCCTTGGTCCCACACCCAGCCAAAATAGTACTTCTAATACAAACGTGAGGTTTTCATACAATCATCTTATTTACAAATGCCCAACTCAACTCCATAACATGGATATAAAACATTATGTACGATATTAAAGTTAGCATGGCAAATAAAATACATGATTTATTTTTCAATTTTAATATACGCAAATAACTATATAACATTTTATACAAATGTTTGAAACAACGCTATTTATCACATCTGTCATATATTCAAGAATAGGTTATTTGTTGATTAATTTACTTATGGTACTGCTGATAATATCTGATATATATTGACTTTTCATTTGGTCTAGAATCTATACCTTTTCTTTAATACACATGACAACCATGAAAGTTAGATATTATTCTCATTCTGATGGACTGTGTTAGAGGGACTTTGTGGGGTCAGCTGGCGGGGAGCGGGAGTTGTTGCGGGGGGGCGGCCTTGTTTACTGTGCAGGAACTCTCGGTTTTCCCTTCTCAGGCGGTGGCTAGGGCACTTTGTTCAGTTTCCCGCAGTCGGCCAGGTAGAGCTCTTTGTTTCCCGTTCCCGCCCAGGCAAGCCAGGTAAGGTCCTTTGTTTCTGAATTTACGGCCGTTGGCACTTGGAGAAGGGGGCTCTGTGACTCAGGGTTTTAAAACAAGTAGCCAATCCGGTAATGGAGTTAAAGATCAATCAATCCAGAGGAAGTTTGAAAGAACTCCTCTCATTGGACGAGAACATGAATGGGGAGGGAATAACTCAAGGGTAAAACCTCCAGCGGTCCCTGCCTGGAAGGTATCCTTTGCCCGGATCCACTCCATGAAAGCATGGGAGTTGTCCTTTCACTGTCTCTAATAAACTGCACTTTCACATAATCTTTGGGTCCACAAGTTTTATTTCAGCTGTAAAACTCACCGCACCTCTGAGGACCCTTTCTCCATTTTTCCGGGTTAGGAAGGCTAAGAACTTCAGTGCCGGCTCCAGTTACACTGCTTCCATGGTGGCCTATCCCTTAGGACTTCTGATTTTTCACCCAGGCACCCAGGCTCCCGCTGTGGGAACCAAGGAATCCGGCTTCAGTTTTACTCCTCCAGCAACTATTCTCGTAAATTAAAACTGAACCATAAAGAGATTAAGTACATGCTTCCAATAGCCCAGCTAGAAACAGGGAGTCAAAATCTAAACATAAGCACTCCAATGCTCAGTCGCTTTTTACCCCACACCGTCATGGTGTCAAACCATTTACTTTCTTGGTTTTATCATTGCATTGCATTGCTCAGCTTTTGTTGAGGTCCTTGTTGTTTCTGTGATTTTTTTTTTTTTTTAATACGTTTTGGCAGTCTCCTTCATAAAGACTGTCTTCACTACCAAGGCAATTCTGTCAAGAAATTCCTCCATTATGCCCCAATATTCCTCTGAAGTTGATGTTTGAGAGGACATTAAACATTCTGAATTTTGTTGTATGATAGGCACAGGTGAGTGGCCACAGGTATCTTTTCTACTTCTCTATTCTCTCGATTTTTATTATTCTCATCTTTTCAAAAAAAGATACCTAATTAGTATTAATTATTTGACTCATTATCAAGAGTTACATTACTTTCATTATACTCAGATGACTTTGTTTCTTCTTTTCTCAATTGGCTATCTCCCTTAATGGATTTCAAAATCATTTCAGCTCAAATCTCAGTCTGTTATTTACCAGATGATTGAACTTTTTTACACTATTTGGTCTGTGCCTAAGTTTTCCCATGGAAGACAAAACAAACAAATAATGCCAACCTCTATTAGTCTGGATCCCATCAGGATGCAACTACATGATAGTTTAAATAGTACATTTAATATAAAGGGTTATTAAACTATTATAAAAGACTAATTATGATATATAAGAAACTGTGTGTAGCACCCTAGAACTGAGGAACTGTACCACAAGGACAAACTTGAAAGACCTTCTTGGAGAAAGTATAGTACAATCCAAAGGATAGCTACAAGTTCTCCAGTTTAGTCAGACAGGATCTGTTACATAGTCATTGAACAAATAGGCAGCAGACCCAAAAAATGAAGGCAACTTGCAGGTAACCTTTTGGGCCAAATGAACTGTCTGGCGACACTGCATGTAAACATATCCTTCACATTTTGTAAAAATTATCGACACTTAATTAGGTACTTTTTACATTTTCACTATTTACTTTTAACTCGACTCTCCTTAAGGTAGAGCCGGCATATTTTCTTATCTTTTTCTTCATCCTTCATACTTCGTAAGATACCTGGCATAAATAGGAGCTGCATGAAAATTAGTTGAATGAACAAATGAGGGAATGAATGAAGTTTATATCTTTCTAGCATTGCACACTACTCAGAAAATGATCCTGTTATTTTATCCTATTTGAATAAATAAGATCACAATTTATCTCATATCTCCCACCTTTTCTCTTACTTCACATGTAAAGATTTAATATTATCACTTTTGAAATATTCTCAAAGCAAATTTTTCATTTCATGTCCTAATTTAGAAGCAAATATTAAGAACCATCATTCTTTCTCTCTTCAGACATCTGCAAGAAATGTATTTTCCATATATTTTGTTAAAAGCACATGAAGATTATTATCAGTTATATGAATAACACCAATAAATAATACTGAAGACTTGATAAATTTAGAAACTAGGGTGTTCTATTTCTTATTTTAGGATAGCTATAGAGGAAATGTAATTTTGGATGACAGGAAAAAAAAATTCTGGTAAATTATATGTTTTTAAAAACTACCATATTTCTATTTTCATGAGTTCAAAGTGATTTTGTGGTTATCTTTGACGGCTAAGTTCCTCATGTAAACATACAGCTGGATACCTAACTGGGAAAATAAAGTGTTTGTCATGCAAAAACCTTAGACAGAATTATTTTTATTTGATTCAGATAAGTAGCAAGGCTAATTTTCTATTTTTAAAAAAAGTGACAATCTTGAAATTAACTTGCAGGTTCAGAGATAATCTGCATGATCAAAAACAACAAAATTATCTCTTTTACCTTTGTTCAAAATCTCAATCTATGGGTTTCTCATTTTCTCAAAGCATGTTATAAATAACTGTCATACTTTCTTTCTCTCTTCAAACATTTTTAAGAAATGTATTTTCTGTGTGACATGGTAAAAGCCCCATAAAACTGCATACCTCAAACATACCTTGGCTTTCTGTTGAAACTGCTCTCTGTAACCCTTATGTGACAGGCAAGCAGTCCAAACCCCTGCCATCTTGGCCCCTGCGACTTGTTATAAGTAACTAAGGTCTGTAATTTCCACCCTACCCAGGCAATGTGTAAACTAATGCTTATCTTGACTTCTGTGAACCACTTAAGTAACAATCGGAATGTCCAAAGCCCCTCACCCTCATCTCTGCCCAGGAGGTGACTGACAGAAGGTCCAAAGTCCACTGGTCCTCAGAATGTGTGAAGCCCCTCACCCCCACTCCCTGCCCCTCACCCTTCACCCCCAGGTGGTTTTACGGGTATAAAAGGTTTTGACACCCTCCTTCTGGGGCCACAGGTTGGAGAGATGCGAGTCCTCCGTGGCCGCCGGCAGTAAAGCCCCTGCAATTTGGCATACTTTTGTCTTGGTGTTGACTTTCTATGCTCTGGCCAGTACAAAATTTTGGAGGTCCCACCAAGATTTATCTTCGTCCATCACCCCGAAAAAGCCATCTCAGAGTCTCTCCCAGGTGGCCACTCCCACCCGGGAACCTCTAGGGGAGGCACCCCTTGAGATGTTCCAGGGCCCCAGAGTTCCGGCCCTGTGGAGGATGAGCGACTACCCGGTCGACACTCACCCGAAATTCCTCAGGGTCCTGGGAACCTCCGGAGGTAAGTCAGGTCTGGAAATCAGGGGACTGGTCTGTCAGAGGGGCCTGAGTCCAGGGACCGGACGCAGTCATTGCAACCCTGACAAGGCAAGCCTACCGTGAGATGTCACTGGAGGCTCGGGTTGCCTCAATGGAGGCTCAGGTTGCCTCAATGGAGACTCAGGTAATTTAGTTTTCAGTTGTTTTCCATAACCTTGGTGTTAGTGAGAGAGTGAGTGTGTATATATGTAGTCCCAAGGCTGGAAGGCTACAGGGCTTATATGGGCCTTCACCCACAGTTCCACGGTGACATCATAAGGCATAACAGTGATTTATCTCAGGACTGAAAATTCTGAGGTGACCAGGCCTGGGGTTTATACGTGTACACCTTAGTCAAGATGGTCTGAAACATCCCTCCAGGGACGTGGCCGGGTAGGCATCAGGCTGGTATCCCATCTGGGGGCACCCATCCTTTGTCTGTCAACCCTATATGTGGTTCTGTCTTTCTTGTAAATTCACCAGTTTTGTTAGACTCCTGTTGGCTGACATACAGTGGTTTAGACCTGTTACTCTTGAGGTGGATGATATTCTCCATTGGCTAAGTGACCATTGACTTCATGGAACTCTAATTGAGTTTACACCCCTGGAAATACTTCTGTTCTCTTTCCTTTTCCTTTTCTTATTCTATCATTGAGGCCTCATTCTTCCTTTTTCTCACGTCCAAGAGAAAATTCTGTCCCCGATGACTTGAGTGTAGTTTTTTTTCTCTGTCTTAGGGAATCAGACTTTAAATAAAAAACTACCAGCCCTCTTTGCCTGTTTAGGGTAAAAAAGGAGTAATTGTCTCTTCTGTCAAAAGAAAAAGAGACAGAGGAAGAGAGAAAAGAAAGTAGGGGAGGGGAAGAGGAGAGAGGAGACAGAGAAAAGAGAGAGAGTAGACAGAGAAGAGAGAGGAGAGAGGACAAGAAAGTAAGAGGGGGAAGAAGAGAGAGGAGACAGAGAAAAGAGAGAGAGAGTAGACAGAGAAGAGAGGAGAGAGGAGACAGAGACAGAAAGACAGAAGAGAGACAAGAAAGTCAGGGAGGGGAAGAAGAGAGAGACAGAGAGAGGTGAGGGGGAGAGGAGAGAGAGACAGAGAAAGTAGGGAGAAAGAGACAGAGAGGAGAGAAAAAGAGAGAGAGCAAGGAAAGAGAGAGGGAGAGGGGAATTTAATGCTTTTTAGGGTCTCTATGTCAAGGCGACCAAAAGCTGCAGGGGCAGGGAACTCAAAGCCGGCCCAGTGGCTTCCAGCTCAGTTTTAAACTGACATGAAAAGCGTTTTTTTTTTTTCTTTCTTTCTCTGCCGGCCACAAGTCCTGCCTGGCTTTCAGGCAGGCCACACTTCCTCAGGGTATAGTATTTACATTCAAAATACGGCTTAAGAAAGCTTTCTGACTCATGGAAATGCAAGTGACCTTTTAGCACAGTGGTTAAGGTATAGGACCTGCAACTGCAAGGTTGTTGGTTTGCATCCTCAGTGAAGTCAGTCTTAAATTAGTGAAATTTCTTGTGGAGAAACTCAACAGCTACAGGAAAAACCAAATGCAGTTGTCTAGCTTCTGGCCTTGTACCCCCTCCAATGCATGATGGCCATCTATGGGGTAGAATTAACCCCAGGTAAACTCTGCTCTTTATGTAAACTAGAATGGCCATCTTTTGGAATTGGGTGGCCTGACACTGGGACCTACGACTCAAAAAATTATCCAGACTGTATGGAATATGGTCGCAGGAACTTCTGGACACCCTGACCAGTTTCCATACATTAACCAATGGTTGGATTTAGTCCAACAACCTCCTCTGTGGCTAAAACACTGCATAAAACAGGCTAGACTTCAGGTCTTGTTAGCTGGCCCAAAGAAAGCCCCTTCTGGGCCAGCCATTCTCCCCACCCCAGCGGAGGATCAGGAATTACCTCCACCCTACTCAAGGCCCTCTGAACCAGGGCCTCAGCAACCCCCTGGACACTACCAGTAACCAAATCTTGTCCCCCCTGCACATCCGCAGTGGGGCTCCACACCCACTGGTGGTCCTTCCTCTCCGAGAGGTGCCCCCAATGGGAGAAGACAATGGAGGTCGTCCATTCTTTGTTCACATCCCTTTCTTATCGAGTGACTTATATAACTGGAAGGTGATAGAAATTAAAGAGAGGACTGAAACACCAAGTGCTGGAACAAGCTTTACTAAGAGCAGGGGAAAAGCTGCTTGGCTGCACCCAAAATTGGCACGCAGCACCTGTGGCGTGTCAAAGGGGATTTTTATGGCAGATGCATCCAGTGTGAGGGGCTGTGAAGGAGGGGAGGAGCTGGGGAACTGCTGAGTTTAATAGTTCCTGGGAGGGGGTTGTGCTCGGAAACTGCTAAGAGAGTTCCCAGAGGGGGTCAAGGGGGTAGTGCTGGGGAACTGCTAAGATGGCCAGAGGGGGAGGTTTAGGAATCTGCTGAGATGGAAATTCACCAGGAGGGGGTCATGCTTGGAGGCTGGGGAACTTAAGGTGGCAGCGGGGTTTTACAATGGATTAAGTTCTGTCAGAAAGCTCAACAACCCCCTTCTCTGAGAAGCCCTGGGCTTTCACAGGGCTCTCCAGACTCATTGCCCAACTTGGGACGACTGTCAACAATTATTACTCATTTGGTTCACAGGGGAAAGAGACAAAATTAGACGAGAGGCCCTGAAATCCATCATAGGTCCAGGGAGAGGAACAGTAGAAAACAAAACAAAGAACAAAAAAACCAGGAGTGCATTGAAAAGGTTTTTCCCTCTACCCGAACCCAATGGAACCCCAACACCTTGGGTGGTCACCAGGCTCTGAACACTTCTCACCAGTACCTTTTAGAAGGGCTTAGGGGAGCGGCCCACAAGCCCGCTAACCTCTCCGAGGTAAGGACTGCAACTCGGTCCACAGAAGTCGCCGGCTGCCTTCCTTGAGCGTCTACAAGACTCTTAATTGCACCTACACTCCTACCAACCCTGAGGCTCCAGAAAATCAGTGGGCCACCAATCTGGCTTTCGTTTCCAGTCAACCCCAGATATTAAAAGAAAGTTACAGAAGTTAGAGGGATTCCAGGGAATAAATTTAACCCAATTGCTGGAAATTGCCCAGAAAGTTTTTAATAACAGGGATACTCCTAGAGCCATACAAAACAAAAATGTTACTAAGGCAGTAATAGCAGCCCTTCAGGAGACACAAGTCATGCCAAGAGGGCAGGGGGCCTTCTAAAAGGGTCCTTGGGGTCCCCAGCCCACTTTAGGAAGAAACTAATGTGCATACTGTAAAGAAGAAAAACATTAGAAAAAATGAGTGCCCCGAGAGAAAAAGATGAGTAACTGCTCAGGAAAAGCCACTGAGGGCTCTCCTCAATTTAGAGAGTCAGGATTGACAGGGCCGAGTCTCTTATTTACTAAGCCCCCAGGAGCCCAGAGCCACTTTAAGAGTTGGAGACAAACTGTCAGCTTCTTAATCAACACCGGGTTGGCCCACTCAGTTCTTAGCCTCTGGGACCACTATCCAGTAAAGTGACCACCCAGTCATTATTAAAGACCCTACAGACTTTGGGTTACCGGGTTACAGTTAAAAAGGCCCAACTCTGCCAACTGAGTTACTTACCTGGGCTATATCATAGAGAAGGGCAACAGGGCACTGGCGCCCCCGCCAAGTCCAAGCAGTACTGCATATACCCAGCCCCACCACAAAGGCCAGATTCAAAAATTCCTTGGGGTGGTAGGATATTGCAGGCTGTGGATTCTAGGATTTGCTGAGATAGCCAAGCCTCTGTATGCCTGTACTGGAGGAAATCAGCTCCTGGCTTGGACAGAAGTAAAACAATGGGCTTTTGACAAACTTAAGACTGCCCTAACTACGGCCCCAGCCTTGGCCTTGCTAAACATCTCTAAACGCTTCCGGTTGTTTGTGTATGAAAAACAGAAAGTCACTAAGGGGGTGCTCATCCAGGCACTGGGACATGGTCCTGGCCAGTCACCTACCTTTCAAAAAGACTTAACCCTGTAGCCCCTGCATGGCCAGCTTGCCTGAGGTCAGTAGCGGCTGCAGCCCTATTAGTCAAGGAGGCAGACAAACTAACCTTGGGCAGGAGTCAAACTCAGTGGCACTCCACAAGGTGGAGTCACTACTCCGTGGAGCTCTGGGAAAATCTACGTCAAATGCCCGCATAGTTCAATATCAGGTCTTACTTTTGCACTAGACCCGCATGAAGATTTTAAAGGCTACAGTTTTAAACCCAGCCATGCTGCTACCTGATAGCCAGCCAGAGAATCCCATACATGATTGCCAGCAAATAATGGACGTCATCCACACCGCTTGACTGGACTTCACTGATATTCCCCTACAGAATCCGGAGGAGGTACTGTATACTGATGGCAGCAGCTTCATGGTCGATGGAGTCAGGTATGCTGGGGCAGCCGTGGTCACTCTCAATAGGGTTATTAGGGCCCAGGCCCTTCCTCATGGAACCTTGGCAAAGAAGGCAGAACTCATAGCTCTGATAAAAGCTTTAGACTGGGCGGAGGCAAAGACTGTCAACATATATATGAACAGTCAGCACGCTTTTTCTACGGCTCATGTACAGGAAAACCTCTGACTCTGGCCGGGTGCGGTGGCTCACGCCTGTAATCCCAGAACTTTGGGAGGCCGAGGTGGGTGGATCAAGAGGTCAAGAAATCGAGACAATCCTGGTCAACATGGTGAAACCCCGTCTCTACTAAAAATACAAAAAATTAGCTGGGCATGGTGGCGCATGCCTGTAATCCCAGCTACTCAGGAGGCTGAGGCAGGAGATTTGCCTGAACCCAGGAGGTGGTGGTTGCCGAGCCGAGATCGCGCCATTGCACTCCAGCCTGGGTATCAAGAGCAAAACTCCATCTCAAACAAACAAACAACAACAAAAAAACCCTCTGACTCTTCATGTAACTCTGCCGGCCCCAACCCTGCCCCCTACCCCTACGTACTCACCTGATGAAGAAAACTTTGCTAAAGAACAAGGGGGCACACAAAATTCCACAGGACGGTGGATTCTACTGGACACAAGGATTGTGGTCCCCCAGGCTCTAGGATGGGCCCTAATTAAGGACACACACCAGGGCACTCACTTAGGACAGACCAAACTAATTGAACTGCTAAAAGCCAAATACTACATTCCCCACTTACATGAACTTATCAAGAAAATTACTACTCCGTGTGATGTATGTGCCCGAGTAAATTCGGGAGGGAACAGGTCTAGCCAGGTAGGAGTAAGACTCAGAAGGACTAGCCCTGGGGAGCACTGGGAAGTAGATTTCACTGAAATAAAACCCCCAGAAAACGGCTATAAATACCTCCTGGTGTTTATACATACGTTCTCTGGGTGGGTCAAAGCCTTCCCCACTAGGTCTGAGACTGCTTTGGTGGTCACAAAAAAACTATTACAGAACCCTGTTCCTGGATTCGGCCTCCCTCTAAGCTGGGGTTGGACAATGGGCCTGCCTTTACTGCACAAATTTCTCAGGGCCTAGCCAAGGCCCTGGGTATATCCTGGAAATTACACTGTGTCTCTCATCCCCAGAGTTCAGGGCAAGTGGAAAGAAAAGACCCTAAAAGAAACCCTGACAAAGTTTATCTTAGAAACCGGTGAAAACTGGGTCAACCTGCTTCCTTTTGTCCTCCTGTGCGTCCGATACACACCCTATCAGAAAGCCTTCTCCCCTTTTGAAATTGTGTTTGGCAGGCCCCCTCCCTTGCTCCCCAGACCTGAAGATACTGTGCATGCTTAAGTCCATAGCTATACATTCTGTAAGTCCTTACAGGTGCTCCAGTCTGTTCAATCCCAGGTACACCAGCTCATTAAGGACATCTGTCCCATCCCATTGGACCTCCAAGACCAGCTGACACATCCCTTCCGGCCCGGAGACTCTGTCCTTGTTAAAAGATTCAGGTTGGAAGACACGAGTCCTCCATGGCCGCCAGCAATAAAGACCCTGCAATTTGGCATACTTTTGTCTTGGTGTTGACTTTCTATGCTCGCTCCAGTACAACATCTGTATATTTTGTTAGAATCACATGAAGCTTTTTATCAGTTACATGAGTAACACCAATAAATAATACTAACACCAATAAATAATAAATTACATACAATAACTTCAGGAAAATTTTTTGTAGGTTAAAAATCGAAATAACAGTATAATTCTATAATTACAAATTTATAAACAAATTAAAAATTCTAAAATTGTAGTATGCTTTATAAACTGACCACGAGAAAAGACTAAGAATAATTGAAAAAAAAAAAAAAAAACCTGATGCTTGTGCCTATGTAAGAGTAAAGAAAGTAACAAATCATTAAGTTGCCTTGCTAGAGGAGTGCAATGCAAATCCAGGGAGATGAAATTTTTATCACTACAAATAGACATTGTTTGCATTTCACCAAACAATGTCTTTCAGCAAAACTTTTTTGTTTCAGCAAAACTGTTCACCACAGAACCAGTAATTACCCTTGAGGGCCTTTGGTGAGAATTGAATTTTCATTCAATAAGGCTGACACTGGGCCTGGAGGGTAAGGGAGTCAGGCTAGCTGTTTGCAAATTAAATTACGAGGATAAAATAAAGATGCTGGGCTTGTCGCTCTGTCAGTTAAATAGGATATTATTGATGCTTTGGATAGGTAGTGACAAAAAACAGCTGTTTATCCTTCCCCTTTTGACTTGTTGAATTTATGGATGTAAAGATGTAAAAAAAAAATTTTTAATTTGAGCTAAGATCTCTTTTTCTAGAAACAAAACAGTTCGAGTATATTCAGCGACAGGTATAATCTTAATCAATAAAAATATGTATCATAAAAGCATTACATATGATCCAAGTAATTCCTGAAAATATTCAATATGCATTTTTATATAATGTAAGAGGAAGAAATGGCTTATTCCACCATATTATTTATGTACAGTTAATTTAATAAAATACGTAATTCCATTTATATACAGGAATATACATGTGTGATACATTATATATATATATAAATGTCACCAGACTCACTGCAACCAAATTTTCAGGTTCTTGATCTCCTAACCCCGAAGAATTGGAAAGGGGGCTTCAGTAGTGAGTGTTACTGCTCAAATAGGACTCACGGACCCAAAGACTGTACCGTAGTACAGTTTATTAGGCAGAGCAAAAGGCTGCTTCCACGCCATAGAAGGGGACCAAGAGCTGGTGCCTCTCCAGGCTTAGGCGGCTAGAGCTTTTACCCCTGAGTTAGTCCACCCCCATTCATGTTCTGGTCCAATGAGAGGGGTTCTTTCAAACTTCCTCTGGATTAATTGGTTTTTGAATCCTTTACCAGATTGGCTACTGTTTTACAACCCTGAGTCACTGAGCCTCCACCTCGAAGGGCCAAAGGCGGGAAAAGTTTCTGCTTCCCAAACAAAGTTCCGAGGAGCCAGAGACTGGAAACCTGAGACAAAGTCCAGAGACGAGAAACCTGAGACAAAGTCCATAAGAGCCAGAGGCAGGAAAAGCGGAGACAAAGCCTCTAGCTGGCCAGAGGCGGGAGAATTCCTACGTTTGAAACAAAGCCCCCGCCCACCCGGGGAAGTCCCTCTAACACAGTCGCTCACAAAGGTGTGTATATATACATCTATTCTTGGGCAAAACGACATATGCAGTAGAATCAAAAAATATAATTTTCGTTTGTGGTCAAATTGACGTTTAGACATTTGTCCAGAGAGTATGTTAGTAAATTTAATTTTCATCCAAGCAGTCACTAAAAGCAAACAGATTGAAACATATTTTCATGAAAGTGACCATTCATAGATTGAGTTAGAAAATTCATTACAGGTGCTGTTATTTTTTTGGTGTGAGTTAAATTAGCTTAATGCAGGTTAGAGAACTTCTGAAACTGTACAAAAGTTATATCATATAGACCCTCCAGGTAAATTATTTAATGGACTACTTGGAAAAATGACACAATTTGTGCCTAAGTACATAAGTCTAACTGAGTGGGTCAGAATTCGAATGCGATGTATTTTAAAGCATATGTTCAGGTAATTGAACTGTGACTTGATTTTTTTTTAGTAGTCTTGTATGAAAGAATGAAATAGCCACAGGCCTTATATGTTCAAAACTTAATGCCTCTTGAGGAAATACGACTATAAACAGAAGAGTTCATCGGCGACCTTTATCTCCTCACTTTATCTACTCACCTGTCTGCAGGAATGCCAGGATGCTCTTTCCACCTCGGCAGTAACTTCCGAGGCTCCTGCCTGATACCACTCCCACCTTCTTCCTACACACTAGGTCCCATTCTTTCCTTCAAGCCCCAGAAGTTACTCTTGAGATCATTCCTTCTCTCTTCTCTGCCATGTTATTATCCTTTTGACTGAAGCATTCAATATGCTTGCCTGTGACTTTCATTTCTTCTATATGACAAACAACAAATACATCAAAGAAGAACAATAACGACAAACACCTCTGTAACAACACTTTTTTTCCAGCTTTTGCACAATCTCCACTATGTCTTTACTCCTCTTTAGAGCAAAACCTCTTGAGAACATTATTTTTACTTGCTGCTTTTTCTCTTAATCTTTTAAACTCACTCTCATCTGATTTTCACTCTGTGGTATACTGGTAAATATTTTAACAACCAGCTTTCTGCAGAACAAAGCTCTGATTTGAAGTGTTTTCTGGGATTAATAGTATAAATACCTACTCCCACTAGGGTAAATTTTAAGGTATCAGGGCTCATTTCAAGCTACTCGATGTGGTGTTTGAAAGAGATGTGACTTCGTTGAGGTGTTGTGCTTTATTTTCTTTTTCCCTAAGAGCCAGTTCCAACATTCCAATCTACACCTGACCACCTTGCTAAAACTGCTCTCTAAATCCACTCAAGTGGGTTTTTCAACCCCTCCATGCCTTCACCACCAAAACAGTTGTAGAAAGATTACTAATGATCTCAAGTTGCTAAATCCAATATTTCATTGTCAGCATCTTCTTGTTCCATCTAACAGCAGCATTTTATGCAATTAAATCCATGATAGTCCTTTACTTTCTTCCATTGGTTTTAGGACTGTTTGCTTCTCTCATCATCTCCCTACCTTATTAGCTGTTTTTTTTTTTTTTTTCTGACTCTATTGCTGGATTCTCTTTTATATAACCTTTAATATTGAAGTGACGCACTGCTAGGATTTGATATCTCAAGAGTACCTACATCCTTTAGTGTTCTCAGCCAATCTTCTGGCTCTATGTAACATTCTTAGAACAACAATGCGTCAATACATAGATATATATGCATATTAACAAACGCTGTTTCTCTATGTAGTCAGGGAACAATTTCCTTACTCCAATCTCCAAATACAACTGCTTACTGGACAACTGTTGTTGGAGGAAATATAGTTAAAAAAAAAATCTCCCACCAGGCCCCAAAACCTCTCCACAAAAGTAAGAGAGAAAAAAATATCATTACTGAATAATTACCAAACCAGAATGTGGTGAGCAACCGGGATAATCTAAGAAACTGTAATGACACTAAGAAATCTCATCCTTTATACAGCCAAGCAGATGCAACCCCTTACATATAAGTTCTCAAGATTAAAAAATAATAGTAATTAGTTCTCAAGTAAGAGGCCTTGACAGCACCATTTGTCACAATTTATCCTAATATCGCTTGGTGATTGGATGATTATCTGTGATAGATAATTGATGTTATACAAAGGAATAATAAACTTCTCTTGTCTCTATGACCAGAAGTACTTTTGCAGCTTGGAAAAGTGAGGTTCTTCGAAGTTAGGTACCTACCATCCCATGGAAGGTGGGAGATAGTGGTGTTATTTTTCTTGATGATTAATTTCAAAGAAATGGTTCCCAAGTCCTTGAGAAAGCGAATCTTGGGTTGTGAAGCTGGAGAAGAAATATTTAGCTTTTACAAAAACCTACATACATTTCAAATATACAGTAAGAAAAACTTAAGTTTTTAAAGTAATGGCACTATGAAAAGGGAGGGACAGTCTTTTTTCTTACTCCCAACAGGAAGAATTAGTTTCTTATTTTTAGTTTGTACTTGCCCTTACACTCTAAAATAGTAACACTATAATGTTTCTAATTATTTCTATTGTTATTTCTACCTTTTTGGGGGGAAGTTGGAGCCATCTAAAATCCAAGCCCATAGTAAAAGTGAAGCAAATGAATAATTAGTATCATAATAGAATAATAGAATTACTAAAATTTTAAAAAGTGAAATATATGATTTGATTTGAAGAAATAGGCTTTGACTATATTGTACCATAGGTTAAAACTTAAATAATATTCTTCATTAGGAATTAACAAAGATTTCTTTGGGTTAGAGGTTAATTTTATAAATTTGTGTGGTGTATTTTGTTTCCAAATTTTTAAGTATAATTTGATAGTTCCTTATGAAGACTTACCCAATCGCAGCCTCAGGCATTGCTTAGCACTGAAGGCTTAAAAACTATTTTATTTTTATTCTAAATGTTATATTAAAAGAAGGCCACGTCTTACTGACTGAGAAAAAGAGCTGGGAGTTCAGCTCAAAGCAAGTTCTTATTAGAAGTCAAGTACGATTTCTCACAATTTATTTATTTATATTTCTGTATTGCTTACTTACTTCTTTGTTTTTCAATGTATTTTTCTTAAATTGACAAATAAAATTATATGTATTTATTGTGTACAGCATGTTGCATTGAAACACATATACATTGTGGAATGCTTAAAAGTAGCTGATTAATATATGCCTCAGCACACGTAGTTCTCATTTTTTTGGTGAGAACATTTAACATCCACTCTTCTGACATTTCTGGAGTACTGCACAGGTTGAATATCCTTTATCCAAAATGCTTTTGGATTTTAATTTTGGAGGAATTTTTGGAATTATAAGAATGTTTGTCTTATATATTTACCACTTTTGCATTCCTAGTCTCAAAATCCAAAATCCAAAATTTGTCAAAGATCATTTCCCTTGAGAGTTTTGTTGATGCTCAAAAAGTTGTGGAGTTTGGATCATTTTCCGGATAGAGACGCTCAGTCTCTATGTTGTCATTAGCTATAGTCACCACACTGTGCAACAGAACTGTCAAACTTATTTCTATAGTATATAACTATAGTCAAGTGACATAGTGATGAGGATACATTCTGAGAAATGTGTAATTAGATGATTTCATTATTGTGCAAATAATGCTGAGTGTATTTACACAAGTCTGCATGGCATAGCCTGCTGCACACCTAGGCTACATGGTGTAACCTATTGGACCTAAGCTAAAAATCTGTATAGGATGTTAATATACTGAATGTGGTAGGCAATTGTAACACAACGGTAAGTATTTGTATATTTAAACAAATATAAAACTCCTAAACATAGAAGAGGTACAGTAGAAGTATAGTATTATAATCTTATGGGACCACCATTGTGTTTGTGACTCCTTTGACTGAACCATTGCTATGTAGCACAGGACTATATAGTTCTGTATCCTTTGATTAATATCTTCCCATCTTTCTTTCTCAACTTGCCCAGTCTCTGGTAATCACCATTCTACCCTCTGTTTAAGTGAGATCAACTTTTGAAGATCTCATATGTGAGATCATGTAATATTTGTCTTTCTGTGCCTGGCTTATTTCACTTAACATAAAGTCCATCAGTTTCATAAATATAATTGCAAATTACAGTATTTTATTATGGCTGAAGAGTATTCTAATGTGTCTATATAACAAATTTATTTATCAATTTCATCTGTTGATGAAATTTTATATTGGTTCCAAATCTTGGCTGTTGGGAATAGTGCTGCAATAAAGTGAGTGTAGATACCTTCTTGATATACCATCTTCAGTTACTTTGTATATGTACCCAGTAGTGGGATTGCTGGATCATATGGTAGTTCTATTTTCAGTTTTTTGAGGAAACGCTATACTGTTTTTCATAATGGCTGTACTAGTCTTCCTTCCTACCAACAGTATGCAAGTATTCCCATTTGTCCACATATTCACCTACATATTTTCTCTTTCATCTTTTTAATAATATCCATTCCAACAGAAATGAGGTGATATCTCTTTGTGGTTTTGATTTGTGTTACTCTAATGATTAGTGATGTTGTGGATTTTTCATATGCCTATTATTCATTTGTATGTCTTCTTTTTGGAAATATCTAGACAGGTGTTTTGCCCATTTTTAAATCAGGTTGTTTTCTTGCCTGCAAACAGAGACAATGTAACTTTTTTTTCTTTTCCCAACTTGGATGCCTTCTATTTCTTTCTCTTCCCTAATTGCTCTTCCAGAACTATATTAAACATAAATGACGTAATGGGCATCCTTGTCATGCTTCAGATCTTAGAGAAAAAGATTTTAATTTTCTCCCATCGAATCTGATGTTAGTTGTGGGTTTGGCATATACAGTCTTTACTGTCTTGAGGTGTGATCCATTTTTCAATACCTAATTTGTTGAGTTTTTTTTTCTATGCATGAATCTGCAATTTTATCAAATGCTTTTGCTGAATGTATTGAAATGACTGTATGTTTTTTATCTTTCCATCTATAAATGTGATGTATCAAGTTTATTTGTTTGCTTATGTTAAACCGTCCTTGCATTTCTAGGATTGATCACACTTGATCATGGTAAATAATCCTGTTAATGTGCTGTTGAATTAGTTTTGCTATCATATTGTTGAGGAACACTGGCTTGTAGTTCTCTTTATTTGTTGTGTCATTTTCTGGTTTTGATATCAAGGCAATATGGACCTCATAAAATGACTTTGGAAGGATTTTTTCACTTTAATTTTTTAAAAGAAATTGGATAAATTGATGTTACTTTTTGGTCTGGCATGATGGCTCACACCTGTAATCCCAGCACTTTGGGAGGTTGAGTAGGACAAATAACTTGAGGTCAGGAGTTCAAGACTAGCCTGACCAACACAGTGAAATGCTGTCTCTACTAAAAATAGAAAAATTAGCCAGGTGTGACAATGCACGCCTGTAATCCCAGCTACGCGGGAGGAGGAGGCCAGAGAATCGCTTCTACCTGGGAGGTAGAAGTTGCAGTGAGCCAAGATCAGATGGCACTGCACTCCAGCCTGGACAATAGAGCAAGATTCCATCTAAAAAATTTAGGTTATGTTTTACTTTAAATATTTGAGAGAATTCAGCAGTCAGGTCTAACATATATATATATAAATATATATATATATATGTGTGTGTATGTGTATATGTGTGTGTGTGTGGTGAGTTCAGATATTCGTTTGTTTCATAATTTTGTTAGGTTGCATGTGTCAAGAAATTTATCTATTTTTTTCTAGGTTATTAAATTTCTGGCATATAATTGTTCATAATAGTCTTTTAATGTTTTCTATTCTCATACTGCTATAAAGAACTACCTAAAACTAAAGAACTTATAAAGAAATCAGATTTAATTCACTCACAGTTCCACAGGCTGTATAGGAGGCACTGCTGGGAGGCCTTAGGAAATTACAATCATGGTGGAAGAGCAAAGAGGAAGCAAATACATCTTCTCATGGCAGTAGGAGAGAGAGCACTAAGGGGGAAGTGGTACACACTTTTAAACAACAAGATCTCATGAGAACTGATATGGTTTGCCTGTATCCCACCCAAATATCATCTTGAATTCCCATGTGCTGTGGGAAGGACCTGGTGACTGGATCACTGGGACAGGTCTTTCCCATGGTGTTCTCATGGTGGTGGGTGGGTCTCAAAAGATCTGATGATATTATAGGGGGGAGTTTGCTTGCACAAGCTTTTTTCTTTGCCTGCTGCCATCCATGTAAGACATGACTTGCTCCTCCTTGCCTTCCATCATGATTGTGAGGCTTCCTCAGCCATGTGGAACTGTAAGCCCATATTAAACCTCTTTATTTTGTAAATTGCCCAGTCTTAGGTATGTCTTTATCAGCAGCGTGAAAATGGAATGATAAAAGAACTCTCCCAGTATCCCAAGAACAGCAAGGAAATCATGCCTCCATGGTTCAATCACCTACCACCAGGTCCTTCTCCTGACAGTGGGGAGTACAATTCAACATAAAATGTGGGTTGGGACATAGAGCCAACCCATATAACTTAGGATCCTTTGTATTTCTGTGGCATCAGTTATAATAGCTTCTTTTTGTTTCTTATCTTACTAATCTTTTTGCATAATTACCTTAGCTTGAAATTTGCAAATTGTATATATTTTAAATAAAAACATTTTTGTTTTTCTATTCTCTATTTCCTTTATATTGCTCTTATCTTTGTTATGTCTTTTCTTCTACTAATTTTGGGCTTCATTTGTTCTTATTTTTAAGTCCCTTAAGGTATAACACCAGGTAATTTATTTGAGCTCTTTCTCCTTTCTTAGATGCACATGTTTAATGCTATCTATTTTCCTCCTAAAACTTATTTTTACTGTACATAATAGGTTTTTGTATGTTGTGTTTACATTTTTGTTTATCTGAAGAAACTTTTAAATTGTCCTTTAAATTTCATCATTGGGTTTTTGGTTGTTCAGGGGCATTTTGTTGAACTTTCATGTGGTATTTGTGAATTTTTCAGTTTTTCATGTTATTGACTTCTAGTTTTATACTATTTTGGTCAGAAAAGATGCTTGATATAATTTGAATCTTTAACATTTGTTAAGACTTGTTTTGCAGCCCATAATATGATGTGTTATGGGAAATGTTTCATGCATTGTTAAGAATAGTGTACATTCTAATATCTGTGTATGTTTGTTAGTTCTATTTGGTCTATATTGCCGTTTAGTAGCTTCCTTATTGATTTTTTATGGCTTGATGATCTGTACACTGCTGAAAGTTAAGTATTGAAGTCCTCTGCTATGATTTTATTGCAGTTGATATCTCTTTTAAGATATATAAATATTTTCTCTGTATGTTAACCTGCTCCAAAGTTGGGTGTGTATGTATTTATAATTATTATACCCTATTTATGAATTGACACCTTTAACATTACATGATAATTTTATTTATATTTTTTTCATTATTTGTCTTAAAGTCTATTTATCTGATATGAGTGGAGCTAATCCTGCTCTCTTTGGGTTTTCATTTGCATGAAATATGTTTTTCCATCTGTTTTAAGTCGATATATGTTCTTACAGGTGAAGTGAGTCTCTTGTAGGTTGAATGTAGAATGTAGTTGGGTCTTGCTTTTTTTAATCCATTCAACCAATTTATGTTTTTTGACTATAAAAATTTAATGCATTTATACTTTAGGTTACTACTGATTGGTAATGTCTTACTAGTGCCACTTTGTTAACTGCTTTGTAGTCGTTTTGTTGACCATTTCATTCTTCCTCTCTTATTCTCTCTGTAGTTAAAGGATTCTCTCTAGTGGTATGTTTTTGATTCCTTGCCTTGTATTTTGTGTGGATCTACTACAGATTTTTGCTTTGTGATTACAACTAGGCTTACAAAACCATCTTATAGTTACCCTTTACAAATTCTTTCCTTCTTAGCATTTTTAGTAGATTTGTCTTTTAATCTTTATCACAAAGATATAATTTATGTATCACTGTTATCTATTTAGAGTATTCTGAATTTGACTATATGCTTAGTTTTTTTTTCTTGATGAAGTTTTGCTCTTGTTGCCAGATTGGATTCAATGGCAGAATCTCGGCTCACCACAACCTCTGCCTCCCAAAGTCAAGCAATTCTCCTGCCTCAGTCTCTTTAGTAGCTGGGATTACAGACATACACCACCACCTCTGGTGAATGTTGTATTTTTAGTAAATACAAGGTTTCTCCATGTTGGTCAGGCTGGTCTCAAATTCCTGACTCAGGTGATCCACCCACCTCCCAAAGTGCTGGGTTTACAGGCATGAGCCACAATGCCTGACCTATTATTTCTTATAGAAAAGATCTAGTAGTAATGAATCCCCTCAAATTTTGTATGTCTTTAAAAGTTTTTATCATTCTTTTCAAAAGACAGTTTTAGTGAGTACAGTTTTCTTGGTGGACAGTTTTCTTTTTTTTCATCTTTTTTTATCACTTTAAATATAATGTATCACTTTCAAATGGACTGTAAGATTTCTGCTGAGAAGTCTGCTGCCTGGTATATTGGAATTCTGTTTTGTGTTGTTGATTTTTATGCTTTCAGTTTCCTCTCTTTGACTATGATTTTAGACAGTTTGACTATAATGTATCTTGAGATTGTCTTATTTAGATTAAATCTTATTGAAAAACTGTGACCCTTATTTTTAAAAAAATAACTTTCTACACCTTCATTTTATTCTCCTTTGAGAATTTTTAGGAAATGAATAATTATTCTTTTGATGTCCCTTTAATCCTATAAGCTTTCTTCATTTTTAAATATTCTTTTGTTCCTTTTTCTCTGACTCTATATTTATTTATGTATTAATTTTTTAAAAGACAATGTCTTGCTCTGTTGCTCTGGCTTGAAGTGCAGTTGTGCACGCATAGCCCACTGTGGGCTCAAACTCTTGAGCTCAAACAATCCTTACACCTCAGCCTCTCAAGGAGCTAGAACTATGGGATGTGTCTACATGGCAAAATATTGTTTGTTTTTATTTATTGCAGGGATTGAGTCTCACTCTGTTTCCCAGACTGCTCTTAAACTCCTAATTTTATGTAAGCCAGGAATGCTGGGATAACAGCCATAGTCACCATGTGTGGTCCTGTCTGTATATTTTCAAGTAATCTGTATGACTTCACAGATACTTTCTTCTGTTTCATTAACTCTACTGCTTATACTTGATTGCATTTTCCTTTCACTCATTATAATTTTCAGCTCTAGTATTCTATTTAATTACTTTTTATCATCTCAAGCTCTGATACATTTCTTGTTCTGATTACTTGTTTATTTCCTCATTTTTAATGGATTTTATGTGCTTTTTAAAAGTTATCTAAGTTTCCATAATATATTTATTTTGAATGTTTTTATCAGTCAGTTTATACATCTTTTTCTCTTTGGGATAAGTTATTGGTACTTTATTTTGACTTTCTGATAGTATAACGTTTTGATTTTTCTTGATTCTTATGGCTATGTATTGATGACTGCACATTTAAAAAAGTATTTATAGGCCAGTGTTATCCAGAAACATTCTATAACAGGAGTTTGTGCATAAATTCTGGACAGACCATCTCATGTGGTTTCTGTGCTCAGAACTGCTGAAGCCATTGCCTCATTTGAGAGTGTCATAAGCATGGGACCACCCAGGCTGTCATGATGCCAGGATGGAATTTCATGGCCACAGATGCTGCTGTGATGCTAGGGTATGCCCAATGCTTGTGGCCACTGAATCTGGCTCAGCACTGAGACATGTCTGGTTTTCATTGTTCCTGAGGCCTGCTTACACTGATGTGTGTCCAGGGCTGAAGGCAACTGTAGTCAGTTAGCAGTGATGCACACTGCAGATTTATTTAACTGAATGAATGAACAGACAAACAATCATATGTGAACCAGGTTTCCACCTGGTTCCAGGGCTTGTCTGAAGGTTTAGTCTGTGGATACTGGACTGGTGTCAGGGGCCATGTAGTCGATCTCTTCTGGTATTTACTTTGGAAGTCTTGATGTTAGGGTCTAAGATAAAGTCCTGTGCTTACTTCCCTCTCTTTTTCCTAAGAAAATGGTACTTCTCTTTGTGTTGCACTTTCATAGGTATAGGGAGAGGTGACATACCTAATGGAAAACTGTGCTTTCTACCCTCTTCAATGTATCTTTTCTGGTTACTATCCTATATTTTGATACTGTAATCCCTCACTTCATTTTCTTAGCTCTTGCAAAGGTGTCTTCATGTGTAAAAAGTTGTTCAAATTGATGTTTTTGAAGGGGATAATAGCAGGAGAATCCTATTCCAAAATATTTATTTGCCTTATCTGTCGTAGTCTGTTTCCTGTTGCTATAAGAGAATACCTCAGACTAGGTAATTTATAAAGAACAGGAGTTTATTTGGCTCACAGTTCTGAAAAATGCAATGTTTGAGCATGGTATCAGTATCTGTTGAATCATGCTATGTTATCCCATTGCAGAAGAATGAACAAACAATCATATGTGAAAAAGAAAGTGTGAGAGGCCAACATGACTTTTATAATAATCTACATGTGAGATAAATGATTCTCTTTCATGACAACATTAATTCATCAATAAAGGATTTGTCTTTACAAATTAATAATCATTTATTACACTCCATATCCTAACACTGTTTCATTAAGGATTAAGTTTTCAGCACATAAAATTTTGAGGGACACATTAAAACCATACCACTTTATAAATGTTTACTTAAGTTTTTTGTTCTTGTAAGGTGCAATAAATTCACCCTAAATTTTAGTCAATCCCATAAATTTCATCATGATTATATGACAATTTAGTCCCTTTAGCCATTGTTCTTTTTTCCCAAATTGTTCTCCAATGTGAAAATCAAAGACACCCGTAGCCATTACCTAGTATTAGAGCCTTGTAATGAGACCCCGTTGAAAGGTACAGATGGAACTTCCAGTGTTTAATGTAAATGGCTCTCATTATTTTTAAGTGTTGAGGACAAACCCACTGCATGAGTCTGTTCTTGCATTGCTATAAATAAATACTTGAGACTGGGTAGTTTCTAAAGATAAGAGGTTTAATCGGCTCACAGTTAAACTTGCTGTGCATAAAGCATGATGATGGCATCTGCTCCATTCTGCGAAGCCTCAGGAAACTTAAAATCACGATGCAAGGGAAAGAAGAAGCAAGCCCTTCTTATGGTCAGAGAAGGAGGAGAGAGAGAGGTGGGAGCTCCTACTTTTGAGCAACCAGATCTCATGAGAACTTACTATTTTGACTCCACCACGAAGGGGTATGGTGCTACATCGTCCGTGAGAAACCTCCCCCATGATCCAATCACCTCTCACAATGCCCCACCTTCTACATTGGGGGGTTAAAATTCTACATTAGGTTTGGGTTGGGACACAGATCCAACCTATGTCACTCACCCTATAAATTTTTTGGTTTGTTTTTGCTTTGCTTGTTTGTTTTGCATCAGATGTAAAACAATGGTTATCCTAGTTTAACAGTGAACTTTACCTCTATGAATAATAAAATTTCATCTTTATTTCTCTATATGGCACTGGAGAGAGGTTGTATCTTAATCAGGTGACATTAGATCTGTCTTGTACAGTATCTACTCTGAGCTATCAGATTTTAATTTGTCTATTAATTAGTTGTTTTCTTTTCCTACATCTTCCTTCAAATAAAACATTTTTGTGTCAAATTTAGAGCTGAAGTACCTGGATGAATATATAAAATTTGTACTTTATTATCAAAAAATTGCTAATGAAGATTGCTCACTTTCATTAATCAATAGTTAGATTGTTGAATTTATAAATGTTCTGGTTTACATATGTTATCTAAAGTTTATATGTTAGAAACTTAGTTGCCACCATAAAAATGTGAAGAGCTGGGGCCTTTTGAGATAATGAAGATTAGAAAAGGTCATCAGTGTAGCAGCCCCATGTTGGCACAAGTGGCTTCATAAAAAAAGGGAGAGAGACCTAAGCTGACATTCATGCTTTTGACTCTGTCAGTCAGTAATGCCTTCTTTTGACACAGAAAAAAAAAAAAGCCTTCATCAGGTACCAGTGCTATGCTCTTGGACTTCCTAGCCTCCAGAACTGTAAGAAATAAGCATATTTTCTTCTATAAATTACCCATTTTACAGTATTCTGTTAACGTAACAGAAAATAAAAGTCTAATACAATAAGCCCAGACCATGTTCATAATCAGACTGCAATTTATAGCTGATCGGAAATGAATCGTGGGATTATTACTGGGAAAAATGAAGAAGTAATACAATAAATGACGTATTTATTTTCTAGTAAAGTGTGATTCTTAAACTAATTTAAATAACTCTGCTGTAAGTAGGACAGCAGAGTAGTCTAGAGTAGTAGTAATAGGGTTGCTAGAATACATCCTTTAAGTTAGGTTTGATATCAGTCAATACAAGTTACTCTAGAGAACTTAAATTTTAAATACTTTTGGGAACTAAGAACTATAGCTCAGTGTTCCTGAGAAGCTGGCTTCCCATTGGAAGCCAAAACTTAGTTGTCTTTGGTTGTTTTCTGTTTTGGTGATCAGCAATACTTTGAAGAATGTCTTCTAATGTAGTGACAACTGATCTTTCCGATTGAAGACACTTATACAGGTGACATCTGCTGGGCAGCAAATGTGGCAGACCTCATATGGCTTGCCGTGTCATGTGCTTATGACTTACCTTAGGGTTTCTAGGAGGAAAAAAGAAGCCAATCCAAGTATTTAACAGGATTACACATAGATTCAGTTAAACTAGGACCAATACACGTCTCATTCCTGAACCATAGGCTGCCCACACATAAACATAAAAGGTAAGATTATTGGTTGTTTGTAAGTGTCATTCTATTTTACTAACAAGGCTAGTGGTGAAGTTCTAGACCATCTTAACTGTGTGTTATATAATATTAGACAGTGACATTTTTAGTAGGCTTTATTTGTTAGAGCAGTTGTAAGTTCAGCAAAATTAAGTGGAAAGTACAGAGTTCCCATATATGCACTCCATTCATATACAGCTTCTTTCCTCAGTCAACATCCCACATCAGTGTGGCACCTTTGTTAAAATCTGTAAACATACATTGATACAGCATCAGTACCCCGATTCTATAGAATTACATTAGAATTTGCTCTTGGTGTTGTATATTCTATGGATTTTGACAAAGGCGTAATAACATCTGAATAGAAATTAATCATTACACTATCACACAAAATAGTTTCATTGCTATACAAATTCCTTTTTGCTCCAGGTGTTTACTCATCCCTCCTGCCTTACCTCAGTGCACCACTGATATTATTGCTGACTCCATAGTATGCATTTTCCAGAATGTCATGCTGTTAGAATTGTATAGTATAATGCTTTTACAGATCAATTTCATTAACTTAGTAATATACATTTAAATGTTTTCCATGTCTTTGCATTTTGTTAGTTCATTTATTTTTAGTGCCGAATAATATTTGATAATCTGTATGTACCACAATTTATTCTTAAATCAACCAAGCAACTTGCTTCCAAGTTTTGGCATTTGTGAATAAAATTGCTATCAACATTCATACACAGGGTTTTTGTGTGGATATGTTTCTAACTTATCTGAGTGAATACCACAGAGCATGTGATCACTGGATCAGACGGTAAGAGTATGTTAATATTTTTTAAAGCTATCAGGCTATCTTCCAAAGTAACGATACCATTTGCATTCCCACTAGCAAAGAGGAGAGAAGTTGTTTCTCTGTATCCTTGCTAGCATTTGGTATTGTTAATGTTATGGATTTGGGCCATTGTAATAGGTGTATAGTGGTGTTTTATTGTCCTCTTAATTTGCAGTTCTCCAAAGACAGTTGATGTGAAACATCTTTTCGTATGCTTATTTCGAGTAGTATATTCCTTTTGGTGACATGTCTATTTAGGTCTTTAGCTCACTTTTTGATAGAGTTGCTTGTGTTTTTAATCTGAGTTTTAGGAGTTCTATGTATATTTTAGATAGCCATTTTTCATTAAATATGTCTTTGAAAAATATTTTTGGCAGTCTATAGCTTGTCATCTCATACTCTTGACAGTACCTTTTATATAGCAAATGTTATATTATAATTATTGAAAATAATTTTAATGAAATTCAGCTTCTCAGTTATTTATTTTTGATCATGCCTTTGATATTTTTTCTGAAAAGTCACTGTCCCAACCAAGGTTATCCAGATTTATTTCTATGTTATTTTCTAGGAGTTAGATAAGTTTACATTTACATTTAGATCTATGATCTTTGTGAATATTTGTAAATAGTGTAAAGCCTTTGTTTAGATGCATTTCCTAACATGGATGTCCAGTTTTCTATTATAATTTGTTGAATAGATTATTTTTTCCTAGTCAATATATTTGCAAGAGTTTGATTCACTACTTTAATTGTCCAGAAGGCTGTTTATAGTATTTGCAAATTTTTGCAAAATTATTATAAAACAGTAAAAATAAAGTGACTTCCTCCATTTTGTGTCGGTTTGTTCTGGTATCCCAAAAGTAATACTTATGTTTATTAAGAAAACATTTATTCCTGCTAAAAACTATCTTTAAAAGAGGGAAAGACTTCATATCGTCTAGAAATCACACACAACAAAATTGGATAATTTAGCTCTGTGAAAACAAATTGAGTTCTGTGTTATCCAAAATTGGATAACGTTAGCTCCATGAAAACTGACTGTCCTACAGTTTCCGTCAGGTAACGTTAGTCAGGGAGAACTTCCTGTGGTTATCCTGGGAATGGCCTGCAAAAAGATGCTGTTGACAAATAATGTATCTCTTTAATGTATCTTGAATAATTTTTTTTTTTTTTTTTTTTTTTTTTTGTGTGACAGAGTTTCGCTCTTGTTACCCAGGCTGGAGTGCAATGGCGCGATCTATGCTCACCGCAACCTCCGCCTCCTGGGCTCAGGCAATTCTCCTGCCTCAGCCTCCTGAGAAGCTGAGATTACAGGCACGCGCCACCATGCCCAGCTAATTTTTTGTATTTTTAGTGGAGACGGGGTTTCACCATGATGACCAGGATGGTCTCGATCTCTTGACCTCGTGATCCACCCGCCTCAGCCTCCCAAAGTGCTGGGATTACAGGCTTGAGCCACCGCGCCCGGCCGTATCTTGAATATTTTTTATTATTTTTTGGTAGGCTTAATAAGAATCTATTGTTCTTAAAAGCCTTCTTTCATTAAGTTGATTTGTTGATGATAAAATACTAGTGAAATAAATAGAGATGAAGGCATGGCAATGACTTTTAGGTAATTCCCATAATTTGGTCAGGTTTTTTTTTTTTTTTTGATCGTTTGTTTGCTTTTACCATAGTCTCCTGATTAGCTGGAACTACAGGCTCATGCCACCACACCTAATTTTTAAATTTTTTCTGTAGAGACAGTGTCTTATCATGTTGCCCAGGCTGGTCTTGAAATCCTGGGCTCAAGCTATCCTCCTGTCTAAGCCTCCCCAAATGCTGGGATTATAGGTGTGAGCCTGTGGGCCAGGCCTCTAGTCAAATTATTGAATCTCCTTTTATAATCAATTTTTTTCATTTCGTTTTGTGAAGCAGTAGCACTTTGGGAGGCAGAGGCGGGTGGATCACGAGGTCAAGAGATTGAGACCATCCTTGCCATGATGAAACCCCATCTCTACTAAAAATACAAAAATTAGCCGGGTGTGGTGGCACGCGCCTGTAGTCCCAGTTGCTCGGGAGGCTGAGGCAGAAGAATCGCTTGAACCCAGGAGGCGGAGGTTGCGGTGAGCCGAGATTGCGCCACTGCACTCCAGCATGGAGACAGAGCAAGACTCCGTCTCAAAAAAAAAAAAAAAAAAAGAAAGAAAAGAAAAAAAAGAAAGAAAATGGACAAAAGTTTATTATTAGATTAATTAGGGAGCTTCTAAAGTCTACTATATTTTAACAGCAGCCTTTGGAGCTCTGTCCCGAAAACTTATTATCTTTAGAAACTTTATCCTTCTGCCTTGTGTAACCTCTCCAGTGAATTGCTGATATCTGAGAAGGCAGTTGTAAAACCTCCCACAATTCAGCTCTCACTTTTTCATGAAATATCTTAGTTATCATTGAATTTAAAATGTCAATTTAAAAAGGTTGTTCTATTGCATGACAGACACCATCTGTATGTGTGTGTGTGTGTGTGTGTGTGTGTGCGTGCATGTATGTATGGGTATATAAAATGCAGAAACAAGAATTACAGCTCTAATAACTGCTATTCACTTATCTTTTTGTGTAGACTTAACGCCAGATGAAACATGTTCTTTCAAGGTTTTATTTTAAGTCAGCACAGTGTAGGAAGATTTACATAGGCCACTTTTATCCTGGGTACCTGATCCATCAGTAAACATTACCAAATATGCAATATATTTAGGAATAGCAGATAAATCAGATTGAGTTTTTCTGTATTTGAAATCTCCAAAGCTAGGGGAGAGGTTATAACTAACTTTAGTCATTCTAAAGCCTCATTCTAGAGCTAAAACTAGAAAATCAAGAGTTATCATGCAATTGCTTTGTTAGAGGTTTGGCCACACTACAAAAGGTGAAATCTACTGGCTACAATTCTTCACTACTCAAAAAAGTTGTCTAGGTTTTCTTTTCTTTTTTTAAATAGTAGGCCATTTTTCTCAAAAATGAGTTGACTCCTAGGTCATAACACTATGTGGCATACAACTGATAAGAGTTAACCCAAATATTTTACTTCATTTGGTCAGTATTACAATTTCTCAAGGGTGGCTTTATGCTCCTGTGAAGTAAAGAATTGTAACAAAGCCAAAAGTATCAATTTTGTATTCCTCTCTCGTTTCTGACAATAAATCATCTAAATTTTGAATTTGTATAGAGCATTTTGGTGGGACAACTCTCTCTCTCTCTCTCTCTCTCTCTCTCTTTGGTAAATGACTAGAAAATATAGTAGGAGAGTCGTGAAACTCTTAAG
Organism: Callithrix jacchus; assembly: GCF_049354715.1. NCBI lineage: Eukaryota > Metazoa > Chordata > Mammalia > Primates > Cebidae > Callithrix > Callithrix jacchus. The sequence goes on along the minus strand of NC_133504.1, from coordinate 66,385,403 downwards.
GAATTCTTTGCCGTAAATACTAGGCTTTTGAACTCCCTCACAAGCAAATGCAAACAATAATTTAGACTGATCTGCTTAAATAACAGAAAGAAAAAATTTCAGAACAGAAATCAATTACAAAGAAAAAATTTGCAGACAAAATATCAAAGTCAGAAGTCAGAATAATTGCAGTGTAATAATTACAGATATTAATGAGTAATGTGAAAATATGTATGGTGGTCACCTATTCTTATCAAATAGGTCTTTTTATTAGAAGTATGGGTATACTACAGGGTAAGTGCTACCTTTATACATTATTATTTGGTTTTATTTTTATAAACAATTTATTCTCTTTAAGCTCTAAACAAAAGATATTATTTTACATGTGGCCATATATTATTCTTCTGGTATACTGTTTTCATTTGTTATGTATCTCTGATTAAGCTAGTATGAATATTCCCTACATCAAAGCAATGCATCAGTGTGTTTCAGGTGGATATGAGACTGCTACTTTCCTCAATACCCTTTTTCTATCAGAAGGCAAATGTATAGTGATCAAATCAGGTCCCATTTCCCAATGGAGCTCCAGAGCTACTCAATCTGGAGTAGCAACTATGGTAGCCTTAAATTTCATAGCAGGTCTTTTTCAACTGATTTGTAAAAGAACTTGGAGAATGTAGGAACACCTGTTCCTCAGTCAGACACTCAGTCTGTATGAACACTACAGAGGAAAAGGAATAAGTCAAAGGCTGACCCAAAATACCAACAATCTGTGCTGGTCTATTACCAAATGAAAAGGAAGAAAGTTCTGAGAAAATTACAAAATACTTAAGTATTTATCTGAAAGAGCAATGCTAGATTAGCCTGAGGAAAAGTTATTTACACATAGGGCTCACCAGTTCCCACCTGTGCTATTCCCTCCATTTGTCAATTTTGACTCGTTTTCTAGCTAAAAGTTTTGTCCTTCTAGAAATTTCTTATTATTTTATCCCTGAAATTATTGCATCTTCCATAATCTCTTTCCACAATCCCTCTTTCAACATCCTGGCTTCTTACAATAATGGCATACAGTTTTTCTTCTTTCTGTATTCCTTTTATAGGTTGGATACAGAAGGAATTATTCTCTTTAGTAAAATTTTAACTGAAGAGTGAACCTAGCAGTCTTTATTTTTTATTTTCGTCTTTGATTTTCTCTAGATTGTTCCAAAACTGTGTAGATAAATACAAGATTTGAGTAACAGTTTGTACTGACCATCCTAGTACCTCTTCCTTAGAATGCATGTTCTGGGATTTGGACAGTTGGCAAGAGAGCCAAGGCAAAATTCTAGTGGCTAAGACTAGAATGTTAATTCAGCTTGTGCCCCTGTCTTAAGCCAATGAATTGTGAGAAAACCTAAACACACTGAGGGTGGATATCAATGAGGAACTCCCTTGCCATTTGGGTACACCACTGCAACTCCTCTTAGCTTTTCTTTAGTGGAAAGGCTTCCAAGTATGTCCATTAACAACCTTCTCAATGGGTCTCTCCTCACATCTCTAATGTTCATGTTTTTCCTTACTTGTGGGAATCATCACTTCTTTTTTCCCTAAGGCAGATTAAGGCAAGGAGAGATAAAGATAAACAGGAAAAGCAGAGGGAGCAAGGACACCAGAGGTAAAAGGAGGAGGGTTGTCCAATAATGGAAATGAGTTTCATTCTCACATTTTCTCTTCCACTTTCTGAAATATTTTATTTTGGTTATCCAAATTACTAATTTTTTTGTTAGAATAATAGTCATTCCATAAATACTAGTAATTCATTTGCTTGGGATGAGGTCTGTCTCAGGGCCCTGGCATATACATAAATTTACTCAAATAAGAAGAACCATTCTTAGACTATATCAAGACCAGATTCTCATAAATCTATTCCAAATGCAACAGAGAGAAGATAATACCCTTTAAGGGGAAGATCTGAATGCAGCATTCCATATTTTCTAAGTATATGGTGATTCTGATGGGATTTAGACCCCACAATACCCATACGTATTCAAAAGTAAAATTTGAATTTGGAGACGGTGGTCCATTCAGCTAATATTCCAAAATAGTGGATAGCTAATATGGAAACATTTTGTAATCCAGGGCCTTTTACCTAACTGTTGCATAGCCACAGACCTTCAGCTGGTCTACTCGATTCAGGAACTGCTCAACAACCCTTATTTCTTGGTGGAATTGTTGCATTTCCATAACGATAAAAGAGAAAGAAAACAGCTTTATTACCGAATAATCATTAAACCATAGTGTGATATGCATCACAGGCAGTCCAGTAAGAGATCTCAAAGACAGAAAGAAGTTACATCCTCTTGTGTAGCCGAGAAGATACAACTCATTCCATACATGTTCTCACGATGAACAATAACTAGTGCTCAAGTAAGAGGACTTGAATGCACCATTTGTCATACATGGTTTATCACTTGGTAATTGTGTTGAGAATCTGTGGTAGTTAGTTCACTTTATCTAAAGAAATAAACCTTTTATCTTTATGGTAAGAGGTAGTTTTGCAACTTGGAGTAAAAAGCACTCTGAAGTTAGGCTCCTACAGTCTCACACATAGAAGACAGAAGCACTCGTTAGCAGAAGACAGGGGCACTATATTCCTTGATGACTGTATTTCAAAGAGATCATTCCTGGGTCCTTAGGAAAGGCAATCTTGAGTAGGGAAGCTGGCAAGAGACTTATTTAACTTTTAAAACAGTTTAATACACATTTTAAAGAGAGCAAGAATGTATGTGTTTTTTGAAGCATGCGTTCCAAGAGAATGGAGGAGGTGAGATAACATTTTTTTTTTTTTTTTTTTTAGTTTCAATGGGAAGGATTAAGCCTCTTATTTTTAATTTTTGTTTTCTCTTACAACACTCAAATCTCATCTGCTCAAAACGAAAATCCTCTTCTCCCCTTAAGTTCTATACATCCACAATTTTCCCATTTTCAGTGAATGGCAATTCACTTTTCTCCCAAATTTAAATACTTAAATACTTAAATCATTTTCTGTCTTTCTTTTTCAATAGACTTTACTTTTGAAAGATATCCAGAATTTAACCAGTTCTCATTACCTCCACTGATAACACTGGTCTAAGTGACCTTCATTCCTGTTGAAATATTTTCTCTTCTTACTGCTCCCAATCTTAGTTCCAGCTTCGGCCCACTCCCCCAAAGTGCAGCTACATTTTACTTTTAGTGTGACAGCCAGGCTAATTCATTTAAAATAAAAATCAAATCATTTTTCTTCTAGTCAAATGCCTCAGCAGCTTACCAAAATTATCCAAGTAAGAAACCAGGCACTTACAATGACCCCTGAAATTCTGTATTATCTTCTTCCGCATATCGTTATCTTTCTAACTTTATTTCATAGTTATCCTCGTTATTCATTCTGCTGTAGACACATGCTGACATTCTTGCTGTTACTTTCATATGCCAATCACTCCTGAGCTTTCTGGTGTTCACTGCTTTTACTTCTGCCTGGAATGGAATGTTCACCTCCCAAGTACCTGCATTTCTCTATCACCTTTATTTCTTTCTTCAAATGCTTTTTACAGAGGACCTCTCTGACCACCTCCAAATAAAAGCCCATTCCACTCCTTATCTTCCATGACCGTTTTTCTAGTTTTTATTTTTTTCTTGTATAACTTATTAAAATTTCTTATTTTTTGTCTCTTCACTCATAAAAAGAAATTTTCCTGGTGCAGGAAATGTTGCCTGTTTCAGAAACCATATTTGCAACACCAAGAACGCTACCAAGAACACAGTGGCTTTCAATATATGAATATTGAGTAAATGAATAAGTGACTGAAAATAGTGTTTATTGTGCATAGACTCTGTATTATTTATACGTTATTTTATTTTGATTTTAATAGTAACACTGTGATAATGGTTTAAATACAGTATTTTTCTAAGCTTTGTTCTCAATTTCCTTCAATAAAAATAAAGAAATTATAAGAGTAGACTAATTTGGTGTCTAAACATATTCGATTTCAGAGCCCACAGAAATTTACCTAACATCCTTAACCCTGGATAAACTCTCTAGGTTCCATAAGTGTTATCCTCTCCATAAGATTTTTCTGAGTTGTCTTTCACCATGTTCCACTCAGGCAAAGTTAGTCAATTGAGTCCTTTGTCTTCCTAGAGCATTTTAAGATGCATCTATAATTGCACTAATTAACTTATATTACCCTTATGAGCATTTTTGCCTTATTAATATGGAGAGCTTCTTAATGAAAAAGTATACTTTCGTATATCTCCACTTGTAAATGTTTGTTGAATCAATAAAATCAGATATTTTCAGTGAGGTATCTAATTTGTAAAGTGAAAATTTGTGCTGGACTTCTGCATTTTTTTCTTCTGACCACATGTAATTCGTATTTAAAAAATAGAACATTTAGTTAACTTCCTAAATTCTTTTTCTCATAATAAAACTCATTTGTGCAAATTTTGAACTAAAGTGTTAGCTATAACAGACTCTCAAAAGATAATGAAATTAAACAAAATAATTTTAACAGCACATTGGTAATTTGTACACAAAGCTCTCTAAATGTTCAAAATATTCAATTCATGTATTACATTCAATTCATTTATTAAAATCTCAATCTGTTTTGCATGCTGTCTAATCAAATTTCTAACACATATAGATTGATAACAAATCATTTTTGGAAAGACTAATTATTAATATAAATTCTATGAAAATGGTACAATTGTGGATGATTTTGATTGAGTAAAGTGATAAATACTATTCTCTAAAAAGTATTCATCAGGTCGAGAAATATTAATTGCCTGTAAGATACAAGGATACTATAGGATATGAGATAGGAGGGTTTTAATATGTATTATATATCTTTTCAAAATTTAAATGTAAGTGGTTTAAAGCATTAAAAAATTACACTTTTATTTTAATTTTTTTAGAGACGAGTTTCACTCTTCTTGCCTAAGCTGGAGTGCAATGGAGTGATCTCAACTCACTGCAACCTCCTCCTCCTGGGTTCAAGAGATTCTCCTGCCTTATCCTCCCAAGTGGCTGGAATTACAGACGCCCGCCACCACACTTGGGTAAATTTTTGTATTTTTAGTAGAGACAGTGTTTCACCATGTTGGCCAGGCTGGTCTCAAACTCCTGACCCCAGGTGATCCGCTCACCTTGGCCTCCCAAAATGCTGGCATTACAGGATATTTTATCAGAAAACTGAATTTCTGTCAATATGTAGAGGAATATAAAAAAGCTACCTCTGGCTGGGCATGCTCACTCCTGTAAACCCAGCACTTGTGGGAGGCCAGGGCAGGTGGATTGCCTGAAGACTAGCCTGACCAATATAGTGAAACCCTGTCTCTACTAAAAATACAAAACATTAGCCTGGCATAGTAGCAGGTGCCTATAATCCCAGCTACTTGCGAGGCTGAGGCAAGAGAATCGCTTGAACCAGGGAGGCAGAGATTGTGGTGAGCCGAGATTGCACTATTGCACTCCAGCCTGGGCAATAAGAGTGAGACTCCACCTCAAAAAAAAGAAAAGCTACTTCTACAGCTCAGAGGTGAGATATTCATAGAAAATTGACTCTGCCTTGAATTTGTTTAAAATAATAATTATAAAAATACAATATATAATAATCATAAAATTAATATTTTTATAAAGTGCCTTTTGGTCCATATTTAAGCCTGCATTTGTTATTTCAGCCCATTAATTTAATGTATATGTTTGTACACTGACAGTGTGACAGATACTTGGCCATGCATAAAAAAATCTATAATTAAAATCAATATGATTGTAATAATTTTATTTAGATTATAATATCATATTACTTAAATATAAAATGTCTAGGCCAGGCACGGTGGCTCACGCCTGTAATCCCAGCACTTTGAGAGGTCATGGTCGGGCAGATCACCTGAGGTCAGAAGTTTGAGACCAGCCTGACCAACATGGAGAAACCCCCATCTCTACTTTAAAAGTACAAAATTGGCCAGGCATGGTGGAATATGCCTGTAATCCCAGCTATTCAGGAGCCTGAGGCAGGAGAATTGCTTGAATTCCGGAGGCAGAGGCTGAGATCACAACATTGCACTCCAGCCTGGACAAGAGCAAAACTCAGCTTCAAATAAAAAACTTCTAAATTAGGCCGGGCACGGTGGCTCATGCCTGTAATCCCAGCACTTTGGGTGGCTGAGGCGGGTGGATCACGAGGTCAAGAGATCGAGACCATCCTGGTCAACATGGTGAAACCCCATCTCTACTAAAAATACAAAAATTAGCTGGGCATGGTGGCGCGTGCCTGTAGTCCCAGCTACTCGGGGGGCTGAGGCAGGAGAATTGCCTGAGCCCAGGAGGCGGAGGTTGCGGTGAGCTGAGATCGCGCCATTGCACTCCAGCCTGGGTAACAAGAGTGAAACTCCGTCTCAAAAAAAAAAAAAAAAAAAAGAAATCTAAATTAGTAGAATAAGCTATTTCACAAAATATAATCTATATTATAATACTCATCAAACCTAGAATCAAAATATGCATAGTGAGTGTATATGATATGAAATAGTAGAATGAATCTAATCACATATAAAGGTATGTAACACTAAGAATGGAGGCTTTGATTACCTCTTAAACATCATTTAATTTTATAATCTACACATCAGAAAGAAGAAAACTCTAAAGAATGTATCAATTAGAATCACTAAACTGAACATTGCCTTGACAAATTAAACTTTGCCTACTGCACAATAACTTTTAATTCATTATTTCATTCTAATTTTACAAATTAACCTGGGATACTATGTAATATGGGTTATCTCAATTATAGAAATGTGGTTTTTATTATCATTTCTTTATTATTCTATTCAAATGCTAATAATACTAATACTTATATCTATATATACTGCATCTATATAATAAAAACAGTTATATTTATGTTAATAATTTTCAAGAATAGTTATAACTCATTACTAGAAATTTCTCCACCAAGAGCCTATTTGTTAAGCATATTTATCCAGACTTCAAACTCATCATTAAATTTAATATAATTTCAAAGACTGGGATTGTTATAATCCCAAAATGAAGAACCATACACTAAAAAAAATGAACAAATACAAGACATGTAATCATGACTTTCTATATCCCCAAATACTCCAGGAGGGCACTGGACAAAGCATTTAATTGTGAGGACTTTGTATTCTGAGCACTTCTAGTCATCATTCTGTCATTAGTAGACATATCATAAATTTTACTTATACTGTGTTTACTTTGTGGGGAGTAGTAGAATTTATAGGGTTATTGTAAGGAGTAAATAAGAAAATTTATGTAAAATACTTAAGTTTTATTTTCCTACTATAATGTTCAACAAAGGTTTGGGGAAAATCTCTCAGACAACAAATTATATACTTCCAAAGCCTGATTATTATTGTTTTTTAAATGCCAGTGGACATTTTCCAGCCTCACAAACTTATAATTCTAGTAATTTTAGTGTGTTTCTATATCTTCCACTACCAGATTAAATGACTTTTTTTTTACAATTATTCTCATTATCTCATATCCCATCAGACAATACCAGTGGTCAACAATTTTGAGAATCAATTTCTCAGTCTAGCATTCAAGTCTCTAAGCTAACATTAAGCTTCTTCTTCTGATACTCCTATAATTTGTATGGCTTGACTACTGCCAATGCGAACAGAATGCCTGTCCAAGCTTTTGCTTTTGTGCATGTAGTTTCATTTCTTTGAAATGTGTTACTCTATTTTCCTATGTGAATTATTATCGCTTCCAAAATCATTCTTGCTGATTTTCCCACCAATACCCTAATCTATTACAGTCTTATCTATTAAATGTTGTTTGTGACTATTATCTGGCTCTCCCTTGCATTATAGTAATTTGTTTTTATTTAATTTCAAATATTGGATTGTAGTTTCTCAGAATAGCAGTGTCATAGCTTACTAATCTTCTTATTTTATGCATTGCAAAGTAGAAGGATGTAGATACCACAGATGATTGGGAATATTTTCTAATTTGAACACAGAACATGCACTCTTCTTTTATACACACTGTAATAAATTAAAATTAAATAAGGCAACATAAAATTTAGAAACTTATTTGTGCTTCTTCAAAATCAGAGTTATTTTGTATTAGTGCAATAAGGAACTGGAATGAAAAACTATGTTTTAAACAAAGAAAAGAAAAAAAGATACTCAAGCACAAAAGCAATCTTAATGGACAAAAAATATAATGTCTAACTATGTGTTAGAGGTATCTGTGTGTAGCAGTAGGTAGAGATGGCTAAGAGTTTGCTCATAGAAGAAATGTGTAACACAAATACCCCAAATGCAAATTTAGGTGCAAGATTTAGTCGTGCTGCTATATTCTCATTAAAAGGGTCATTATAGTAAATGAGTAAAATGAGTCATTACAGCAAATTACTACCAGAGGCCATGCCTGATGCAAATAGGCCTAAAGGCATGGGTACAATACATACTAAGCTGTGTTACCCACTATCTGTGTACTCACCATGAAATATATCCAATATCATAATGTGGCAGTGATCCTAACCAACTTATATGAGCCTAGGTTCGGAAAGGAGATACCCACAAGAGAGTAGGATCATAACATACGCAGTAGTTGAAGAGGGTGGCTGAGAGAAGAGGGTGTGAGAGATGTAAGCCAAAAAGTATCTGGGACAAATCTCAATTAATTGATAAGTTGATTTTGCCACTGTTAAGGATATGCCCATGAGGCAGTGTTAGAAGGTCCTGAGAACATTTGCCCAAGATGGTTGGGTTACGACTAGATTTTTTTTTTTTTTTTGGACGGAGTTTCGCCCTTGTTACCCAGGCTGGAGTGCAATGGCGCAATCTCGGCTCACCGCAACCTCCACCTCCTGGGTTCAGGCAATTCTCCTGCCTCAGCCTCCCGAGTATCTGGGATTATAAGCACGCGCCATCGTGCCCAGCTAATTTTTTGTATTTTTAGTAGAGACGGGGTTTCACCATGTTGACCAGGATGGTGTCGATCTCTTGACCTCGTGATCCACCCGCCTCGGCCTCCCAAAGTGCTGGGATTACAGGCTTGAGCCACCACACCCGGCCACAACTGATTTTAAACATTTTAGGGAGACAGGAGTTATGAGCAGACAGGCAATGTCTGACATGTACATGTCAATACTTGTAAGATGTACATGAGGTTAGATTAGTTTGGTTGGTAAAGGTGGAGTCAAAAAATTTTCTGTTTAGCAATTGGTTGAAAGAGTTAAGTTATTACCTGAAGACCTAGGATCAATAGAAAATAATGTGTGGGTTAATGTAAGGGGTTGTAGAGACCAAGGTTCTTATTATACAAATGAAGCCTCTAGGTAACATGCTTTAGAGACATTAAACATTAAATATTTCATATACTTTAAAAAGTGCCATACTCTTAGCTAATCTCTCCTGGATCCATATAAGTCCCGGAAAGGGAAGGGGATTCTCTACCAAATGTAGATTTCCTCCTACCAGGAGGTAGCTTTGCAGGACCATTTTGGAATACATCAAATAAATATATTTCAGGGTAAATCCTTCTATTTTTTACAAGGTCTGCTATCTGTTATTTTGTAATGCATCTTATAGCTCCAAAGAATCATTTTGGTGTGTCCTAAGATCTCTGTTTTAATTGGTTAATGGTGCTCAGCTGTACCTGAATTCCAAAGGGTAATAAGGTCTGTCTGAACCCCATTCCCACTTCCTATCATGGCTTGAACTAGTTTTTCAGATTTACTTTGAGATTCTCTTGGTCAAGAGAGCATCTATTCTATTGATTGATGGACTTAGAATTTTATTTTTGCTTATAGAGAATACACCAAATGAACCCGAAGAACCACGTGGCTAAGTGACATACAACCCTAAGAAAGATAGCCAAATTCACAATTCAAAGATAAAACAATTCTGGATAAAATTAAATAAACACAGCACATGAATCAATGTGAAATTGTGTATTAATAAACTCCAAATAGGTAAATGAAAAGCAATTGCTTTAAATTGGTACATATGCATCTTTTATTATTTGTCTTCCTTTATTTATTTTGTATAGATATAAGGGAAAGAAGAACAGTTTTGCTACATGGATATAATGCATAGTAGTGAAGACTGAGCTTTTAGTGAAATCATCACCTGAAGAGTGTACACTGTACCCATTTATTCATTTCTCATCCTTCACCCCCTTACCCTCCCACCCTTCTGACTCTTCAGTATTTATTATTCTACTCTCTATATCCATGTATAAATTTGTATATTTAATGTCTTAATGAATGTATAAGGTAGCTATACATTTTATAATAAAAACACATGTTGGCATCTGGTCAAATGACGACATTAGGAGATGTTCACTAGGCACTATAAAAGACTGTAAACTAAGTATTAAATGTGAACCTGAGGGGAAAAATTAAAAAATCATTGATGAAACAGGATGAAAAAGTCAGAAAAGGGGATAAAAGGAAAGATAAGTTAAGAAAATGGACAAAAAGTGAACAAAAATGATTTATTTTATATATATATAAAATTGTTCACACTAAATGTAAATTAAGATGTAAGTTCTGATTAGAGTAAAACGATTCTAAAGATGCTCTGATATACTGCTTATAAGCAGCACAATGGAACACACACATAAACACACATGTGGACTGGTGAAAAATAAAGGGATCAGAAAGATAGATGAGGCAAATTATAACTAAAAGATACACACACACACACGCACACACACACACACAATTTAACCAAATCAATTATGAAAGGTAAAGATGAGACACTGAATAACAAATGAAGATGTCACATAGAAGATAATAACCATAGAAATCTATTAATGGAACAGCATATCCTGAAAACATACAGTAAAAAACAAAATCTGTCAGCATTAAAGAAATTGACAAAAATCACAAAGTAGGTGATCTAAATATGCTTATTTAAAAATGAACAGAAGTTTCAGCAAACCAGGTGTTTAAAAAAGATGAAAAACATTGATCCACTAAGTTACTTGTGGTACATCTCAATAAGAAGTTAATATTTGAACAAGGACTTAAAAAATGACAGAGTATGTATTAAAAAAACCAAGTCAGGCAGAGAGAAGTGCTAGTGAGTGCAAATGTCCTGAGGCAAATCATGCCTGTTGAGTACCAGGAATAACGAAGTCATGAGTGAGACTGAAGGACAGCAGAGAGAAAGCGATGAGGTCAGAGAGGCAAAGGGTATGGGGAAGAGATTTTGAAATCTGACTGAAGTAGATTCAAAAGTGATAAGAAGAAAATTAGAAGCAATGCCTATAGACACCTCTATCCATGAGTTTTACCTTGAAGAGGAACAAAGAAGTTGGCAAAAGCGTGAAGAAAAATTATGGTAAAAAACATTTTTTCATTGTTTATTGTTTTATTTCATCAGACATAAGAAATAAAAACATATTTGTCTTGAGCAGGAGAGGATGGAATGCAGTGACACCGTTCAGAAAGCAACCTGAAGTAAGAGCTTGCATAGCAAGTAATCAGTAACATTAGAAATTTAAAAAAAATGTACATTTGATTACATATTCAGAATCAGGCAGGGGAACCTGGATCATGAACAGAAACCAAAAGAAACCTGACACGTATTCTATAATTTGTGTGTATTCTATACATATGCTATAAAAATTGTTGACCAGCTGGGGCTGTTTACTACCTGCTCTGTTTTGGACTCCTGCACAGTACTACATTAATCACCCTAGCATAGTACTATATTGATCACTTATTAGTATATTTCATTTGGTTTGGGCAAAGTCAGCATTATGGATTCAGAAATCCTTAGAAATAGGACAAAGTTAGCTGTGATAAATACTTGGCTTAGTACAATAGTATAGCTGAGATTATCTTATTACTTATACACTATAGCTCTTCCTTTATAATCCTCTTGAACCAGGGGCTTTAAATTGGTAAATATACATACAAATGTGTATGTGTATATGTATGTACAAGTGTGTATATAAATACCCACAAATGTGTGTATATGTAAATATGTGTGTGTGTGTGTCTGTGTATATATATTGAGATATATATATATATATTATATATATACACAGAAATGTATATGGTATATATATCTCAATATAAAGCCCCTGGGACAAGGTATACCAACAATAATTAATCCTATCAGCCCAGACCACAGAGTAATCCTGTTTTTGCTTGTTCTTTATAACATGAAAATTAAGAAATGGCTAAGTAATAGTCTTCATTTAAACTTTAATAGAACATTTGTTTTATTCCTTGATAGAAAACTTCCTGCTTGGCTGTTAAGCCACCAGTACAAATCTGCACAGGGTCATTCGCTGTAGTAACCTGAATAATGAACCCCAAAATTATCAGGTCCTAATCCTTGTGAAACCTACTAAATACTTCCATGGATAGTTTCATTATTATTATTATTAACATCGAAAATGTTTCTGATCTTAAAGCTTAAAACCTGTATTTGTTTTATGAGTTCCTTCCTCAGGAAATGACCTTCAGGTCTCTCAAAAAAAGTATCAAATAACTGAAACTCACCAGATCACTGCATCAGATGATGAACCACTAATTCATCATGATTGCTTCTTTGCCCCTCTCTAGTTCCTGTTTCTTACACATCATTGAATTTCTTCTCTATTATATAAACTTCTACTTTTAGTCAGTCAGGGAGATGGATTTGAGACTGACCTCCAATTTTCTCCATTACAGCACCCAATTAAAGCCTTCTTCCTTGGCAGCACTTGTTGTCTCAGTGAGTGACTTTCTGTGCAGTAAGCAGCAGGTTCTAAATGGAACACCTGGTATTTTTTTAACAGATTCTAATTCCTGGACCAGGAACAAGTTGCTTGTGGCTTGACTGTCATGGGCAGGGAGTCTCAGAAGCCCTTCTAAGCAGCTACCCATCCAATTTTGCCTGGAAGTAATTTTCCATCTCTCTCTAGCCCTGCCACAGTAGGTCCCAACCATGTTTTTGATTTCCTCATAATAAATTCCTTTGATATTTCATATCTACATCTAGGTAAGTGAGAGTCCTTGTGGGCCCAGACAGCAGGATGTGCCCCTCTCATTTTGGGAAATTTTAAAAGAAATTTCCATTTACAGGTTGAACAAACCCAAATGACTGAAAGAAGAAAGTGTCCTGACTGTTTCAGTATGGACATGCTTGGGGGCTTGTAATTTTGTGTGTCTTGGCAATTGTCTTCTGTGGGATTGACTCCTATCAATTTGAGACAATGGGATTGGCTCCTCTCAATTTGAGAAATGCTGAAGAAATTTTTGTTTGCAGATTGGTCAAGCCCAACCAAAGAAGAGAAGAAAAACCTTGTCTGTTTTAGTTTGGACACTCATAGGGCTTGTTTGTTGTGGCGGCAGGGGATTGTATTTTTGGTGACTGTGTGTGTTTGATATAGTCATGGAAAATTAGAATTTAGTAAACTGATATTCTTTTGTAATGTTGCTTGGCCCCAATATTGTTTAGAACCTGGATTTGCTGTTAAATGGGAAAGTAGGGTGGAGTTCCATGTACCTAGGCTTTTGTGCTGTTGTTCTAAGCAGGGTCAAGCTCAAAGTGCCAGCAAATGTATCATACTAGGGATGTAGAGAGAGACTTGAAGAAAACCCAGAAAAGAATACAATGTGAAGATAAAACAGATTTGAAAAGCTGGCCTTGAATATTGGAGGGATACCGACAGAAATAAGGGAATGTGAAATACTAGAACGGGTGTAGACAGAGATAACAAACCCCACAGAAAATCACATTGTCAGCTGAAGCTGCTGCTTTATTTAGGGAAACCATATAATTGTTTTGCTAGACTGTGGTGCTAGATCCAGCAGATAAAGAAACATTAATAACACCTCCATTGCTACACCCCTTGCTCTAAGATGTTTTCTCCCTTTGTGTAAAGGTTCTTGCCCTCTCTAGACACAAAATCAATGTGTCCCATTACAGAAGTTTAAAGTTTACTTTCATTCTCTATCATTTCCTTTTGACATCAGAACTTTTTGGCAAAAGAGGTCAGTTTCAAGGGGAACAGTACACTTCTATAAAATTTTTGGAGAGGGTCACTCTAGGGGAACCCATTGAGCAGTATTATTATCCAAGATGTCAATATCTTCAGGATCTAGGGCTATGTCGGTTTAACAAGAGAATCCATACAGCTAAACTGGCATTGAGTTGGAATCACCTATACCTTCCTTTGGGTTGATTCCTGAAAGTTGTGCTAATCAGGCTGGCTTGGGGTTGTAGTAAGAGAGAAGAAAGATTCATTATACCAGGAATGGAGAAGGTGAAATTATAGTTTTTAATATGTGTCTGTGCACTTTTTGTCCTAGGAGTTCCCCTTAAACTACCTTAGTCAAGTCAGGGATTTAGGGGGATCTTTGTAAATCATCAGCTCCTTGAGCAAGCAGCTTGCTTCAGGTGGTAGAACAGAAAGCAAAGTTGTCTTTTCTGTTGTAACTGTCACTTTTTCAAATAAAAACAAGCCAGCTGAACTCTTTAATATATTGTTTCAATGGGAAGAGTCTCTTCCCTTATGAGTCATTGAGTCTAAGTTGACAAACGTCAGAATAAGAATTTCAGGTGGGAAAAACTTCACAATGACTTCATTGATCAGGTATTCAGTTTCAATAAGAGCTTACCTAGTTACTAGTTGTTTTTGATTTTTAAAGTTTACAATTAGTGGCTACATGAGACAGGTGATGCTGTTGTACTGGGAAACAAGATCTCTGAGTACTCTATGAAGCATCAAGTATTTAACTATTACTGTTACTCTTCTTTCTCCAGACTTTCTGTTTTACTTCTGTTGAAACTCACAGGAGTAGACAGAGATTATCTCCCTACATGTGGCTGTCTCTGAATAGAATTCCCCCTGACAGTCCTGCGTATTCACAGGGCTTGCACTTCAAACATTAATAACAGTTGTACATTCAAAAGCAGAAAATACAATAATACATTGATTTATCACAGAAGGCCTAACATCAGGACCAGGTTAGCTTCCCTTCGCCACTGAAAACACTGCCCAAATCTCAATAGCTATCTTTTAAAGCTTCCTCCTTCTTCTGCATTAAGCAGAGAGATAATCTGGGTCTAGAATTCATGGATTGCAGGGAAAAGGAGGAGGCTAGAAGATGTGGACTGGCAAGGCTGGTAAGGTAGTATTTTTTTTCTTCCTTGGCCACTGTAAAGTTAGTTCCAACAAAAGAGTGCTTCTTTTTTTTTCTCCATGTACTGCCCAATGTCTGGTAAGCAACTAGATCAAGATACCCCTATCTTTCTGCCCTGTGTATACCTCTGTAGCCCTGCCTTACTGCAAATTAGTCAGCAGTGGTGAGCAGCTTCATGTTAGAAAGTAAGACTTTGCATTCAGTTTTGCATTTGAGCATTCACTTTCTTGCTGCTCAGTCAAGCAAACCTCTGAATTATTTTGCTTATCTTAAAGTGTATACTGACTATTGAAGTTGTTATTAAAGCACTATTTCTAGACTTATTTATATCCTGCCTCTTATTTTTCAACCTATAACCAGGACGTATATGGAGAGACACTTACTTTTACCTAGTCCACCACATAGGTAGGAATTTTTGCTACTCAGTCCCAAAGAATGTGCACATATCCCCAAACTTACTTTGTAGTTACTTGACTCTTCTCTTACTTAATGTCATGTGTCTGTAAACATCCCATACTCATAAACAAACAGTTTAGAATAAAATTTAATTGCACTCTATATCCACTCTACTAAGTGAGCTGTACTAGTCTGTTCTCAGGCTGCTGTGAATAAATACCCAAGACTGGGCAATTTATAAAGGAAATAAGTTTAATTCACTGAGTTCCACATTGCTGGGAAGCCTCAGGAAACTTCAAATCATGGTGGAAGGCAAAGGAGCAGCAGGTACCTTTTTCACAGGATGGCAGGATAGAGTGAGTGCAAGCAGGGAAAATGCCAGATGATTATAAAACCATCAGATCCCATGAGACTTACTATCATGAGAATAGCATGGTTCCCATAATCCAATTACATCTACCTGGTTCTGCCCTGGACACATAGAGATTATGGGGAATACAATTTAAGATGATATTCTGGATGGGGACACATCTAAACCACATTATTATCCCTGGCCCCTCCCAAATCTCATGTCCTCACATTTTAAAACACAATCACACTTTTCCAACACTCCCCCAAAGTCTTACCTCATTCAAGCATTAGCCCAAAAGTCCAAGTCCAAAGTCTCATCCGAGACAAGTCCCTTTTGCCTATGAGTCTGCAAAATCAAAAGCAAATTAGTTAATTTCTAGATACAATGTGGGTACAGACATTGGGTAAATACACCTATTCCAAATGGGAGCAACTGGCCAAAAGAGAGGGGCTACAGGACCCATGCAACTCCAAAATCCAATAGGGCAGTCTTTAAACATTAAAGTTCCAAAACGATATCATTTGACTCAATTTCTCACATCCAGGTCATTTTTATGCAAGAAGGGAGCTACCACACCCTTGGGCAACTCTGTCACTGTGGCATAGCAGGGTACAGCCTCCTTCCTGACTGCTTTCACTGGCCAGTGTTGACTCTCTGTGATTTATCCAGTGTATCATGCAAGATGCTGATGAACCTACCATTTTGGGGTCTGGAGAATGACCCTCTTCTCACATATCCACTGAACAATGCCCCATTGGGGACTCTGTTTGGGAAATTTAATACCACATTAAATGAGGGCTCTGCCCCTGCAGGAAACTTCTGCCTAGACATCCATATGTTTCCACATATTCTCTGAAATATAGACAGAGGTTTTTTGACCTCAATTTTCAACTCCTATGTACCCACATGCTCAGCATCACATAGAAGCTGCCAAGGCTTGAGGCTTTTACCCTCTGAAGCAATGGCCCAAGTTCTACTTTGACCCCTTTTAGCCACTGCTAGAGCTGAAGCAGCTGGGGCTCAAGGGCATCATGTCCTGTCACTCCACAGAGCAGGATTCCAGGGCCTGGCCCACAGAACTATTTTTCCCTCCTTGGCCTCCAGACCTGTAATGGGAGGAGCTGCCATGTAGGTCTCTGGCATTTTTTCTATTGTCTTAGTGGTTAACATTTGGCTTCTCCTTACTTATGCAAATTTCTCCCCAGAAAATGGGCTTTTCTTTTCTATAACATCATCAGGCTGCACATTTTCCAAATTTCTGTTCTCTACTTACTTTTGAACACTTTACCACTTAGAAATTTCTTCCACCCAAAACCGTAAGTCATCTCTCTCCAGTTCACAGTTCCACAGCTCTGTAGAACAGAGACAAAATGTCATCAGTCTGTTTGCTAAAGCATAGCAAGAGTAACATTTGCTCCAGTTCCCAACATGTTCCTCATTTCCATTTGAGACCACCTCTTCCTGGACTTTATTATTTATATCACTATCAACATTTTGGTCAAAACTATTCGACAAGTCTCCATCAAGTTCCAAACTTTCCCACATTTTTCTGCCTTCTTGTGAGCCTGCAAACTGTTCCAACACCTGCCTGTTACCCAGTTTCAAAGTAATTTCCACCTTTTTGGGTATCCTTATAGCAGTGCCCCATTACCTAGGTACCAATTTACTATATTAGTTTGTTCTCATGCTGCTATGAAGAAATACCCAAGACTGGGTAATTTATAAAGGAAGGAGGTTTAATTGACTCACAGTTCCACATGACTTGGGAAGCCTCATGAAACTTACAATCATCGTGGAAGGCAAAGGAGAAGCAGTCACCTTCTTCACAGGGAAGCAGGATGTATTGAGTGCAAGCAGGGGAAATGCCAGACAGTTATAATGCCATCAGATCTCATGAGACTCATTCACTACCAGAAGAACAGCATGGGGAAAACTGTCCCATGGTCCAGTTACCTCCACCCGGTCCCACCCTTGACACATGGGGAATGTGGGGATAACAATTCACAATAATATTTTCAGTGGAGACATGGCCAAACCATGACATTAACTTATTACTATTTTATGATATAAGCAGAAGATGTGACACTTCTGGATTAGATTTAAAAGATGCTTCAAGTAACATAAGCATTGTTGACATGTACCTCAATTCCCTTTTCTGCCAAATCCCAAGGAAGCAATAAAGGGACTACACTGATACTGTATTTTCAGTGGGTTTGCATCACAGCTGAGGACACTGACCTGGGAAATATACTTCTTTCAGATTAATCAGTAGGAAGCCTGCTTTTGGCTCCTGAAGGTGATATTATTATATTATCTCATCTCTCAAAGTTGTTTACTGCAAACACAATCATGAAAAATGGTCCAGTTAAAAAAAATGATCAAGCCTGTCAAACTTGGCATATATGTTTGGGTTTATGGCAGATTGCCTGTCCCAACACATGCATTTCACATTTTCCCAAGAGCCACAAATCTCTTTTGCCATTACTCTGGAAGTGCAAGTGAAGTAGGAAAAGAAAAAATAAAGTAGAAAATTGCATAGGTGATCAAAAAATTTTATTAACTTTGTATAATATTTGTAAAGCTGAAAAAATATTAGGGTCAAAGTAAAGTTTTGTTTCACATATATCAATAAATATGTATATATATGCAAATATATATATTTGTACATTTAAATTCTAAAATATATAAGTATAAATATTTGTAAGCATAATATATGTATATACAAATCATAAGCTTTTGTATATAGAAAACACATAATTAAAAAGTATTGTTTATACAGCAAAATTATTGTTTAAAAAACTTTATAAGAAATATGAGGATAGACTTGTATGAAGAACATAATCTCCCTTCAATTAATAATATAAAGGCAGATCAAAGTAAATGGAAATAAATATCATTCTATATATACTTCTTCCAAACTTATTCTTTTAATTTAATGCAAATAAATAAACTTTTCAACTGGATTCATATTAGTACTCGACCTATTTACTCTAAGGCTGACTTGCAGTTATGAATTTGTGAGAATTGACACTCCAGAACTTAGTGGAATTGCCCTAGTTACTTAAGTATCAGGGAACACACATAAAGGTGTGAATTTCAGGAAATTAAAACAGATTATTTGAAATTCATGCTTTCCTGAGCACAGTGATTCTTATCTGATTCCAAGGGTAAGAATGGATAGTTCTAAAGGCAGGTGACAGAATTGAATCTCAGATTTAATGTTGTCTTTCAAAGTATCTGTTATTCTCATCATCATAGATACCCTGTTGTCTGGAGACATACCACTTCTTGAAAGTAATCCTTTAATAGCGGGTTCAATTGCATGTCAAATGCAGTAGACTATATCGCAACTGAGTTAATCTATAGTTTACACAGAAAAAAATCATATTCATTCTGGACTCACTTTATTAATTGCATTTAGTCACACTGTATAGAAATTAAAGCTTTGAAAATGTCAAATTTCCAATTCCCTATTTATAAGAGAATTTAAATAACATATAACTAAAAAGGCCACAGTTTTGTGGAGAAAAATAAAATAATGTATGTGTGTGTTCATTTTGTGTATGATGTTAAATTAATTACATAATGCTAATAGGAATTAGAAAGAGATCTGTTAATCAATGGAGTAATTATTAGAAACTGAAACATGTATATGTATATGTAGTATATATCTGAACATAATATGATTCAATTTTGTAAACTGAATAAAATGCTTGAAAAAAGAAAACTATGACCCTAATCCAATCACTGATAAATTCTGTATTTGCTAAATATGCAACAATAGGTTATAAAAGTATTAAATAAAACGCAAGCTAATATTCACATATTAGGATGGTGAATGTTCCTTTAAGCATTGTATCCAGTTCACAAATTATAGTAGAAATACTGAAGGATATGGATATGTAGTTCCATAAAATACTGCAAATAAAACAGTTAAATGACATAAAAAATAAATTCAATTCCTGTGTCAAACAATATTAAGATACATATTTCAACAAATAGTTTTTAGAAAGTTTTCACATTTAAGAACACTGAAAAAATAATGAAAATATAACTTACAGATAAGACAATCAACAAATCTACATATTTTCATATTTAATAAAAAACGATTAAAAACATTAAAATAAGCCACTTTTCACTTTTTGCCTATCAAAAGGTGTGTGTGGGCATGTGTGTGTGTGTGTGTGTGTGTGTGTTTAAAGGAATAATACCAATCAATCAATCAATGTTGATGAGCTTGGTGTGACATAATTGTATTTTGAATTTACCTCATCTATACTGTTCATTGCAACTGATAATTTGTCTTTCTCTTATTCCGTCTCTCCTTCTCTCCCTCCCTTTCTGCCTTCCTTCTTTCTTTGCAGGGGAGGAGGTTACATTAAGAAATATCTTTTAAAAGTCTTTTATTCCTATTAGAGTTTTATGCTTCCTGCCAAGTTTGGGGCATTACTACATTAGTAATAGAAATTACTATTTATTAAACTTACTTTAAGTTTAAAATAAAATTTCTATCTCAACTTGGTTTTAAACTGCATTAAATCCATCCAAACAATATCATAAGATATACATATGTAAATGTGTACATGGATACTGTTCCAAGAAAGTAAATGTATGGAAACCGGTGAAGAGCAAGATTCAGGGACCCTCACTTAACAGGCTCCTTTCAAGTTTCTACACCTCATATTACAGTTTTAATTATGCATAGTTTTTCTTAAAGAGTTTCTCTCCACACCCCGAAATTACATTAGCTTCAGTCCTTTCAAAACCTTCCTTAATCTTCCTATGCAAAAGTCACCTGTTCATATCATGCATGTCAGTGGAAGAAAGAAGTGATGAATCTGACAATACTTAACATAACTTAAAGAATGAATGTATAGAAAACAATTAGTTCTATTATTTAAGTACAGGATGGCAGATACTTATAGTCCTGCTTGCTGCTAACAACTAAATCAAAATTGCAGTCAAGTTTCAGTTTTTGTTGTGAAGATACAAGTAATACTAAACAAATCAGCCAGTGCATTTTTAGACTGCACTGCATTATCTATTTAATCATCATTTGACAATATTATTGAATGTAAGTAAAGAATCTAGTTATAGCATAGATTGACTGTATTACTGGAGTATACTCAGGTCTCAACATATATAACTAAAAATGTGTCATATTCTAGCTCCTTGAATAATAATCATCTTCACCTGCTTAGGACTATTTTTCTGAGTCTCACAATTCATCATTTACCCCCTCGTACTCACCAAACATGTTTTGATCATCATAAATCTGAAGGAACTTAGTTATCCTGTATTTCACTTATGGGTCAAGAAACTTTCTCATGTCTAATTCTATTGCCACTGACTTGGCATAAAATCAGATCCCAAAAAATGTAAATAATACCAGGAACATTTTCTGTTGAATATAAATTTGTGGAAAGAGACACTGGGATTTAATTAATATACTATTGTGCTGTTCAGTTCTGATAAGTATATGATCTTTGGAAAGTCACTTAATGTTTTTAAAGTCTATTTCATCATCAGTATAGAAAGGCTACTTCCATTATTGAGTTATATGGAGATTAGGTAAGACAATATTAATTCAAGGACATCCATGTGGAAAATATTCATGAATGTTGGCTATTACTATTTTGTTATGCTTCTAATAGAAAGTACTGTTGATGTTGAACATTTTTCAGAATGTTTCAAGATAGATGCACAAAGTTAAAAATAACAACATGGGCATAACTAGGCAATGTAATTGAAAAATAATCCCTAACTGTACAGGGAGCTATGTCAAAAGATGTGAGTAAAATATTTTAGATGTGAGTTTTGGACAGTAGGGGAGATATTTGGAAGATTTGATAGTGAAACTAATTAATAGGATTTTTTTTTAATTATGGGAAACAAATAGTTACAAGGAAAATAGCAAATATAAGGGCCCCAAATTATTGCTGACTTCTTTTCCGGTGAAGGCACATAATGCTGCTAAAAATGGCATAAGGATTAGTATTTAGTTTGACTCTAAATAACAAAAACCTTTTAAAATTTGAATAAAATATGCCAAACAAGATAAACCTTTATTTCCTTATTCTATAAAATCTCCAATATGCATTCCTAGGTTGGTCTTACAATCTTTCTATCCCTGTATTCATTACATATATTCATTACATTTCTTATCTTCATAATCCAAGATAGCAAATGCTACAATCAGTGGGTAGATAAAGAAATGAGGGAGAGGGACCAGGAATAGCTTCAGCTGTTTTTTAGAATACATGCCTTTAGCTTCCACAAAATTCCTTCTAACATGCTCACACTTGTTGCAAAGGAAGTTGTGGAATGTATTCCTCAATGCTAAGGGAATCATATAACACTCTAAAATTTTTATTACTGTTGAAAAATATGAAATGGATTAAAGACATACAATATTAATGTCTACCAAAGTGAAGCATGACCTCTCAACATTCTTTAAGCACCTACTCTGTGTTCATATCCTGTGATCTGTACCTATGAAGGAACTCCAAGCTTAAGACCAAGACTGCGTAACAAATAGGTCTAGTTGCAAACAATGAGATTTAGATTGTCTTTAAAGACAAATACAGCAAAAGCCTATAGAGCATTCTGTAGAAGATTGCTTACTTAAGGATCTGGTATAAACAAGAACAGATAATATCATTCAGTTAGTTCTGAACAAACTAATAGACACATTGAAAATCATTTTTTTTTCTTGCCTGAACAAGACATCTTACTAAATACTGTGAAGGATGAAAGTGTAAATTCCTTGAAATGTTGATATTAACTGAAATTAATTAAAAAGGACATGGAATGATAAGTAATAAGTAAAGACAATTTAAGTCATCAAAAGCTGAATTAAAATTAAAAGTACCCATCATTTACATGTTGGTAACTAGTTCTTCGGTTGCTTTATGTTCAATTTATGTTCATTCCAGAAAAACAACAACTTTTGCTATCTTTTCTTGAAGGTAAAATGCATATCAAGTAAATGTGCTAAATCAGTTTATTTCTTTTTACCTATATTTTGAAATGCTAATTAAGATGTTACATATTTATTTAATTTTTCTTTAAAAATTATATTATCAATGAGGCACATTTCCATTCAGATATTATTTGTAATTTTTCTTTATTGGACTATATATTAGTGTTAGTACTTTTAAAACATAAGTTAATTATTGATTTTAACTCTTTGCCTTGACATGCCTTCAACCAATTAGCGTGAGGAACTAGGACATTTATAACTTCACCAAAAGTCTCAAGTCCTCTGCCTTTTTCTCTTTCTTTCAACCACTCCCTCCCTCCTTTCCTTCCTCCCATTTTTCCTTCGCTCCTTCCCTGCTTCCTTCCCTTTCTTTCCTTTTCTTTCCCTTCCCTTCCTTTTCCTTCCCTTCCTCCCTTTCTCCCTTATTCCCTTCCTCCCATCCTCCCTCTTTCCCTCTTCCTCTCTCTCTTTCTTTTCTCCTCCTCCTCTCTTTCTTCTGACTATTCATAAAGAAAAACATTTTTTAAATTTGCATACTATTAAACTTCAGTGTTGTTTATCTTTGCTAAAGATATTAGATGAACAAGCATTTCTTAAAATGTATGTCAGCCATATGGTATTTATCCACAAGCACATACCCATTTCAAGTAAGTATATTACTTGAGAAAATAACATAATTTTCAGGGATTTGACATGAGTAGGAGGATGACTGTAACTTTGTCTGCAGACAATTTAAAGTGGATGTTTAAAGGACTGAGTTCCTAGGATATATTCTGTAGGAGAAATAAACCCCCACTGTCCTCATAAGAAGCAGTTCGCATATATGATTCTAGTTCAGATACTGAGTATGTGACAGTGTATGTCAAAAAATTCTGTAGAGTTATTTTGGCCATTCACATGGAAACACCATTCAACTTTGATTTACGAAATGTTTCTGTATGTTTGATTATAAGATCTTAACTAAATCCTCATGAGAATTCGTAGGAAGTCTCAAAATACTATCCCTGTTGTAGTCTCCTTATTACTGCTTCATCATGGATAACTAAGTAGGAGAGATAACTCAGCAGTATCTATTTTGATATCTTCCATATTGTTTAATTGGCTGAGTTATTTTAAACAGACTCTATAAATGTCTGCCGTTTGGTCTACAAGTATCTCCATTAGCCTTACCTACTCTCAGCAGTCCTTGTTATTTTAATACAGAGAACACAATACAGTTTTTTGATAAATAATAACTCAAATTAGCAAAAGAAATATTTCAGCAAAGCTTACTTAAAAACAAAACTCTCAATTTACTTTGCTAGCAATAATTTGATGTGGCCTCCTCAGTTTTCGCTCTGTGTTTTAATTCCACTATCACATCTTAACATTTTCATTATGAAGTAGATTTGAGTATTTTCAGCAGAAGCCAATTAAAGAAGGTTCAGCTTTATAGTGAAGAAAATTGATTATAGCGACACATACTTTTGTGTTCAGATATTGTCTGCTCTTCACTAACTATGTGAACTTGAGTACATTATGTTAGCTGTACAATGAGGGTAATAATAATACCTGCCTGCTATGATTAAGATGAAAAGTAAATTAGACAACATATTATAAATATTCAGCACAGTACTGAAGACACTGCATGCATTTAGCAATGTTCTGTTGTAATTACTATGTAATTAGTATTTTTATTAGGACTGATAATAGTATTAACAATAGCAGTGGTGGTAGCAGCAGTAATGGTAATTACTACTACTAGTGTTGTAGTAGCAGCAACATTGTGAGAATTCCTTAACACTTGGAAGATCATGGTCATGTCCTAGGAAATTCCTTGCAATATGGCATTTTTCTACTTAGTTATAGAATTAAACTCTCCATTCTATCCAGTTTATGTTAGTCATTTACATCTGATAACTTAGGATGAATGCAATGTTTCAGTTGGCAGAAATAACACTTGCACAAAATCTAAGCGAAATATATATTTTAATTTTGTGTGCGTAGGACACAGAAATTGATTTACTTAAATTAATTCTACTTAAACATTTATGTTAACATTCTTATTCTTATAGATCAGCAGTCTCCAAACTTTTTGGCACCAGGGACCAGTTTCATGGAAGACAATTTGTCTATGGCCAGGCAGCTGGGGGAGCGTGTTCAGGATGCAACTGTTCCACCTCAGATCATCAGGCATTAGAGTGTCTTAAGGAGTGTGCAACCCAGATCCCGTGCATGC
Organism: Callithrix jacchus; assembly: GCF_049354715.1. Classification (NCBI taxonomy): domain Eukaryota; kingdom Metazoa; phylum Chordata; class Mammalia; order Primates; family Cebidae; genus Callithrix; species Callithrix jacchus. The sequence continues at coordinate 66,360,324 of NC_133504.1, read as the reverse complement.
TCAGTTCACAATAGGGTTCTCACTCCTATGAGAATCTAATGCCACCATTGATCTGATCGGAATTGGTGCTCAGGCAGTAATGCTCCCTCACCTGCCACTCATATCCTCCTGTGAGGCCCAGTTCCTAAGAGGTCATGGTGGCCTGGGGGCTGGGGACACCTGCTATAGAGGACAAATTGCTGGGTAAAATTTTGTTATATATTTGCTGCTTTGTTTGGTAATACATATTTTTATTCCTATGAAAAAGCACTTTAATTTATAAGTAATCACTGAAGTTGTAAACTGACATTTAGATTACAGCTGTATGTGTCTATCCTGACAGTAATGAGTGCTTCTGTCTTTTTTTTTTTGGAGGAAGGGGGCTTCCCTCTTTCCAAATTTAATGTAACATTAAAAAAATAACAAATATAATGCTATCACTTTTTCATAAGTAGATATCTCTAATGCAAATATTCCTGGGTTTTATCATATTAGATTATTCATTGAATTACAAAGTAAGTTCCAGTTTCAAAATATCAGTTCCAAGCTTAATTCTTTAATATCTTTAAGCAGCTTAAAAAAACTTGTATAAACTTAGTGCCGTCTCTTTGATAAATAGTAGACCTTATTTCCTACTTGCAATCTCTTAAGAGGTGTCTGGTGTTCTTTCCATCTCCACTCTAAGTTAAAACATAGTAATAAATCCTTTTAATAGGTGTACTGTAGCCTTGATTTTACATTCTAACCAAGATGTTTTATGACATGTCTGAGAATACACACTTTTACAAATTCCTTGCCAAATATTAATTAGTAATTTTATAGCAGTATTTCAAGGACCAAGGGAATACACTTTTAAGAAGAAATATTAAGGGGCCCCTGTCATCCTATTCTGGGTTTTAACTCTGCAACGAGTACTAAAACAAGCATTACATTTTCACCCATAAGGAAGTAAGGAACATGTTGCACTTCAGGCAACACTGCAGCAATAACCTTTCCACGAGCCTTCTTCTTCCACATTTACCAAACGCCCTGATTCCCTCTCCTGTGAAACTATTTTCACTTTACTACGTAGTTACAATGCAGATCATTTTAGCAAAATGAGTTACGTGCTGCTAAAATACTTCTATGTTATTCAGTATCAAGAAATTCCACTTTATTCTTAGACTTTTCTAATTCTGTGAGTGAGAAATAAACTCTTGCTTTGTTCCAGGAAATCTTCTCAGAAACTCTGTTTCCTCCTTGCTCTTCCTACATGAACTAATTAACTCCAAATTATTCATATTTCCTCAGCGAGATCATCATCTTTCACCCAGGGAAGAACTGTTCTGTCATTGGTTATTTTAGAGCCCTACATGTTTTCATCAATGAATAGCAGTATTCATCTTTATCACTATGTTATAAAATCTGAGGGGAGGGTCTTCATCAGTTTCGCCTATATTTGAATTACCAAGAGTTAGTAATACAAACCTAATAGTAACCACATTTATAGAGTGAATGAATATATTACACTAATTCTTATTGCACATCAAAATGTTCTTTTACTGGCTTTTTACTTTATAACCAAATGTTAGCTTCCCTATAGCTGTGTTTAGAACAAATTTTTAAATATACATTTGCAATAATTTCTCTTAATAACTATAATAATAAACGTCGTTCATCTTTACCATATATTATAAACTTAGTGACTCACTGTTTGGTTGACTAGAACTCCCAAAATGCATCTCCAACATAATACACTGCAAAATAATCTTGATTCCTTTGTCTCCAAAATCTACTTCTCACCAGAATTCCCTATTTAAGTAAATGGTCCTTCTTGTAATCCAGTTATTCCTGTGAAAAGGCATAAACTTAACTCATGTTTTCTCTCATGCTTTGCATCAACTATCATAAAATACTGATGGTTTGATGTTTAAATACAGCCCAAATATGCACATCCACCCCACTTTTACCTCTATCAGTAATACCCTATTCCAAGAAAACAGTGTCCCCTGGATAATTACTTAGTTTCCTAACTCATTATGTGCTTTAAGTTATTGTACCTCCAAGACCAAGACCAAGACTGGCAGATCACAAGGTCAGGAGATCGAGACCATCCTGGCTAACAAGATAAAACCTGTCTCTACTAAAAATACAAAAAATTAACCGAGCTTGGTGGTGCATGCCTGTGGTCCCAGCTACTCTGGAGGCTGAGGTATGAGAATCGCTTGAACCTGGGAGGCAGAGACTGCAGTGAACTGAGATCACACCATTGCACTCCAGCCAGGGAGACACAGAGACTTGGTCTCAAAAATAGTATATATATATATATATAATACCACCAACTTCTTTTAGTTGATTCTCCCACAGGAGCCAAAGTGAATTCTTAAAAACCTAAACCTGATTGTGTTATTTCTTTGCTCCCATCACATCTAAAATAAATTGCAGCTTTTGGGTCATACCTTTATTGTTGGTCCAATGCATAAAGTGAAAAACAAAAACCATTACTGGTTTTTGTTTGTTTGTTTTTGTGTTTTTAGTGTGCAGAGAACTTACACGATGCTTATATACTTGATGTAGCAAACATGGTTGTTTCATTCAGTATAAAATGTGTCATCTTACTTTTTATTTGCATTCACCCCTAATTCAATCTGTTTATCCATATTAATATTTTCCATATTTTGAGAATGAAGTAAATCAAGAAATCACATATTATTAGAAGTGTTATGACATTTTATCATTGAGAAAGCCAGTGTCCCATTCAGATTCTGAATTTCTAATGTTAGTTTATATAATGGATTACCTTGAATTTTTCTCTATCTTAAAGAACAATTTGCTTATATTGAATATTATGTAATTCTAAAGAGGCCTATCTTAATATGATTCTGTTATGTTCAGCAGATTATTCTTCTTCCATGTGTCCATTTTTATTATTATTCTCAAACCCTATTACATGAAAGGGTTTGAAAGCTGTTTGCTGTACACATGTTTTTATCCAAATATATTTCTCATGACATAAGTCCTAAGGAACCAGAAAATTTTATATGTGAGCAAATTACATTGATATACATGAAATTAAGCAAAGTCAGATAAGTCAGTTTACTCTAAGACTTTGAAGTTTCTCTAATACACTGATATGCTTAAGAGTATGTCATGGCATCATTTATTTCATGTCTTTGTAGAATAAAACTCATCCAAATATAATGCATAACTCAAATGGTAACTATAAAAAAAAGGTAAACAAAATACTTTAAAATCTCAGCCCGAATATGGGAAGAGAAGTAAATATCAATTTTCTCTTTCAGGAGAAATCCGAGGATATGGAGCTGTGTCTGATGGGCTTGTCCTATTATTACTAGGTGAGTTGCTCCCACTGTCTCTTGGACATTTACTATTATTCTCTTTCACCTCAAATTTCACATAATGCTCAGTTGAGAAAATCTAGGAACATGCAAAGTGCAATGAATAATTCCTAAAACAGTCTCGAATATACATATAAAAGTGTTATGATCTTCTAATTAAACTTAATTTGAATAAAGTCAAGTGTTTATCTAACTTTTGGCATATACCTATTGAGTTCCCACTATGCATAACATGCATATTATGTGCTGGTGATGCTACTGTAAACAAGTAGAACTTTGGGGAAAGAATTTTAACAACTATTCATTCATTTTCTCACATAACTATGATACATGTAAGGGAAGAATAGATATCATATGATAATTTGCTTAGTGAATTTTTAAGTTTCTACGTAACATATTTTACTCATACTATAAATACAGTGTGATTGACATAATATATACATATATTTATGATATTGAGTATTGAATACTTTATTGCAGCATTTCATATTTGTTAGTAATGTGTGATCAAACTACTCATTATTAAATTACACATAGTTTTTTATATGAAGATGATTCAAGATTTTAATTTTAGTCATTCAAACATTAAGATATTTCCTCATTTAGCATTTATATTTGCTTTTGCAATTGGTTAATCATGATTTGTATACATCTAAACAGAAAATGAAATATAGTGTAACTGGAGTAACTGCAGCTGGATTCCCTTGTTCCCACACTGGGTGTCAAGCCCATGCCACCTGGGTGAAAACCAGGAGTCCTAACCAGTAGGCCACCAGGGAAGCAGAGTAACTGCAGCCAGAACTTAAGCTCTTGGCCTTCCTAACCTGATAGAATGGGGAAAGGGGGCCGCTAACCTGTGGGGTGAGCTTTACAGCTCAAATAGAACTCGTGGACCCAAAGAGTATGAAGTAGTGCAGTTTATTAAGCAGAGCAAAAGGACAGCTTCCATGCTGTTGTGGTAGGGGATCCCAAGAAGATTCCAGCCCAGATCCAGGTGGCTAGAGCTTTTACCTCTGAGTTATTCCCTCCCCATTCATGTTCTTGTCCAATGAGACAGACTCTTTCAAACTTCCTCTGGATTAATTGATCTTTGAATTCTTTACCGGATTGGCTACTGTTTTACAACCCTGAGTCAGAGAGCCTCCTCCACCAAGAGCCAGAGGCAGAGAAAATGGAAGCAAAGGCGCTACTTGGCTTGCCACAGGCCGGAAAGTAGAAACAAAGGGCCCTAGGCGGCCAGAGGAGGGAAAGCAAAAACAAAGGCCTCTAGCCAGCCCTGGAAAGTTCCTCTAACATGTTCCCTCAGTAGTACCGCTTTTGTATTTTCCATATTTTCAAAATTTTCAGAGCAATCTATCATGGGTACTATAGGATCAGGGTAGAAAATGTTTTCTTTTAAAAATTCCAAAATCAAAATTAATTTCAATGAATTTTCGTGTTTCTCTGATATAAAACGGAAATATCTGTTGATTGTTGCAAAGTCTTAGAATATTTTCTCATTCTAAAACTGAAAGATTATTTAGCATAGTGTTATGAACTGAAGATTGTCTCCCCCCCGTACCCCCCACCAACATTCATATATTAAAGCCCTAACCCCCCATGTGATTGTATTGGAAAAGAGGGCTTTTAAAGAGATAATTAAGACTAAATGAGGTCATAAAAGTGAAGCAATAATCCCATAGGACGCTTGTCCTTATAAAAAAAAGGAAGGGCCATGAGAAATATCTTCTTCTCCCCACCTGTACTAGCAGAGGAAAGGCTACTTGCAAGCCAGTAAGAGAGGATTTACCAGAAACCAATTTTTCTAGCCTCTTGAACTTGAACTTATAGCTTCCAGAAGTGTGAGAAAATAGATTTTTGCTGTGTGAGACACCCAGGCTGTGATATTCTGTTATGGTAGCCCTGGCCAAATAAGAGAGTAAGTCACCTATTTAATCAGCTATCTTAAATATTTGATTAGTTATGCAAAATGACAATACTTACTGGATAAAAATTCAGTATTAAGTCTTAGATTTTTGTCAAAATATGCCCCAAATTGCACACATAGGTATGTGTTCTTCCCATTTCACAATAATGATCTTTCTAAAAATGACTCTCTGAAAAGTTCTAGAAGTTAAAAAGTACTGTATTTCCTTTTTAAATTTTGATGATCTATACTATAGTACACAAGAAATATTAATATATGGAAGATTTTTTTCCTTTACTACAGTTAAAATAATGTGATTTTAAATATACTTATGCAGGAACAACTAATAACTAATAATTAAAAGAAATCACATGCAACTCTTGAAACAGTTTCTTAATTGCAACTCATTAAACTGAATTGCAGCATATTATCTCCATTATAGTCCCCAAAATAGAATTCATAATGGTCTTTCTGTCATTCTTCCATGCATTTTATATCTGATATTAAAGAAACTTTTAGAATGTGGTAGTCTTTATGTTATAAATTATACATTATAAATTGTTTTTGAGCCTCAGAAACGATTGAAAGAAAAATAGTTACATTTTCAGTCATTACTGATAGCTCGCCCAGGTTATAAAAGCTAAACTAGATAAATGTAGTTTCATTTATGTAGGCTATTTTAAATAAACTTTCTTGCTTATAAAAATTCATGATTTGTAATTTAATATGCTATATGGTTGAGAAAAAAGTGATTATATTAAAAAATTACAAAAAACACATACTAAAATGAATATATATCTCTTATAAGTAAATTTTCAGGTATTTAAATGGAATTTGCAAATATGGTATAATTCTATTTTGTGAGTTGTTGATGCTACTCCAAGTCTGGTAAGCATATATTGATTTTACTACTTATCCTAAATACCAGTTATGCAATTGTACAATGACTATGGTAATTCTAGATTAAGTTACGTGTAGAAGTTGTTGTCTCTTACTCACTTTGTTTTATGACCATAGAAAGCCAATGTTGACTACTGAGAAAGTAATCAAGCAATAGAAAAATGAGGATCCATCAACAAGAAATGCAAACTTTGAATAATTTTTTAAATGTCTCAAATAGTTAATTAGTAAAGACCAAGGCAGCTGACGTATATAAACACATACTTTGTCCAACAAGTACTCTCAGACTAAGAATCATAACTTTGAGTTCATTTGTGGTTGGGTGTTTTATAAAGATGTTTTATTGCAAATCATAGTGTAAGATAACTGAAATCATCTTTAATGTTCACATTAATATTTTTGAAAAATCCATCTGCAAGTTATGTCATGATATAACAATTTCATAATGTATTTTTCCCTTTCGATTTTGCCTTACAGTTCCCCGTGGAAATGGGATTAATTTGATTTGAGCCTTTTTACTTACAGCCCTTTCTCCCTCCACATACATCTAAGCAAAGCTAATGTTTATGATGGAGGATTGATTATAGAACTATATTCCTTTGTCTTCAACCTGTCTTTTATCAACTCTGTGTATTGAGTTTCTGGTGTACATATTTTTGTCTGTGTTTGCTTCCAAAATCTACTTTGATAACTTTCTCTTTAAAAATAAAGCTATATGGCTGGGCATGGTGGCTCACGCCTGTAATCCAAGCGCTTTGGAGACCAAGGAGGGCGGATCACCTGAGGTTGTGAGTTCAAGACCAGCCTGACCAACATGGTGAAACCCCGTCTTTAAAAAAGAAGAAACAAACAAAAATAAAAATAAAGCTATCAAAATAAACAGCTCTGTTCTATCTCATATGCACTTAAAAAGAAAAAAAGCTTTCCTCTGTTTTCCTAGAGCTAGTCAGTTATTTTGTAGTACTCCTTTCCTCACTTTCCTCTTCTGTCGATTACAGTGTCCTCCATCCCAGCACATATATGAATCTAGCATAGATCCACTAATCAAGTGGAAAATCCTGTCTTTTATCTTGTTAGATTTCTTTATGCCTTTTGATAATGGTCAATCGTTTTCTCTTTGTTGAAACACAAAGCTTATAGTTACATGATTCTACTCTCTTATTATTCTGCCCTGGTTTACTTTGTAGCTCTTTGTGTCCATTTATTTTTTATTACTTCTGTTTTGCTTTAAGTAATGTTATTCTTTAGAAATGTAGCTTTAGCTTTCTTGTTTTTACAATTTCTCCAACCCTGAGTCCTAGCTTCTATTATTGTCTGTCTATTTCTGTTACCCTTGACTTAACTATTGTTATCCCTCAACACTCAACTGGATTGCTCAAATATTCAACTTCTCATTAATATTCCATATTCCACATCAATTCTTCCTTCAATTTCTATACACAGTAGCAGGAACAAAAACTTTCTTAAAACTTTATATTAGATTTGGAGAAAGTTATCTTGAAAGATTCATAAGATTCTCACTGAACACAATTGTACTTGTTTTACTCCCTTTTAGATGCTGTACCTTAGATCAACTCCCCAATAGAGTCCTGAATTATAATCTCTGTTACCTGGGAACCTGAGCTAAATGAAGCAAGTGTTCTGAAGCTGCATATTACCAAAAAATAATACCTGTCTTACTATACTGTTCTTTATTTTCTTGCATTACTAAGAATATTTCAATTTGCCCTTGATTGTCCTGAAAGGTGCTTCCCTTCATCTTTGTCATTTTGATCTCAGCTTGAATGCCACCTCCACAGAGTCCAGCCTGAAGTAAATTCTTCGTATCATTGTGTTTTCTTCATATTTCACCATATTGAAATTTTCCCTTTTTCTACACATATCTCCATGTTCAAATTTACTTTGTTTGCTTCTTTATGTATTGTTTGTTTTCCCTCCAAATAGAATATAAGCTACCAGAGAGAAAGTAATCTATCTCATTTATTTATCCATCTTACTTATCATTGAATTTAGCACATGTAGTAGGCACTAAATAACCATTTATTAAAGAATAAATGAACGAGCATTAAAACCCACAAATCACTCTAAATTGCCAAATTCACATTCTCAAACGTCTGAAAGCTCCAAATAACTGTAAGCTTGATGATGTACAAATCTTAGCTAGTGTTTTAATTTTCTGAGTTACTGCATTTTCCACCTCAAGTTACTTCATTATTTGATATGCCAAACTAAATTTAGGGTTATTGTAGCTCAAGATAGTGTATTACTCATCGTTATTCTTTATTTCTGTCTCATCATCTTATTATTAATTGGTCACTAAATGTTGTAAAATTGTTCACTTCATTATCATTACATTCTACTCACTTTATTTATATGCATTGAGAAAGTATTAAATCAGGTCTCATCATCTCTTATCTGAACTGCTGTAATGACTATATAACAATTTTTACTCCTCTATTTTTTCTAATCATGCTAATTATTTTCACCTTACACTATACAAGCAGCTGATTATTAACAATACTATAAAACCTATTTAACTATTTAAACAACTGTCTCATGTATAATGTTTACTATTTAAGGATTTGCATATATTTCTTCCTGTTTCCTTCATTCCCATTCTGAGATACTATTTCATACTTCCAATAAGTAGCAGGATTTTATCTCCACATATATACACTGGTTATTTTGCTTAAAATGCCTTTCCTCTTCTTCACCAGGAAAATTTTTCAGATATCACTAAAATATTACTTATTTTGGAAACATTTCCTGATTTATCTACATATAGAACTTTTTTCTGTTATAGAATAGAATTTTGTACATGCCTTTCACTAAATTTCAAGTTCTTTTCACTTATTAGTTGCTAAGTCTATCTTCCTCAGAAACTTAGAGTTACTCAGAGAAGAAGTGTGTCTTATTCATCATTGTCTTACTAGTGCCCAGTACAGTGTTTGGCACTTATATTCCACTCATAAAACACTAAAGGAATAAATAAGTGCATTATGAATGAGAAGCGTGGCAAGGTCAAAGGAAAGAAAGTGACATAAGAACTTAATAACATACATTTTACTTCCAAGAGCTTATAAAAATAATGCTGGGGAAATACAGAAAATGATTCATGATCAAATAAAAAATAATGTAGTTACCTGGGCTGGAGAGTTGGTCAGTAGATTAGTAGTGTCTGATTTAAAACCAGCAAGTACATACCAGGATATATATAAGTGGAATTTAGAGTTTTATTTTCAAATGGCATTACAATCAGCATCCCCATAAAATTTCCACAATGAAGAAGCCGGATATTTCAAATTATTAAAAATTAAATTATCTAATGGAATAATTTTTGAGAATATGCACTGTGATACTAAATATAATTTGCATATAACTGTCCATTTCAGAGAAGCCGTATGATATTCGCTTTATGATCTTTATTTCATATAGTATAAGAAAGTTTATAATATCTCAAAAGATGTTTTCAATATTGACTAACTGATATCCCAAAAGATGTTTTTAATATTAATATTGCTTTACATTTAAATTTGGACTATGTATAAGTGAGGAGGAACTCTTATGATGTTTCTTTAGTGCTGCAATGCTTCTATATTACTATATCTTATCTCAGTTATTGAGGCAAAAACATATTTTAAATAGTTTAAACGAGAAAACAAAACATACAGAAATTAAAACTGTTGGATATTTATATACTTTATTGGTAAAAAATAAAATAGGGTTTAATCAGTTTATTCTTTAAATGCTTTTAAAAATTAAAATTAAATTAAAATTAAGCTATCTATAAAAGAATAAATTAATATATATACAATGCTCAAAATCATAAAATGGAATTCTTTATTTAAGTGGTGGGTATCAGATATGTATGTAGAATGTGAGAGTTAGATATTAATGGTATGAAACGACCATTTATAAGCTTTTTAACCATTTCATTTGTGTAACTTTGAGAAAGTTGTGTAACTTCTTTCAGCTTCAGTTTGCCCTTGGGAAAAATAAGGGGAGTAATAATGGGTATGTCAGATGACTGTGAAAATAAAAGAAGTTATAATACATGCATGATACTTAGCCTGGTGTCTAGTTCGTGATTATAATAGTTGTTAAAATTATTATTACTGGATAGTGTATAGAAGAAAAGCACCTTTAAGCAAACAGTCCTACTTGATTAAAATTTAATTGTTTATAATAAGTAGAAAAACATTAGTATTTTGACCAAGTAAATCCACTTGTAGCAATTATTTTAATTATAGTCACTAAATAAATACAGTTCTTGAACTCACCAGTTTACATATAAATCATATACTTTGTACTTATTTATGTCCGAATAAAATAGTAATTGTAGGTAAACAGCTTCAATAATCTTAGGTGTTCTGAAATTTTACTTTTTGTCATCACACTTAATAGTGCTAGAGTAGAATATATAAACCATTTTTTCAGGCCAAAATTTAATGATGAAGTATGCATTATCCAGTATAAATAAAACAAATATTTGATGAATGAAAAACATATAACTTCTCAGAAAGCTCTTTGGTGCAACACCTGAAATAAAAACAATTTATCATTTATCTTTTTTAAGTTATAATGATGCAGATATGCTCTTTTAATGTGCCTCAAAGGAAATGCTGCAAACATAAATTACAGATGATCTAGAATTATATTCTCTACTTTTAAAAACAAAATTGCTACAAATATCTAGCTTGCAGGAAAAACAATTTTAGAGGACAATGTCTTTGGCCAATACCAGTAACATAGAGAAGACATAACACTGCATATCTGTAAAAATGGAGTAAAATCATGAAGAAGTTAAAATAATTAGAAGGAGAAAATCAGAAAATCAGAAAGAGGTGAATAAACATGTTAAAACTGTATATTATTAACATCATATTTCTGATATCTAAAAATGAATTAAAACATTCAGGAAGTTATTTCTATTTCATTGCATATAAGCTGTATTTTACTGTTTTTAAGGCACATCTGTAAAATTAGCATTTTTTCTACCCTAAATCCCCAAAAGACTTAAATTTGCTGTGTTAGTGCCCATGGGGAGGCTAATCTGAAGGAGAGAAGAGTGATGTAGCATTCTGTTTATTTATAACAGGATTTGATGCTGCACACCAGAATTGAAAATGTGATCAACCAGATCTAGGAATGTTGACTTCTCCACCCATCCTCCATCCAGGAAAGATAACTGAAAACAAAGAAGCAATTCAATTACAAAAAGCAAATGAAGATATCAGTTTCTAGCTTTCACCTAATAATTGAGATGATTGGGTTCATAGTAATGTCCCTACTAAATAGATGTAATGGATTTAATTTTAAACTGAAGGATTTTTCATAAATCACAAGTGTAAGAGGAAAAATTTCAATGCAATAAAATATAATAGGCTATAAATTTCAATATAAATTTATAAATCTTATATGAAGAGTGATTCTCTTTTATTATCAGTCACTGAATCTTGTTTAAATCTATTATTTTAGGCCAAGTTTTGAAATTCATAGAACTTCTCATTGCAAATTCTTTCTATTGATCGTTGGTATTGATTTAAATCATTCAGAAAAAAGCCACTTAGTATATTCAACGTCTTGTCCATTATTGCCTCTGCCAGTTTTTAAAATTTATCACCAATATATTTCAAGATATAGTGCTGAATAGCAAATAGCTAAAGTGTAATAAAGCATACATTTTCTGATGTAAACATATTAAAATAGTATGCATGTAAAGCATCTCTTTTAAAGTTAGGTTCCTGTTACAAAATGTAGCAATTACTAGATGGAAAGCCAGTAAAAGAAAAAGAATAACAATACAAATAGTACATAATTGTAACCTAGGGCAGATAATTCCCACCCAGTTTTTCTATATACTGTGTGAGATTTTTACTCTTTACTTACATTATACATTACAGAAGGTTTTGTACCTGACTAGAAATCATATATTTTGATTCCTGGTCCAGTAATCTTAAACTAGCAATATTTTCTATATAAAAATACTCCTTCACTTACAGGTTATGGTGGTGATGTTGATGATGATGATGACGGAGATAATGATGATTGCAAGCCACAGAAGATGAAACTAACTTTAAAAAATAAAATACTATAACAGGTCAGGCATGGTGTAATCCCAGCACATTAGCAGGCCGAGGTGGGTGGATCATTTGAGGTCAGGAATTTGAGACCAGCCTGGTCAACATGGTGAAACTCTGTCTCTACTAAAAATACAAAAATTGGCCAGACATGGGGGCAGGCACTTGTAATCGCAGCTACTTGAGTGGCTGAGACAGGAGAATTGCTTGAGCTTGGGATGTGGAGGTTTCAGTGGCATTGCACTTCCGCCTGGGCGACAGAGTGAGATTCTTTGCAAAGCAAAATAAAGCAAAAACACTAACATACCACAAAATAATAAGAATATTCATTGAGCATATTAGATGACTAAAATAAGTTAAAAACTGACATGGAAATTAAAGCACAAGTAAATTTGGCTAAGTGAAGTATAAATATACATCTTTATATTTATTAGAATCTAATTTTACCTTCAGTCATTGAAAGGTACACAAATGTCATAGTTTTGGTTGTTTTAAAATTTTTATGACATAATTATCAAATGTGGTAAATTTCTAATATCTCTTCAGGTATATGAAGAATTGGTAGCTAGCCACTGAAAGAGAAGACACTGATTATACATATAATACTCTGCCTAGTTGAAAAATGAATATTTATTAACTTTGTTTATGAAGTGCCAAACATTACATTTAACTTTCATTGATTTGCCGAAATAATCTAATTATTTCATCTATATACAGTTGAAGTTTGGTTTTTTAAAAGTTCATTTATACAAATACAATTTCATCTCTAAAAAAAGGGATACTTCATAAAATAGCTTCAATAGAAGTAATTTGTATCCTCAGGTCATGATTGTGGCTGTCTAGGTTTTGCTAGATTGAATGACTTGACTTTCACTTTTTAACTGTGCCTATAATTTGATTATCATTAAATGAACCAGAAAATAAATTTGCTTCTACAATAAAACCCACAGGCTTTTATGTCAGTCTTTTAACAAGATTTATTCTTTAATAGAAAGATATGCAATAAGAAAAAAATATCTAATAAAAGCCAAAATAAAAATTCTCATTACATAGCTCTAAGGGCTTAGACTGAAAACTGGAAAAAAATGCATATAGGTCTAATATTTAAAACATCTAAAATGTTTTATAGTCATATAATAGTTTACACCTGACCAAATCCTGGAAAATACTTCAGAAAAACTTGTGAATCCTTACAGTGACAACATAATCAACTCAAGGGTAGTGTTATCAACTCCACCTCCCCTTGATTTCAATGTCTTCAGTTAACTAGAGGGAAATGTGAGAGTGATTGATAATTTCTTTGGGGCAGTAGTCACCGACCACTGCGCCTGTCACAATTCCTGTAATGCAAGCATTGCTAAAGTGTTTCTTTGCTCAACACAGGTTTCTAGTCTTAAGTTACACTTGCTTTTATCTTCTGCTGCTCTTGCCTACTCTTCTGTGTTCCTTTTGTAACTTTTTTGCTTCTCCTTCTTTCAGTCAATGTCTCTTGAACAATCACACAATACATTTGCAGCATACATACTGGGCCTTTGTGGGAAATGAAGAAAAGCTTCCCTTCTGTTATAACCACTCTGCAGAAACAGAATGAACCTCCACCCAGAATTTGGTTTGCGTATTGAGACCTATGATACCACATATGCCCCAATAGAATGAGAACATATTCATTAAAACTCTCACAACAAGGCTTCTGGGATGAGTATATTGTCTCTCAGGCACAACTAAAAATGGATTGAGAGAGCCCAGAAGTGAGAATGGTGTGGGGGTTTTATGGAGACTAGGCTGTGGGGTTAAAGTGAAGGCTTTCTCTTGGCAGGGCCTTGTGTGGCTTGATCTTTCCAGCTGCCAAAGGAGGACCACCTGTGATGTACCATCTTGCCCAGAGGTGAGGTCAGAGAGCAAAGGGGACAGGTAGGGCTGGAAGCTATCACCAGCACATCAAAAATGGAGACTCTTTCTTATACCCTATTAATAAGTAACTTTGAAAATAAATGCCCCCCCAGGTAGGCCAACATAAGCAGGTGTCCCTTTCCCCAAGGACCATGTGCCTCCCAGGATGCAGCTTGAGAAGTAGCACGGTTACATTTCATTCTCTAATCCCCTCACCTTGGTCAGTGACTTTGGGCAGAACACAGTCAGCACAATCACACAACGCCTAGATAGATTGTTGAAAAAAATATGGCTTTCAATGAGTGGAAGGATAAAGTCCTCATGGATTGATTGATGAGATTTGGGAGAATTTCATGAGAATCAGTAGAAATATATTGAACAAATTGTATGGTTACCCGGGCAATAAGTGAATCTACATTTTTTTGCATATTAATGACAAGGAATTCAGAGGTGGTTTTAAGGACAGTGCTGGAACATAGGTTCAAAAACAGCTGCACAAATGTCATTAGTATTACTAAAACTGTTCTAGATGTGGGCATTTTTCCAGGTTGACCCCATTATAATAAGTAGAATTTTACAAGAAATTGTCCTGAATGAGGAAAAGATTCCATTTCTTTTAGCTGCCAGTTACAGGGACACATAGTTACATGAAGCATTAAAGAAGAGAAATGTGTGACTTCTATAAGCAGAAACTAGGTCAATCACTAGAACTTTAGCTAGGTTTCTTTGTAGATGAGGTGTCAGAGAGAGGAATGTCTATGAAGAATGAAGCAATATTTGAAGGATCTAATCGGTCAGCCCATCTTATAGTTCATCACATACTTTTCAAGCCCTTCAAAGCTGATAGAGATCTGAGTTGTTTTTAGTGTGTGCTGACAACTAAAAGGACTTTTGCCTCTTCCTTAGTAAAGAATTTATAAGTGAGGGCTCAAAAGCTATTGCAGGCCAGGCATGGTGGCCAATGCCTGTAATCTTAGCACATTGGGAGGCTGAGATGGGAACCCAGGAATTTGAGACCAGCCTGGGAAACACAATAAGACCACATGACTACAAAATATTTAAAATAAAAATTAGCCAGTTGTAGTGACATGTGCCTGCAGTCCCAACTACCTGGGACAGGTTCTTAGGCAGGAAGGGGTAGATCCCCAGTGAGACTCCATCTTCAAGCCAGGGATGGCCTGAAGCCTGGAACTGGCAGGTAGAGTCCATCAGTCACTACTTCATTGATGCCTTTGGGCCACTTGTATGGTGCATTTTTCAGGTACAACTGTGACTGCCTTTAGACCAATTAGCACTCAGTGTTTCCTTTCTGAGTACATAAAAACCCCAGGCTCAGCCAGACTCAGATATTCACTGAGACGACCTGCCTGCCAATAGGAGCTACCCACTTTGGGTTCCTCCACACACATCAGAACAATCTGCCTGTTAATAGGAGCTACTCTCTTGGATATTTTCTACACTTGTCAAGACGAGCTGTCTGCAGAAAGGAGCCACTCGCTTTGGGTCCCCTGAGAACTGTTGTGTCACTCAATAAAACTCCTCTCTGACTTGCTTACCCTCCAGTTGTCCATGTAATCTCATTCTTCCTGGGTGCAGGACAAGAACTTGGGACCCACTAAACTGAGGGAGTAAATGGAGCTGTAACATGTTCTTGGTTGACTTGCTGAGCTGTTGGCGGTTGCATGTTCCTAAACTGCAGGAGTGAAGTGACAACCCTTTTGGGGGCCCAGACCTCAAGATTCCCCGAGACAGAGCTGCTGTAACACTATAGCCCTCCCCTCTCCATCTGCGCTGGGTGGCCACCCCACACGATGCAAAGCAGTGTTGGTGTCAGCGCAGTGCAGGAGCTGAGGGACAGAGTATATAGTAGGATTGAAAGAGCTGTAACACAAACAGGCTGACATGCAGCCTTCTGTTCACCACACTGAGGGTGATCAGGAGAGAAGAGCTGTGGCCCTTCTGGGAGATGAGACCTCAGTGCTTCTCAGGGCTGTGACATGCTGTTAACACCCTATTTGGGTCTCTGCAGTTTCTGGTGCCTCTGAGCTTTCAAGTAATGAGCTTTTAGGGGACACTGTGTTCCCCATTGCACACAGTGGAAACCACTTGTGGTGTGCCCTGTCTGCCACAGCCTTGCATGGAGTCAGCAGTTATGCCAGTGTATGGAGCTGCCCACCCAACCCCATGAGCTAGTGTGCCTGGCTGTGTGCAGTGGCCAGACCCCAAACTCTTGACAGCTAGTGGGACCCTGAAGTGGGTAGCCATATTTATGGCTGAGTTTGTCAGTTTTACAGGTTTAGAATTGGGGAATGCATGCTGTTTGGTCCATGAGTGGTCTTGAGAAAAGCAACATTTGATTGGTTAAAAGGCATCATCAGAAGGAACCAATCAGGAGAGAGTACTTGAGATGGAAATAGAAGTTCTCACTCTGGTTGAGGACTGTATCCAGAACTGGCTGTCAGGTTTTCAGGCTTCACTCCCCTCACTGATCTGTGCCTGGTTCGCCCTTGGCAGGCATGGGATCCAGGCTGGTAGCATAAGCCAAGTATAGCCTTCCAGGCCTAGCGGGCAGAACAAGTGCAGCAGGAATGAGCAAAGTCCAAGTGGTGGCACCACAAGCCACGGAGGTTTCTGGCTGGTGAAGTGACACCCTAAGGATCCTGTGACAGCATTGTGCCTTCCGCTGAAGAATGAATAATTAACACCTATGTTTTACCTGCTTCTGCAGTAAATGCTTATAAAGGCTAGAGGAAATTCTCATCAGGAAAAGCTATAAGTATACAAGTGTTAATGGGCTGTGTAAAATGTTTCTGAACTTTTCTTTCTGTCCCTTCTTGGAAGATTAAATGGCAAATACCAAAAAAAAAAAAAAAAAAAAAAAAAAAAGGAACTCAAAGACCTTGAAGGTATAAGGGGTAGTATAAAAATAGGAAATCAGTACAGCCACTGTATATGGACAGTGAAAAAGGTAACAGTAGCTGAATATTGTCTTAGTTATTGAGACTGTTACTGAATCCACTGCATAGAACAATGACATTGTAGTGATGTTTTTGTTTCTGTAGTTCAGGGAGTGGTGGAGAGTGGTGTCCAGCAGGTTTTCCACTCCCATAGTTTAGCGAGTGGAAGAGAGTGTTACAAGCTATTTACTCTCACCATCCACAGCTCGGCAGGCAGAAAGGAGCAGCACCTAGTGGCTTTTTTCACTCCCATAATTTGGTGAGTTGGAGAGAGTGTTACAGCTCTTTTCACTCGCACGATTCAGTGGATTCTGGACTCTTTTCCAGCAACGAAGAAGAACAAGGTATGCAGACTCCAGATAGTGAACAAGAGAGAATAGAATTTTATTAAGCTACAGAAAAGTTCTTGACATTGAGTGGGAATCTGAAGTGGGTAGCTGACTGTGTGGCTGAGTATGCAGTGTTTTTGGGCTTATAATTGAGGAATGCATGCTGATTGGTCCATGGGTGGTCTTGGAGGAAGCACCATTTGATTGGTTAAAAGGCATCATCCAGAAGGAACCAATTAAGAGAGACGGCATGGGATGGGGATGGAAGTTCTCACTCTGGTTGTGAACTCTATCCAGAACTGACAGTGTTTTCAGCCTTCAGGCTGTCTTTGGCTTGAACATTGGATTTCACTGGTTACCCATTTCTGTCTGCCTAAGAATTTGTCTGTCTCCTGTTTTACCAATATTTACTGTGTTTTGTTGGATATTGCTGACACATTCATTTCTATCTCACTGGCATCTGAGGAACCATGAACAATTCGTGCTCAAATTCTCCAATGTATACCCTCGTAAACTCCCTAAGGTACTATTTTACACCCATGATAGTTAAGAAATTTACAAGAGTGTCTCTACCCTCTATGTTCACTACATAGAGTCCTGTTGGCTGGCATATCTAAGATGGAGTTGAACAGGATAAATTGAATATCTTAGTTAGGATTGAGATGAAGCAGGGACCTGCTGTCCCCTCACCCCCACAGAGCCTGGAGAAAAAAGAAAAATTTGAGTCCTTTCAAGTGAGATTTCAGGCACTTAGCTAGCCCTTCATCCAGAAATTAGAGAAATGAATAAATAAATTGCTAAGCAAGAAGTTAATAATAGTTTAAATAGTCATTGAGTAGGTTAGAATCACAAGATGTTCACTTGCTTGTAGAAACTAAATATAATATCTTGACATGTGTCCTTGAGTTGTTTTTCAGAAACCAGGAACCCTACTCAATGGAAAATGCAAAGCACTCTTATGTAGACCTCAGATAGACTGAAACCAAAAATAGGTAAGTTCCAGAAATTTGCTAGCACTAAACTTATTTTGGAGACACCCTTGCCCTTGCCTTCAAAAACTCTTGCTTTTAAGCAAGAATTTGGATTGTTGCTGTTAGCTGCCATTCTCCTTCCTTGGTGTTTTGCAATAAATGCCTTTCTCTCTGCATATTTTTGTATCAATGTTTCGCTTTGCTGCACTAGACAAATGGTCCCAAGTTTGGTTCAGTAATACTATAGGTTTAGAATAAGTTCTAAAATCAAATGAGATGTCCAACTTTCTTTGTATTAGGATTGTTTTAATTATTCTACATATTTACATATCCAAAAAAGTTTGAGTTACTTTCAACTTATAGAGAAAAATGTCTGATGATGTATTGAGGATTGTGTTGATCAATAAATGGAGAATTTTTCAACTTATTTACATTTTATTTTTCTAAATATATATTTTATTGTGTTTTAGATTTTGGGGTACATGTGAAAAACATGCAAAATTGTTGCATAAGTACATACATGGCAATGTGGTATTTTATAGTTTTCTGTATACAGATCTTGAACTTTTTTGTTATTTATCTGTACACATTTTAACTTATAAATAGTATTATGAATGAAATAGGTTATTTGTGTGTGGGAGGTGGGTGGATGTGTGAGTGTGTGTGCACACTTGCTGTGCAACTAATTATTTTGTTCCTGTATAACGAATCTTTTTGTTTATTTTAGTGAGAGCATTTAGCATAAGAAATTCAATTTTAACAATTTTTAAGTGTATAACATGTTATTTTTGCTGTAGATATAATGATGTACAACAGCAGATCTCTAGAACTAATTCATTTTGCTTAACTGAAAAGCTATGACGATTGACTACAAATGTTATATTTCTTTCTCAAACCTCAAACCCTGGTGTTACCATTATTCCCTACTTAGATTCTATAAATTTAATAATTTTGAAAACTCACAGGAATGAGATCATGCAGTATTTGTCTTTCAGTGACTGGCTTATTTTTCTTAGCATAATGTCCTCAAGGTTCATTGATGTTGCTGCACATTGAAGACTTTCCTTCTTTGTTTTTAGGTCTAAACAGTATTCCATTGTGTGTGTATACCACATCTTTTTTCTCCATTCTTCTATCTATGGACAATGAAGGTTGTTTCCACATCTTGACTATTATAAACAGTACTGCAATGAACATAGAAGTGCTAACATCTCTTCTAAATTTTAATTTCAATTCTTCTAGATAAATACTCAGAAATGGGATTGCTGGATCATATGGTAGCTCTATTTTTTATTTTAAAAGGAATATCCATACTGCTTTCTGTTACCACCAACATTGTATAAGAGTTCTAATTACTCTATATTATTGCACACACATGCCTTTACATTTCTTTTTTTTAATATTCAACTTTTATTTTAGATATGGAAATACATGTGTAGGTTTGTTACACGGGTATATTGCATAGTGAACACAGTACCCGATATATAGTTTTTCAACCCACATATCCTTTACTCTCTCTCTCCAAGTAGTCTGCAGTGTCTGTTGTTCCTATGTTTATGTCCATGTGTGCCCAATGTTTGGCTCCCACTTATAAGTGAGAACATGAGGTGTTTGGCCTTCTGCTCTGCATTAATTTGCTTAGAGTTATGGCCTCAAACTCTATCCATGTTCTCCAAAGGATATGATTTAATTATTTTTTTATGGCTGGGTAGTATTAGATCCTGTGTATGTACCACATTTTCTTCGTCCATTAACCATTGATGGGCACCTATGTTGATTCCATGTCTTTGCTATTGTGAATAGTACTGTGATGAACACACAAGTCTAGGTACCTTTTGGCAGAATGATCAATTTTCTTTTGGATATATACTCATTAATGGCATTGCTGGGTCAAATGGTAGTTCTGTTTTAAGGTTTTTTGAGAAGTCTCCAAACTGCTTTCCTAGTGGCTGAACAAATATACGTTCCCACCGATATTGTGTAACTGTTCACTTTTATCTGCAGCCTTGCTGACATCTATTTTGTTTTTTGACTTAAAAGTAAAAGTGGCCATTCAGACTGGTGTGAGATGGTATCTTGTTGTGGTTTTGATTTGTATTTCTCTGATGATGAGTAATGTTGAACATTTTTCAATATGTTTGTTGTCACCTTGTATTTCTTCTTTTAGGAAGTATCTGTTCATGGCCTTTGTCTATTTTTTAATAAGGTTATTTGTTTTCTTACTTGTTGAATTGTTTAAGTTCCTTATAGATTCTGGATATTTGACTTTTGTCAGATGCATAGTGATATGATTTGGCCCTGTGTTCCCACCCACATCTTTCCTTGAATTATAATAAGCCCCATGTGTCAAGGGCAAGATGAGGTGGATATAACCAAATCATGGGGGCAGTTTCCCCTGTGATGATCCCATAACAGTGAGTAAGTTCTCACAGAATCTGATGTTTTATAAGCATCTGGCATTTCCCCTGCATGCTAGCACTCATTTCCTCCCCTGCTGCCCTGTGAAGAGGTGCCTTCTCTCATGATTGTAAGTTTCTTGAGGCCTCCCCAGCCATGCAGAACTGTGAACCAATTAAGCCTCTTTTCTTTATAAATCACCCAATCTTAGGTATTTATTCATAGCAGTGTGAGAATGAAGTAATACAGTAAATTGGTACCTTAGATAGTGGGGTGCTGCTATAAAGATACCCTAAAATGTGGAAGCAACTTTGGAACTGGGTAACAAGCAGAGGTTGGAACAGTACAGAGGACTCAGAAGAAGACAAAAAGACGTGGGACAGTTGAAACATCCTAGAGACTTGTTGAATGGTTTTGACCAAAATGCTGATAGTGATATTGACAATGAAGCCCAGGCTGAGGTGTCTCAGATGGAGATGAGAAACTTGTTAGGAATTGGAGTAAAGGTCACTCTTTCTATGTTTTAGCAAAGACAACAGTGTCTTTTTGTCCCTTCTTTAGTGCCCTGGGGAACTTTGAAACTGGGAGAGATGATTTATGGTATCTGGTAGAAGAAAATTCCAAGCAGCAAGACATTCAATATGTGACTTGGGTGCTCTAAAAGCATTCAGTTTTATACATTCACAAAGATGTGGTATGGAATTGGAACTCATGTTTAAAAGATAAGTCATTTTGGTAACCTTATAATATAGTTTAAAGTTGGGTAGTGTGGTGCCTTCAGCTTTGTTCTGCTAGCTACATTTTTGTCATAGATTATTCTTATTATTGGAGGTATGCTCCTTCAATGCATAGTCTTTTGAGGGTTTTAATTCAGAAGGGATGCTGGACTTTATCAAAAGCTTTATCTGTGACTGTAAAGATGCTCATATGGATTTTGCTTTTAATTCTGTTTATGTGTTGAATTGCATTTACTGATTTGTGTATGTTGGACCATCAGACCAGGAATGAAGTCTATTTAATTACGGTGAATTAGTTTTTCTATGTGCTGCCAGCTTTGGTATGCTATAATTTGGTGAGAATTTTTTTCATCTATGTTCACCAGTAGTATTGACTTGAAGTTCTCTTCTTTCATCATATCTTTGCCAGATTTTGATATTACATTGATGCTGGCCGTATAGAATGAGTTAGGGAGGTGTCTCTCCTCCTCTATTAGTCTCTTCTACATTTTCTGGAATAGTTTCAGTAAGAATAGTACCAGTTATTTTTCATATGTCTAGTAGAATTTGGCTGTGAATTCACCTGCTCCAGAGCTTTTGTGGTTGGAAAATTTTTAAATAACTGATTACATTGAAGAACTTAAACATGGCCTATTTAGGGTTTCAATCTCTTCTTTATTCAGTCTTGAGATATGTTTCCAGAAATGCATCCCTTTCTTCTAAATTCTCAAATTTGTGTTCATGGTGCTGTTCACATAATCTCCATGTAGCACTTTTGCATTTCTGTGGGATCAGCTGTGATGTCATTGTTGTATTTTTTTTAATGGAATATTATATGTCTATATACATGTGCAGGTCATGCAGCGTTGTTGCATAGGTGCATACATAACCAGGTGGTTTGCTGCCTCTATTTCCCCTTTGACTACATCATTTCTTCCCATTTTATCCCTCCTCACCTCCCGCTGTCCCTCCCCTAGTCCCACCTCACTGCCCCCAGTGTGTGATGCTCCTCTCCCTGAGTCCACGTCTTCTCATCTTTGTAATTTTTAAATTGTATTTATTTAGATATTCTCTTTCTTTCTTGGTTAATTTAGCTAGCAGTCTATCAACCTTATTAATTTTTTGAAGAAACAACTATTGGTTTCATTTTTTAAATGGAATTTGCATCTCAGTTTTAAGCTCTTCTCTAATTTTAGTTATTTCTTTTCTTGTTCTAGCTGTGGGATTGGTTATATTCTTTTTTTTTTTTCCTAGTTATTCTCCCTCTCTCTTGGAAATGTCAGTGGTCATAAATATAGTCTCATTACAAAATTCCATAATTCTTGGTGCTTTTCTTTATTTTTTAAAATGATTTTCTCTTAATTTTGTCTGGCTAGCTTGATTCAAAGAACCAGTCTTAGTAGGTTCATAGTGATTACATGGGGCAGGTGGTTATTGGCAATTTAGGCAGGGAGGCTATGGAAATACTTGATGGTTCCCTTTTTAGAAAATATTTTCAGATCAAGATAAGTGAGCTGTGCCTAATATAGAGAGAGATAGATAGATAGATAGATAGAGGAATGGTAGACAAATTGACAGAAAAATCAGTAGATCAATAGATTAATAGAAAATATATTTCTAGTTTAAATAAAAGTTAAAATTTTCAAACATTTGCACATCAGTTTTCAACTGTTTTTTTCTCATATCTTAAAAAATTCACGTGACCTTAAATCTTTATGACATTGTTTGATTTTGACAGAGATTTGAAAGATTTCTAAATTAATTCTTGACTTTTAAGTGAGGAAACATAAATGTTTTTCTTCATTACACCGTAAACTTTGTATCTGCAAATAATACAAGCAAAAGTATTTTCACATATAGCAGATAACCCTCTTCAGATTCCTGTTCTGCAACATAATATTATTGTTACTACTAAATTTCTGGCTGATTTTTATAATACATACATAGATACATTTTATTTTTATATAACTAAAAATAAGTACATGAGTATGTGAAAAAATTCAATGACAATCAGATTAAAGTTATCTATTTCCATAACAAGAAATCAAAATATTTCCCTATTGATCAATTTTTTCCTAGTACTATTATTTTTTATTTAATTGTACAACTATGCTGAATTTATTTTTTATAACTCCAGAGAATATGAAAAACCTTGAGAGTCAGCATAACGTTATTGTTCACTACTCTAGTCATACCCCTGAGCATATTTCATCCTCAAACAACACAAATTTGAACTGTCGATTCCATGTACACAAGGATTTTCTTCAGTAATAGTAAGTATGTTTCCTCTTATTGTAAGCATACATTGTGTAAAACATACAAATACAAAATATGTGTTAATTAACTGTTTATGTTTGAGTGAGACTTCTAGTCAACAATAGACTATTAGTACTGCAGGCTTGGGAGAGTTGAAAGTTACACATGAATTTTTTTAATGTACAGGAAGTTGCCCCGCCAACTCCAGTGTTGTTTGAACATCAACTGTACTTATTCCTAAGTGTGGATGTACAGGTCTAATCCATCACAGAAAGAATAGAGAAAACAGGAATCTTAAAAGGCAAACTGACATAACTGTAGAACTGGGAAGCAGAATTTTTTGGCTCAAATTCAAGAACAAGCTTTACTACTCATGGAAATCTGAGAGAATCATTTAAACATTATCCTGTGTTTCTCTTATCTATAAAATAGGATAATAAAAGTGTGTCTTGCCTACATAGTGGAAATTAGAGAATCATATTGGGTGTGTTTTTATGTTAAAGTATTTGCTTAATTATAACAATATATGTACTGTACAGTTTTTAACTTCAGAAAAAATGAAATTAGTTTTTATAAACTTCTCTTTAATTCTTTGAATGTTAAATCCCCAATGCTACTCATTTTAATTTAATGTCACTTAAAGTCAAATTAATGTCTAAATGAATGTATAAATTTAGTAAGCCTATTTAACCCAAATTCAAATGATAAAGAGTAGGCAGTAAGATAAGCTAATGACATACAGGTTTGGGAGTATACAGATTTTTCTATTCTGCCCTTTAAGTGACAGTTTGAGGCCGGGCGCAGAGGCTCAAGCCTGTAATCCCAGCAATTTGGGAGGCCGAGGCAGGTGGATCACGAGGTCAAGAGATCGAGACCATCCTGGTCAACATGGTGAAACCCCGTCTCTACTAAATACACACAAAAAATTAGCTGGGCATGGTGGCACGTGCCTGTGGTCCCAGCTACTCGGGAGGCTGAGGCAGGAGAATTGCCTGAACCCAGGAGGCGGAGGTTGCGGTGAGCCGAGATCGCGCCATTGCACTCCAGCCTGGGTAACAAGAGCGAAACTCTGTCTCAAAAAAAATAATAATAATAAAATAAAATAAAATAAATGACAGCTTGATAAAAGTGTTCAGGAATAATTTATTGTGTGGAATTTTAAACTTGTTTTTTTTAAACATTTTTCATAAAAACTGCATTAAAGAAATACATATAAAATATTTTAGCTTTCAGATTTAGTATAGTCTGCATGCCATACTTAACTACTCACTTCCCCACCTCCAACACTAACACTTGGACTTAAATACAGCAATACTCTCCACTTCGAAAAATAAATAATTTAGGTGAGAAGACTAGCTCTGTAATGTACCATAATTATATTATTTCTGAATGACCTCAAGGCTGCTTTCCACCACTTAATTAAATTCTATACAGTGGCACTAAAATGTACACAGAGAGAGAACTTACTAGAGTGTGAGTTTCTTATTTACTGCCTTTTTTAGGGCAGGCTACTCACATCTATTTTTTCAATAACATAAGAGCCTCAGTGTCATGTGTGAAGAAAAGAAGCAGCTAAGACTTGAGCGAAGCCAACAGTCAGTCTCTGTTTTGCTAAATTTTCAGAAGTGTTATCCTGACTGAAAGTAGTTGGAATCAACAAAATAAAATATTTCTAATTTTAATTGGGCATAACAAGATAGCTAACACTTTCATATAAAGCATCTGGATGGCCTGAATCCAAGTAAAAGGCTGACATTTCTTTCTCACTTTGAAATATATTTTGTGTCCTAGGTTCTTTTTCCTTCTTTGAATCTGTCTTTCTTTTTCCTGCCTGGCCTTCCCTATGACATTTTATATTGATGTATAGATATTAATAATATCAGGATTAACCAAGAAAAATTTAAAGTTAATAATTTTGTAGGCACAAATTCAATATCATAAATGTAAATAACCTTAAAAATTATTTCTCAAAATAGACAGTTATCAAGTTTGCCTTTTTTGTTTTTTAACTATTTTGAGTAAAGCCTGACCTGTTATTTTCTCTTAGTTTTGATGATAGTAATTCAGCAACACTATGAAATTATCAAACAATGGGAAATGTGACTTTTTTTGGTGTATGTGACCAAAGACAAACTTACTGAATATTTAGGTAAACCATGAGCCTTTTTTTTTAAATTTTGTTATGGTTATATCAAAAATATACTTAAAATGCCAAATGAATCTTGAGTAAAATTTGGGACTTAATGTTATCCAATAGATGGCACTATACTCTTTGAAATACATTATCTAATGTTGCCATTTTCTCTGTTAAATGACAGAATAAGCATCTTTAGTTTTCTGAAACAGAAAGTTGTCTTAAAGGGATCATAAAAAATTGAGCTATTTCTAATAGTTTTTGGTATGTTTTAATTAAAAACAATCACGGATTTAATCTATAAAGTCATTATCATTAACCAACCTTAAAATAGCGTAACAGAAAGGAGCGTAGATTCTTTTATCAAACAAGGTATTTCTGAAAAAGAGATAGGATAATGTAAATGTCAGTAAATGAAACATTAACATTAGAAGCATTGTATATATATATGTACATATGAAACAAAATTTAAGACTGTGTGTACATATGAGAATATCAAAATAAGTGTAAAACAACACTTTTCAGTTTTATTTGTTATTTGAAAACTACAGTGATAAAATAATGTGCATTATATGTTTGATACATATGATTTTTTTTTTTTGAGATGGAGTCTCACTCTGCCACCCAGACTGGAGTGCAATGGCATGATCTCAGCTCAGTGCAACCTCTGCCTCCCCAGTTCAAGCAATTCTCCTGACTCAGCCTCCCGAATAGCTGGGATGACGGGCACCCGCCATACACCTGGCTAATTTTTGTATTTTCAGTAGAGACAGGGTTTCATCATGTTGGCCTGGTTGGTCTCAAACTCCTGATCTCATGATCTGCCCACCTCTCCCTCCCAAAGTGCTGGGATTTCAGGCATGAGTCACCATACCCAGCCCAATACATATGATTTAATAATATTTATTAAATCTGAATCAAACATGGTTATTAATTGAGGTTATTATTTATATTCACAGAAAAACCGCTTGAATAAAAAAGCGTATGCTCTTTCTTACTTATTAACTTGAATGAAACTTAAAATGTGAATTGAAATTTTTAAAACTTATTTCAAGATCCATAATTTAAAATGGTTACATTAGACCAATTTCTATTTCTTGTTGAAAAATAACTGTTTAGTATTTAGAATAATAGATTTTAATTAATGTGTTAAAATACCATAGGAAGAATAACTGTTACAATTTTAATGCATTTTGTTTACTTTCCCCTTCCTATCCCAGACTTACATATTCAGATGTTTTATAATCTTTTTGTTATGTCTTCTGATTTTCCAGATAAGCAGTAGACTAAAATTAAAGTTCCTCATCTAAATGAATGGCAGAGTTCTATAATTGTTAATCAAAATTAAAGTAACTATTGAATCTGATTTTCAGCATTGTATATTTTTAGCATATGGAAAATTGCAGAGTATTTTAAGTTTTTAAATTTTTTAATTTGTGTTATTAAGTTGACAGGTAAAATTATAAGTGTGTACCGTGTTCAGCATATTGTGTGACATATATATATATATATATATATATATATATATATATATATATAGTGGAATAACTAAATCTTGCTCCTTAACATATGTGTTACCTTACCTCGTAATAATTTTTGTGATGAGAACATTTTACATCTATTTTCTTAGCATTTTGCAAGAGTAGAATATATTGTCAACTACAGTCACCATGGTGTACAATAGATTTTCTTTAATTTATTCCTTCTATCTAACAGAAATTTTTTGTCCTTTACCAACATTTCCCAAACCCTGCTTCAGTCACAGCAGCCAGAACTTGAAAAATTAAAATAAAATTTAAAAATATTAAAATAGTTACCTGCAGATGATGACAGAGCCTTGCTAAAATTCATCAATAGGTTCCTTGAAAGGCTCCACAAAACGTCCCCTTCTGCCACTAACACGTGAAACACCAATGGATCATATGGTTCAAGTGGCAGAGCAGTTTGCACAGCACCCTGGAGACTTATCACAAAGCCTTCTCTTTTTCTGGGCTCCACTCAAAACTGGCAGCTTTTTGAGTCACTTGGTAAAGGTAACACAGCCGATGAGGAACATGTTGCTGCCAAAATTCAGAAAGGCTCACTAGGTAGGAATTGTGCCTCTTTTTTGGTTATAAGAAAAGCCAAATGGTTCACCTTAGAACAAGTATTCATTAAAAGTAATGACAACCACAGCAATTACTTTTGCCCCATGCTAATAGTTCTATATGACCAACACCATTGGACTCAAAGAATTTTTACTGAGGTGGAAGGCCTTTACATTTTAGTCAGATTCATTTTCCTCTGTCTAGAGTAATTGCTAGTTTATGCCCACTAGGTCCAATCAGCATATATATTAATATAACAGACCAGTGTGAAATGATATAGAAGGGAAAGGTGATCAAGGTCCAAGCAAACCTATTTACGACGTAGGACTGAGGAGTTGTTACCCCAATATAAGACAATAAAGGTATGTGGCAGACCTCGCCTGTTGAAAACTGATTAAAGCCAATGAAAAATTCAAAAACCTAATCAAGGCAAAACTACTAATGGCCAAAACATTTCCGGAATTAAGCCTTGGGTTATCCCACCAGATAAAGAACCATGACCAGCTGCTGTACTTGCAGAACGTAAAGGAAATATGGAATGGGTAGTGAGAGAATGTAGGTGTAAAGACCAACTACAATCATCTAAACAATTTTAGATAAAAGGACTGTAATTATTATGAGAATTTGTTTCTTATGAATATGTTACACACACACACACACACGAGTGGAAAGGCTTCCCTAATAGTGTTCAAATGAGCTGGAAGTTCTGATGTCAGTCTGCTAAGAGTGGGAGTGGGAAATGCCCATGGTTATGTGGCTTCCCCATCATGAGACAAACAGGTCAGCTTTTGCCAGAGGTTACAAATATGGCATGCAGAGGTAACCTCTGCCTCAGAAACTTAAGAGTCATCTTTTTTAGAGCTTAATTCTAGTCAGTTTGATAAAAAAATTAACCGTTACCATGAGTATTTACATGAGTGAAAATATATTTCCATCAGTAGCTATAATTCATTTCTTTAGTTTTTACACTACATTACTATGTTTAATCACATAGTCTGTAGATTTCCAGGTGGCAGTACAAAAAGCTAGACCATTGACAACAATTCTAGAGTCTAAAGTAAATAACCCAAATCTATAATGGAAGCAAAACCAGTGGACATTGGGTTTTAGTTTAGATGTGCTATCAAGGAGCCAGCCTCTGACATTTAGGCCAGTGAATTGAGGATCCAGTTGACCCAGCAGCTTTTCTTTAGGCAGTGTTGTGAAGGATAAATTTTTCCAGTGAGATCATTGTCCATTGTTTTTCAGACTGAGTCTCACCCTGTCATCTAGGCTGGAGTGCAATGGCATGATCACTACTCACTACAGGCTCAAACTCCTGGGCTCAAGTGATCCTCCCACGTCAGTCTCCCAAGTAGTTGGGAATACAAATGTGCACAACCACACCAAGCTAATTGCTTCTTTTTAAAGAAAAATGTTTTATAGAAATGAGGACTCATTATGCTGTTTAGGCTGGTCTCGAACTCTTGGGCTCAAGTGATCCTTCTGCCCCAGCCTCCCAAAGTGTTGGGATTACAGGCATGAGCCACTGCGCCCAGCTAATCATTTAGTTTTCATTCAAAAGTCAATGTGTTGCTGGGGCCACACAGGCTATGTTTTTGAGTATACCATCTACATTCCTAAGCTAGGATGTTTGGGTCCGTTTTAGTCACTGGGTTTGATCTGACATTTCACCAATGAGAATTTCAGGCCGGAGAGCAAAACGCCCTTTATGGGTCAGGTGTTCAGTTTCATCAAGCTAAGATTTGTTTCCTAAAAGCAGTGCACCTGGTTGCTATGTTAAGGAGGCCATCAGTCTTAAACTCCAAAAGGCATCTCTGGGTGGTGGAGGCTGTCTCCCTCTACCAAAGGCTGACATTTGCAAAATTATAAGTTATAGAGACTTGTACTATCTGTAACACTCAAAGTGTTGAACGGGTTGCTGGACATCCCCATCCCTTTTGATGCTGGAGCCAAAGGAGGAAATATTCCCCCTAAATATTAAAGGAACTTAACATTGTGAATCCACTTACATCTCAACTTTTAAATAGCAAGACTGAAAATTTGGTAACCTATCTTGAAGAATGGTAATTGCGTTGCCGTTAGGACCTCCAACACTAAAGTTTCTGATGAACCAGTTGACAGTACCTCATCCAAGTGCCCAACACATCAGAGGATAGAGGCACTCATGCCAAATCCTGATCCACCTAGTGACAGATGGCAGGGGGAGTCTGTTTCAGTAGCAACTCTCTGTTTGTAGCTGTCTCATCATTGGGATAATCTTCTCTGGCAGATATGGGGTGGAGAAGTTCAAGCATATGACATCAGTTTCTGGTATATATTCAAATGCAAAAGTAAGAAAAATATTACATTAATTGGCTCAAAGATCCCCATTTTCTGGAGTCAATGATCCATAAGTATTTTCATGTTTCTGCTCCATTAGGCCTTTCTCGATAAAGAGAACTGGCACTGGGTTAAAGGGTGATTGAATGGCAAATAATTCTTAGATGTTAAATATAGAGGCCTTGGAGAGATTTAGTGGTATCTCTCCATGAGATATTTGCTCACCTTTCAAAGGGTAATACAAACATCAGCCTGTAAGTTTTGGCAACTTTTGTAAAAGCTTGGAGCTTTGTAAATTTGTGATATTTTCAGTGTGATGTATACGCCTGCATTCACAGGCACCTCTGGTCTTCATTGCTTGCTGCCTGGAGATATAAAGCATGAGAAATAGGGACCAGATGCTCTATGAAAGAAAGGCATATTCCCTGATCTGGAGATCTGGGATTTTTCTGTATATGTACTTTAATACCACCAATCAATCTATCTGTCTATCTATCAATCAATCATCTATCTGTATGTATCTAATCTGTCTCTCTACCTATGGCAAGCTATTGATTAGGTTGCATGTAAAGTGCCTTCTAATATCCTTCACAGTACTGGACCTAACATTTGCCCACAAGTACACATGAATTTCCCTCTTACACTGTGAAACCTGCCAAAATATATCAGCCAAATCCAGCAACTTCCACATTTTGTTGATTCAGAACTATGAGGAACGCAAAGTAACCAGGTGGCAGTATTGGCAAGATGACCAGATCTAAGCAGAATGATTACCTGAATGTTTATGTTCAACAGAATTATAAAAGTTTTAGTCTCTCCCTTCCTTGACATTCTACATTTGAACATTTTTCTTTTCCTCAAAGCAGCAGAGATCAGGTAGAGGGGAAAGGAAGAATAAGAGTGTTCAGAGAAAGAGAGATAAATACATGAAATATATGTATATTTAACTTGTCTGTGATCATTCTTTTACAAATATGTAGAAAGTATAAAATATTTTCAATGAAGTACTACTTTTAGTATGGCATTCTATGTTGATTTACAGGAATTAATTTAAAATAATGAAAAAAAATCATTACATACCACAGAGTAGTTAACAGTGGTAAAATAAACTATAGAAATTTGTTATTTAAATAATGAAACGTTAATAAAATATAGTTTTGAGGTAAGAAAAGCACATTTAATAATCATACAGCTACAGCAGATGTTGGTAAATGATGGCCTGTTGGACTAATTTTGCCCATGGCTTGTTCCTGCACATCGCTTGATCTAAGAAGATAAATAATATAAATATTGTACTGTGCAGCTAAAATTTTCTTAAGAGGGTAGCTCTTATGTGAAGTGTTCTTACCACAATAACATAAAAATTAAAAAGTGATTTATTTTATTAAATAGAGTAGAAAAAGGGGAAAAGAGAAGAAGAATAAAGAAAAGGAAATGCTGCTTCCCTTGAAACCATATATAGCCAACAAAAATAAGACAATTACTTTCAGACTCTTTAGAAAATATTGGCCAAGCATTGTTGTATTGCATGATAATATTTTGTAAGACATAAATACACAAATTCTATATATACTTAACATAGGTAATTCATTTTCAAAATTTCAGTAAATGCTTTATATAAATCCAACCATAGCTTTCTTCCTAATAATATGAAAACTAAACTTTTTATGATTTTTTTTTTGTAAATTTATTTAAGTTCTTTGTAAATGCTGGATAATAGATCTTTCCATGATGCATAGTTTGCAGAAATTTTCTCCCGCTATTTAGGTTGTCTGTTTACTCTGTTGATACTTTCTTTTGATGTGCAAAAGCTCTTTAGTTTAATTAGACACCATTTGTAAATTTTCACTTTTGTTGCAATTGCTTTTGGAACCTTCATCGTGAAATTGTGTGTGTGTGTGTGTGTGTGTGTGTGTGTGTGTAAAATAGTGCCTATGTTCTGAATGGTATTGCCTGAAGGCATCACATTACCCAACTTCAAACTATACCACAGGGCTACAGTAACCAACACAGCATTGTATTAGTATATATATAAAAAAAATAGACCATTGAAACAGGGTAGAGAACCCAGAAATAAGACTGCACATCTACAACTCTCTGATCTTCAACAAACCTGACAAAAAGAAGCAAAGGGGAAAGAATTCCTCTCTATTCAACAAATCTTCCTGGCATAACTGGCCAGCTATATGCAGAAGGTTGAAACTGGACCCCTCCCTTATACTAAATACAAAAGTTAACTCAAGATGGACGAAAGACTTTAATATAAAAGCCCAAACTATAAACATCCTGGAAGACAACATCAGCTTTAATCAACATATTTCACATAATCAATGTATAAATGGAGAATAGGGAAATGCCTGCAGCTTAGGTAGAAATATGTGTGTATGTGTGTGTGTGTATGCATGTGTATGTGTATGTGTAAAATAGTACCATATACAAAGAATATATATAATATACATAAATATGTACATATATAACTAGTAATTAAATCCATAAAAACCTCTCATTTATTTCAACAATAAATCCATTCTTCCTATAGCCATGTGGCTCATGAAAATTTGACCTAACTGCCATATTTTTCAAAAGAAATTGGTTCAGAAGGGGGACTCATTGCACATTTCTGGACAATGATATGTAAATGTAAGTTTGCTGAGGCACCATTTGAATATAAACACATATACTGACTGCTTTTATATTCCTTTGAATAGCTTTCTGTCAGTACTTGAAAACTGTAACTTCAGTGACTATTTAAGGACAAACTAAAAGCATAGATGTGAGTGATGAGATAGAGAAAAAATCTGGATTCATGCTGACATACTACAGTAGAGTTATTGAATAATTGAATAACTATACTAGTTTTATTGAATGCTAGGGTTATTGAATCACTCAACTCTACAGCAAGAACAATGCATACATTATTCAGAGAAAAAACAAACAAGAGTGGGGATTATCAATTGTTTTATTGAGAAATAACAGTGGATGTGTGGCATTATTTCTGAGGCCTCTGTTCTGTTCCATTGGTCTTTATATCTGTTTTGGTATCAGTACAATGCTGTTTTGGTTACTGTAGCCTTGTAGTATAGTTTGAAGTCAGGTAGTGTGATGCCTCCAGTTTTATTCTTTTTGCTTAGGATTGCTTGGCTATTTGGGCCCTTTTTCAGTCGCACATGAAATTTAAAGTATTTTTCCAATTCTGTGAAGAAAGTCAATGGTAGCTTGATGGGGTTAGCATTAAATCTATAAATTACTTTGGGCAGTAAGGCCATTATCATGATATTGATTCTTCCTATCCATGAGCATGGAATATTTTTCCATTTGTTTGTGCCCTCTCTATTTCACCAAGCAGTGGTTTGTAGTTTTCCTTGAAGGGGTCCTTTACAGCTCTTGTAAGTTGCATACATAGGTATTTTATTCTCTTATTAGCAATTGTGAATAAAAGTTCACTCATGGTTTACCTCTCTGTTATTGCTTTATAGTAATGCTTGTGATTTTTGCACATTGATTTTGTATCCTGAGACTGCTGAAGTTACTTATCAGCTTAAGGAGACTTTGGGCGGAGATGATGAGGTTTTCTAAATATACAATCATGCCATCTGCAAACAGAGACAATTTGATTTCCTCTATTCCTATCTGAATACCCTTTATTTCTTTTTCTTGCCTGATTTCCCAGGGTAGAATTTCTAATATATGTTGAACAGGAGTGGTGAGAGAAGGCATCCTTGTCTTGTGGCACTTTTTGAAGGCAATTGCCCATTCAGTGTGATATTGGCTGTGGGTTTGTCATAAATAGTTCTTATTATTTTGAGATACATTCCATCAATATCTAGTTTATTGAGAGGTTTTAGCATGAGGGGTGTTCTATTTGATCAAAGGCCTTTTCTGCATCTATTGAAATAATCATGTGGTTTTTGTCATTCATTCTGTATATGTGATAGATTACATTTATTGATTTGCCTATGTTGAACCAGTCTTACATCCCAGGGATGAAGCCAACTTGATCATGGTCAATTAGCTTTTTGATGTGCTGCTGGATTCAGTTTTGCGTTATTTTATTGAGAATCTTGGTTTGCTAGTATTTTATTGAGGATTTTGGTTTGCCAGTATTTTACTGAGGATTTTCACATCACCACCAATCGCACAGAAATGCAAACTACCATCACAGAATACTACACAAATAAGCCAGAAAATCTAGAAGAAAGAAGACATTTTGGGGCCAACTAACAAATGAAAAAAAAGCTCATCATCACTGGTTATTAGAGAAATGTAAATCAAAACCACAGTCAGATACTATCTCACAGCAGTTAGAATGGCAATCATTAAAAAATCAGGAAACAGCAGATTCTGGAGAGGATTTGGAGAAATAGGAATGCTTTTACACTGTTGATGGGAGTGTATATTAGTTCAACCATTGTGGAAGACAGTATGGTGATTCCTCAAGGATGTAGAACCAGAAATACCATTTGACCCAGCAATTCCATTACTGGATACATACCCAAAGGATTATGAATCATTCTGCTATAAAGATACATGCACACATATGTTTATTGCAGCACTACTTACAATAGCAAAGTCATGGAACCAACCCAAATGCTCATCAATGGTAGATTAGATAAAGAAAATGTGGCACATCTACATGGAATACAATACAGCCATAAAAAAGAGTAAGTTTATGTCCTTTTCTGGGACATGGGTTAAGCTGGAAACCATCATTCTCAGCAAAGTAACACAAGAACAGAAAACCAAACACTGCATGTTCTCACTCATAAGTGGGAGTTGAACACTGAGAACACATGGACACAGGAAGGAGAGCATCACACATTCTGTCTAATCTCTGCCCACTAGGGAATCTAGCTTGTCTTGTTTATTTGCTCTTCATATCATTTACATTGCTTCGTTTAGCTACCTAGATGTTTATAATTATAACCTCCTTAATTTGGGGACAAAAGTATTTGATAACTTGTAAATTATTGTAATCCATAGTTGGTATTTTTTAAGGATAAGTATCCCTAATATTTAATGTAGAATGTTTGGTCAGTTGTTTCCCCAAAAGTAATCTTTTTTCCCTTTTTTCTCTTTAATATGTGTTGAAAAGGAACATGAGATGCTCTTCTACCCATGTTCCTTAGTTATTCCTGTGTAATTTACTTTGTCTCTTCTTTAATGATGGGAACTCCAGTATTTATTTTCACATTATCTTTCTACCATTTAGATGATTTTCTATTTGCCATAAATTATATTTTCACTTCTTTAAGCAGCAAACTCTGAGATTTGGGACTTTATGCTTCACATATTTTTGGAACTGAGCATCAGGAACAATGAATAGAGAAACAGGGTGAGAGATGTTGAGTTCCTTGGGCAGGGGAAGGTGGCAGAAGGATATCTGAGGTGCAGTAGTCTGGTGGACACAGAAAGAAATCTGGAGAATGTAAATATCACTGGACATTTTCAGGTCCTCTTCCACCGTGGACCAGGCCTACTTCAAAACAAGAAAGCTAACATCTCTCTTTCTTGATACTGCTTACCAGCTGAGAATTGAAAATCATGTGTTTAAAATGATAATGGAAAAGATGATGGAAGAAGAACTTATATGTGTGTTAGTAGCTTCATGTGTTTGCAATAATAATGGAAGGAGCAATTAGAAGGAAGGCAATTGGAGTACACTGCTGAACAGCATCAAATAGCCACTCCCCAAGCACTCCATTTTGTACTTACTTTCATCGGAATGGTTTAGCCAGTGTCTTTCCTAGAATATCCCATGTATATCTCACACTTGAACTTGTAGCTGATGTTGACCAAACCTGTGGGTTCACCTGGGAATTTGCTAACCTAAAGTAGGCTACTTCTATGTAAACACAATGCAAAGATTTGTGTTTTTAATGTGAGAGCATGAAAAGAAAGATGATATTTTTGAAAACTAATGTAAAATGTAAAGCTCTATGAACTTTGTATTTGTATAAAAGATTTTCCATCATCCATATAATATACTTACTCTATATGTCATAATTGAAAGCAGCTCAATGCTACATAACTACTATTGAATATGTCACATTAATTTTTAGGAGCATTTAATTAATATAAATTTACACATATCAAAATTAGGATCAATAATAAAATTGATATTTATGGTTTTATTATAATTATTAATGCATATTTTCATAAACATCACACTTAAGGGCTGATTCTGATAATTACATGCAAAAATTAATTTCAGCATAACAATTTTTCTTCAGATCACATAGTGCATTGGAATAACTATTGTCCACATTGTAAGTTCTTTCAGTTCATGCTATAAAAGAGAGGACATGATGTTCTTCTACTCATAATTAATAATTGAGAATACTTAAAAAAACTTTAATTTTGTAAGTAGAAAGCCAAAATACAAAAATTGTTATTTAAAAAATAATATCTAAAATTTTAACTAATTCTTGGTTTTCCAGTGTTTATCTAGTGTAAATTTCAATTCCAATACACAGTGTATATTCTTCAAAGGAGATGATAGATTAAGTATTTCACTGAAAACCAAATAGACCATTATTTTAGCTGTCTAAAATGCTCCTTGTCTCTGTTCACAAAGCAAGCCATATAATCAACTTCAGAACTTAATAATATTGTTCAAGTGAATAGGAATATAGGAATCAGGACTAAAGGAAGCTAAAGGAATATAATATAGTGCACTTCACCTTTGCAATTGGACTGGTAATTATTATTTCTCAAAATGCTATAGTTCAGGAATTCAAAATTAAAATTTAATTTTAGAAATACTAATTAAAACAAATTGAATGGTTATATTATCAAGAATTGCCAAATATACATTTGCAGGATGTTTGTAGTATATTATCTTGGGACTTGCAATAATTTTGTTTTTATTAGAAAAGGACATATTCATATGCTTCCTTTATATAAAAAAGTTAGAATAACTTTTCTCCATTACTGAGTTGAATTTATGATGGCTTAGAATGATATTAATATATAATTAAAAATATTTTATTTTACTATATTTACTATTTTAAACGTTCCCAGTATCTATTTTTGAAACATTCCTAAAAAAGCACATAAAGGCTTGTTTAGCCTTATTTTTTTAGCCCATATTACAGAGATATTTATATGACTTATAGGAAATTATATTTGGTCTGTCATAATGTAATGTTGATTAACCTGTACTATCTATTCCAGAATAATGCACAGGTTTTTATTGCTGAAAAATTTAATGACTTTAAATTCTACGTACACACACACATTTTAGTTGAGGTAAATTTACATACAGTGAAATGAAATGAATAAATCTCAAGTGTATTATTTAATTAGTTTTAAGAAATTCATAGACCCTGGAAATGTATGCAGCTATAAAGAAATAGAATACTTTCATCATCCCAGAAACTTCCCTCTGGCTATCCCAGTCAAAATTCTTCTCAGAAGAAACTAAAACTCTCCTTTCTTTTAACATTGATTAGTTTTACTTGTTTTATGAATTTATATAAATATAATTTAGTTTCTACTTTCCTTTGTTTCACTTATTTCTTCAAGCATAACGTTTTCTGAATTTATGTAAGTGTTCAAAGTGTTACCTATAACCTCAATAAAATATTTATTGTAAAATTTAAAATTAAACCTTAAAAAAGTAATTGACATAGTAAAATTTTAAATTGGAAAACAGTAACTAAAGGCTTTCAATAATCAGTAAAACAGACATTCCAGTGTATTAAAACCTAGTTTTAAATAAAAGAGGTAAAAATATACACTAAGTAGGGGAAAAAGTATGATAGTTATAATACACATGAGTATAAAATAGTATTGCAGAGTTAAAGATATATATCAGTCATAAAATTAGATATAAAAAGCTAAACTCACTTAATAAAAGAAAAAATATTTTGTCATGGCTCACAAAGCTGGACACAGCCAAATGTTGTATACCAGACATAAATCTAAAATAATGTGATTTAGAAGAAATGGACAAGAGCATACCAAATGAATAAAATAGTTTTTTAAAATTTAAAATAGTTGTAACAGTCTTGACATCAGATATGTAGAAATCAACCCAGAAACATTAAACATGACAAAAAAATCACTTTTTAATGCAAAAAGCAAAAATGTACAACAAAAACGTTATATTTACAGTAGCTATTCATGAAAAAAATCCCTCAAAAATAAAACTCCATAGACCATCTAGCACTACGATTATTAGAAAGAACAGCTATGGGTACTATGCGGACACAGAAACACAATAATTACTGAAAATTTAATACACAATTCTATGTAAAAGACTTGACAAGTGAGCACAAAATGTATTTGCCAGATAGTTAAGGCATAAATAGCACAATAAATAATGTAGATTATGGAGATTACATATGTGTGTGCATGTATGCATGTGTCTATTTATGGTCCGATAAGAGAACACACTTTGTTCTAAAGTGTACATGAGACGTTCACACAAATTAGTCACAGATTAGTTAGCAATGAAAACATCATTAAATTCCATAGATTGGAACTGTTAAATATATACTGTATAATTATGCCATAGAAATAGAAATAATTAATAATAGAAATAGAAATGTGGCATGCTTACCTAGAGACTAAAACTCATTTCATAAAACAACTTTTGAGTAAAAGGGGAGATACATATTGAAAAAGTAGACTGAAACAAACCTTTGAGAATTTGATAATATCCAACAGCCTACATATTGACTTACTCTTGATTCAGCTATTTCACTTCTAGGAAGATACACCTTCAATAGTATAAAAATCCAAGTGAAACACAGTATATACTGAAGCATCATATGCAGTTGTTAAAATATTGGAAATAATCTAAATGTCCTAGAAGAAAGTGACTGAATAAACTGTGACACCAGGACCTCCACAACATGGAATATTTAATGCTGTGCAGGTGTAGAAAATGAGACTGATGTAGAGGTTCAGGATATATCATTAAGTGACAAAAACAAAGTGTGAAAATGTATCTGTAGCATTCTTTCTTTCATGTAAGACTAAAGAGGGATTAAGAAAATACTTATGTATTTGTATTTTTTGCAACAGGAAACACAAGAAGGACAGTTCAGAAACCAATTAATGTGGTGTCATATGGGGATGAGTGGTAATAGTGCAGAAAATGAATATATAAAAATGACAGAATGAATAAGAAGTGTGGGAAGTTAACACTTCTTTGAACATAGCTATTTGTATATGTTGGTCTTTTAGAATACAGTTGATGTTTCACATTCTTAAAAAAAACCTAACTAAAGCCAAAAAATATTCTGGGGACAAGCAGAACAGAAAAGGTGAAAGGAATTCAAATCTATTACAAATGTATCACATGATCACACTGAAAGGGTGAAAAGAAAATAATTAGCTCACGTAACTTTAGAACACTGTTATTTGATTTTAAACTCTAAGGCCAAATACCTAAGACCCATACCTAAATATTGTTCTTTAATTAGTTTTTTCCTTTATAGAGACTGTGGGTTAGCAATTATAGAACTACTTTATGTGTATTTTAATGTTGAGAAAATAAATAATATATTGTAGAAAATGAAAGCCAAATTCTTCATTGTCTGAGAAGAGACAGAAGGGGTTAGAATTAATCCTGTGGTGTTAAATTGATATTGGAGATATCAGCATGAACACAGGTTATATATAGATAGATAGATGTGTGGTTATATAATATAAGCTCACTTGTGTATTTTCTATGTCTGCTGAATGGGCCCAGAAACACTGAGACCTTAGATCAGTTAGTATCAGGTTATATATAGATAGATAGATGTGTGGTTATATACATATAAGCTCACTTGTGTATTTTCTATGTCTGCTGAATGGGCCCAGAAACAATGAGACCTTAGATCAGTTAGTATCAAGTTATATATAGATAGATAGATGTGTGGTTATATACATATAAGCTCACTTGTGTATTTTCTGTGTCTGCTGAATGGGCCCAGAAACAATGAGACCTTAGATCAGTTAGTATCAGGTTATATATGGATAGATAGATGTGTGGTTATATACATATAAGCTCATTTGTGTATTTTCTATGTCTGCTGAATGGGCCCAGAAACAATGAGACCTTAGTATCAGTTAGCACTTGGACAGTAAAATGTTGGTTTCTAAATAATCATTTTCTAATAAAAATAAGTACTGACATCTTTGAAGAAATGGCTTATTTATTTCTTGGCCAACAATGATGAGAAAAAGTATATGTTTGTGGTCTCAAATTATTTCCCTGCAAGATGCTGATAGTCATAAAGGAAAGAATAGTAATGCGACAGTGGAGAAGAACCTGTCAGACATGACATTAACCAAGAGATCAAAGTTATCATCATGAATGAAACATATCAGCATTATGTCCCTCCTGACGTACCGAGAAGAGAACAACATCTCCTTTGTCGTATACTTGCAAAAAGTGCATTTCTTAAACTTCATCATAACAGTTGACCAGACAAATTCAAATTGAGGAACAACATGCAAAATTCATGGCCACTGTAAGTTTTGATAGAGAAAGTCTAAATAAATAAGGATATCCTAGATAACAAAGTTAGCAAAGATGACAAGTAAAAACAATGTACAATAATGGTTATTGATGAAATACTTAATGTTTGAATGGTTACTGGTAATGCACTGATATTGATTTCCTAATTTTGATAATTATGTGGTGGTGATATAAAATGTTCATAATTAGAAAAGTCACAACAAAGATATACACAAATTGTTTGTAGTATTTTGGCAAACTTTTTGTAAGCCTAAAATTATTTCCAAGTGAAAGCCACAATTTTTGAAAAATAAAAAGTAATGTTTGGCTTCATTAATGTAACATTTGGCTTTCATGTCTACAAACATGGAGATTGTCACCACTTAATGGTAACTGTTCTCAAGTTCGTTGTTTCCAGAATTATTGGACTGATGCTTAAAATGTCCCCTGTTGGTTTATTCTTGCTTGTCTATTTTAAGTACTTAAGTGTTCAGGAGATACTAATTGAAAGGTTGCTATATTTCTATTCTACTTCTCTGCTTGAATGGCTTATGGATACTTCAGATTTAAGATAACTCCAAGCTGGCTCATGATTCACCTCAAAACCCA
This sequence comes from Callithrix jacchus, assembly GCF_049354715.1. Classification (NCBI taxonomy): domain Eukaryota; kingdom Metazoa; phylum Chordata; class Mammalia; order Primates; family Cebidae; genus Callithrix; species Callithrix jacchus. The sequence goes on along the minus strand of NC_133504.1, from coordinate 66,319,000 downwards.
AGCCTACTACTCTCCAAGTATTAAACATCACAGTAAATGACAACTATACTCTGCCTAAAAAATCTCAAAATCATCTTTGATTACTTATTTCCCCTCACAATCTGTATCTGCTAAATCTAGGGATTTTTTTCCAAAACACATCTAGAATTCAAAGATTCATTTCGAGTTTTACCATTATCACTTTACTGTAAGCGACCCCATCTCTGTTCTAGACTATTTTATAGTTTTTAAACCGTTGCTTGCTTTACGCTTTCCTGCTGTCTCTCTTCCTCTCTGCTCACCCTCACGTCTGCCACCACTCTCACTACCCCAGAGACACTTTGCCCTTTACTTTTCAGAAAGAGCGATCCTTTGAAAGTGTGCTCTCACCATTTCACAAATCTGCTTAAAGCCCTCTCATGGCTTTTCATCTTAGAATAAGATGTAAACAACTTAGTATATTGTATCCTGCAGAGTTCTGTATGTTCTTGACCCAATTTACATCTGGTAAATTCCAACGCATTCTTATTTGGTCATGCACACTGCATCAGCCTCTTTACTCTTGCTTGATAATCTGTTAGTCTTTTTCTTACTGTTTCCTCTCTCTTTTGTCTTTTAAAAATGTGATTGTTTTAGATCTCTGCTCAAGTATCTCAAACAATCATCCCTGATTAGCCAGCTTATCTATTTTTTTCATGCTACTCTGTCCATTTATGGGACTTATTTTCTTTATGACGTTTATCACCTCTCATTGGCTGTCTCCCCTCACTGGAATGGGAACTGCTATGGTTAGAATATGGTTTGTCCATAACCAATGTCATGTTGAAGTTTAATTGCCAGTGCAGTAGTATTAGAAGATGGGCCAAATAGGAAGTGTTTAGGTCATGGGGCCGAATCCCTCCTGAATGACCAGGTGTCCATCTCCATGCTAGTAAGTTCTCAGTCTCACATGACTGGATGAGTTCTTCCAAAAGTGGACTAGTTCCCATGAAAGCAGGTTATTATAAGTGTTTCCTCCTTATGCTTGATCTGCCTTCTCACATGGAGTATTCCCCTTTGACTTTCTACCATGTTTTGATCCAACACAAAAGTCTTTACCAGAAACTGAGCAGATGCCTATGCCCTGCCCTTTAAAAGCTTTTAGGCCTACAAAACCATAAGCTAACTAAACCTCTTTTCTTTGTAAAATACTGAGTCTCATTCTGATATAGCAACACAAATTTTATCAAGATAAGGACACAGTGGGAGCAGGACATTCACTCTTTTCACTGCTGTATCTCCAGGGCAAAGATATCCTAATGCAGAGGAAGTAACAAGTAAATATTTGTTGAATAAATATTTAACTAAAGTAATGTTAAAACTTATGTAAGATCATCTTCAGCACTGATGCAGAACTGATGTACACCTTGGGACAGACTGAAGTTTTTTAGAAAAATATTAACTAAGAAACAATCAGAAATAGGAATCCACTCTAAATAGAACGGTTCGCAATTTCTTAGCAAATCTGACTTCAAGCCTTTCAAATTCGAAATATTAGTTTCCTATATCGTTTCAAACTTAAATGTTCTTGCTTATATTTTTAAACATAAATGAGTAATAAGTCTTGGCGATACAGATATTTTGAGGGTTAAACAGTTTATTAGACAAACAAAAAGTTCTCTTAAAAATACATTATGAAGTTAAAATAGTTCCCCAAAAAGATGAAAATGAAAACTTGTCTCTAAATCTATTTGTAATGTAATTGTGTCACCACAAGAGAACTTTATTTTTATACTGTTAAAACTCTCAGCCACATGGAAAAAGGATCACCACATAATAAATGTGCTTATCTATTGTTTTGTTAATCTTAACAACACATCAACTTTTGACTACTTAAGTACAAGCAAGACTTTCTAATTGCCTGCTTAATTAAGGAAAAGTGTAAGACTTTCTCACTCAATATTAAAGTTATTTTTAATTCAGATGGGTTCACTACAATATTAAAATCAACAATATTTTGTACTTTAAAAAAATTATGTTATTGGATTATGATGTATATTTCATCCAAATTTCTTGTTAGAATCAACTTTAGACTTTTATTATACTTAAAATATCTCTTCTGTTTTAAGGGCAATAGAGAAAATAAATTTTGTTTTCTTTTTAAATATGCTTTCAAAATCATTGTAAGGTAATAAACACAATAATGAAATTTAGTAGGTTTAATGTGTGGTTGCTCAAATTTTTACTTATGTGAGATGCTTTGCATCATGTATTTTGGATCTCTAAAGTTAATATGTATATAATTTTATCAGCACTAGTAATTTATTACCTAGTTATAAATAGCCATTAATTTAACATTCCCTTGATTTCATGGTAAAAGAAAATTCAGGATTCATTTTCTTAAGGAAGCGTAAAAATGATTTTTGAAATGAAAGAAATTTATCAATAGGAATCTAAGAAAAATACTTATAAAAACAATGACTAACAAAACATTTATCAAAGAGGATAGAATGCTGGCATAGCAAAAACATAGCAACAAAAGGCAGGTATTCTGTGGGTTAGTGCCAGTAACTTAGTTAATCTACAAATTTCTTAGATGACATAGGTAAGTTCCAAAGACGTTAACATTCTTAACCTTATGTGTAGCTAGTATATTTTCTTATACAATTAGATGCTTTGTCATATTCCTCTAATAATGAATACACATATATTTTTAGATTGATATAACCAGAACAGAAATGATTATGTCAGATTTCTATTGTTCTTTGCAATAATGGTGTTGACATGTTAATGATTTCTATCAGGTGCTAGATGTATTTTTTCTCTAATACTTCTGTTCTTCACATGTTCTCAAGCGGGTGATAGTAGGATAAACTTTCAATTGCCCCCTAGATCCTCTGATTATATTGTCATCACTTCCATTTCAAATTCACACTTTCTCTCTTCACTCTGCTTACATTTCATGAAACTCCTTTAAGTTTCAAATAGTCTGTAATGTTGTAGTTTGGTGGTTGAAGTGTGTTGGAGTGCAATAACAATCTCTGAAAAAAAAATCTATATTATGCCTTAATTCTAAAACTATTTTTAATCTGTTTTATCATATATTTTTCACTATAATTTTCTTTATTCATAGAATTCTTAAAATGAGGAAAGGTGGCTTATATAATACACATTGTGAACATTAAAACAGACAATGCAGAAAATGATTTCTCAAGAAGAATCGGTTTATGTGTTTTTTGGCTCTTTAATGTTAATGTGTGACTCTTGAGGATTCTTTATTCAGACACTTTGCTTGGACTTTGCCACACTGCTATGCTAAACACTTCTAGAAGGATTCATAATCTATTTTTGCATAAAGTCTTAAGCATCCTTTCCCTCCCTGTCCCTGACTGGAGACTGATATCCTGAAATTGCCTCCTGTCTGATTTTTCAGGGAAAATTTCCTCCTGTTTCTAAGGAAGATTTCAATCTTCCCCTTGGTGGGCTTCTATAAGCCTACATATGAGGCCCTTTTCAAGATGTCCAAATTTTTGACTGCTGGGAAAAACATCTCTGACTAACAGTCAGAGCTTAGATGCTGAGAGAAACAGAAAGGAAGTTAAGGTTTATGAAGAGAAAATGAAAGGGAGGTATGAAGATTGAGGGAAAAAGTAGGCAGACTACTTTCTTATTCGGATATTTCAAGGCCGAATTCAGATATTATTTTTTTTCTGTTTCTCTCACTCACAATTAATTTTTCTTTCCGTTATGATTCCATAGCAATTTCTTCATTTCTTTTCTGTAGAATATACAATTTCTCCTCAGCTGCTTCTTTTTTGTGGATATGTCATCTCCCTCACTTAGTTATAACTGCTCAATGGTATGAATATATTTCTATGTTGTGCAATCCCAAATAATCCAGCACCACATTTTTTCATTGATTTGAATGTATCTTCTGACTAGAGGACATCAATGCATATATTTTCTGCATCTTTCTCCCAATGTGCTGTAAAAATTGTGGCCATTAAATAAAACAAGTCAAGGAAAGAAGCTTGTCATCAGAGTCTCATAAAACAATATCCAATTCAGGGAACAAGAGGAAGGAGAAAATATAAGGTAGCATAATAAAAACACAAAACAAAAAAGGAAAAAAGTAAAGTAACAATGAGAAATTAAGTAACAGTGGGGAAGATATCATGTCACGGAAGTTTACGTGTGTGTGTGTGTGTGTGTGTGTGTTTCTGTACCAAAATTGTAGATCTAGCCCATTTTTCCTATCTTAACAGATCTTTGCCCACTAAATAATAAAGAAATGGGGACTTGATAAGAGTTGGGCATGAAAACTAATGGACAATGACATTAGCAAAAACAAGTACATAAATTGTCTTCTTACATATCCTCAGAAACTTGGACTAAAAATAAAATAAACAATTTTTGAACCATAGGTATGACACAGGTAATCTTTACCTTAATAGAAGCACACAAAGCAAAATATTTTTCAATCATTGTTACATAAGCTTTCAAACTGAAAATATGTTGAGTTTGTGAGTCTGTTGGACAATCAGTTAGTATAACCATGAGCACACACTTAATTTGATATTTGGAGCAGCTAAATATAAGGTAGCCTTCCCAAATTCAACAATTCATTAGAAAGCTTAGGCCGGGCGCCGTGGCTCACGCCTGTAATCCCAGCACTTTGGGAGGCCGAGGCGGGTGGATCACGAGGTCAAGAGATCGAGACCATCTTGGTCAACATGGTGAAACCCCGTCTCTACTAAAAATACAAAAATTAGCTGGGCATGGTGGCGCGTGCCTGTAATCCTAGCTACTCAGAAGGCTGAGGCAGGAGAATTGCCTGAACCCAGGAGGCAGAGGTTTCGGTGAGCCTAGATGGCACCGTTGCACTCCAGCCTGGATAACAAGAGAGAAACTCCGTCTCAAAAAAACACAAAACAACAACAACAACAAAAAAGAAAGCTTAAGAGGAGAATGTAAACATATTAAGGCTCAAATAAAGTAAATAAACTTACTGAATATTTCTTGACTTGTTAGTGGTTTGAAGGATATGTTAAAGTCACAGTCGACAAATTGCCTTTTCCTATAGTTGTTACATAGGGAAAGTCAGATCAAAAATTTACAAAATTTGCTAATGGACAATCATAGAATTTTTTACCCTAAGCTATTGGGGTACAGGTGGTATTTGATTACACGAGCAAGTTCTGTAGTGGTGATTTGTGAGATTTTGGTGCACCTATCACCCAGACAGTATACACTGATCCATATTTGTAGTCTTTTATCCCTTGACCCTCTCCCACTCTTCCCCAAGTCCCCAGAGTTGGTTGTATCATTTTCACACTTTTGCATTCTCATGGCTTAGCTCCCACGTATCAGAGAGAACATAAGATGTTTAGTTTAGTTTAGTTTTCCATTCCTGAGCTACTTCACTTAGAATAATGGTCTCCAGTTTCATCCAGGTCACTGCAAATGCTGTTAATTCATTCCTTTTTGTGGCTGAGTAGTATATGCATATATAAATATATGGCTGAGTAGTGTATATATGTATGTATCACAGCTTTTTTATCTACTGCATGACTGATGGACATTGAGTTGGTTCCACAATTTTGCAATTGTGAATTGTGCTGCTATAAACATGCATGTGCAAGTATCTTTTTTGTATCATGACTTATTTTCCTCTGGGAAGATACCCAGTAGTGGGATTGCTGGCTCAAATGGTAGTTTGACTTTTAGTTCTTTAAAGAATCTCCACACTGTTTTCCATAGTGACTGTACTGATACAGAAGAGGCCAGGGAAGTGGTGGGAAGGGAAGGGTGGATCCCTGGTCAGGGCTCCACCCCTGGGCTTGTGCCCATAGACCTAGGTGGTGACAGGCACTCCTGCCTTCCCACCAAAATATTGCATTTCCCAAGACCACCTCAGCCCTCCATGCCCTCATCCTGTGCCTATAAGTAACCCCACCATCCCCACCCTTGCAGGCAGGCATACAAGAGGCTGGACATCAAGAGGAGTAATCTGCGGAAGAAGACAGAAATGGCTGGATGTTGAGAGGTTGTTGAGGGGATCACACCAGGGAAAGAGCACACCAACAGACACCTTCAGGTCCACAGGCCATCAGTGGCAGAAGGAGGCAGTGTGGCTGGGGCAGTCAGAGGAGAGCGCAGGCTGCTGAGTGATGACTCCAGGGCAAAGCCATCTCTCTTTTGGCTCCCCCATCTGCTGAGTGCTACTTCCACTCAATAAGACCTTACACTCACTTTCCAAGTCCTCATGTGATCTGATTCTTCTGGTATACCAAGGCAAGAACCCGGGATACAGACAGCCTTCTGTCCTCCCGACAAGGTAGAGCATGTAACTGAGCGGGCCAACACAAGTCACCTGTAGCTGGCAAAACTAAAAGAGCATCCTTTAACACACGCCAAACAGGCTTCAGGAGCTGTAAACACCCACCCCTAGACACTGCCATGAGGTCAGAGCCTCGCAGCCTGCCCATTTGTATGCTCTCCTAGAATTCTGATCAGCAGGACACTGAAGAAATGATTCATCTTCCCTGTTGCATGCCCTGCAAGGGGAACAAATGAACTTTCTCATCTCAGTACTAATTTACATTCCCACTAGCAGTGTAGAAGTATTTCTTGCTCACCAGATCCATATCAATATCTACTGTTTTTTTGATTTTTTGATTACAGTCATTCTTGCAGGAGTAAGGAGGTATCACATTGTGGTTCTTATTTGCATTTCCTTGATCCTTAGTGATGTTGAGGTTTTTTTCATATGTTCGTTGGCCATTTGTATATCTTCTTTTGAGAATTCTCTATTCATGTCCCTAGCCCACTTTTTGATGGGATTTTTTTTTTCTTACTGATTTGTTTGAGTTTGTTGTCAATTCTGGATATTAGTCCTTTGTCAGATGGATAGATAGTGAAGATTTTCTCCCACTCTCTGGGTTGTCTATTTACTCAACTGACTATTCCTTTTGCTTATCTGTCACTCTAGAATCATGGCTTTCCGCTCTGTCCCAATGCTTTGAGGTATGACAGCAGTCACTTTTAATCTGCCTAGCTAAATCATATTCTACTTGAATAAAATATGTAATGTAAAGAGCTGTCAGAGTCTTGAAAATTAAGAAGTTAGATCAAGTTTGATATTTCATGAATAAAATATATAATCATAGAAATAAATTAACAGTACTTAAAGCAATAATGATTATCTCTTCATGTTTTGATAAAGTTTATTAGTAGGTCACAAAGCTACTTTTTTCTTTTAGGATAGGGAAAACCAGCCAAAGAGCAGCTTATTTTTCCAAATTATATTGGCTTATAGCTTTTATATAACTAATTATAACAGTGGGATCCTATGTGAAACTTCACTGCCTATATTCCTGAGCATCAATTATTCAGAAATGTGATTCGTAAAGCGTGATTCAGATACCATTATGTGGTTATACTGCATTAAGAATTCTCTTGTGTTATATAAGACAGCTTTTAGTTATTTTGTCATAATCTTAAAATTAAAATGCTATAATATACAATACTGTATAATATACTTTATATTTTGTATAAACCCTAACATTTTAATATACTCTGAGCACTAAAATTAATAATTTTAAGGATACAAAGTTGTGCAAAACTGCATACGTTACCAAATTGACTACTGAAAGTTATATCAGTTTATATGCCGGCTGGAGGTGGATAAGAATGGTATTGTACCATGTCCATTCAGTTCAACCCAGGCAATTTATCTGAATGATTGAGATGGGTGCCAATCAATTCGCCAATCTGTATGCACCCAGCCCTATACCTAGTAACTAGTAAAAACTCAGTAAACGCTTCTAACTGAATAAGTGAAAGAATAACTTTCTATTTAGATTGCTGCACTATTTAGATCACTGAAAAACACCTTTCTTTTTTTTATTTTTTTACTACAGTTTGCTTAAAAATTTTATCTCCAGATTTTTGTCATTTATATTTAAAATTTTATAATATTCTTTACACTTTTTGGTCTATATTTTCAATAAGATATCCATCTTTTATTTAATGATTGTTAAAACATACTTTGTATTAAGCATTTAATTATGTTTTATCACTGCATCAAAACATATCACAAATTTAGAAGATTAAGACAATTCATATTCATATCTTGCAGTTCTAGAAGTTAAAGACGGAAAATCAAGTTGTCAGCCATGCAAAGCTCTTCTCTAGAGGCTTTTGAGGATAATCCCCTTAAAAGATCACTCAGTTCCTGATCAAATATCTGTGGTCGTACGACTGGAGGCCCCAGTTCCTTGCTACCTGTTTACCTGCAGGTTATGCTCAGCTTCCAAACGTTGCTCAGATTTCTTGTCATGGGTGTCCTCCATTTTAAGCCAACATCATGTCAACTCCTTTTTGCTCTTCAGGTCTCCTAATGTATCAAAGTGTGACCACCTGTGGAAAACTCATTGCTATTTAAATAACTGATATTAGAATAGGTCTTCCTAGACAATCTCTTTTTTGATTCACTCCAATATAAGTGATGAAGGACTTTAGTCACATCTGCAAAAGCCCTGACTGGCGTATTCTGTCACATTATATCCTCCCTCCCAGAAAACAGGCAGAAAACTTTGATGGGCAATTTTAAAATTCTGATCACACCAAAGCCCTATTACTCATATGTTTTGCAAATATTTTTCTTAGTTTTCTTTCTACTTCTTATCTTACTTTTTCTCTTTTCTCTATAACTACTTAATTTGTTTTATGTAAATATATTCTTCTATGTATAAATGAAAAAATAGTCACTTAGGTGTCATCAAAGTTGTCTAATAGCCTCTAATTCACACATCTGATTCGTTCCGGTTGTGGAAGAAGACACATACTATATTTTAGTCCAAAGAATGATGATGAACTATTTAGATCAGTACCAACTGTAAACACTATTTCACACTTTGCAGATTTAAACTATCTCTTTTCACAAACTGTAGAAAATTCTTAATCAAATACTGACTTTTAAAGTCTCTTTGATTTTATGATTGTCTATTATTAATCAAATTCCAATTATTCTCTCAGATAAACTGCTTTATTATGTCCTGAGTTCAGAAATAAGTGCTATAGATAATCTTTATTATAATTTGGTCTACATATGAGATAAATGTATAAATCAATTTTGATAATATTGACATTTGGAAGAAAATTGACTTTCCATTCTGAAATGTCATTCTGGCTTATTTTTTTAATATATGTAATTATGTCGTTCTATAAAGTATTATTTTCTGTATAGGTTTATTGCACATGTATTGTATTGTTCTTGAACACATGTATTGTATTGTTCTTGAAGACTTATAGCCAAACATGGAATTCTTCTAGGTTTATAACCTTATAAGAACAGAAACCTTGATGGAATACAAGTTTTCCTTCTTTAGGGTTTAACCTTAAATAAGCAAACATGAAATGGATGGATCAATACTATTTCTATTTGTATATAAAAAAATCTAAGGATTTTACTATTAAAATTAATAGATAAGTTTAGTAATGTTGCAGAATATACATGAACAAAAATAACTTGTATTTCTGTATGCTATAAATGAATATTCTGAAAATAAAATTAAGAAAACAAATCTAATTTCAATGGCTTGAAAATAAACTAGTTAGAAATTATTTTAACAAAAAACTGTATTATGCTTTGAAAAGTACAAAACTTTATATAAAAAGTTAAAGTAGCACTAAATAATGAAATACTTCACATGGTTTGCGGATTGGAAAATTTAGTATCATTAATTGATCTACAATTCTGCACAATTCTTTTCAAAATCATTTCTGGCTATGAGTTTTTTACTTTTTATTTTTATTTTTGCAGAAATTAACAAGATGCCCCTAAAATTAATGTAGAAATGCAAAGGATCCTAAATGTATAAAATAATTTTGAAAAAGAACAGAGTTATACCCCTATATTGCCCAGGTGTCCTCCAAAATCCCCTTCGAGATTTATGTTTAATTATTTTACAACATATTTTCCAAATTGTCATGACTCTGTATTCTACAAATTTATAGATAAATTATAGATAGCAGGATTTTATCTTTATTTATCATTTTAATGAATCTTAATATAACTATGGATATAATTGATGCCTATTTTAAAAATTTTTATTCTGATATAACTCATTTCTCTTTTCCTGATTAGTGTTATTTTCCTTTTTCCTTGAAGTCCCTGGAAGATGTTGCTGTAAACCTCAGGTTTTGTTTCGTTTTGGTTTTGTCATTGTTATTTTTCTCTCGAACCAGCATCGAGCTTCATTATCTCAATAAACAGTATAATTTTAAAGCCAAGTTTCTTCTCTTTTAAGCAAGATCATATCAGTAAAGCAGAAAATTATGCACTGCTTGAAATTTAGGAAATAGTTCTAAATTTTAATTATATTTTGTATAAGGATAAACTGATGAAGCTTTAAATCATATTATATTTTAATAATTTTTCTGAAAGCATAAAATATCCTTTTCTCATTAGGCTGTTGTTTAAATTTTTTTGACATGTGTCTATAAGGCTAGTGCATTCAGTACAGAAAAGAACCTGTGAAGGGATTTCTAAATTTAAAACAAAGGACAATGTATTCCATAATACTTATCTGATTATATGCTGGCTATATTTCCTCCATGCCAGCATGGAGACAAAAGTAGAATGTAAGAAAGTGCCCTGAGTATCAATTTACCCATTATCTCTGATGAAATTAAATAATGCATGAGGGACTACAGATTGTAATAATAAATATGCATTAAACTTCTTAACAATGCAAAGAATAAAGTAACTTTTTATTCATCTACAGACAAATAATTTTCAGCTTTTTAAAAGCTAGATTACCCAGATGATTGTATGATTGGCCTCAGTGTCAAAAAAGATGTGTTCTCTCAGGAACAGTAATCACAGTAATGTTAAACCACAATCTATTTTATATTCTTATCCCTTTTCTTAAGTCACGTGAAAATTAGATTAAAGCAAACAAAAAATTGAAATAAGCTATTTAGCCAAAGAAACAATTATTCTGAAGGCACACTGTATGAATTTAGAAAACAGTGACATTATTTTACTTTAGTACATTATTGTTTCTAGTATATTTAATCCTTTATGCTTATAATATTAGCTCATTTTTTTAATCTTCTATAGTTATTGGCATAGTCTATACACTTAAAACTGATAAGGTGTTGATGATGTCCAATATTGCTTCTGTGTTTCAACAATGTACCTTCAGTACACAATACATAGGAGTAGATGAGGTAATGGTTGTTTTGTGCAATAGTCTATACCTTCAAAGCTCATTTGAGTGTAATGTTGCTTATTATACTTTAATAATATATATGTGGTCACTTACTAAACTTCATTAGGATAGGACACACAAAATAAAATTTTAAAACACTAACTATTTTTTTAAGCTGAATCTAAAAGAAATTTAAGTACCTTAGTAAATAAAGCCACACCCAGACTTGACTTTATCTGGTCAAATGATGGACTGAGATTCAACTAAATCAATTTTGAAGAAAAACTAAACAAAAAATCTACTTCCTGTCAATTCCATGTTAGATGCACTACATATGGCTTAACTGGCATAATCCTCAAATGTGTTGCAGATTTTAATAGCACAAATTCTTAAATCAGTTATTACTGGGTTGTAATAGCTTCACTTGCTCTGGAAATCTTAGGTAATAGTGTTTGCTCTCCTTAAGCTTCAAATTTATTACCCCCTAAAAAGAAGATGAGTACAGTAAGTGCCTCATGGAATTTGTGGAAAATTACTAAAGACCTGTAGCTATCTTAGTATAGAGCCTGGCTTTTATAGTATGTGCTCATTAAATAACAGTTATTACCATTATTATTATTCTGAATCTATTATTCTGGTTATTTTTTGTATTTAAACAGTTTCCTTTGTTGTATTTTGATCCTCAGCTCAAATAATAAATTTTAAAAGTCTTTAATAGGAGAAGAGGAGATTAACATATATGGGGAGATAGGAGGATAGGGAAGGAAAGGGGTAGAGAGAGAGAGAGAGAGAGAAACAATATATACTAAAGTGGTAAGTGGTATAGTACATAGTTTATGTTCAGTGGGAATCCAGATGTTTCAGAATTCACTGGAAATTGCAGTAGGAAAAAGTTGTCTTATTGGGGAACTGGAAAATTTTAGTGTCGTAAATTACAGACAGGGTTTAAAAACGTATACCAGAAAAGAAAGGGCAATTCTTTTTTTATGACTGGAGAAATCAGAAAGATTCCTCAGCAAAGAGGTACAACCTGTAATTTTAGAAGTTTAAATTTGATAGTAGTGTTAACACTATTCATTGAGAGAAGAGAGACGTAAGGCAGAACATGAGATACTTACTTAATCTAGCAATCTAGAATAAATGCAGAGTTGAATATTGACATCCAATAGAAATGAAGAAAAGAGTATAAGATAACAGAGTTAGGTAAACTTACATGTGTCGTTACATAAATCGGAATCTTTGATTTTAATCTGAATGCCCAAACACATCAATTTTTCTGGATATTTTTGCTTTGTATTCTTTTTCTCAATGTAACTCTTAATTGTATTCCGTTTTGCTAACATAAATGTACTAGTTTGGAGATCTCTCTCTCTCTCTCTCTCTCTCTCTCTCATCCTCATCTATCATGTAATTGTTCCCTTACTTTTAACTGGCCTATACAACTGTTCAGCACATACATTTTTAAATAAGTAACACTTCACCTCAGTCCTGGGTTACAATAACCTGACTTTTAAATTTGCTTGAACTTTAATAACCATAATCATTTTATTTGTTAGTAAATGTCCAATTTTTAGTTGTAGAATTAACCACACAATTGTGTGGTTAGAAGTTAGAAATCTATAATTTTGGGTGTTTGATTCCTTCTTAATTAAAAAAATTATACAGATTAAGACCAGATACTCCCATTATAGAAAAACAAATTATTTACTTATCCTGTGTTTTGGGAGTCATTTTATAGAGGTAAAATCAAATTCTGTTCATTTTAGGACAAATGTCAAAGCTCATGATACCCCACACAGCAAGCTAATTTTATTTATTTATTTATTTTTACACAATGGATAGATACTCAGAGAAACCTAACGGCTTAAGTAGTAAGAGCAGGTTGCGCGTTTATGAAGGCTGCAAAATTGCAAGGTTTAAATTTCCCACTAGCATCTAAGGAGAAAGTTAGCAGATGCTTGTCCAGATGTAGGGTCAAAGAAGTAAAGGAGGTTGAGACTTATAAAGAAGTCAGTGGTCAAATATAAATAATGAATCAGAATCTTTACTACACTCACAAATTAATGCTATAGATACTTTGAACCAGGAACAATTATAGACAACAATAACACTAAAATTTCAAGAACAAGTAAATTTATCACTAAGCGTTTTTTTCAGAGTGAGACAGGTGTATGGGCAAACAAATCTAACAGACTTCTATTACATACAGCTAAGTATCCTCTTCTAGATGCCCAGAAGACCTATATTTTGTCTGTAGAGAATCTATGTATTCCATTTTGCCTCCTTGTTGTTTCGGATCTTACTATTTGGCTTGACTTGCTCCTGCTTTTAAAACAGAGTCCCAGGAACCCCACTGGAATGCATTTTTTTTTAGTTGAAACTGGCTTATTTTGTCCATGTTAAGGCTAGAGTTAATTTTGGTTATTGACATTTTGTCCTCTGCTTATAGAAGCTCTCAGGAGAATTTATAGGGAAAGTGACTTTAAAGACTATAACCAATTAGTCTCTAATACTGTTAAACTACCTATTTAACTTCTTTCTTTTGGTTTGTTTCACAAAAGCTCTTGTGAAAGAATGTACTTTAATATTTTGACATTATCCTATTGACAGTTATCATAGGACCCCTAATGGATTATATCCTCTCAAGTCTTAAATGTTTTATATACAGTCATCTATCAAAAATTAAATGGTCTCTTTTCAACTTGGCCAACATAAACATAGAAAGTCATTCAAATGACATAAAACTGTGACTTATAAATACATATTGAGACCAAGAAAGACTTATAAGCTCCATACTAAAACAAAATAAGAATTTACAATAGTGACAGTGATATCAATTCCTAAAGTTTTAATAAGTGATGTGAATTCCTAAAGTTTTAGTGCTTACTTTTGAATAAGAGCTTTGGCAAAAGCCAATGGGTATGTTATTTGCTCTTTCTTGCAGATAAAGGATTGCTCTTGTCACAAGTGGTAGCCAGGCTGTAGATTACCCCATGTCCTGAGTTCCCTGCTCAGACCTGGTTTGGGTGTACAAAGATGGGAAGAACTGGACTACCAAACTTGCCCTTCAATACTCCAGTGACAATTGAAAGCACCTACATTGATAGAAATTGTAGGGGGAGCTCTTGGTGAGTTGCACCAAGGTCTCTGTCAGGGGAAGAAAGAGGCTGCACCAGCTCCACCTCTTAAGAAGGAAGGGACATGATCTTCACTATTACACCATTGTTCAAGGGCTTGTGACATATCTTCTATCCATAGGCTGTATGCACCTGAGGTCCACAGAAAATGCCAATCCTGTGGCTACTACCCAAATGGTCTCAGAGTGGAACATTTTTCCTTAGTTCAAAAGACACAGCTGTGTGTCTTGTTACACTATGCTGCAAAAGCACTGCCACGCTGCATAGCATGTGGAATATGCCCTGTCCTGCATAAGCATGGGCTTGCTGACACACCATCAATGGGGGCACAGCTACCCTCAATAGCTTGGAAAAGTCTGTCACAGGTGCTGTTGTACCAGCCCCTAATGGGAACAACCATGGCTATATTCATAGCAGTGGCTGGGTAAGAGATGTCTCCCTCTCCGTGTTTATTTATGTGTGTGTGTGTGTTGGGGTGGGGGTGGGGGGCTTCAGTACTTGTGCAACCTGGCAGCTGGAGTAAGGCAACACTTCTCTGCTACAGAGTCCAGCATCATACCCATGTCTCTATAAGGAGGAGTATGGTAATTTTATGCTCACAAGTAGAGCTCTCAAGCAGAAAAAAGCACATGTTTTCTTTTGTCACAAGAAGCACTTTCCCATGTTGCATTTAGCTTTTTCCTAGGGGCAACCTGCCATGAGGGCTAGTCCTCTAGGAATTCTGCACCTCTGCAGGATTCCACCCATACTCAGTGATTGTCACATTCTCTGTAAGTTCTGGGGAATGTTTGCAGGGATCTAGCGATTTGGAAACACAAGATCTGAGATTCCTTGGGCAGGATAGTGGCCCACAACAAGTGCACCACAAATATTGTACCCATTGCCTCAGTTCTGGTTTTAAGTGAAGGTGAGCAAATATGTGTGAGCTGGCAGCCTAATGCTCTGCTCTCATTATATCCCCAAATTATTGCCAACAGTAGTTCCTGCGCTTGTGAGGTTAGAGGGGCTTTCCAACAGTATGGCAGTCCATAGTCTGTGTCACAGGCGAGAGAGCAAACAAGGATCCCCACCTACCCTTTCCACAGGATTCCAAGTTGTTCGGAGAACATTCTCTGTCAGCTTTTTGCTTCCTTCATTTTTCTGTGCCTCACCTTTCCTCCACTGGTTCTGAATTGATTCCAGCACTCTTCCCTCAGTATTCCACTTGGGCCATGATCATTCATCTTGAACTTTGGTTCTGTTTTCTGAGAAGAACTGGAGTCCTACATTTCTAATTAGCCATCTTGAAAAAAAATAGTATTACAATTTCATTTATTTCTCATAAATCTTGAACACATTTCTAGTCTCAACTATTTGGATTTTTAATGGGTAGGACCGAAGTGCTACAAGGACTTGTATGTGGAATTATAAGTCTTTGTTTAATTAAATACAATTGGTGAGAGTCTTTGAACTGTTTGGAGTTTTAGTGAATATTTGGACAATTTACGCAAAGGTTTAAAATGTTCTATTTAGTTTTATAGGTTTGTAATATTTTTTATACCAATTGAGGAGGAGGCCCATAAATATTTAGGTATTTTTGAAATGTCAGGGACATTATAGGCCTGAGTTTTGATTTCATTAATTTTTGTTTGCAGATTGCATAAGAGTTCTATTTTAGGAAAGCCAAGAAACTCTAAGATTACTTCTCCCGGAGAAGAATTTTATGTTTCTTTCTAGCTTGAACATAAGTCTCACTACATTAAGTTCACTGGAGCAGTGTCACATAGTAAAAAGTTATGTTTTCTTAGAAAATAGTTTCCAAAGTTAATTGAACACGCATTTAGATACGGGAACCTCTAGAACTTTATTTGAAACCCTCACCACCTTTTTACTTCGATGAATTTGTTGGCTTATTAAAGTGGATTCCAGCAATTTCATTAATGGGAATATACACGAAAGAAAATAAGCCATTCTACAGAAAAGACATGTGTACTCACGTGTTTTTTGCAGCATTATTCACAATAGCTAAGATACGGAATCAACCTAGGTGGACTGGATAAAAAAAATATAGTACATATAGACCATGGAATACCTTGCAGCCATAGAAAAAAACAAAATCATGTTATTTTGGCAGTATTTATGGAGCTAGTTGTCATTATCCAAAACAAATTAACACAGAAACTGAAAACCAAATATTGCAGGTTCTCGCTTACAAGTAGGAGGTAATAATTGAGCATACATGGATGTTAAGATGGGAACAACAGTCTGGAGACTGCTAGAGGAAGAAGGAGGATGGTGGGGGGTGGGTTGAAAACCACCTTTGGAGTACTGTGCTCACCACCTGGTGACGGAATTCATATAACAAACCTCAGCAGCACATAATATTCCCATGTAACAAACCTGCACATGTACTCTTTTAAAATAGAAGTTGAGATTAATAAATACTAAAAATGACTAAATAAATAAAAACTGCTTATGGACTAAAAACATAATAAAATAACAGAGTTTATATTATGGAAGGTGGCTCAAATGTTCACCATGATTGTATACAATTCCTCATTTATCTTAAGCATGGTTTATTTATATATATTGAATGATGTTATAGGAGGCAATTTATTTCAGAATCTCTTGGAGCCTAATCAGTGTTGATAATCATCATGAGAGCTAAAAAACAATATCTCTTTGTTCCCTCTTACAGTGAAACAGTCCAGCCTAAAAGGAGGTTTATTGGTGGACAGACGTCAAAGTGGACAACTGCATATTTATTGTCTTTGTTGTTTATACTAAAGGAAAAAATATCAGGGTAAAGAATTTTGGTTTTATGACCTCTGGTTGTGACTTACAATAAGGAGAAGAAGATCTCTTTGGTCCCAGCCTCTATAACTATTGTAATATAGAGACATGGCTCGTTATTAAAGTCATAACTTTTGGGTTTTTCTTGCTCTGGAGTTTTTTCCAACTGTTTAGCTAAGGTCACAAATTGAGTCATATCTGTAAATTTTGATCTCAATTAATATATTTTAATTAAACTATTACATTTAGTTTAATTAAACTGTTAAGTTCATTATAAATGCTAATGTCATTTAAATCCATATAGGAAGTCCTCTTTTATATTTTGAGTGCAGCATATTTTACAAACAGTCTTTCTAAGTAAGTTCTGTAATCTGAAATTGGTTTATCCTTTTTTATTTACAAGATTGTATTATGGACTAATCAAATTTTGGGGAAGTCTTTTAGGATTGAATTTAAAAGGTTTTTAATAATTTTTTACCTCTTTTAGATTCTTTTTGTGAGGAGGTTTTAAAGTCAGGGAGTATTGAATCATAAGCTCTTATGAGAATTTTAAATTCCTCAGGAAATTTAGGAGGATTTTTTCTTAGATCGTGGAATTGTTTTACAATGGCTCTAAGCTCAGTTCTAGATCTTGGAGTGGAAGTAATTACAGGAGGAATACCTGGCTGATCAGAAGGTCATAATCTGTAAGGCATCTGTCTTATATAACTTTAAAAATATTATCTCTAGGGTGGCAGGTAATCTAGCAAAAATATTAGTAGACTCAGAGTATGTAGGCAGAGCTGAATAAAGAAAAGGAACAATTAGGTTTAGTTTAGTCAGAATACAGTCCTAATTTGTAATGTCTTTAGTCTGTGGCTTAGCTTTTTGTTTGTTTTATGCAAAGAATCATTAGAGGTGCAATTTTCACTTTGCTTAGTCTTTTATAAGCCTTTGTATACCAATTGAAGAATCCTCCCATTGTTTTGTAGGGTTTTTAATCCCCATTTTTCTAATAGCCTCACAACTAAACAACTTTTTCAAAAATCAAAACTTTCTTATTGCAACCACCTTAATTCTAAGCTTTCTCTAGAAAGATTAACCCATTTTCTAAAACATCCTGGAACCATAATTTTTTTTTTTTTTTTGAGACGGAGTTTTGCTCTTGTTACCCAGGCTGGAGTGCAATGCGCAAGCTTGGTTCACTGCAACCTCCGCCTCCTGGGTTCAGGCAATTCTCCTGCCTCAGTCTCCTTAGTAGCTGGGATTATAGGCACGTGCCACCACGCCCAGCTAATTTTTTGTATTTTTAGTAGAGACGGGTTTCACCATGTTGACCAGGATGGTCTTGATCTTTTGACCTCATGATCCACCCGCCTCGGCCTCCCAAAGTGCTGGGATTGCAGGCTTGAGCCACCGCACCCGGCCCCAGAACCATAATTTTTATACATAAAATTAACTGGAATTCTAGAATGTGGAGTCCCAGAGTGGGACTCAGTTCAGTTTGAATAATGCTCAAATAAACTCAAGAGCTCATAACACTTTTTAGCTATGTTTGCAATCTGAGAAAACACTCATCTACAGTCTCTGGTTACAAACAAGAGACTTGTGAGGACAACTGTTTCTGTGGGCAACTCACCTGGGGGACTCACATTCCTGAAGTCTCTGGAGTTTTACTTCAGATACTACTTCAAAAACCAGATCTGTAAAAAGAAAAACTTACATAAAGCAAATTTAACAGGGTTTAATTGAGTAAGAAAAAAATGGCTTGCAAATCAGGCAACCCTCAGAATCACAGCTGATTTAGACAGACCAATGCTGTTACATGGTCAGAATTTATGTACAGGAAGAGGAAGATAAAATACAGAAAGTGGAAGAGATGTATAGAAATAGTCAGATTTATTCTAGCTTGGTATTTGTTTTACTTTAATATGGTTTGGATAGTTGCCCACTACTCAACTGAGTAGCTATTCAGTGAGTAGCTGAAGTACAGTTGTTGGGATTTGGTGGGACTCAGCTGTTACTGAAGAGCATATTTTTAAATTAGACTTTCAGAGTGTTTCCCTACCAAAATAGGTAATGATTTGTACATAGGTCTCGATGAGTATAGAGGCTCTCTTGGGTCTGAGGGAAGCCCTCAATACTTCAGAATGTGACTGTACTTGCTCATAGGGCATTGAAAAAGATGATATAAGTTAAAATGAGGTCATTATGTGTGGAAACTCTCATCCAGTATGACTGGATGACTGGTGTCCTTACAGATAAAAAATTTGGACATGGCTACACAGGAAATACAATGTGCAGATATAGGGGGGAGATGGCCACTTACAAGCAAAGGAGAGAGCCTGTAGAAGAAACCAACCCTACTTATATCCTTGTATGAGACTTCTAGCCTCCAGAAATGTGAGAAAATAAATTTCTGCTATTTAAGCTACTCAGCATGTGGTATTTTGTCATGGAAGCCCTAGAAAACTGACACAGTGACCAAAGCTTCAAGGGAAAGTTAAAGAGAGATTAGTTTCTATTAATGTGGTGATTTGGAAGACCATAGAATCAGACACATGTTCCCTGGAGATTGAAGTGTGACAAGTGTCAAGTCTCGAGATATCTCTTGGCAGGGTCAGTAGACTTGACTTTCATACTTAGGAAACCTGCCTTCCCTAACAAGTTTACTTCCAACAAATTACTGAGTCATCCAATAAATGACTGTTTTGCTTGAATTAGTCATGGTAGTCATAGTTTCTTTCTCTTCTTTTGAAACAAAGATCAAGATATTATTGAATTTAGTGGGGATATCCACATAAAATTCAGATTTTCACTAATTCTGAGTAATTCAATGAATAGAGGGTAAAAGCTTTGAGTAGGAATAAAATGCATTATCTTTATTTTTGAAAATTAAATTCTTTCCATAAAAGGGAATAAAGTTATGATTTGCTGTCTACTATGCCATTTTAATTTACTGTAGAATGGGGTTTTAAATAAATTTGCCTTTCTTTTTCTGTTCATCACTCTGCCACATCAGTGGTTCTTTATCATTTTTCGTCTTTATCTATTTTATAAAATCCTTTTTACATTGTTTTGTTGCAAAGAAATTTTCATTTTAAAAGCTCATTTTCTTTTTTCCCCATGCTGTCAATTCAACAATCAACTTATCTAAAAATTAGAACAAATCTAAAACATATTCTTGATTTTAGAAGAATTTTTGCTCAACTTATTGTTATATTTTCTTTACCTGATTTAGAAGTATGTTGTAGGAGCTTCATGATGCCTCCTAACATTATTTCTTTTTCTTACTAGGATATTATTTCAAAGTGTCAGTGAGGGTCTGCATTTGAAATAAAACTTCAGGAAAAGCATTTAATACAATCCCATCTTAGCTTGTGTTTTTTTCTATAATTTCAATTATTTTTTATTAATATGACTAAATATAAGCCCCCAAATATATACAGTTGTCAGTTTCATGAACAAAATTAAACCTCTTACACACACACACACACACACACACAGTGAACACATTTACCTTTATTATGTTATCACAATTTTAACATATATAGTAAAAATTGGCCTTATAATATTGCAAGCAGAAAACTTAAGTGACGTCTGATATATTTATAGGTTTTCACTGAAATTATTTACTGTAGACAGTGCATGAATATTTACTTTACGCTTTCTAATTTATTATGCATAAACATTATCTCTGATCTCATCACCTTAAGTAGAACCTCAAGTCTTTAGTTTCACATATTATTACAGACAAGGTTCAAAGCAGACAATGAAGGCAACACATCTTGTGCATAATGTGTACATGCACCTGTGTTCAGTACATGATGTGCTGTTTTTGTTTCTTAATCTTTGTTCTTGTTCAAAATCCCCAAGTGTGTAAGGTGCAGCAGAATAGCTTTTTATCTTGGATACCTTATGCTTCTCATCTTAGGGGTAAAACCTAATATGGTGACAGTATCAAAGGAAGTTTTGTGAAAGTAAAATGAATTTTTAAAAAAGCAATTAAAATTGGGAAAGTTCATTTAGCTGAAAATCCAATTTTATGAAACAAAAATATATTGAGCATTTTACACTCTCAAGTATTGCACAGAAATAGAAAGAACACATTAAAAGTACACAACTTTGTTAAAACAAAATGTGGAAGCCTCATCCTAGAATTTTTCTTCCTTCACTTCTTTTCTATGAAGGAAAAGTTAACCTTAACAACTTACCTTATTTTCTTCTCTTGGATACATCTGTTATTCATATTCATCACAATGGAAAAAACCCCGGTAATGAAGCCATCAATCAATAAATTCCCACTTTTCCTTTATACCTCTACAGTCTCTTCTCTTCACCCTTCCTTCATTCTATAACATAAGTGAGAGCTAGATTATAAAGAGCAAAACACTGCAAAAAAGCAGAAAAAAACAGAAGAGCATAAAAAACAAGACGAAGCAAGAGGTAATAGTGTGTGAAGACTAGAGACACTAATAAATGTATCATGCTAAGGAACATAATCTCATCTACCATTTTATGAGCATCTGCTATAACACATGCTGTATAAACACACTCTTCCTCAGTCTATATGACAATCTGGTAAATTATCTATTATTATGTCTATCTCAAAGATTAAGAAATTGAATTTTTGGAAGTGAAAAATCTAGATTTATTCTTAATTCTCATTGCAATCTTTCTACTATGCCACATGTAATCTTTACGTGCTAATGAGTTTTGAATTTCACCCTAAAGTCAGAAGATTTCTAGCATTGTAATAATGTGATCAGATTTGTAGGTATATATAGATAAAATATAGCCAAGTGGAAGAAATATAAAGATCTGGGCAAAGAAGAAAATAATTACAGAAAGATTTATAACTTCTAAGAAGAAAAAAGTAATCATCTTGTATGTTAGGCTCAGCTAGAACTTAGCCCATAAACATGTATCTCCCAAAACATCTACACTATATTTGTATAATCAGTGTATATTATACTCTACAACTACACTATATTTGTTTAATCAGAGTATATTATACAAAGTATATTATATTTTTATAATATATATTATTATATTTGTATAATATACTCTGGATACAGTAATTCATAATTATGGTTATTAAAATAGGCCACATTAAAGACACAAATACCCATAATTATGAATTACTGTATCAGAGTATATTATACAAATCCAAATCTAAAAGCAGATGCTTTCTGGATAGAACACCACCAAACCAAGGTTGATTGCAAGAGAATTATTAATCCTGATGATTAAATAAGGGATTTTTTACTCTCAAATGTATTCTACCTCTTTTCTTTTAGAAAATTTTAGACATACAACTAATTTAACAAACATTAAGACAGCATATAAACTACAATTGTCAAAGCAATTTTTAATTATATTTTAAGTTATAAACCAAAGCTTAATGATGAGCAATTCCATGTTTAGATATACTGTCTTAATGTTTGTTAAATTAGTTGTTCATCATGTTTACATATTATTCCTTCAGAAAACATAGGAAGTTGATGAACTTCATGATTAATAGCTTGTTTTAATTTTTTTTTTTTGAGACGGAGTTTTGCTATTGTTACCCAGGCTGGAGTGTAATGGCGCGATCTCGGCTCACCACAACATCCGCCTCCTGGGTTCAGGCAATTCTCCTGCCTCAGCCTCCTGAGTAGCTGGGATTACAGGCACGCGCCACCGTGCCCAGCTAATTTTTTGTATTTTTAGTAGAGACGGGGTTTCACAATGTTGACCAGGATTGTCTCGATCTCTTGACCTCGTGATCCACCCAACTCAGCCTCCCAAAGTGCTGGGATTACAGGCGTGAGCCACCGCTCCCGGCCCGATTAATAGCTTTTTAATACTATTATATGTATATGATAAAATTTTCAGAATGAAAGATAACTTGACCAATAAATAATCAATTTAATAAAAAGAACTTTTAATTGTAAGAAAATAGCAAAATAGAAATCTTTTAAAATAGTAAAACTTTTATATAAGGATATGATTATAAATGAATATAATGAAGATATTTTCAGTTTATTCCTTGGCTACTCAGGAGGCTGAGGCAGGAGCATCACTTAAGGCCAGGAGTTTAAGAACAGCCTGGACAACATGGTGAAACCAGTCATTAAAAATATAAGATGAAAAAGATGAAATTTAAAATTTAGGTGGGTACAGTCCCTAAGTCCCATCTACTTGAGAAGCTGAGACAGGAAGATCCCTTGAGCCTGAGAGGTAAAGGCTGCAGTGAGCTATGGTCACATCATTGCACTGCAGCCTAGGCGACAGAGCAAGGTCCTGTCTAGAAAAAGAAATTACTTCCTATTTTATTTAGAAAAATAGAGGTAAAAGATCAGTGACTGAAAATATTTGACTTGGAATCAGTAGCTTGGGGTAAATATGTGTTTAGTATTAAGTTCAGATCAAATCTGCTGATGTTCTTAAATGTTTAAGTATTCAGATTTCTTATTTCAGTATTTTACTGGCCAGAAAGTAATAGATTCAGAGTTTTATAAAAAGATTTACCAACAGAAAATAAACATTAAATATGAGAACTTTCTAAATTGATATTAAAAGCCAGATTTTTCTATCAAAGTGAATCATACATATGATATGAAAGAATATTATGTTAGCATTTGTAAAGCACTGAATCTCTCACCAAATTTAGATGTAACGATTGGCATTTTATTGATCCTTTAATCTTTAAGTTAAATATAACAGGCAATATACTTTTATCTCATTTTCTGCATTTAAAATTGAGAAATTATTCTGCAAAGCATATTCATGTTTTAATGTTTTCCTAAATTTCACTGTTCTAATGACAT
Source organism: Callithrix jacchus (assembly GCF_049354715.1). NCBI lineage: Eukaryota > Metazoa > Chordata > Mammalia > Primates > Cebidae > Callithrix > Callithrix jacchus. The sequence goes on along the minus strand of NC_133504.1, from coordinate 66,295,123 downwards.
TTTTTCACCTGTTTTTTCACAATCAATGAATATATCATTTTAAAAATCCCCAGCCAAAGCAACATTCCCTTAAGACAACTCTCTGACATTTCTCAATTCAATCATTCTAATTTTTGAATAGCAATATCTCAATCCTGCCATTGCAATGTAATGTAAGCAATGTGGTGAATTTATTTCCTAAAGGAAATAAATCTTACAATTAAAGGCCAAAGTTCAAGTTGTAGTTCACATTTACTGAACTTTGAAGAATATAAATAAAAATATAAAACCGACTTTCAATATTTTTTATCAGTGATTGTCTCTCCGAGTCATGGTGAAGTGTAAATAAACTAAGCAAGGAAATTTTGTTAATCGTAGCAGATGATAAAAATATTAATAGCTACTACTATGTTCATTTGGCATTTTATGGTTATTCAATATTTAAATGTATTCATCTTTAAAATATGAGTCCTTTTGTTTTTTAATAAAAGACCATAAGATTTGCAGAGGCAAAAAGAGAGCTTTTATTTGCCAGGAAATAATTTGTAGACTGGGGAGATGCAACCTTCAGTACAAGCAAACTGCACTCTGGAAAACAAAGGAAGGGTTTGGCTTTTATAGAGAAAGTTTCCATCTAGGTTCCCAATTTGGTCCAATTGTGCAAATAAAAAATTCAGACTTTTTTGTTCCATTTGGTTGATAAAACTGAGCCTTGATTGGTTGAGCCAGCTGAACTCTCACTGGGTGGCTTTTAGGCTCAAAACCACAAGTCTGTGCAATTTATCTTGGCCTTGGTTATAGTAACTGTTCCAGTCTAGGACTGCAAAGCACAATATTTGTCATGGGTTGTACTTTCTGACAAGACCATTCCCTTACTCCTGTCATGGCCTCTCAAACCTGTTTTGATTTGAGCGGTCTGCATTACCCACAAGGAGTCCATTTTGTCTGCAGATGTTCTTTGGATTGAAGTTGTATTTTTCAGCTAATACCAAAGTCAAAATTAAGTGTACTACAACTTTTACAAAGACTGTTTACAAACTTTCAATGAGGGTTCCCATCCGTCATCCCTTACATTCCAGCATGAGTTCCAAGGGAGTTGGAAAGAGGAATAAGTTTTATAGAGTGAAAAGAAGAAAGAGCAGTCTCTGATTAGACAAGCATTTTATTCACATGGAACTTTTGGAAGCAGGAAGATGTGATTGGTCTTCTGCTACATCCAGCAGTCCTTGGTTGTCTACAGAAGGGCAAGTTAATGGCTTGAGGGTATTTCAAAAGAGGAAAGCTTGTTCAGTGTTAGGGGTGGAAGATTGTTTTTGTGGCAAGTTGTTATGCGGAACAAGTGGGAATCAGTAGAATGCTTTAATATTGTCAAAATATCATAGTCATAAATGTCCCTGTATGGAATAGAGATGACTGCCATCACAGGCAGTTACTCACCCAAAACATCAGAATTCATATAAAACTTCTCTAAAGCTTTGTATTTTTATAGACAACTGCTAATCATATGCTCACTATTGATCACTCCCTAATCCTTAACAGTTTCTGAGTTAGGTTTAGGTAGCATTATGATACCTACTTGTCTGCAATGTACTTACTGTCTCTGTCAAAGTTTACTTTTTAAAATATTTCTCTTGATATGTAAATATCTCAAAAGATCAGGACTTGATTATGTTTTCTCAGTAGTCTTTTTTCTCCCTCTTTATCTTCTCTGAGTATTACATGTGAGAAAAAGTTTTTAATTGTTTAATATGATTGCATTAAGATAGGTTCTAGTTATTACCCACTCAACAAGTCTACAGTTGGATACATGGGAAATTCTTTGCAACATCATGGTCCAGTGTCCTGTAGTGGCTCTCAAGGACAATGATCTTCTCTCTAACTCCTATTGTTGACTCTCCATCACATTGAACCTGTGTGCCTTATTTTAAAGTATTGCTATCCACAATATTCCATAATATTGCCAATACCTATCTTTACTTAGTTTTATGCTTTCTTTGTGTAAAATTTATAGTATAGTAATTCCTTGTGTACTTTGTAATTCCGCTTGATTTCTGCCCAGTTACTATTTTAGGGAAAGTAAAATATTTAACCTCATTAATAAAAGATAATACTTAAGAAAATTTACATAGGGCAATAAAAATAGCCCTAGATGTTTTAGTTATTTATTTATAATTGGAATTTTGATTCTTTTAAATATTTATATATTTATTGGCTCAGCAGAGCTGCAACATATTTCAATATAAAGGCATTTTATAAAATAACCATTACTTCATGCAATTAAAGAGATACAAAGGTTGGGCATTGTGGCTCACACCTGTAATACCAGCACTTTGGGAGGCTGAGGCTGGAGGATCACCTAAGGCAAGGAATTTGAGGCCAGCCTAGCCAACATGGTAAAACCCCGTCTCTACTAAAAAAAGAAATACAAAAATTAGCTGGTCGTAGTGATGCATGACTATAACCCCAGCAACTTGGGAGGTTAAGGCAGGAGAACCCAGGAGGTGGAAGTTGTAGTGAGCCAAGATCATGCCACTGTACTCTAGCCTGGCCAAGAAGAGTGAGACTCTTCTCAAAAAAATAAGTTATAAGATAAAAATAATTGAACTCTAGTCAAATCTCATGACAATTTAAATTTTTAAATGATTGATCATTTTTTTCAACTTTTATTTTAAATTTGGAGCACAAATGGAGGTTTGTTACTTGGGTATACTGCATGATGCTGAGGATTGGGTACAAATAATCCTGTCACTCAGGCACCGAACATAGTACCCAACAGTTTTTTTAACCCATACACACTCATTGAAAGGAAGTCCCCAATGTTTATTGCTACATCTTTATATTCATGAGTAATCAATGTTTAGTTCCCACTTAGAAATGAGAACATGGAGTATTTGGATTTCTGTTTTTGCATTAATTCACATGGTGTATATGTACCCTGTTTTCTTTATCCCTTGATGGGCACCTAAGTTGATGCCTTTGCTAATGGCACAATAAACACATGACTCCATGTGTCTTGGTAGAATGACCTGTTTTCTTTTGGATATATACTTAGTTATGAGATTGATGGGTTGAATAGTAGCTCTAAGTTCTTTGTGAAATCTCCAAACTGCTTTCTACAGTGGCTGAATTAATTTACATTCCTACCAACAGCGTATAAGCATTATTTTCTTTTTTTCTGCAGCCTCATCAACGTCTGTCCTTTCATGACATTTCATTAGTAGCCATTTTGATTGGTGTGAGATAATACCTCATTGCAGTTTTGATTTGCATTTCTCTGGTGGTTTAATGATGTGGAACTTTTTAAAATATGTTTGTTGGTTCATATGGGTGCATGCATGTCTTCTTTTGAGAAATGTCTGCTCATCTTTTTTGCCCATTTCTTAATGGAGTTATTTGGTTTTTGCTTGTTGATTTGTTTAAATTTCTTATATGTCCTGTATATTTGACATTTGTTGGATGTGTATTCTGCAAATATTTTCTCCCATTCTGCAGGTTATCTGTTTACTCTGCTGATAGTGCCTTCTGCTGTGCAGAAGTCCTTTCATGAGTAGGTCTCACTTGTCAATTTTTATCTTTGTTGTAACTGCTTTTGAAGGGGTAAGTTGTAGTTTTTTTCCCTAAGATCAAGGTCCACAATGGTGTTCCCTGAGTTTTCTTCTATGATTATTATAGTTTGAGGTCTTACATTTAAATCTTTAGTTTATCTTGAGTTACTTTGTCTATATGGTGAAAGATAGGTATCCGGTTTTATTCCTCTGCATATGGTTAGCTAGCTATGTCAGTGCAACTTGTTGAATAGAATCCTTAGAATCCTTTCCCAATTGCATATTTCTGCAAATATTGTCAAAGATTAGATGGCTGTAGGTCTGCAGCTTTATTTCTGGATTCTGTATTGTATTCCACTATGTGTCTTGTTTTTGTACCATGACCATGCTGTTTTAGTTACTGTATCATCATAGTATAGTATGAAGTCAGGTAATGTGATGCCTCCAGTTCTGTTCTTTCTGCTTAGGAATACTTTGGCTATTCATGCTCTTTTTTGTTTCCATATGAATTTGTGAATAGTTTTTCCAACAATTGTTGGGAGTTTGATAGGGATAATACAGAATCTGTAGATACTTTGGACAGTAGGATCATTTTTATGATATTGACTCATTCAACCCATTAGCATAGAATATTTTTCTGTTTGTGTCATGCATGTTTTCTTTTAGCAAGGTTTTACAGTTCTTTTTGTAGAGATTTTTTTTACCTTCTTTGTTAGATATAATCCAATATATTTTATTTTGTGTGTGGATATTGTAAATGAGATTGCATTCTTGATTTGGCTTTCAGCTTCAATGTTATTGGTGTGTAAAAATCCTACTTATTTCTGTACACTGATTTTGTATCCTGAAGCTTTACTGACACTGTTTATCAGTTTCAGGAGTCTTTGGTGGTATCTCTAGGGTTCTCTAGTATATAATTTTATAATCCATGCAGAGATTTATTTTGATTTTTCTTTTCTTATTTTGATGCCTTTTATTTCTCTTGCCTGATTGTTCTGACTAGCACTTCTAGTACTATGTTGAATGGGAGTGGCAAGAGTGGGCATCCTTCTCTTATTCTAGTTAGTTCTCGAGGGAAATGCTTCCAATTTCTGCCTGTTCAGTATGATGTTGGCTATTGGTTTGTAATAAATGGCTCCTGGTATTTTGAGGCATATTCTTCTGATGCCTTGTTTCTTGAGGGTTTTATGGATTTTATAAGGCTTTTTCCATGCCTATTTAAATGATCACATAAATTTCGTTTTTAATTGTTTTTATATGGTGAATCACATTTATTTGTGTATGTTGAACTAACCTTACATTGCTATAATGAAGCCTACTTGATCATGGTTAATTAACTTTTTGATGTGTTATTGAATTCAGTTGGCTTGAATTTGTTGAGGATTTATGCATTTATATTCATCAGGGACATTGACCTGTAGTTTTCTTTTTTCATTCTGTCTTTACCAGATTTTGATATCAAAGAAATTCTACTTTTGTGGAATGAGTTAAGGAGGAGTCTCTCCTCAGTTGTTTCTGAAATATTTTCAGCAGAATTAATACCGGCTCTTCTTTGTACATTTTGTATAATTTAACTATGAATCCATCTGATCCAGGACATTTTTTTTTGGTTAGTAGGATTTTCTTTGTTTACTGGTTCCATTTTAGAACTCAATATTGGTCTGTTCAAAGTTTCAACTCTTGATTCAATCTTAGGAGAGTGTGTATTTCAGGAATTTATTCATTTCTTCTAGTTTCTGTGCATAAAAGTATTTATAATAGTTCCTAAGGATCTTTTGTATTTCTGTGGGATCAGTTGTAATGTCACCTTTGTTGTTTCTGATTGTTCTTATTTGGATCTTCTCACTTTTTTTCTTTGTTAATCTAGTTAGTAGTCTATTGACCTCATTTATCCTTTCAAAAAAAGAAACTTTTAAAATTGATTTTTCATATGGATTTTTGGGTTTCAATTTCATTCAATTCCATTCCGATTTTAGTTATTTCTTTTCTTCTGTTAGTTTTGGGGTTAGTTTGTTTTTGTTTTTCTAGTTCCTATAGATGTGAGGTTAAATTGTTAATTTAAGATCTTTCTAACTTTTTGTTGTTAGATGTTTACTGTTATTTACATCACCCTTAACACTGCTTTTGCTTCATCTAAGGGGTTTTAATATATTGTGTCAATACAATGTTTCAAAAAATGTAGTGTACAGGACATGCATCCATTTGTACATGGCAAGCAAGAGACTTCCACCCAATTCGATGGCAAGTATAGATAAATCAGTGAGCAAATGTTGCTAACAGCAACAAATGAACTGAAGTTGGTAGAAATTTTTTTCAAGATTTTACAGTTTGTTAGTTATATTTATTGTTGTCATTGTTGCTGTTTCATATTTTCTGTGGGTTTTCAATATTTGACTATGGAGATGATTAACTAGTATTGTGAATATCACAAAATGAACTGAAAACTGTTATATATATAACACATTGTGAATATGCAGTCTATGTCCCCAGCTTTATTCAGTCTTATTTTCATTAATAGGTCAGCCAGTCACTGAATCTCCTATAAGTAACCTTACACTCTTCTGTCACAGTCATGAGTCAGTTACCAGTACAAAGTACATTTACCTGAAAGGAAACGTATATAGCTTTCTTAACTTGCAATTGAATGTGGCATCTTCCCTGAACTTTCTCCCCTCTTGGGCAGATAGATCAAAAATTAAAGCTCTTTAACTAAATCCCTAGTAAGATTTTTAATTTATTCTAGATGTTTATAAAATATCTAACCAGTGTTTGGCTATTGATGATAACATTTTTTGAATGGCAATCTCTTTTTTCTTTTGGAATGTGCGTTTACTTTCTTCAAGCTTCATCTAAAAGAAAGACGTAAAAAGTATCCCATTTTAATATTTACCTGGAAAAATAAATATGGGAAGAGATTAGAAAGAAAATATTTCTATAGTATAGTTAAACTTTCAGAGATATCAAATAGTGTAACTATTATAAAAGTAAGTCTGAAAAGGAAGACCTGTAAGTCAATAATAATCTCATGAAAATAAAAGTTACCCTAAAATTTAAAAAAATATTACTGGGAAGGTTGGAAGATAAAATTCAGGCAATGTTTATACATTTAAAACAAAACAAACATAGTGATATAAAATAAGTGAAGAAACATAAAAATTTTAAAGATATATTAAGAAGTTTTAATATTGTGCTATTACGAATGCCTTCAAAAATTAGTAAACACAAAAAGTGATTATCAAAAAATATGTATATTTGTTAATTTCCAGAACTCATCATATTAGTCAAAGAGACCTATCTAATGCCCAGCCAAACAAATCAATAAAGACTCACATAAAAGCTATTAAAGAAAACAGCCAGAATACTGATCATATGTATTTACTACATTGTACACCATTTAGGTGATGTGTACACTGAAAGCTCAGACTTCACCGCTACACCTTATATCCATGTAACACAACTATACTTGTATCCCTAAATCTATTCAATACATAAAGAATAAACAATACAACAATCATACAAATAGCAATAACCACTATACATACATATTTACACACATATTTATGCATGTGCAGAAATATATATACAAATTTATATGTGTTGGCCGGGCGCGGTGGCTCAAGCCTGTAATCCCAGCACTTTGGGAGGCCGAGGCGGGTGGATCACGAGGTCAAGAGATCGAGACCATCCTGGTCAACATGGTGAAACCCCGTCTCTACTGAAAATACAAAAAATTAGCTGGGCATGGTGGCGCGTGCCTGTAATCCCAGCTACTCAGGAGGCTGAGGCGGGAGAATTGCCTGAACCCAGGAGGCGGAGATTGCGGTGAGCCGAGATCGCGCCATTGCACTCCAGCGTGGGTAACAAGAGCGAAACTCCGTCTCAAAAAAAAAAAAAAAAAAAAAAAAAAAAAATTTATATGTGTTTATGTTTGTATAATCAATCAGAAGCTAAATCTATTGCATGATTTAACATAGTTATATTAATATAGTCTTAAAATGTTAATATTTTTTACTAAAATTTCTGATATATTCACAAAAAAATACTTAATAAGCATTAAATTCTTAACTAACAAAACAGTCAACCAATAACTAATATTTCAAACTACTAAGTCAAAACTAGAAAAATAACCATAAAATAATTAAATTAATAGGTTAAAAATGGTGAGAAAGTTAAACTACATATTGTAAGCTTCCATACTCCTTCACTCACAAGCAAATTTTTTGATATGAAAGCTATATAGCTTTTTATTTCCTTTTCTTTTTCAACTAAAAGGTAACTTTTTAATATCTTGCTTTTCCTCCTCAATATAAAGATAGTCTTGGAAATAAATCCTCATTTTTATTTTATTAATTCATAGGAAGCAGATCAAATAAATTAGACTATTCCATAAGACTCTCTGTGTCATAACAATTTGTTTTTATTTTGATAGTACATTTACAATAATTTATTGCAATAATTTCACAAACAGGATATATGCTTTGAATTGAGTGGTAAATTTCTATCACACCATTGAGATAATTTCAACTAAGGACGTTCTTGGATATATTTACCAATAGTATTAACTGTTTATATCAAAGATATAAAAATTGTACTGAAGGCTGATACAAACTCTGCTGCCAGTAGTCAATTTAAATAATGAAACCAATTTAAAGCAGTTTATGATTATGATTTACAATAACTGTAATATTGCCTTTTGTTATTATGTTTATCTTTCTCTTTCCACACCCTAAAAGAATTAGGGAGGGATATTATAAACAGCTGTGCTAACGTAGCTTATAATTTAATATTCTTTATATTGTGAGAAAAAGTAGGAATGAAAGCGGAGAAGGATGACAGTAGAGTGTCTGCCTGAGACAGGCACTGTGTGAACAGTGGAATATAATTAGTTTGAATTTGAGAGTCAGTCAAATATTCATGTTGGGATGATAAAGTCTTATAAAAATTTAAAAAATCATAACTGACAAGTAAAATATTTATAATACAATAATATGTTAAATTAAATACATGAATAGAATATGATTGCTAGATATAGATGTTGGTGTTTATTTTAAAAGACATCAGAGAAAGGTTTAGAATGTGTAATCTTTCTGTTTATTTGATACTAAATTAAACATAGTTTTAATAACTCAGATATAAAAAGAGTCAGAAACATGTGACTATACCTCTAGAATTTAAATTTAAGTATAGTGTAAACTTTCCCTAAGCTTTATTGATTTTCTAAATATTTGGAAAGGAATGGATGACATGAAAGGTGAGATATAATTTTACAATAGTAAATTTTATGAAATTAATCAATGGGTGTTTGCTATGTAAGTTTGACAGAGAACTTATTTTAATCATATGCATTAGTGTATGTAAAATATCTGTACAGCTCAAAAGTGGGCACTGTAAGACCACACTCCCAGCTATTCTTGTTAAATTGGTTGAAGTAGACATTTAGAATATGTAATTTTCTGTTACAGACCATTTTTAGAGCAGTTTTAGATTTACAGAAAAAATTGAGAAAATGCTACAGAGATTTTTCATTACTCTTGCCTCCAAATATGCACAGTTTGTTCCACTATCAAAACCCTGCACTACTATGGTACGTTTTTCAACATGGATGAACCTGTACTGACATATCATTATCACCCTAAGTCTATAGTTGGCATTAGGGCTCACTCTTCCTCTTGTACTTTCCGTTCTGACAAATATGAAATGACATGTGTCCACAATTACAGTATCACACAGAGTCATTTTCACTGCCCTAAATGACCTTTGTGCTCTGCTTATCCGTTCTTTCCTCTCCTAACTCTTGACAACCACTCCCTCTTTCACTGTCTCCATAGTTTTGCATTTTCAAGAGTTCATAGAGTTGAAATCATATAGTATGTATCCTTTTTAGATTGGTTTCTTTCACTTAGTGATAAGCGTTTAAGGTTGATAGCTCTTTCTTTTTAGCATGGAATGCCATTCTGTTGCATGTCTATATCACAGTTTATCCATTGATATCAATCCCAATCAAAATACCAGAAATTCTAATCAAAACCCCAACAAGTTGTTTTGTGGATATCAACAACCCGATTCTAAAATTTATTTACAATGTATTATTAGTTTATTTATAGCCAAAAGACAAAATAGTTACTGCAATATTGAACTAAAAGAACAAGGTGCAGGAGCTGAAACTATCTAAATTCAAGATTTAATATAAAGCTACAGTAATCAAGTCAGTGTGATATTGGTAAAAGAATAGACAAACAGATCGATGGAATGGAATGTTGCAAGCTTTGTCAATTGCATATAAAGCTGTTATAACATTCACGTACAGGTTTTCATGTAGATGTAAATTTTCAACTTATTTCGGTAAATTCCAAGAAGTACAATTGCTGTATCATATGGTAAGAATATGTTTAGTTTCTATAAGAAACCGTGAAACTGTTTTTCACATAGGCTTTACCATTTTGCATTGCCAGCAGCAATGAATGAAAGTTCTTGCGGCCCCATATCCTCATATGCATGTAATGTGTTTTTTGGATGTTGTCTATTCTAGCACATGTGTAATGGTATCTCACTTTTGTTTTAATTTGCAATTCTCTAGTTAGGTATGTTGCTTAATATCTTTTCATATCTTATTTGCCATATTTATGTTTTCTATGGCTGTTTTTCAGATGTTTTGCCCATTAATTATTCTTGATTTCCATTTTTTATTGTTTTAAAAGTTGGTTGTATATTTTGGATAACAGTCCTTTACCTGATGTGTCTTTTGCAAATATTTTCTCTCTGTTTGTGGTTTGTCTTCTTATACTCTTGACAGTGTCTTTTGCAGAGCAGAAAATTTAAATCGATAAGTCCAAAACACCAATTATTTCTCTCATGGAATATGCCTTTAACTTTTTATCTAAAAAGTCATTACAATAACCAAGGTCATTTAGGATTTTTTTCTATGCTGTCTTTTAAGAGTTTTTATAGTTTTGTGTTTTACCTTTAGGTCTCTGATCCAGTTTCAGATAATTTTGGTGAAGAGTATGGGAGCTGTCTTTAGTTTTTTTGTTTTTTGTTTGTTTTTTGGTATACAGATGTTTAATTGTTTCAAATACAACAAATATCATTTGTTAAAAAATAATACTTTTGCTTAATTGTATTGCATTTGCACCTTTGTAAAAAGGGCAATTGACTATATTTATGTGGGTCTATTTCTGGGTTTTCTATTTGATTCCATTAACCTATTTGTCTTTTCTTTTATTGATACCACATTATCTTTATTATTAGAGCTTTATACTAAGTCTTTAATTCAGGTAGGTTTAGTTATCTGACTTTATTCTTTTCCTTTAATATTATATTGACTATTCTCATTTTTTGCCCCTCCATGTAAACTTCAGAATTGATTTGTCAATATCTACAAACTAACTTGCTGGAATTCTGGTGAGAATTGTTTGGATTTTGATTTGAATTGATATTAAGTTGGGAAGAACTGGCATTTTGACAATATTGAGTCTTCCTATCTGTGAGCATGGACTATTTCTTTAGTTATTCTTTTATTTCATTCATTTTGCATTTTGACTCATACATATCTTGCATATATTTTGCTACATTTTTGTAAATTCCACTTTGTACTTGTACTGACATATAAGAAAGTAATTGACTTTTGTATATAAACCTTGTATCCTGCAACTTCGTTATAATAATTACTTATTAATTCCAAGTGTTTTTGTTGTTATTATTATGCTTTATTCCTTTGGATTTTCTACATAGACAATCATGTCATCTGTGAACAAAGATAGTTTCTTGTTTTTCTTCCTCCCCCTAGCCCCCGCCTCTTTTGGTTGGTCTTACTGGATTTTCTAGGACTTCCACTGCGATGTTAAAAAGGAGTGATGAGGATGGGTGTGGCGGTTCATGCCTGTAATCTCAACACTTTAGAAGGCTGGAGGCTGAGTTGGGATGACCTCTTGAGGCCAGAAATTTGGAAACAGCCTGGAATATTGCTTCAGGGATGACACTTCAGTGTATTTATTGAAGTCTGTTTAAGCACTGTGTAAGGTCAACTCCTTCAAGATGATGTGCGATGTAATGCAACAATGCAACCTGTTTATCCTATTGTCATGTGTCCGATTCTGTACTTCCTTTTCTGTAAGGTAGATATCTGAATGCTAAGCTGTGTAGAATCACATGCCTGTGGATCAGTCAGTCTTGCCTAGATAGTGGTGTTTGCTAAGGTACTGTCAACAGGAGAAATAACCATACCAGAAACATGTCTGTCTTTCTGATGACAAACCACAATCTATCATTATGTTTCTTCATCTATTTTGTATCATTATTTTTTTTGTTTTGTTTCAAATTTAGAAATGTTTTTTTTCATTTTTATCTTTTAACCTTCCTATATTTGAAAGATTATTATGCGGTATATTTTATTTTCATGAGATGTTCATCTACATGCATTTGTCCCAAATGTCATTGTTTCTTATTTTCTAATTATGATGTTTCCAGGCTCTTGGCCATATTCTCGGACAGCTACTCACTATAATCTATATATTCTTGGACCAATTTAGGATGACCAGGGACATTGTTCACACTTCGTTCATTGGTATTATTTTCCATTTCCACAATTTTTCAAGACCATACTTGAATGTGGCTGTGATATAGTTCATTTTTGGGTTGTTCCAGGCACTGAGTCAATTCACTCATTAATTATATTCAGACATTTTCTTCCTTCATTTGGTCACAATGGATACCTCATGACTGGAGAGCAGCGCTGGTACAACTCTTGATAGATGAGCGCTCAGATACTGGCTCTGTAACTTAAGCATGCCCCTTTGCCCTACTATTTTCTCTCTTTTGGTATGCTACCTCTGGACCTATCTGACTTTATGACTTGGCAGGTATGACAGAGCCAAGCTCAAAATAGATATCTGCTATTGTTTCAGCTGTGGTAATACAGTCAGTTTTTAGACTCCATTTGGTTCTATAGGAACCAGACTAGAAAATAAAATATTATACAATACAGAGCATTGAATGGGCCTTCATTTATTAGGTCTTTAATATTAGCACTAATCTGTGCCTTTTCCCAGGGTTGTACATAGGAACTCTGCTTTCTCTCTCCCTCCTTCCCTCCCTCTCTTTTCTGTATTTATTTATATATCTATATAGTATCTTAATATGTGGTGAAGAAAAGTTTAAAAGTCTCTACCTGATCTTTCCCAGGATAATAACTTTTATCACAGGCAAAGTATACATGTTGGGGTTGCTCTTACTGCCAAATATATTAATTTAATTAAGCACTTTTGAGGTGAAAAGGTTATTAGGGTGGTTCTAAAAACCCACTAGGCATACAGTAAGGAAGAATTTCACCAGGACTTTATTACCTGGCCACAATGCCAACACACTAACAGGGGCGTTAAATATCAATGTCAAGTCAGCTCCTGTGTTCAATTGCCCTCAAATTGTCTGGATATTCCTATTCCGATTTCTAAGTGTACACAGTCACTTTACTAAATAGTCATAGGTCCCTGATAAGGTTTGGGTCTATATCTCTGCCCAAATCTGATGTCAAATTGTAATCCCCAATGTTAAAGGTGAGGCCTGGTGGGAGATGATTGAATCATGGGAGCAGATTCCTCCTTTGGTGCTGTTCATATGGTACTAAGTGAGTTATTGTGAGATCCATTTGCCTTAAAGTGTGTAGCACCTCCCACCCCACTCTTTTTCTCCTGTTCCAGCCATGTAAGATGTGCCCACTATCCCTTCACCATATGCCATGATTGAAAGTTTCCTGAGGCCTCCCCATCCATGCTTCCTATATAGCCAATTAAACCTCTTTTCTTTAAAAATTACCCAGTCTCAGATAGTTCTTTATAGCAGTGCAAGAACAGACTAATACAGTAATGCAGTCCCTTTGTAGAGAGACTGAGGGCATGATTATGATGAATATGCCATTGTATTATCATGTTTCTCCTGATACAGACCTTATCATTTTTACAGTCAGTATATTTCAGATGTAAAAATTGGCTCGAGCCCTGATATTGGTCAAAGAATCATGATTTTTGAATTGAGATAACTGTTTTTAACCTCCTGCTACTCCATTTTTGTCTTTTTTGGGAGGTTATAGACATTAAGTAACAAAGATAGTTGACTGACTATGCGTTTCTTAGTGCTGCCATGGTGAATTAATCATTTCTACAATGATCTCTGTGCCAAGGTTCCTTGGAGTTTGCTTCACTTTTTTTTCTGGTCACTACTGTATTTGTGACTAATCACCTCTGTTACTTTAGAGCCTTACATCCTCAGAGATATGTATGAATCCAGCTTCGTAATTGCTGCCAACACCATAATCTGTAGTATCCAGAGGAGAACTACAACTAAAATTCTGAATGTAGCTGGTGACTCTCACCAGTGGTGTTGGTGCATTGTTTGTTCCTTTGCATTTTCTGAAAATAATCTCTGGTGAGTCTTTGGGTCTCACATAATATTTCATTTCTCTACTCCCACTGCCTTGAAACTCTTTATTCTTTTCTCTAACACCTATTACTAAAAATCAGGAATATCCACCATAATCACCATTATTCAGCAATTTCTCTATGCTTCTAAGAGTCACCATCCCAGTGAGTTTGCTCCATCCTCCTGAGACTGTTCTCAGATTATTAGCTACAGTGTTCCAAATACAAGCACTCATAAAGAATTCTCAATTATGCAGACTTTCATCTGCTCCTGTTTATAGTGCATCCTCAAAATTCATATGCAATTAAAAACACCAATATTCTGGCTCCTAGTTAGCTCCTCCGATGCCAAAACCATTCCTCCTTATCAGAAAAGTCACATAACCAGATGGGTTGGTTATGCTCGTGTTTAACACTGTATAGCTGCTTGAAGGAGAGGAAGTGGGGGCAGCTCCAAAGGCATCTGTCTTTTGCTTGTCAGTGTGGGTAAAGAGTAAAATTCTTCTGCATCATTTTCCAGTACAGAGGAAGAGTTAGTTCTTAGTAGAGAAGTATGGGTTGTGACTGTAATCTCTGAACATTCACAGGGCTCTGCAGAGCCAACTTCTTCAGAAACGTCCTTCTCAGTTTCTTGGACACATATTTAGATCTTAGGTTTTCTCAAGCAAGGCTCCTGTTTTTTCATAACACACATGCCTTGAATAAGCATTTAGACGTCTCTGGAGTTCTGCAAGTTTGTCAGATCTCTGGTGCACTGTTTGGCTATTTATGTTTTTCTGCTGCAGGAAATAAAGGACTTGCTATCAAAGAGACATTCTACTTTCACACTTACTCTTTAGCTCTAAATTATCCTTCTCCGTATGATTAACATAACCTAGCAATAAAGAGCCAACTCTGTTTTCTTCATAGTCTTTATTAACTTCATATCTTTCAGATATACAGAAAATATGAACTACAAGGAAATCAACCTAGGATATCTTCGCAGTTCAGCACTGGTGAAATCACCAGGAACTGGATTGCCACCTTTTCTCAGGCACTATTTGTGTCTCACATACCATACAGAAAAGCATTCTCCTTGGCTATCAGGTAGTGAGTAAGCCAGTCTCCAAGTCTCAACTTAACTTTAATCTTTCCTGCACCACTGGAATTAGAGTACATAAGCAAACACCAAGACATAGCAGGCATAGAAAAATGCCTATAAAAGAAAAGGGGTAGGTAACAAGGCATGATGGGCAGAGATTTCAGAACTCAAAAAGAATATGATTCCTGTGAAGTTGATGAAGTGGCAGAAGGGGTTGGTAGAAAGAGTCTTAAACTGTAACATAGTTCAAAAAAGGTTTTATGCAGACTGATTGAGATACTTTGAGCCAAAGTCTCTAAGTTGAGACTCATATCTCATAGAAACAGGCCTCCATTCGAGCAAGTAAGGCACTCAATCACTGTCTGGAAGACTTCTGTGGAAAGTGTAGCTTCAGCCAAATGTGGCAGTGGATTCACAAGGGCAACAGCTTGGGCCACCATTCAGTTAAGCTCCTTACAGCAGAAGATCTCACTAGATCTTTTCCTGGCTAACACAATAAAAGAAGGCATTAGAAATTACAATGTGATAATTGATTGTAATCATGTAATGTAAAATTTAATGAAGAATTATCAATGTGTTTGGACATTAGAATAAAAATGTCTTCATTTCTGATACTCTCCTGATGTTATTTCTGACCATTGAGCTGTTAAGTTAAAAACACCGATAATTCTGTTTCCAGCACAGGGTATGATTATAAGCATTTAATAGCTTCAATGGGACTCAATGTTTGGCTTGACAGTATCCTATGCTACAGAAAAGGCCTTTAGAAGGAAACCCTGACACCTCAAATAGGGACTACTTGGAAAAGTATTCATTACAAGATGATGTTTATAGTCCACAAGATTTTCCCATGTCTGTGATCCAGAAAAATAACCGTAATATGATATCAAATAGACCAAGTAGAGAAATACAGTTTCTGCTTTGTGAGGACATACTTTACTTAGTTAAAGAATTGCAAGACCCAGTTAAAATGTATCTGAAATACATAGAAGATTTTTCTGGGTGTGAATCTTGAGCATATTGAACCAAAAGGATGCATGTGAATAGGGTAGATTTTATTAGCATGGGAGCACTTATCCATTACGCATAATTCATCAGCCTTAATACACTACAAAGATAGATCAGTCCTTGAAGCTTAGACCCTATGATATTCTCACAAGTGAGATGAAGATCCCAGAAATGTCTTGAAGGAGTGAAGAACTTTAGAACAAATTTATTATTTGAAACAAGGAAAATTGTTACTTGACTATATTCCCTAGGAGGGCCCAATATTCAGACATATCTGCAAGATGGTATGCAAAGCAATAGTGAATGTGCACCAGCAATGTAAGATCAGCATGTCCAATGATAGTATCAATTTCTTCTCTGCAAACAGGCATAGCATCCTAGCATTGATGTTAGGTAGGATTCCAAAATTATAGAGGCGAGGTTGTTCCACTTAAGCAACAGGGACAAGTAGACATAGTTACCAGAATGTAAAACTAGATGGAAAAACAGTGCTTTCATCCACAGGGAAAGGTAGTAATGGCTAAGAATCCATGTTTTTCCTGGTGGAAAAAGCTGAGAATCCCACTTGAGTACTGCTTGACTAATGAAACCAAGAAAAAAATAATCAAAAACCGGAGATTAGATGTAAATGATAGCATTGGCAATGGAATAAAAAAAAAACTTAAATCTTATGCAGTTTTTCCAACTAGTTCTCCATCACAGCACTCATTGATTGAATAGCAGTTTGGATCCTTCTGAAGAAGAGTCCTTCGATATTGTCACAAGTATACATAATAAATATTAGTTTTTTTGTTTTAAACAATCTCCATTCACTAGAATGAATGTAGACTGGGGTTCACAAGAACCTTAATGATATTGACATTAAATATAATATTATGCTGATGCATTGCTTCACACAAGTTAATGGGTTTCTTTGGATTTTGGAAGCACAACAAACAACATTTGGGAAAGATCATTTATCAAGTTACTCAAGATTGTCAGTTTGAAGTGCAATCCAGAGCAAGAGAGGGTTAAACATGAAATCAAATTTAACCGATAAAATACCCTCACATTCTAGCCATTAGATCCAGATGTCAAAATACTAGAATTATTTGAGGTAGACAAGAATGATATGGAGAGTCTGTAATATAAGCGAACTCTAAAAGGAGAGTCAGAGCTAGACTCAGGGCAAAGAGAATTACTCACCATTTGAAAAACTATTTCTCATATACTGCTGGACCCAAATAAAATAACTAATTGTTCTTTGGGAGGCCGAGGCAGGTGGATCACGAGGTCAAGAGATCGAGACCATCCTGGTCAACATGGTGAAACCCCGTCTCTACTAAAAATACAAAAAATTAGCTGGGCATGGTGTCGCGTGCCTGTAATTCCAGCTACTCAGGAGGCTGAGGCAGGAGAATTGCCTGAACCCAGGAGGCGGAGGTTGCAGTGAGCTGAGATCACACCATTGCACTCCACCCTGGGTAACAAGAGTGAAACTTTGCCTCAAAAAAAAAAAACCAAAAAAAAAAAAAAACCACCTAATTGTTAAGAGTACATAACTGCCGACTCAGAGCGCTCCCGGTCAAAACCTGAGCAAGATCTATCATATCATATGGTTAAGTGGGCACTGAAGCTACCAATTATACAGTGGAAATGTCACATTAAGATGTAAACATGAACTGTTAAAAGTGATACAAGTGTGTTACAGGTACAAGTTGCTCAAATTGCCATCAGAGCTATTAACTTTGTATCTTCTCATCTAACTCAGCTCTCACCTATAGTCTCCTGGGGGATTCTTTATGATCAGTTGATACAAAAGGAAAATGCTCAAGCTTGATTCACGGAGGGATGGCTTAGTATTTTGAAGCAAATCTGAAAATGAATTGCTGCCATGCTACAACTCCATTCAAGGCTGGGTTTAAATAACATTAAGAGGAAATTATTTCACTTGAACAGTGCATTATACATGATATTCAAGTCTGTATGTAGAGAAAAAATTGTGAGGTAAAAATGTACAAGAACTCCTGGCTCATCTCGTTTTTCTGGAATCATGAAGGAGCAATATTGAAAGACTGGCATTAAGATTTGGAGAAATCCCAGCACTTTGGGAGGCTGAGGAAGGTGGATAACGAGGTCAAGAGATCAAGACCATCCTGGTCAACATGGTGAAACCCCGTCTCTACTAAACATACAAAAAATTAGCTGGGCATGGTGGCGTGTGCCTGTAATCCCAGCTACTCAGGAGGCAGAGGTTGCGGCGAGCCGAGATCATGCCATTGCACTCCAGCCTGGGTAACAAGAGCGAAACTCCGTCTCAAAAAAAAAAAAAAAAAAAAAAAAAAAAAGATTTGGAGAATAACTGGGGCTCAAACTATATAAGCTAACACAAAGTTTGCAGGTCTCTGTGGCTCACACTATCATCTATAAGAGAGAAGACAGCATCTATTGCAGAGAAGGCATTCAGCACATGCACATGTAGAACAAGATGGCTTGTCCTGTATACTTCAGTTTCCATGTATATTTGACTATCTTGTACTTGCATAATGTGAATGGAGTAGCATTGGTGTTAGCAGTGGTGTTTTGTATGGACTCATAATTATTACCTCTCTCTCTCACCACAACAATAATGTCCTATTGTAGCAGAGACTAAAGCTTTTCCGCTAGTTCTCCAGTGTTGACTTTTATAAAAATTGTGAACAGAAACCATTCTGATTACAAAATTACAGAGAGGACTTTACATATGACATAAACTAATCTGAGCAGTGGCAAGACACAGCCCATTTATTAAAGGCAGGATAATTGGCAGACTGCTTAAAATTACTGGGTGCACCATGGCTGTGATTGCCAAGTTCTGTTGTTGCTGTTGGTTTGTTTTTGTAAGCTCACACTCATGCTAACATTATTACTCACAAGTGTGTACCATATGTCTTTTTGTGCTTTGCCCCATGCTTGCTCTGAAGCTGTAGAAACTCACTTGGACAGCACAGAAATGTCTTCTGGAAGTGTGGAAAACTTGGCTCTCCTAGGCGACAACTTTGAACTAGTAGAGGGTGCAGTGCAGTGGAAAGATACCCTAGCTTCCCATAAGTTGAGGCTTATTTGAGAGGCATTATGTGCTTCACAGAGATTTCTGAGGGAATGAAAAACTTTTGTTCAGCAGTAATCTTGATAAATGACTCGTGTTTCTTTCCTTATCCAATTCAAGGCCTCATTTTTCCATCTACCTCACATTTGCTTATAGACAGCACTTCTCAAGTAATGTACCAGCACAAAGGTTTTGCTTCAGTCTCTGCCTCTAGGATAACACAATTGGTGTCATAATATAGGTTGCATGATACAGCTTATATCAAAGGTTCTAAAATGAATGCTTTATGAAGTTAAAATAATTTTAAAATTTTACATGGATAGGTTTATGACAATCGTGGTGATGTTTTCAAAGCTGTATACTTATTGCCAAATTCATCTAGTTGCATGAATTAAATATGTACAGCTTTTTTCATGTCAATCATACCTCAATAAAGTGTTTTAAATAGAAAAGTTAAAAAAATACTAATTCAAATCCAAAAGCTAAAAACAAGTTTAATAACATTTTAGATTATTTAGTTGCAATCCCAGAGATTCTAATTCAATGTGTCTTAGGAAAAATTTAAAAATATTAATTTAATCAAGCATTACAGGTAATTTTGTGCAACAGATCTCAGGACTGGCTTTGAGAAATCCTGTTTAAGCCAGTCAAGACCATTGCTTACATTTACTTGGCTTTTCACAATCTTATTTCAACATACAAGTGAGCTCCAAAATTATACTCCAGAATGTAATGTTCAAACTAGAATCAAATGCCATAATTTAGAGAACATACAATAAAAAACACATTGGTAAATGCTTGAAATATTGAAAATCTAGTGAATAATGCAATATCAACATTTGTAGGATATTTAGGTGTTAAATGCATTTAGATCCTTACAGATCCAAGTCTGCCAAGGTCTTTTGGGACACCAGTTTTGTTTCTGTGGTGATTTCCCATCAGAAACAGACAGTCTTTGTTTAGAAGCAGAATAACTAATGGCTCAAGCCACATATTCTTCAAATAGCACCACCACTCAGGGTATCAGACAATGGTAAATAAGTGCTTCCAAAATATTTTAAATAAATTTATTAACAAGTATGACAAGCTCATATAGGAACACATAAGCTAATGTCAATTGATGGCATATCTAGGTGAATATAAGCTTCCAAATACATCCAGGCCAATGGTTTAATACTTTAATAGTTCAGTTCAATGAAAAGAATATAATTAGAACTTTCTCCATTAATAAAACTTGACTTTTTATGAAAATAATACATTTTCATTAACTCATTTGTTTTTTGTTTTTAATTTGGAGTAGTTTATTTCATATCTGTTAATCCTTTTAATATTAATGGTTATATAATTTCTCCATCAGAGAGTATGTGAGAATTGCTCTAACATATACAGAAAAGACTCCATTTTAGTATGATACTTTAAATTGAAACAATTACTATGATCACATCTTAGGAAAAATAATCAAATTTAAGAATTGCCTTTGTGAATTATCTTCAAGATAAAATTGCATGGATTAGAATTTGACATAATCCTTTGAGAGAGCATGAAGAAAATACTAAAGAAAATAGTTCTAGATTAAAAATAATGTTTAAAAATTAATTAATTTCTTGTAAAATTATAATCTTATGAAATTTTTAGGGTGATTATATTTTTGGTTTCTTCAAATACTTTCCCAAACTCTCAAAACTTTCATAAATAAATCATGCTAACTGCATACATTATAGAAATTAAAGTGATATTGTTAAAATAGGCTAAGAAACATTATTTTCTTTACTATTCTCAAAAATTTAATCTAATCCAATAATAAACGTAAAGAAAAGCTATTCTCCAACTTATAAGGAATCTTAAATAGTAAAAATAAATGTGTGATATGTCATTAAATAAATGCTCTCAGATTCAATATATACTTTTAGTGGTCTATAAGTCATTTAATACTTCTGCATTTCTCAATTTTCAAATTTTTCTGACTCAGTAACTGTAGATAAAATTTATAAGAAGTATTTATTTGTAGTCATTACACACACATACACAGGTTTATGGGGGAGCCTCATATTTCATATTCAGTGCCTGATCTCTGAAGGATAGTTAAAAAAACAAGAGTTTTCTGTTGACTTCCTGTTAAATATATGCATGACCATGAAAAAGTCATTTAACCTTTTCAACCTCAATTTTCCCTGCGTAATATGAGAAACTTGGACCAAATTCATAGTCTCAACCTTTCTTTAAAAGGAGCAACTTCTAACTTAGCCAGTTGAAGAAACAATTGATGATGAAGCACATTCAGGAGGTCAGATATTAGAAACTGAAAGGTTACTGCATGTTGCATATGGATACATCACCACTTCTGATGATTTTCCTTTCCCCATCAGAAAAAATATTAGAAGGTCAGAGAAAATATTAGAAGGAATATAGCATGTACTGGAAGATAAATCTACTGATTTAAATTTTGGATTTCCCTCAAGTATAGCTTATTGTTCTTTCCAGTAAGAATTTGTCTCTTTCCTTGTAGCATACTTCTTTTTTTGTCTTCCTATGGCTTTATATTAGAAGAATATGAGTTCCTACAACTCTTCTACTTACTTCTTAAAAGTAGAGAGGCAACAGGAGGGATGGGCTCTCTACTCAAATCCAATTTCAAAATATATTCAAGTACTATATTCCAATTGAATATATAAAAATATATTCAACATATATATAAATATATATTCAAGTACTATATGGCACTTTCCTGAGGCTTGTGTGTAATATAAATATAAGTAATGCCTCAGCCCAAAAACTCCTGAAACTGATAGGCAACTTCAGCAAAGTCTCAGGATATAAAATCAATGTGCAAAAATCATAGGCATTTCTATACACCAATAACAGACATAAAGAGAGCCAAATCAAGGACAAACTGCCATTCACAATTGCTACAAAAGGAATAAAATACCTAGGAATACAACTTACAAGGAACGTAAGGGACCTCTTCAAGGAAAACTACAAACCACTGCTCAATGAAATAATAGAGGACACAAACAGATGGAGAAACATTCCATGTTCATGGTTAGGAAGAATCAATATCGTGAAAATGGCTATACTGCCCAAAGTAATTTACAGATTCAACGCTATCCCCATCAAGCTACCATTGACTTTCTTCACAGAACTGGAAGAAACCACCATGAACTTCATATGGAACCAAAAGAGAGCCCACATAGCCAAGTAAATTCTAAGCAAAAAGAATACAGTGGGAGGCCTCACAATACCAAACTTCAAACTATACTACAAGGCTACAGTAATCAAAACAGCATGGTACTGGTACCAAAACAGAGATATAGACCAATGGAACAGAACAGAGGCATTGGAGTCAACACAACATATCTACAACCATACAATCTTTGATAAACCTGACAAAAACAAGCAATGGGAAAAGGATTCCCTGTTTAATAAATGGTGTTGGGAAAACGGGCTAGCCATGTGCAGAAAGCAGAAACTGGACCCGTTCCTGACATCTTACACTAAAATTAACTCCAGATGGATTAAAGACTTAAACATAAGACCTGGCACCATAAAAAAAACCCTAGAAGAAAATCTAGGCAAAACCATTCAGGACATAGGAGTAGGCAAGGACTTCATGACCAAAACATCAAAAGCATTGGCAACAAAAGCCAAAATAGACAAATGGAACCTAATAAAACTCCACAGCTTCTGCACGGCAAAAGAAATCATCACTTAACCTTTTCAACCTCAATTTTCCCTGTGTAAGATGAGAAACTTGGACCAAATTCATAGTCTCAACATTTCTTTAAAAGGTGCAACTTCTAATTTAGCCAGTTGAAGAAACAATTGATGATGAAGTACATTCAGGAGGTCAGATATTAGAAACTGAAAGGTTACTGCATGTTGCATATGGATACATCACCACTTCTGATGATTTTCCTTTCCCCATCAGAGAAAATATTAGAAGGTCAGAGAAAATATTAGAAGGAATATAGCATATACTGGAAGATGAATCGGCAACCAAAAGAACGGGAAAAAATCTTTGCAGTTTACCTATCTGACAATGAGCTCATAGCCAGAATTTACAAAGAACTTAAACAGATTTACAAGAAAAAAACAAACAAGCCCATTCAAAAATGGGCAAAGGATATGAACAGACACTTTACAAAAGAAGACATACATGAGGCCAACAAACATACGATAAAATGCTCATCATCACTGGTCATTAGAGAAATGCAAATCAAAACCACATTGAGATACCATTTCACGCCAGTTAGAAAGGCGATCATTAAAAAATCTGGAGACAACAGATGCTGGAGAGGATGTGGAGAAAAAGGAACACTTTTACACTGTTGGTGGGAGTGTAAATTAGTTCAACCATTGTGGAAGACAGTGTGGCGATTCCTCAAGGCCTTAGAAATAGAAATTCCATTTGACCCAGCAATCCCATTACTGGGTATATATCCAAAGGACTATAAATCATTCTACTATAAGGACACATGCACACAAATGTTCATTGCATCACTGTTTACAATAGCAAAGACCTGGAAGCAACCCAAATGCCCATCGATGATAGTCTGGACTGGGAAAATGTGGCACATATACACTATGGAATATTATGCAACAATCAAAAATGATGAGTTCGTGTTGTTTGTAGGGACATGATTGAATCTGGAGAACATCATTCTCAGCACACTGACACAAGAACAGAAAATGAAATACTGCATATTCTCACTCATAGGCGGGTGATGAAAAATGAGAACACATGGACACAGGGAAGGGAGTACTACACACTGGGTTCTATTTGGGGGAATAGGGGAGGGATAGCAAGGGGAGAGCTGGGGAGGGATAGCCTGGGGAGAAATGCCAAATGTGGGTGAAGGGAAGGAAGGCAGCAAAACACACTGCCATGTGTGTACCTATGCAACTATCTTGCATGTTCTGCACATGTACCCCTAAACCTAAAATGCAATAAAAAAATAAAAAGAAAAAAAAAGAACTTTAAAAAAAAGTAATGAACAGTATTGTTCAGAGGCATTGATTGTGCTTTGCTTGTTGATTCTTGGAGAATGTGTCTTTCTTGCTTTAAATCACAAGCAAGTTAAGGAGAGATAGTGAAGAAATATCAAGGAAAGACATTCTCACTTTCAAACATTTTTCTCAATGGTTTAAAGAAACAAAGTTCAGTATTTTCTTATCTATTAATTACCAGTAGTAAGTTCATTTAATAATTGATTATAAAAATTATTTCTTTGTGTTTTAGATAGGATTTAGAAATGCCAAATATGATTAAAATTTTATAATCAGTTACTATAGATTCATTTAATTTAATTTACAAATTTTTTTCATTCTTAAAAATCAAGAAAAATTAACAAAATATGGTGATGGGAAAATTTCTTTTGTGTTAAATTTACCTAATAATATTTTCTCTAACTTTGGGCACTGATAATTAGAGAGACAGTTGAAAATGTAGCTGTTTATGAAACTGTAATTAGGCTGCTTCAAAGATAAACAATGATCATGTAGAAATTTTTTTTGAAAATATTACTGTTTTTAAAGCAACTTTTTAGTGCAGACATAAATTATATGTACATATGTTCTTAAAATGATATACATACTAATAAATGATATAATCTGCTTAAAATGTAGAACACCTAAAGTAATATGTCATATCTTCAATATAACCCAACAGTGCTCACCTCTGAGCTATCAATTTGACATACACCAAAAAGAAAATGATTGGGCTCAAACTTATCTGAATTTACTAATGATCTCAATTCTAATCAATTACTGAAATGCATATCTGCTTAAAACATATTTCTTATACTTTATTTAATTTGTTTTGTTATATTAATCTGTGTTATAAAAATTAAGTCAACAAATTGCTGGGTATTTGAAGATGTATTGTAAATCAAATAAATCCAGTTGTACTGGACCGAGTGTTTGTGTCTCTTCGAGATTCAGATGTTGAAGCCTGAACTGAATATGATGGCATTTGGAGGTGAGACCTTTGAGAAGCAATTAAGTGGAGCCCTACTAAATGGCATTGGTCCTTTTACAGAAAGAGTCCAGAGAACCAGCTCGTTCTTTTCACAATGTAAGTATCCAAGAAGTTGAAAATCTGCAACCCAGAAAAGACCTTCACTAGAATCTGACCATGCTGACACCCTGAACTTGAACTTCTAGTTCCAAACTGATTAAGACACTATAATTGATATTGATGATTTGTGTTAATATTTAAGACTAATTTTTATTAATCATTTTGGGATAAGTGGAGTATATCATTCTGGTTTATGTAATAAATTAAATATTCACATTTATTAATACTTTATTTGTTATGGGAGACTTATGAACAAAAAATTCCTTAATTTTACCAGAAGTGTAAGATATTTAGCATGTTGAAATAATAGGTTACCCAGGGAAAAGATACGTGGAACATATTTTCTTTAATGTTTCTGATTTACACATCCATTTTTATTACATGGGACATTCTAAAATAATCATTAATACAATTATATACAAATATATATATATATATATATATATATATATGCACAAAACAGACCATATATTTCCATTTGACAGATGAGTATTTGCTTTTCACAAATAACAAAGAAAACCTGAGAAAACAAATCCAGGGAAGCAGTCTATTGAAGATGTAGTGCAATTTTCTGGGAGAATTTTAGCAATCTGGAGAGTATCTTTTAAACTATTAAAATAAATGTGTTTATGTCTTAAAATGAAAGTTGAATCGTGGAACAGTATTTTTAGAAACAATGAAGCTTTTTGTTACAATGAATATTTTCAATTATATTTCAGCATTCACCCATAGTCCAAGTAATTGTCAAATAATATTTTATATAATATATATTTTTTTGAGGTCAGTATTCACCCATGCTTCAGGTAACCATAAAATAATCTGAGTTTTCTGTTGTCAAAACTACAATATGTTTCCTCCAGACATCTATACTCATGTTATTTTATAAAAGGGAACTCTTATTTTGTAGCATTTTTCTTCTCAGCCCCTTTTTGTACATATGTACATACACACACATGCAGGACACCCAGACTTTCCTACACACACATAGTTTAATAAAATTCATTAATATTGTTATCAAATGCCTTTTTTTAACTATATGTTATGTAAGTTTTTAGGAAGAATCTCAATTGGAAAATAATTTAAAATTGTTTTACATTTACATGTGCTTGCATATCTTTAATATATAGTTGGAACTGTAAAATATTATATTTTTAAATTTCTGTTTTAAAACTAGATTGCATGCTATACATTAATGGTGTAGGTTGGCCTTTGTTGCTAAAATCTCATAATCTTAATAACCTTCTTTTAGTAGCCTAGGAGGAAAATAAACAACTTTAATAAGCAGCAAAGTGGAAAAAAGATTGAAATCAGACGCTGATGTACTATATCAGAGCACATTGCATGGTACACATGTATGGACTGTAACAAAAACTCTTTATATTTATCACAATGTTATTTTAATTTTATTTTACATTTCTTTTAGGTTCAGAAAAAGTTACATTCAACCACTTATGAGAGATGAAATGGAGTAAATATGAGTGTTGCTACATAAAAAAATAAATAAATAAATGACAGTAAGATTTTGCTATAGCCTAAACAGAAACTTTTTGGTTCCAAATTGCCATGTTGGATAAATATTTGCTATTTTGAAAAAACAAACAAACATAATAGAATATTTGTAATAAAATATTTTTGTATTAAATTTATCAAGTGAATATTTCCAAATGATTGAAATAACTACTGCCAATATTTTATGAATTTGCACTATTTTGTGACAACAATGGATTACCAAAC
This sequence comes from Callithrix jacchus, assembly GCF_049354715.1. NCBI lineage: Eukaryota > Metazoa > Chordata > Mammalia > Primates > Cebidae > Callithrix > Callithrix jacchus. The sequence goes on along the minus strand of NC_133504.1, from coordinate 66,268,224 downwards.
CAACTACTTATATTTATTTAACTAGTATATTATAAATAGTATTGGAGGTCCATCAAGCGTACATATGCCAGTGTGTGAATGTGAGTCTCTGTGTGCAAATGTACAAACATATATTCATATAGATGAATATACTTAACACACACATCAGGGAATTGTCAGAAAAATATACAAAATGCTTGAGATTACTGCACACATTCATTGTATACAATTGTCATAAACCTATGAGACAGATACTCTCAATTTTTTTAATGCATATCTCTAAAGGAAAATACTAGGCAGATAACAATTTAAAAGTCCTTACTTAGTTGATAAGATAAAAAAAGGCTTATTTGAAAATTTTATTTGATTTTAAGTTTTAAACCTGAAAGAAGTAAAGCAGCTTAAGGGAGAAAGATTGAGCATTTGATAAGAATACCCTGCATACAAATAAATGCTCAGTGAGCTGAAGTAGTGTAGCACATTTGGTTAACTTAAAGAAAAAAGAAAATTTCATAATGTTAGGCTGGAGAGGCATACGGTAGTCATGTGTCATCTCTATCTTTACGTATTAATGAAAGAGAATAGTATTCCTTGAATTAAAAGCCTTGGGATAGCAGCATTTTAGCTATTATAGAAATTCACTGTGGGTGAAATAAGATACATATGTAAAAGTGTGAGGCATCTCTAATGCTTTATCTTTTAATTCAGAAATTTTTTTATGAAGTTTCTTTTTTCTACCATTCATTAGTTTTATCTTATAATATAAAGATAGTTTTGATTCCATTTTTTTTCCAGTTGTGGTCTTTATACTTACTTGCATTAATTAGCCTTAGCTTTTTGAGGAATCTTTATGTGGTCATTATGTACATATTCATATAATTAAAATCATTAAACATCAACTAGATTAGACATAGTTACTGAATTGTATGTGTTGAAGATACAGCTCATTTGATAAAATCAGCAAAAAATACAGCAATCTTCTGAAAATTGTATACTAGGTTATTAGGAAAACCTTCCTACATGAAAAAACTAAAATAGCTAAACCAAAGTAAAACTAAAACCATTTGTTGAAAGAACTGGGGGCAATGAATGTGGTAGGTGTTTGATGGCCATGAGATTGCAGGCAGGAAAGGAAGCTCAGGGAGTGGAGTCCTGCATTTGATGACGTCTCTCCTTTTAAGGTATCTGTCAATTGTATATTGCTTCTAGAGATGATGAGCAACTTTATAATTATGATGAAATAATGTAATTAAATGTCATAATAGAAATTGTAAATTACCATAAAGTATAAAACTGTAAGGATTTATGCCCTAACAATTGCCCTAAAATGTGGAAGTTAACTGAACTAAAGAATAGAAAATTCCAAAAGCATATTTGGAAATATTTAAACACCTTTCTTGGTAACTGATAAATGGACAAGAAAAAATCAATAAGCCAATAAGCCTGTACAATATATGAGCAAACTGATTGATAAATATGACCTGATTCCAACAAATTCAGAATATACATTCTTTGGAAGTACACATGATGGGAGATTAACTAAAATTTACTGCATGCTGGGCCACAGAGTAAGTCACAAAATATATCAGAAGTATAAAATAAATGATATATTATCTAATATCATGTTATTAACTTAAAATCAACACTAAAGCAAATAACTAGAGAATTCCAATTAAATTGAAAAGAAAACTCCTAAGTAACCAACAACTGAGATGAAAATAATAATTGTAAAATTAGAAAATATTTAATTTAATGTTAAAATTGCTAGCCTGTCATTAGAAGAGAGCTGTATGCTCACTGCATAGTCTAGAAAATAAAATGAGAACACACTTATCTAAGCCTTCCTCTCATTTAAATTAACTGAAGAAATCCCAAGATAGAAAATGATTACAATAAAAGTTCATTATATATTCTATAATATATTTCTAAAAATTATAAACCCCATGTGAGAGAGATCATGGTATAAGAGATAAATCTCAATAATCCATAATAGGAATAATAAAGTGGCTATTGGATATGTTAGGAAATGAAAATGATGATAAAAGCATATTACAAATATCTTTATATAAATATATCCGAAAATATAGACAAAATTTTAAAATGTCCTAGAACATACCCAAACAGACATGATAAAATTCTGAAATCTGAATTATTCTATATAATATAATTTAATCATTCCCACATAAACAACTATAGGTAGAGTTGACTTCCTAGTAAACATAATCAAATATTTAAGGAAGAGTCAACTCATCTATTTCTTGAAATGCCTTGAAATCTAAGGAATAGATGAAAACATTTCTAGATTTGCTTTGAGGACTATCATAATCCTGCTAACAAAACCTGGCAAAGATTTGCAATGACAGTTAATTATTGGCTAGTAACTTTCATAAACGTTAGCATAAAATTCTAAATTAAATATTAAATCAAATTCAAAATTTATTTTAAAAATGTATATAATCAACAGATTAGGTTCATTCCAGAATTGTATTATTACTCTATAATTTATGAATCAATCAAAATAATTTATCAGATTACTAAAATAGAGGGCTGGAGAGAGATCCAAAATGGCTGATTAGCAGCAGCTCAGGATGGTAGCTCCCAGTGAAAGCGCAGAGAGCGAGTGGACGCCACACTTCCAGATGAATATTTGTTGCCCACGAACCAGGAGATTCCTGGCGGGGGAGCCCCATGGGTAGCTGGCACAACTCTATTGGCCACTGTGGCTGTTTTGCCGGTGCCCTGGTGCAGCAGTTCTCAGTGCAGAGTGTACGGGACTGGGTGCCCTTTTGGTTGGTGTTTGGAGCTCTGGGAGGGCAGAGTTGCCCATTCAGCTGATTGAAGGGGGTACTGAAGCAGGAAGCCAAACCAGGAGATTCCCAGGCAGAGGGGCACCAGAAATCTCAATGCTGTTGTTTCAGCTGGTGCAGTGGATTGATGCAGGGGAAATTACACAGATTCCAGCACTTTGCAGTGGACAACTGTAACACCTGGAGAGAGTCGACCATTCAACTAAAAAAAAAATGAGGAAGTGGCTCTGAGACAGGGAGCCAGATGATCGGGCTTAGCTGGTCCCACCTCCACAAAGCAACAGCAGTTGGAAGCGCTGAAGATTGAGAGTTTTACAGCAAGCACAGCTGAAACTGGGAAGGTCCAGCTCTGTGTGTGTGTGTGTGTGGCGGGGGGCATCCACTGAAGGAAAACTAAAAAAACAGAAAAAACTTCATCACCAACAAGCTGGACGTCCACTCAGAGACCCAATATGAAACTCAGCAATTACAAAGACAACAGGTGGGTAAATCCACAAAGATGGGAAGAAACCAGCGCAAAAAGGCTGAAAACACCTGAAATCAGAATGTCTCTCCTCCTACAGGGGATCACAGCTCCTTATCAGCAACAGAATAAGGCCTGATGGAGAATGAGTGTGATGAATTGACAGAATCAGGCTTCAAAAGATGGATAAGAAATTTCTGTGAGCTAAAAGAACATGTTCTAATGCAATGCAAAGAAACTAAGAACCTTGAAAACAGGTTCAATTAAATGCTAACAAGAATAGACAATTTAGAGAGGAATATAAGTGTATTAATAGAGCTGAAAAACACAATACGAGAACTTCGTGAAGTATGCACAAGTTTTAACAGTCAAATTAATCATGCAGAAGAAGGGATATCAGAGGTCGAAGACCAACTTAATGAAATAAAATGAGAAGACAAGGTTAGAGAAAATAGGCTAAAAAGGAATAAGCAAAGTCTCCAGGAAATATGGGACTATATGAAAAGACCTAATCTATGTTTGATAGGTGTACCTGAATGTGACAAAGAGAATGAATCCAAGCTGGAAAATATTCTTCAGGACATTATCCAGGAAAACTTTCCCAACCTAGCAAAGTAGGACAATACTCAACTCCAACTAATACAGAGAACACCACAAAGATATTCCTCAAGAAGAGCAACCCCAAGGCACATAATAGTTAGATTCATCAGGGTTGAAACAAAGGAGAAAATACTAAGGGCAGCCAGAGAGAAAGGTCAGGTTACCCACAAAGGGAAACCTATCAGACACAGCAGATCTCTCAGCAGAAACCCTACAAGCCAGAAGAGAGTGGGGGCCAATATTCAACATCCTTAAAGAAAAGAACTTTCAACCCAGAATTTCATATCCAGCCAAACCAAGCTTCATAATTGAAGGAAAAATAAAATTTTTCTCAAACAAGCAAATACTCAGATTTCATCGTCACCAGGCCTGCTTTACAAGAGCTTCTGAAAGAAGCATTACACATACAAAGGAACAACCAGTATCAGCCATTCCAAAAACATACCAAAAGGTAAAGAGTATCACCATAATGAAGAATCTACATAAACTAATAAGCAAAACAACCAGCTAGCATTAAATGGCAGTATTAAACTCATATATATCAATATCAATCCTAAATTTAAATGGACTAAATGCCCCAGTCAAAAGACACAGAAAGGCAAGTTGTATAAAAAGCCAAAACCCATCGGTGTGCTGCATCCAGACCCATCTCACATGCAAGGATACACATATTCTCAAAACAAAGGGATGGAAGAAGATTTACCAACCAAATGAAGAGCAAAAAAAAAAAAAAGGCAGGAGTTGCAATTCTCGTCTCTGATAAAATAGACTTTAAAGCAACAAAGACCAAAAGAGACAAAGAAGGACATTACATAATGGCACAAGGATCAATGCAACAGGAAGAGCTAACAATCCTAAATATATACGTACCCAATACAGGAGTACCCAGATACATAAGGCAAGTGTTTAATGACTTACGAAGATACTTAGACACCCACATAAAAATAATGGGAGATGTTACTACATTGTCAATATTAGACACATCAATGAGACAGAAAATTAACAAGGATATCCAGGACTTGAATTCAGACCTGGAATAAGCAAACTTAATAAACATTTACAGAACTCTCCACCCCAAATCCACAAAACATACATTTTTCTCAGTATCACATCATACCTATTCTAAAAGTGACCACAAAATTGGAAGTAAATCACTCCTCAGCAATTGCATAGCATTTCAAGGTTTAAATGAAATATTGGTTGGCTGCTTGTTTGGTATTTTCTTCCCCTATTCCTTCCTGTCTTCATTGTTAAGCACATTTATTGGCATAAAAGAGGTATTTTTTTTTTAATTTTTTATTGGATTATAGGTTTTGGGGTACATGAGCAGAGCATGCCAGACAGTTGCGTAGGTACACACATGGCAGTGTGCTTTCTTTTCTTCTCCCCTTCACCCACTTTTGGCATTTCTCCCCAGGCTATCCCTCCCCACCTCCCCCTCCCACTGGCCCTCCCCTTTTCCCCCCAATAGACCCCAGTGTTTAGTACTCCCCTTTCTGTGTCCATGTGTTCTCATTTTTCATCACCCACCTATGAGTGAGAATATGCGGTGTTTCATTTTCTGTTCTTGTGTCAGTTTGCTGAGGATGATGTTCTCCAGATTCATCCATGTCCCTACAAATGACACAAAGACCTGGAATCAACCCAAATGCCCATTGATAATAGACTGGATTGGAAAAATGTGGCACATATACACCATGGAATATTATGCAGCAAAAAGAGGTATTTTTAATACCTATTTTTAGACTGCATTCTTGCCTGGGCAATAGAGCAAGATTTCCGTTCTCTCTCCCTCTTTCTCTTCCTCTTTCTTTCTCTCTTTCATTCTTTTCTTTTTCTTTCTTTCTTTCGCTTTTTCTTTCTTCTTTTCTTTTTCTTCCTTTCTTTTTTCTCTTTCAAAAAAAAAGAAAAAATATGTAGCGATATAAAAACAGGTAGAAAAATTATTCAGTAAAATTTTATTTTTAATAATTATATAAACTTTTAAGTGGCTACAAAGGAAATAGCTTTTTAATAATTAGATAAAGGATACTAACAACACCAACAAAATCCACAAACACTTTGAAGTTCTTCCTCTGAAAAACATGTTCTCTGTCACCATGCCAATTCAGTACTACATTCAAGGTCCTTGCCAGTCCTATATAATAAAAAAGAGAAAATTGTAAAATTGTAAATAAAGACATAAGACTATGATTAATTACAGTAAACATATTTGAGTGGTTGGAAAATTCAGAAGAATATAGCAATACATTATTTTAACTTATAAATAAAGCTGGCTAAGTCATTGAATAAAAAAATCACTTGAATTATTCTAAGTCACCAAAATGTTATAAACTAAAAAGAAAAGATTTTCATTGTCTTTCAGTTACATATGTCAATGTAAGTATAAGTGCAAGACTTCTATAAGAAAAACTATACAATATTGCTACCAAAAATTAAAACCAAATATATACATCAGTATGTCAAAAATTATTACAAAATTTATGTTAAATACAATTTTTTACACAAATTTGTTTATGTACTCAATGCACCTTCAATTAGTACTTCAATAAATTTGTGTGGATGTAAATAAAGACCTAGCATTCAGCAGCACAACAGGATGATTATGCTTAAAACTAATTTATCATATATTTCAAAATGACTAGAAGAGTAGATTTGAAATGTTTTCATCACAAAAAAATGGCAAATGTTTGCATTGATGGATATCCCAGTTACCCAGATTTCATCATTACACATTGTATACTTGTACCAAAATGTCCTGTGTCCTCCATAAGACTATGTGCATAAATATTAAAAATAAACAAGTCTATAAAAATAAAAAAAGTTATGCTGTGCATCTGCACGAGCAAAAACAAAATAAAAAAGATAAAGTCTTAGTATCAGCTGCTGTGTAACAGTTGGTAGTTTGATTTGAGGTTAGCTGGCAAATCAGTACAAATGTTTTGTGGAAATCTGGAAGTATTCACATAAAGATACCCTATGCCTAACTAATTTTACTTCTGGATTCTTGTGCATTTGTGTGTCTAGGCTGAGTAGATAAGTATGTGTAAGCTAAAATGGGGATGTTGGTAGCAGCATTATTCAGAAGAGCCAATAAAGAGAGACAGGTAAATGTATATTCATAAATAATGGGTTGAATGACATTAAAAAGAACAACTTGAATATATTTACAAAATAGAATATTATTCAACAATAAAAGTATACCCCATCTCTGTGAAACACTATGAAGAGTCTCCGAATAATGATGCTCACCAAAGACAGCAGAGGCCAAAATCAAACACAAGAACTACAATTTCATCTTTAAAGCTCAGTAACAGGCAGACTGAGTTACATTATTAGAAATAAGAGTAATGTTGACCTTTGGAATGAAAAGGAGCATAGTAATTGAAGGGATAAAAAAGTAGATGTTTAGGAAAGCAGTAATACTGCATTTTCGGTCACATGAACATTTGCACTTTGTAGTGATTTGTCACACTACAAACTTCTGATTCACTGCTCTACATACCTATGTTATGTTTTAATAAATACTTTAGAAAATACAACATTTTGAAATTAGTAAAAGAGTTAAAGTAGTGTCAATGAAAGAACCTGCTTAAAATGAAATCTTAGAGAATAAATGTAAGTTAACCAGTGAGGAAAAGGAGATAGTGACACATTTCAGGGGAGGGGAGAATGGAAGGATTCATGGAGTGGTGATTAGTGGTTGAAATTTAAGACATAAATCCAATAAACAGGAAAGACAGATATTGCTATATATATATATATATATGTGTGTGTGTGTGTGTGTGTGTGTGTGTGTGTACTGAGAAGGAAACAACATAACAACTATATAGGGAATAATTGAGGTTTACAAAATAGGGTAAGTTTAAATTCAAGTTTTGTTTTCAGTGAAACTGGCAGTGTCTTCTGAAGAAATATTGCACGTTTATTACTAAAAGTATGTTTCTATGCACTGCACTTGTTTACTTTAAACTACATTAACTTGTGATAAATATTTTTATATTTTTTACATTAAATTTTAGATATTTAGAAATTTGAGTGAGTAAAAGCAATAAAACTTTTACAAAATCTTGGAATGTTTTATTCATAAATCTAAAGAGAAGCATGGCACCAGCATCTGCTCAACTGCTCAGCTTCTGTGGAATACTCAGGGTGAAGCAGGAACAGTCATTCACACAGCAGGAGTGGCAGCAGGGCAGAAAAAATGGTTTGAAGCAGTGGAGAGAAGGAGAAACCAAGCTTTTAAACAACTTGATATCACGAGAAGTTACTCACTATCATGAGGACTGTACTAAACCCTTCATGAGGCATCAGCCCCCATGACCCATACACTCTCCACCAGGCCCCATGCCCGACATTAGAGATCACATTTCAACATGAGATTAAAAGGGGACAAATATCTAAATTATAACATATGTGTATATATATATTTACAAATCATAGTAATTTATCTTTAAGAAAACAGCAACATACTATGAGGAAGAATGAAGATGGAACTAAATTTTGATTAGTGTTGAGGTATTAAAGTAAGAGTAACTTCATATGCGGCATTTAAAGTAATACATGAGAGAGGAGGAGGAATTAGGCAAGTAAAAAATGCAAAGACTACTTTTCTGGAAAGATAAAAAATGCATTTACAAATTATATAAGACTGGAAACAGCTTAGACGAAGTAAAAATTAAAGTCAAAGTAGCTGGGTTGTATGTGAAAATAGAAACACAGAAGCTCAGGGAAGTGGGCAATGAACTAGTCGAGGCTTCATATTCCTAGGAGAAGGTGGTAAATATCATCTCAAAGTCCTAAAACTTGGAATATTTTATATGCAATATAATGACAAGATATTTGTCCCAGTTTACATATATTGCTTCGAATATGTTTTAAAAAATTATTTTATTGAATCATTTTTAAGCTGGAAAATAAATAACTCTATTATTTATCCTTTTGCTATTTTTTGTATTAGTCAATCTAATAGTTTTATATTGATCCTAATACTTACTAACTAGACATATGTCTCAGGCACTGCATGGACAGTAATGCAGTGTAGAAATGTATACACTGGAAGAATTCATGAAACAAATTCTACAACGATTACTGTAGAGAATAAAACTTGATCTTCAAATATCAGAGAGTTCAAAAAACATTCTGAAGTCACACAGCTTTTTAACTGCAGGAGTGCAAAAAGAATTCATTATTCCCGCTTAAGTATTACACTTAATTATATTAAAACATTAAGCCATTTTTCTTTCACCTTCACACATTAGCTTCTGTCAGGCTAATAACTAAAAACAATTTAATGAGGTGAAAGTTTTATATAAAAATAGATTTTGTATTTCTTTTAATTACACATTTTTACATTTCTTCTATTGCCGATAAAGTTGTGACTTGATATATCAAGTGGCAGTTTAAACATCCCCTGCATTTGCTTAAAAATTTAATCCTGAAGTGAAAGTACATCATTTCCTTAGTAGATAATTAAGTTCAGCACACAAATGTGACTGATCATTAAGTACTAAAGACTTTTTAAGTCAAAGAATGAGTCGTTTATGCCTCTATAATATTTAAATATAAATAAAAATAGTTTGAATTCTGTATATTCTGGACAGTTGGCTTTACTCCCATTACTAAATTGTACTGGGAAGATGTGAGTTAATTCAATCAGTACCCTTTTACTTACTAGTTAGTTGTATGAGTTGCAACTCACCAGGTAGCGAACTCTATATTACCAATTTAAATATCCTTAGTGAAAACATAACAAATAGTATATAATTCATTGGAACAAATTAGTAAGGTTTATTTCAGGTATCGCGAATTCAGTGGCTTGAGGATGACTTCATGTTTACTATATCTACATCTCTAAATTCCAAGCTCACTCAGGGTATCATTCTCATCCGGTCTCTCAACTTACAGAAGAATAGTTGTCAAAAATCTGCATTCTAGGTTCCTTTCCTGGTAAAACAACAGAAAGCAGAGCACCTTTTCTTTTTTACTATATTATAAATGAAATCCAAGACCTGAATTTTTAATCCTAATCTGAGCCAAATACTTACTTAAAAAAAAATCAGTGTACTCAGGGTTAAGAAATTCACTGAGTACTGGAAAAGGGATTCCTATAATTTGGAGTCTGTTCTTTGTGCTAGAAAATAAAAATTTAATGTCAGTTACACTGAACTAGTTACACAAATGATTTTGTCTTATCAGTGCATTTAACATTGCACTAAAATTACTACATTCAATTAGTAAATAATAATTGTATAGGAGTTTGTTTTAATTTATTTTTAAATTTATAATTCATGCACGATAGTTCTACATATTTATATAGGGAACACTGTGGCATTTCAACACACATATATATGTATATATATATAAATGTGTGTATATATATATACATATATATATATAAAAGATGATCAAATCAGGGTAAGTACCAGATCCATCATTTTAAACATTTACCATTTCTTTCTGATAACAACATGCAAAGTCTTTTCTCCTAGTTTTATTAAAATATATGCATTTAAAAATCACGATGAGAGCTTGATGTAGTGGCATGTACCTGCACTTCCAGCTACTCAGGAAGCTGAGGCAGAAGGATGCCTTGAGCATAGAAGTTTGAGTCCATCTTGAACAAACTAGTAGGATCCTGTTTCTTCCTAAAAAATAAAAATAAAAATGACTATGAATTGAAATATTCAGTGTATATATTTTGAAGCCTCACATATTTTAACCTTAGGTCTAAAGCTACTGTATTTATGACAAAGAAAATCATAGGCTAAAAGCAGGAATTCTTTAAAAATCATAATTTGATACATAATGTTTTTGTATAAATAAGAGATCCTTAGAGTGAACTATTACTCATTTTTAAAAATCGACTCTGATTAAGCTTTACAAGTTTTATATGCTTGCAGAAAATATAAAACCAAGGCATTAATTTCTCAAATTATGTTACCTACTTGTGCTTTTGATGGTTCTGTCACATTTCAAAATGTTTTATTTGCTCTCTTGTAAAATTTTGTTAAGACATTTCAATAGGACTTGATAGAAGCCATTCAAGCTTTATGTTCATGAGAAAAAAGATACATAGGGCTGGGAGTACTGATTCAAATGCTAGGGGACTCCCCAAAATCTATAGCTTATTTTTCTAGAAAGGTGAATCAAAACCCTAAAGGATATTCCCCCTGCCTCTGGGCAGTGGCTGCCACCTGTGGCATCCTGTGAGAAGCGGAGAAATTTACTGTGAGGCAATCCATCACTGTGTTTGTGCTTCATTGGTTGCTGACCTTGCTGGAACAGAAAGTGAGGCTATTGGCTTACTTTGGGGTGGATGGGTGAATACCAGACCAGGCCATCCTTCTGGAAGACTTTGTAACTTTGCAGACAACCATGGAGCTAAGCCCAGCCACCTTGCTACTGACCACTGAGCCTGACCATGAACTAGAACACAATTGTCCAGAAATTCTTGATTATTTTATTCTAGAAGGCCAAATCTGCCCGGCAAAAGCTCTAGACTGGAAGCTTTACCTCAATGGAAGCCACTTCATAACAAATGGACAATGCCATGCAGGATATGCTATGGTGACTTCAGATAGGGTAATAGAGACCTATGTCCTTCTCTACTGGCACCTCAGCACAAAAAGCTGAACTGACTGCTCTTACCAGAACATTATAACTCTTATATGGAAAGCAGGTAAATATTTACACTGTTGCTAAGCACACATTCATGGTAATGCATGCTCATGGGGCCATTTGAAAGGAAAGCATCTTCCTGACCTTGATAATATGGATATTAAACATAGATGGAGATTCTCACCCTGCTGAAAACAATTGTTTTATTGACCCAGGTTGCTATTGGGTACTCCATAGAGCATCAGAAAGATGATTCACAAATAACCAAGGGCAACCAGGCAGCAGATAGAGCTGCCAAGCAAGCTGTTGGGGGGCCACAAATACTCAGGGCTTTCATACCCCATTTAGATTTATTAGACTGCAAGCCTCATTATATTGAGTGGGATGAAGAGTGTGTCTGTAAGTGGTATATTTCCGACACAGACCCTAGCTCACCTCGGAAGATTAGTATTCATGGGAGAATTTTCTTCCTGAATGCTTGGTATATCAAATTGTAAAACACTTACATGAAGAGACACATTATGGAAAGGAGATCTCGGTTGACCTGATGTGGCCATACCTTAGATGGCATCATATTTTAAAAAATAGTCCATAAAATCACACAGAGATGTCATCTGTGTGACAAAAATTATTATAAAGGAATTATTTACTCATCCCAAGGAAGAGTGGAACACAAGAGACTGAGTCCATTGAAAGACTGGCAGGTTGACTTCATTCCCATGACAAGGAGAAATTAAAAGTTCCTACTAATGTTTGTAGACACACTTTCAGAATGTGTCTTACTTTACCAAATTTGAAAGGAACACAGTAGTTGATAAAGCTTTATGGAAGGAAATAATTCCTTGATTTACTCTTTCTCATTCAATACAAAGTGACAATTGCCCTTTTTTAAATTTCTGAAACTGCATGAAAGGTATGTCATGCTTTTCAGGTCAAGTGGTAGTTACAATCATCATGGAGACCACAGTTGATGGGAAAGATGGAGAAAATGAATCACACCTTAAAGAAGATGATGACAAAACTCTTTCAGGTAACAGATTTAAGCTGAGATAAAGTTTTTTCCATTGCCTTACTCTAGGTCATAATAGTAGCCCAAAGGGAGCTTTGGTTGAGCCCCTTAAAAATCTCTTATGGGATACCCTTACAGAGTCCCTCCCTGGGAATTCCACCTTTACACCTAGTAAATGAATCAAGAATTAAGCAATATATACAACAGTTCGGGCATACATTAGTAATAATGCATCTGCAATTTCCAGGGCCCCATAGCTCACAGAAGAGCCTCTTCACACTTTCTGCCCAGGAAATACCTTGCTACTAAACTCCTGCAAAAACCAAGAATCAGACTAACAGTTAGCCAAAGAGTGGATGGAACTTCATAAGGTGCTGCTGACCACTCATTGCTCTGTCAAACTGGCTGGAATGAAGTCATGGTTACCTTACACTCAGGTAAAACAGTTCCTCCTCAACCCAATACCTCATACAACCAGCCCACTTGGTCAGGCGAGCCAAGAGAAGATCTAAAGTTCCTAACAAAGGAAAATCATATAGGTAAGTAACACATTTCTGTTAACATGAAGTTCTTCATTAATTTTAGTCATAAATACATTTTGTTCTTTCCTAAAGCTACCTTTTTCACTGAATGGGCCAGATGGCGACTTCTCTCCAGAATTAAGAAATCCTATTGGGTCTATGGGAAACTACCATTGTTTTTTTCACCACAGGCTTTTTATAGTGGACCCAAGCCATTAAATGGAGCACTTGGAGTTATTTTTATACTTAGGATGAGAGTTCTCATTTATTTCCCTTCAATAATTAGTGCTGCTCATCAGGAGTTCCCTACCTTTGAGGAAACAAAGAAACATCTTTTCATCTGGTCTGTAAACAAGTTAATGTCTCTCCCACTGTAGGATATGCCATACATGCTGGCATAGGATGGCTAACAGCAGTGCAAATACAGGTAATGGATCAAGCACCACTATGCATCAAAAGACACAATAGCAGCAAACTCCAAACTGTCACCCATAATATAGAATGGTTTCCTCACCAACAATTTAACCAACCTCCAACTTACTGACAGTGGGTGGCTGAGGTGGCAGAGTAACTCTCATGTACATGGTGGGGCCTATCCTTCCCCAGGGGATCTGTTATGGGTCTGCAGCAGGCATGGTTGACCTTGCTCTAAAACTGGACTTGCAGATGCACCTGGGGTTGACCCTACCTACCAAGATGCATTCTGCCTCATTTAGACACTCTCCCTGACAGCTGAGAAGTGTGTAAAAGCTAGGCACGACAGAAATGGGCATCCTGGGGGATTTACGCGCTAACCATATTTTCCCCCAGGAGCAACCATGGATGTAGAATTGCAGGTGGAGGCCCTGACTAAGCAGATGGCTGCTTTCTTTAATAACACCTGCCAACACATCACCCTTTTTACTGAAAACAAAAACAAAACCTTACAAATTAGGCAAGTTGCCTTATAAAACTATGACCTTTGGTATACTGTCTGCAGCACAAAGCAGCTCTTGTACATTACTTAAGACACAGCATTCCCTCTAAGAACTGGAACGAGACAAGGATTCCCACTTTCACTACTCCTATTTAGCACAGTGCTGAAAGTCCTAGCCTGAGCAATCAGGCAAGAAAAGATAAATAAAAGGCATCCAAATTGGAAAAGAGAAGGTCAAATTGTTTCTCATTGCAGACAATAAGATCTTACACATAGAAAAACTTAAAGATTCCACTAAGAAACTCTCAGAATTGAGAAATGAATTCAGTAAAGTTGTGAGATACAAAATCAACATACAAAAATCAGTAGCATTTCTATATACCAATAGTAAATTAGCTGAAAAATAAATTTTAAAATGCAATTTCATTTCCAATAGCTAAAGAAATACCCAGAAAGAAATTTAACCAAGGAGGTTAAAAATCTCTACAAGGAAAATCATAAAAGTGCTAATATTAAAATGCTAATATTATTTTATTATAAATTTTCAGTGAACTCAATTACCCCAAGTAGTTTTTATACCAGTCATTTGCTTATACTCTGAATCAAAATAAAATAATATTCAGTAGAATTCCTCTTCTATCAATATATGAATAGATATTTTTCTGACCACGCTTCCTTTTGAGAACAGTTAGTAAAACAAGAACAATAGAAAGAGACAGAAGAGTGTTTTAAGGTATCAGTAGCAATAAAAATCAGAGAGATGAATCCTTTGATTTTTTTAAAGGACTCAGCACAAACTTCATGATAGTAGCGGGTATGATGAACTGCTGCGATTGACTCTATTATATTTTTAATATCTGAATGCATTTGTTTACATAATCAAATTAACAGTTTTTCTAGGAAAAAAGTTACTGATTGTTTACTTCAGGTGATGACATTTCTTATAATAGCATAAAAATGTGACTGTGATTACTTTTACTTCCATTCTAGCATTTCCATCTTGACCATCACCTTTCCCTATAAATTTTTCTGAAGTTTTCAGAATGATTTAACCTTGCCTTGAAAGTTTAGGATATATTACACATTCCGCTTTTGAACATCTGTGGTAATTCACTAATAGCATTAATTGGTGATATGGTTTGGCTCTGTGTCCCCACCCAAATTTCATTTTGAACTACACTCCCATAATTCCCATGTGTTGTGGGAGGGACACAGTGGGAGATAATTTGAATCATGGAAGTGGTTTTCCCCACTGTTCTAGTGGTAGTGTGTAAGTCTCATGAAAACTGACGGGTTTATCAGGGATTTCCTCTTTCACATCTTCCTCATTTTTCTTGCCACCACCTATAAGAAGTGTCTTTCACCTCCCGCTGTGATTCTGAGCCCTCCCCAGCCATGTGAAACTGTAAGTACAATTAAACCTCTTTTTCTTCCTAGTCTCTGGTATGTCTTTATCAGCAGTGTAAAAATGAATTAATATGGTAAATTGGTACCAGTTGAGTGGCTTGTTCCTGAAAAGATACCTGAAAATGAGGAAGCAGCTTTGGAACTGGGTAATAGGTAGAGATTGGAACAGTATGAAGGGCTCAGAATAAGACAGGAAAATGTGGGAAAGTTTAGAACTTACTAGAGACTTGTTGAATGACTTTGAGCAAAATGCTGATGATACAGAAAATGAAATCCAGGCTGAGTTGGTCTCAGATGGAGGTGAGGAACTTGTTGGGAACTGGAGCAAAGACGACTCTTGTTAATGTTACAGCAAAGAGACTGGTGGCATTTTGCTCCTGCCCTAGAGTTTTGTGGAACTTTCAACTTGAGAGAGATGATTTAAGGTATTTGGTGGAAGAAATTTCTAAGCAGCAAAGCATTTGTGAGTTAACTTGTGTGCTGTTAAAGGCATTCTGTTTTATAAGGGAAGCACAGCATAAAAGTTCAGAAAATTTGCAGCCTGACAATGTTATAGAAAAAAACGCCTATTTTCTAAGAAGAAATTCAAGCCAGCTGCAGAAATGTGTGTAAGTAATGAGGAGGTTAATGTAAATCCCCAAGACAATGGGGAAAATGTCTCTAGCATGTCAAAGGTCTTCATGGCAGCCCCTCCCATCACAGGCCCAGAAATCTAGAAGAAAATGGTTTTGTGGGCTAGGCCCAGGGTCACTGTGCTGTGTGTGGCCTAGTGACTTGGTACTCTGTGTCCCAGCCACTCCAGCCATGGCTGCAAGGGGCCAACTTGGAGCTTAGGCTATGGCTTCAGAAGGTGCAAACCCCAAGCCTTGGCAGCTTCCATGTGGTGCTGAGCTTTTGAGTGCACAAAAGTCAGGAATTGGGGTGTATGAACCTCCACCTAGATTTCAGAACATGTATGGAAACTTGTGGATGCCCAGGCAGAAGTTTGCTGCAGGGGCAGGATGCTCATGGAGAACCTCTGTTCACGCAGTGCGGAAGGGAAATGTGGGGTTGGAGCCCACACACAGAGTCCCTACTGGGGTACCATCTGGTGCATCTGTGAGAAGAGGGCCACCATTCTCCAGAGCACGGAATAGTAGATCCACTGAAAACTTGGACTATGTGCCTGGAAAAGCTGCAGACACTCAACATCAGCCCATGAAAGCAACCGGGAGGGAGCCGATACCCTGCAAAGGCACAGGGGCAGAGCTGCCCAACACCATGGGAACCCACTTCTTGCATAACTGCAACCTGATGCAAGACCTAGAGTCAAGGAGATCATTTTGGAGCTTTTAAATTTTACTGCCCTGCTGTACTTTGGACTTGCATAGGCCCTATAACCACTTTCTTTTGGCCAATTTCTCACATTTGGAACAGCTGTATTTACCCAATACCTGTACCCCCATTGTATCTGGGAAGTAACTAGCTTGCTTTTGATTTTACTGGCTCATTGGAAGAAGGGACTTCTCTTGTCTCAGGTGAGACTTTGGACTGTGAACTTTTGGGTTAATGCTGAAATGCATTTAGACTTAGGAGGACTGTAGGGAAGGCATGATTATTTTTGAAATTTAAGGCTATGAGATTTGGAGGGGCCAGAAGTGGAATTATGTGGTTTTGCCTTGTGTCCCTGGCAGGGACACAATCTCATCTCAATTTTTACTCCCATAATTCCCATGTATTGTGGGAGGGACCCACTGGGAGTTCATTTGAATCATGAGGGCTGTTTCCCCCACATTGCTTTCATGGTAGTGAATAAGTCTCACAAGATCTGATGGCTTTATCAGGGTTTCTGCTTTTGCTTCTTCCTCATTTTTCTCTTGCTGCCACCATGTAAAAAGTGCCTTTTACCTCTCACCATGATTCTGAGGCCTCCCAGCCATATGGAACTGTAAGTCCAATTAAACCTATTTTTCTTCCCAGCTCAGGTATTTTTTTTTTTTTAATTTTTTATTGGATTTTAGGTTTTGGGGTACATGAGCAGAGCATGCAAGACAGTTGCGTAGGTACACACATGGCAGTGTGCTTTGCTTTCCTTCTCCCCTTCATCCACATTTGGCATTTCTCCCCAGGCTCTCCCTCCCCACCTCCCCCTCCCACTGGCCCTCCTCTTTTCCCCCTAATAGACCCCAGTGTTTAGTACTCCCCTTTCTGTGTCCATGTGTTCTCATTTTTCATCACCCGCCTATGAGTGAGAATATGCAGTATTTCATTTTCTGTTCTTGTGTCAGTTTGCTGAGGATGATGTTCTCCAGATTCATCCATGTCCCTACAAACGACACAAACTCATCATTTCTGATTGCTGCATAATATTCCATGGTGTATATGTGCCACATTTTTCCAATCCAGTCTATTATCAATGGGCATTTGGGTTGATTCCAGGTCTTTGCTATTGTAAACAGTGCTGCAGTGAACATTCGTGTACATGTGTCCTTATAGTAGAACGATTTATAGTCTTTTGGATATATAACCAGTAATGGGATTGCTGGGTCAAATGGAATTTCTATTTCTAAGGCCTTGAGGAATCGCCACACTGTCTTCCACAATGGTTGAACTAATTTACACTCCCACCAACAATGTAAAAGTGTTCTTTTTTCTCCACATCCTCTCCAGCATCTGTTGTCTCCAGATTTTTTAATGATCGCCATTCTAACTGGCGTGAGATGGTATCTCAATGTGGTTTTGATTTGCATCTCTCTGATGACCAGTGACGATGAGCATTTTGTCATATGATTGTTGGCCTCATATATGTCTTCTTTCGTAAAGTGTCGGTTCATATCCTTTGCCCACTTTTGAATGGGCTTGTTTGTTTTTTTCCTGTAAATCTGTTTGAGTTCTTTGTAAATTCTGGATATCAGCCCTTTGTCAGACGGGTAAACTGCAAAAATTTTTTCCCATTCTGTTGGTTGCCGATTCACTCTTGTGACTGTTTCTTTTGCCGTGCAGAAGCTGTGGAGTTTGATTAGGTTCCATTTGTCTATTTTGGCTTTTGTTGCCAATGCTTTTGGTGTTTTGTTCATGAAGTCCTTGCCTACTCCTATGTCCTGGATAGTTTTGCCTAGATTTCCTTCTAGGGTTTTTATGGTGCCAGGTCTTATGTTTAAGTCTTTAATCCATCTGGAGTTAATTTTAGTGTAAGGTGTCAGGAAGGGTTCCAGTTTCTGCTTTCTGCACATGGCTAGCTCGTTTTCCCAACACCATTTGTTAAGCAGGGAATCCTTTCCCCATTGCTTGTTTTTGTCAGGTTTATCAAAGATTGTATAGTTGTAGATATGTTGTGTTGCCTCCGGTGCCTCTGTTTTGTTCCATTGGTCTATATCTCTGTTTTGGTACCAGTACCATGCTGTTTTGATTACTGTAGCCTTGTAGTATAGTTTGAAATCCGGTAGTGTGATGCCCCCTGCTGTGTTCTTTTTGCTTAGAATTTACTTGGCTATGCGGGCTCTCTTTTGGTTCCATATGAAGTTCATGGTGGTTTTTTCCAGTTCTGTGAAGAAAGTCAATGGTAGCTTGATGGGGATAGCATTGATTCTGTAAATTACTTTGGGCAGTATAGCCATTTTCACGATATTAATTCTTCCTAACCATGAACATGGAATGTTTCTCCATCTGTTTATGTCCTCTCTGATTTCGTTGATCAGTGGTTTGTAGTTCTCCTTGAAGAGGTCCCTTACGTTTCTTGTGAGTTGTATTCCAAGGTATTTTATTCTTTTTGTAGCAATTGTGAATGGCAGTTCGTTCTTGATTTGGCTTTCTTTAAGTCTGTTATTGGTGTAGACGAATTCTTGTGATTTTTGAACATTGATTTTATATCCTGAGACTTTGCTGAAGTTGCTTATCAGTTTCAGGAGTTTTGGGGCTGAGGTGATGGGGTCTTCTAGGTATACTATCATGTCGTCTGCAAATAGAGACAATTTGGCTTCCACCTTTCCTATTTGAATACCCTTTATTTCTTTTTCTTGCCTGATTGCTCTGGCTAGAACTTCCAGTACTATATTGAATAGGAGTGGTGAAAGAGGGCATCCTTGTCTAGTGCCAGATTTCAAAGGGAATGCTTCCAGTTTTTGCCCATTCAGTATGATATTGGCTGTTGGTTTGTCATAAATAGCTTTTATTACTTTGAGATACGTTCCATCGATACCGAGTTTATTGAGGGTTTTTAGCATAAAGGGCTGTTGAATTTTGTCAAATGTTTTCTCTGCGTCAATTGAGATAATCATGTGGTTTTTGTCCTTGGTTCTGTTTATGTGGTGAATTACGTTGATAGACTTGCGTATGTTGAACCAGCCTTGCATACCCGGGATGAATCCTACTTGATCATGATGAATAAGTTTTTTGATTTGCTGTTGCAAACGGCTTGCCAATATTTTATTGAAGATTTTTGCATCTATGTTCATCACGGATATTGGCCTGAAGTTTTCTTTTCTTGTTGGGTCTCTGCCGGGTTTTGGTATCAGGATGATGTTGGTCTCGTAAAATGATTTGGGAAGGCTTCCCTCTTTTTGGATTGTTTGAAATAGTTTTAGAAGGAAGGTACCAGCTCCTCTTTGTATGTCTGGTAGAATTCGGCTGTGAATCCGTCTGGACTTGGGCTTTTTTTGAGTGGTAGGCTCTTAATTGCTGCCTCGACTTCTGACCTTGGTATTGGTCTATTCATAGTTTCAGCTTCCTCCTGGTTTAGGCTTGGGAGGACACAGGAGTCCAGGAATTTGTCCATTTCTTCCAGGTTTACTAGTTTATATGCATAGAGTTGTTTGTAGTATTCTCTGATGATGGTTTAAATTTCTGTGGAATCTGTGGTGATTTCCCCTTTATCATTTTTTATTGCATCTATTTGGTTGTTCTCTCTTTTCTTTTTAATCAATCTGGCTAGTGGTCTGTCTATTTTGTTGATCTTTTCAAAAAACCAGCTCTTGGATTTATTGATTTTTTGAAGGGTTTTTCGTGTCTCAATCTCCTTCAGTTCAGCTCTGATCTTAGTTATTTCTTGTCTTCTGCTGGGTTTTGAGTTTTTTTGATCTTGCTCCTCTAGCTCTTTCAATTTTGACGATAGGTGTCAATTTTGGATCTCTCCATTCTCCTCATATGGGCACTTATTGCTATATACTTTCCTATAGAGACTGCTTTAAATGTGTCCCAGAGGTTCTGGCATGTTGTGTCTTCGTTCTCATTGGTTTCGAAGAACTTCTTTATTTCTGTCTTCATTTCATTGTTTACCCAGTCAACATTCAAGAGCCAGTAGTTCAGTTTCCATGAAGCTGTGCGATTCTGGATTGGTTTCTGTATTCTGAGTTCTAACTTGATTGCACTATGGTCTGAGAGGCTGTTTGTTATGATTTCAGTTGTTTTGCATTTGTTGAGCAGTGCTTTACTTCCAATTATGTGGTCAATTTTAGAGTAGGTGTGATGTGGTGCTGAGAAGAATGTATATTATGTGAATTTGGGGTGGAGAGTTCTGTAAATGTCTATCAGGTTTTCTTGCTCCAGGTCTGAGTTCAAGCCCTGGATATCCTTGTTGATTTTCTGTTCGGTTGATCTGTCTAATATTGACAGTGGAGTGTTAAAGTCTCCCACTATTATTGTGTGGGAGTCTAAGTCTCTTTGTAAGTCATTAAGAACTTGCCTTATGTATCTGGGTGCTCCTGCATTGGGTCCATATATGTTTAGGATCGTTAGCTCTTCTTGTTGTATCGATCCTTTTACCATTATGTAATGGCCTTCTTTGTCTCTTTTGATCTATGTTGCTTTAAAGTCTATTTTATCAGAGCTGAGAATTGCAACTCCTGCTTTCTTTTCCTCTCCATTTGCTTGGTAAATCTTCCTCCATCCCTTTATTTTGAGCCTTTGTGTATCCTTGCACGTGAGATGGGTTTCCTGTATACAGCACACTGATGGGTTTTGGCTTTTTATCCAATTTGCCAGTCTGTGTCTTTTGATTGGTGCATTTAGTCCATTTACATTTAAGGTTAATATTGTTATGTATTTCTTTATTAGCAAAATGAAAATAGACTTAATTCAATTTGCATATTCTTATTGCCTAGTTTTTTTTTGGTTTTGTTTTTGTTTTTTGTATTTCTCTACTGCTTACAATAATTAGACATGTGTGAAACTAGAAATAAAGACATCTTGGTTTTGTGTCTACAATTCCTAGAAAACTGTAAAGTAAAACACATTTAATGCATACAATTGAAAAAGAGGTTTGATAAATGAATTTTTAAGAGTATTGACAAAATCGGTAATCCTATGTAACAGTTGCTGTAATGTATCCGAGTCCTCATTTATAACGTTAAATTATACTTCCTAGGCTATTCATTGAATGTGTGCACTTGCCACTAACTAACTGGCCACTCTGTGCATTAGCAAAAATTAAGCTAACAAGCTAAATATTTTTGTGGTATGACCACATAATTATTGTCATTTTTAGTATCATATAATCCCTTGGAACATCTACCTTCCTATACAAATATAACCTTATAAATATAATACGATATAATTAATTCATATTTAAGAATGTAAGATTTATCAAAATATAATACAGAAAATTTAAAGCAATTTTCATTGTACACATTCTGCATGCAAGTGGACATATGCTAGTATCAGTATCAAATTAATCCCACTTGGTTCTAATGTGAAAATCTAGAAAAATTTTATCCTGCCCAACACCAATGTCTCTGAAAATTTGGTTTGTTGTTGTTGTTGTTGTTATTGTTGTTGTTGTTCTGGAGTTGCACTCTTTTGTTAACATAGATCTGACGGAAAATGCTCCGCCAGATGGGCCATAAATACCTTCATGTCCTTCTCAGGAAAAAAAAAATCTACAATTTTCCTTTTTTTGCTTTTAATTACCTCTGGATATAGCAGCCTCCAATATTTTTATTTTTTTGTAAAAATATAAAATGAAAAAAGAGAGAAATACCATTTACAGTGCTCTTTCAGGATCAGAATCTTTTTAAATATAGCTAGTAAATCAATTACTGGAGTTAGCATTTTAGAGATAAGGTAACAAATTACATATTAGGCATTATATAGTTTTGTAATATTTATAGGCATTATTTCTTATAAGTTAGTTAAAAGAGAACACCTGCTATAAAACTGTCACAAAACAATTATTCTCTTTTTAGACAATGTTACTTCTTTCTTCTTATATATATGTTTAATATACATATAATTTTAAAACATAAATATTTGAAAACTCTTCAATATGGTGACATTCTGAAAAATTACCTAGCAACAACACCATAATAACCTCAGTACATACTCTTAGTGCATTTTGACAGGCAACTTTCTTTAAAAATATCTTATTTTGAAAGTTCAAAAATACTTTCATCTGTGCAATTCATTAAAATTAACTTGCACCTGTGTTGACCGTATGCATCATTAATACACTATTTAAATATTATTTCATTCAAGCAATGCACATGAAGGAGGAATATGGAAAGCATATTCAGCACTTTGGTACAGTAGGTAAGTCCTTAAACTATGTTGCACATACATATGATTATTTCCTTTATTCTAAACACATTTTTGTCAGTTATGCAACTATTACACTGGAAATAGCACATCTTATTCTATGAAATTTACTTCTGCTTTCATTCTTTTTCTGTCTTTTGTTCATGTAAATATTTTTTTCAAATTACACCTAATATATAGGAACTATATATTTATATGGTTTTGTTTTGTTAAAAATACTTTTTGTCAAACTTTCCTAATATTACCCACACATCAAAAATTTTAAACTTGCTAAGCGAATGAAGCTGCAATGTGACAAAAAATGGTTAGAGAACACAAACATAAACAACTTGAAGCTTTGTATTTTTAGTTCCTAAGTCTTACAAGTCTTATACCCTTATTGAATTTTGTGTAGGAGGTCTGGGCTTGGTGGTGAGATACCAGGTGTGTAGACTCCCAGTCAAGAGGCAAAGCCAACTCACTGAAGAAGTAAATTAGGCCACATCTGTGACTGAAATTGGAATAGCAGGATTTCATCCCTCATCAGTAGAATGCAATAGGAGCACAAACATGAAAGTAGAAAATATTATACAGAGATCAAAAGCAACGTATCAAGCAACATTTCCGAAATTTAAACAGACCATCACCAGTGTTCTGTCTTTCAATGTGCGAACAGTTACGCATTATATGCATTGTTTGATCATGTCTTCATTTTATAACATTTAATTTTTTCTTCAAGAACCCACCCATAATGTTATATGCCACCTCAGCCTTTTAATTAAAAAAAAATCTGTCTCATACATTACAAATTTTATTTTGTACATTCTTCTTAAAGCATTCAAAGAAAACAAAGTTTCAGCATTATAAATATTAAGAGTTAAAAGAATTAATTAAATCTCAAAAGTTTAAGACATATTACCCCTTACTCTGCCCCAATATTTCAATAGATAAAAGGTTTCAAAATTATCCTGATAGTTAACTTAAAACTTTACTTGCTCTTTTACACCTCATGAGTACTAACATTTTCCAAATATTTTCAGTATTTATACAACTGAGAACATGTAGCTGGTTATCATGTTTAATAGTATATAATAATTTTGCACATACTATTCCGATTTTATCACTATTTGCTTTTCTAATCCTGTAGTTAGAAACTTCGTTGGAAGAAAAAATGTTTTTTATATACTAAATATTTTATAAGTACTTTTTATTTGCTACTGTTTACATATTAAAGAATGGCCCTTTGAAGAGTGTATCATCTCACAGTTTATATATAAAATCAAGTAAAATAAATGTATTTTCCCTTTAGCTTAGGGACTTAGGGCCCCAAGATTTATCTTACTTTCACACCTTACAGCATTGGCTAAGATCTTCAACAAACACACTGTTGAATAGAAGTGATGCTTAATGGACATCATTGTCTTACTCTGTACTGCATAGACTTTTTATTTAATTTTATAATTTTTTTTTAATTTTGTCATTGACAAGCCATAATTGTGTATTTTTATGTTGTACAATATTATGTTTGAATATATACATGCATTGTTGAATACCTAAATCAAAATCAAGCTATTTTACCAATGCAAGAATCATATGATTATTTCTGTGTGTGTGTGTAATAGGAACACATAAAATCTACCCTTTTACAATTATTTTTTAAAACTGGTCTTCTCTGTGGCCCAGGCTGTGGTGCAGTGATGTAATTATAGCTCTCTGCAGCCTCAAACTACTAGACTCAAGCAATCCTCTTGCCTTAGCCTCTCAAGTAGCTGGGACTGCAGACATGTGCCACCATGCCCTGCTACTGGTCTCACTATGTTGACCAAGCTGGTATCAATCTTCTATCCTTAAGCTGTCCTCTTACATCAGCCTTCTAACTAGCTGCAATTATAGGCATAAACTATTGCATCGAGCATCATTTCTTAAGTACAAAATATATTATTAACTGTAGGCACCATGATGCACAATAAATCTCATGAATTTATTCCTCCTCTTTGAAATGTTCTGTCCTTTCACCAATGTCTCCCAATTCCATCATCCCCCCCAGCCTATGGTAACCACCACTTTACAATGTTTCTGGGCATTTGATATTTTTAGATGCCACATATGAGATGATGTGATATTTAGCTTTCTGTGCCTGGCATATTTCATTTAACCTGATGTTCAGATTCATCCATATTAATGCAAATGACAGGTTTATTCTTTTATCTTTTTAATAATATTCCACATTTTGCCTTGTGTATATATACCAAATTCTCTTTACTAATTTATTTTTGAAAGACGCTTAGGTTGATTTTATATCTTGGAGATTGTGAATAATGCTACAATGACTATGGAGTGCAGGCATCTATTTGTTATGCTCATTTTGTATCCTCTTGGATATATACCCAGTAGTAGGATGGACGGATCATATGGTAGTTCTATTTTTAACGTTTTCAGATCCTCCATACTGTTTTCCACAATACTTATACTAACTTATATTCCCACAAACAGTGCATAAGGGTTTTCTTTCCTCCGCATCATTGCCCACACTTGTTATCTTTCATGTTATTGATAATAGCCATTCCAACAGGTATGATGTGACATCTCACTGTGATTTTCATTTGCACTTCATTGATGATTAATGATATTGAGCATTTAAAAAAAATATGTGGTGGCCATTCATATGTCTTCTTTTGAGAAATCTATAGTCAGATGCTTTGCCCATTTTTAAGTGAGTTGTTTTCTTATTGTTTAGCTGTTTGACTTTCTTAGTATATTGGATATGAACCCCTTTTCAGATGTGTGCTTTCCAAATAATTTCTCTGATTTTTTAAGATGGTCTCTTTGCTCTGTTGATGTTCTCTGCTGTAAAGATGTACTTTTACTCTGTTTATGTTCTTGGCTCTACACAAACTTTTTAGTTTGATATAATACAATGTGTTTAATTTTGCTTTTGTTATATTTGATTTTAGGGTCATATTTAAAACAAGGAAACAAACAACAACAACAACAAAATGTTTCCCAGACCAAGGATATGATTCCCCTCACATTTTCTTCTATTGGTTCTGCAGTTTCAATTTTATGTGTAACTCCTTAATCTACTTTAATTTAATATGTGGACATGGTTTGAGATGAATATCTATTTGAATTCACCTGTATCTGGACATCCAATTTTCCCAATACAGTTTATTTAAAACAGTGTCCTTTATTCATTGTGTGTTCTTGATATCTCTGTCCAAAAAGAGATGACTGTAACTATGTGGATTTGTTTCTTAGATCTCTATTATTTTCCTTGGTCTACATAGCCGTCATTATGCCAGTAGCATAACATTTGTTTATTACAGCTTTAAAGTATAATTTGAAGTCAGGTAGTATAACTCAGCTTTGTTCTTTTTGTCCAGGATTGCTTTGGCTATCGGGAGACTTTTGCATTTTCATAGAAATGTTTAGGACCTTTTATCTACTTTTGGGAAGAGTGTCATTGGTATTTTGATCCAGATGCATTGAATATGTAGATTCCTTTAGTGGCAAAGATACTTTAACAATATTCAATTCTTTCATCCATGAGCATAAAATACTTTTTCATTTTTTGTGTCCTCTTTAATTTCTGTTACCAGTGTTTTATATTTTTACTGTAGAGATTTTTTTTTTCATTCTTTGGTTGATTTTTTAAATATATTTTATTGTTGTGCATATTTTAAATAGGATTTAATTATTCATTTCTTTTTCAGATAGTTTTCTCTTGATGTTCCAAACACTACTGATTTGTGTATGTTGATTTTACATCCTACTAAGATATTAAATTCATTTATCAGTTCTCACAGGGTTTTTGAGGTGTTTTTGGCTGAAATATTTAGGCTTTTTAAAGTATAAGAATATGTCACCTTCAAACAGGGACAGTTTGTCTTCTTTCTTTCCAATTTGAATGTCTTTTATGTATCTATCTTGCCTATTGGTTTGGATATGGCTTTGTTTTCTGGGGTATATACCCTGGCTCTTTGTCTCATGTGAGAAAGAATTCTGAAAACAGACACAGGAGGAGTGGGTTTAGGGGTAGAAACTTCTTTTTTTCAATGTAAATGTCATTTTTTAAAAGTTATACTTTAAGTTCCAGGGTACATGTGCAGAACTTGCAGGATTGTTGCATAGGTATACATATGTCATGGTGGCTTGCTGAATCCATCCACCAGTCACCTACATCAGGCATTTCTCCAAGTTTTATCCCTCTCCAACCTCCCCAGCCCTGCTATCCCTCCCCTAGGGCCCTGCCTTCCAACAGACCCTGGTATATAATGTTTCCTTCCCTGTATCCATGTGTTCTCATTGTTCAACACCCACCTATGAGTGAGAATATGTGGTGTTTGGTTTTCTGTTCTTGTGTCAGTTTGCTGAGAATGGTGGTTTCCAGATTCATCCATGTCCCTGCAAAGGACATGAACTTATCTTTCTATGACTGCATAGTATTCCATAGTATATATGTGCCATATTTTCCTTATCCAGTCTATCACTGATGGTCATTTGGGTTGGTTCCCAGTCTTTGCTATTGTAAACAGTGCCGCAATGAACATACATGTGCATATGTCTTTATAGCAGAATGATTTATAATCCTTTAGGTATATGCCCAGTAATGGGATTGCTGGGTCAAATTGGATAGGCAAGGACTTTATGACTAAAACACCAAAAGCAATAGCATCAAAAGACAAAATGGACAAATGGGATCTAATTAAACTTAAGAGCTCCTGCACTGCAAAAGAAACAATCATTAGAGTGAATTGGCAACCAACAGAATTGGAAAAAGTGTTTGCAAGCTACCCATCTGACAAAGGGCTAATATCCAGAATCTACAGAGAACTTAAACAAATTTACAAGAAAAAAAGAAACAACCCCATCAAAAATTGGGTGAAAGATATGAATAGACACTTTTCAAAATAAGACATTTATGCAGCCAACAAACATGAAAAAATGCTCATCATCACTGCTCGTTAGAGAAATGCAAATCAAAACCACATTGAGATACCATCTCACACCAGTTAGAATGGCAATCATTACAATAGCTGGAGACATCAGATGCTGGAAAGGATGTAGAGAAATAGGAACACTTTTAAACTGTTTGTGGGAATGTAAATTAGTTCAACCATTGTGGAAGACAGTGTGGCGATTCCTCAAGGATCTAGAAATAGGAGTAGAACTTTAACAGACGAAGAAGAAGAGAGAGAGAGAAGGCTTCCTGATGCTAAGAAAGCAGGTCACCCCAGAGAGGGTCCCCAGTTTTGGGGTGGAATGCAATCAATTATGTACAGAGGCCTGAGTAGGCAGTGATTAATTTCCATAGGGCCGAGAGGATTGGTTTGATGAAGTATGCCATTTACATAGCCTGGGAAAAGACTAGCCCTCCCCACCTAGTCTTTTATGATCCCTGTCATAATTTCCTATTATAAAAATCTAAAAGTGGATGATTCATTTTTAGATGAAATATTGACTGAGTAAAATTTATTCATCTTTTCTTTACTTTTCTATATGATGGTCATGAACCACATGTGGATATTTAGATTGAGATTAACTTTTTATTACACAGGACAGCACATATATGGAACATTTTCATCATCACAAAAATTGCTGTGGGAGAGCATCTGAGTTTATATTACTTATACTGGAAGTTGTATGTTTAAATTTATGGACTTAAATCCCATTACTCAACATATTAGTAGTCTACTCTTTCCATATATTGAGAGCTTTTTAGATTGAGTATATATTTATAAATATTAAAAAGCCAACATAACAAATAAAAGCACTCCTGAGAATTTTTCTTCTGAAAAATTTCTATTCAAAAAATTTCTTCAAAACATGTAAACTGATTTTCTTTTTTAATTTTCAAAGAGAATATATTTATTTAGTATAGGTATGCATAAATACTGTCTAGAAATGTTATCCTGTTGGAAAGATTTCCGTAATTACCATTTGAGAAGCAAGATGTATGCCTAAACAGAGAAAATATCTTTATTTAAATGTATTTGCAATAATTAATGAATTATGTTGAATAATTTACTGAGGGTAATTTTATAGCAATTATAAAAATATAGAGAGGTTATATGAGACTGAAACCATACCTATTTGAATGTTATTCATTACAAATTTTTATTTAAATATCTGTTGGTTACAGCATACTATGTCCTTTTTATTTCCTCTATATTCTCTTGATAGAAGATTCATTATTTATTTACTCACTTTTAAGCAAAGTATATTAAAATCCACTGAGAAAGCATTGAAAGAGATATAAATATTAAATCACAGATATTCAGATATAGAACTATTTCTGCAATTTCCTATAATCATGTATTCAGGTTAAAGTATATAAAGACACACATACACACTTTGGGAAAAGATAAGCGAGGCAAGTAAAAGGCAAATGATTGAAGGCTGGTGAGGCAAGACAATACTGTAAATCTATGAAAGTCTTAAGTAGTACATTTTGTAAATTCAAAGGAAGATTTTTGTTGGTAAATAAATGTCAGCTGGAAAAGCATTAAGTATACTTCTATAACATTAGTAAGATAAAAATAGGCTTGATTTGTGTTTAATTAAATTTTGTAAATTAAAGAGGTAAGTGCTATTAATTTGATATATTCATTTTTGGTATATTTCCAGAAGCACAGGAAAGAATTCCTTATCTTTTCTAACACTATTCTTCACCTCTTGTCATTTAGTGGTTTAAGACAGAAATTCATAAGTTACTTTACATTCTTTCTTATCATACATTAATCCTTAAGTCTTATTGCATCAAAGTTCTAAATCTCTTTGAAATCTGTCTAGTATCCTTCATCCTGACTGCCTTTATTTTATTTCATGCCATGCTTATTTCTTGACTGACTTACTACCAACTTATTTTCACTGAATGCCCAGACTTCTTAACAAGTTCATTACCTCTGGTGTTTCTATACTTGAATGCATTTGGTTAACAGATTTTGTAATGTCCACTCTGCTCTACCACAGATATGAAGTTGTGATTGCATTAACAAATTGCTGAGAAACATTAGGCTTTCCCCAGCAACAGGTGTATTTAGCTTTAACCAATTTTCCATTTAGACAAAAAAGTACCGCTCACTGACAGCACTCATTTGATTTTATATAAACTTGCCCTTTGAGGCTAAAGCAATATGACTAATTTTCAGTGTGAAAATAAAATATACAAATTGTTCTTAGAGTTATTTCTAAACAGAACTGACATCAGAATCATAGGAATCATCAGAATCATCTATTTTGAAAAAATCAGACTCATATAATGAATTTTCTGCCAACAACTGTTCAAGAACAATGTTAATATCATAGGTGCAAATCCTAAATTTTCTAGCAGTTGACATTATTGTTGATCGTGAATTACCATATTTTGTACATGAAAATACCACTACAAAAAACAGGATGCTATAAATAGAATGATGTCCTTTGTTTCCAGAGCCAATGTCCTAATCAAATGCAAAAATAATAATAAAAGTAAGATGTTTCGTGGCAAAGTTATCTCAGGGTAAATGCTGCAGCTGCAAGCACTGCTGGTGAGTATTCTTGGGGCAAAAGGCAAATGGGTTAAAGAATAATAAAGGGTTGACAGCAACAATGCTTTCCAGGAAGCAGTCTAGGCACAGCTTTAGATAACCCAGCCCCTCCAATTTGGGACATGTACTAAGGAGTGACAAGACTGGTTAGACACAAACTATCTCAGCTCACAGAAGGTATTTTGTGGGTTCTTTCATTTTTTTTTATACTGAACTAAACATTTGGCTCCTTCAGGAATAAGGAACTATTTTATTCTGTGGTGCAAAGGCATATTATCAATTCTGGTTATTTCTTAGATAATAAATTATTTTAACAAATGAGACACACATATTTGGTTCTGGAATACAGT
This sequence comes from Callithrix jacchus, assembly GCF_049354715.1. NCBI lineage: Eukaryota > Metazoa > Chordata > Mammalia > Primates > Cebidae > Callithrix > Callithrix jacchus. The sequence goes on along the minus strand of NC_133504.1, from coordinate 66,237,538 downwards.
CCTTGACAAGAGTTGGACCTATTTTAAATCTTATATGGTCAGCGCTCCATATCTACAGCAAATTGATTTAAGGACAGCTGCAGATGCTAAAATCTATACATGCACAATTCATATATAAAATGTCTTACTACAGTTGTTCATGAAGGAAGCCACACCTATTTACAGTTCAAATGTTAAGCTATAAATTTCTCTCCATGTACTGCTTTGTCTGCATTTCATTGTGATATGTGTGTTTTTATCTTCAGTCAACTCGAGATAGACTTTACAGATTTCATTTGCCATTTACTTTTGAACATGACTTGAATTGTATTTTTCATTTCCTGACGTCTGGAACTTTTCACCGGTGGTTTTTTTCACTTCTATATTAATTCCATCATGGTTACAGTATACACACTGCAATTTTTTTATTATGTTTAAACTCATGATGTGTTTTATGCTTCAATTTATGGCCTATACTATTCTACGTGTAATTAAAGAGGATCTGTAGTCTACATTTGCTGATATAATGTTGTATAAATGTTAAATAGAAAATGTTGACAAATAGTGTTTTTGAATACCTGTATTATTATTAATTTCCTATAAACATGTTCTACCAGTTGGTGAGGAAAGCATTGTGAATTATAAAAATGTAATTGTGGATTTTTCTGTTTCTTCTTTTAATTTTTCAGGTTTGCATTTTTGTCTGTTATTCACGTATGATGAAAATATCATTACGTGCCTACATGTTTAAAACAGTTAATACTTTTGATGAATTGCTTTATTTATTAAGTTAAAATTTACATTATCAATTATAAAATGTTCCCTTTTATACCTGTCATGTTTGTTGCTCTGAATTTGGTTTTGCATAATATTAATATAGCCATGTTGCTTTTAACATTTTTGTGCTGAAATGAGTCATCTTTTTTATTTTTTACTTTTAACTTATATCTCTATATTTAGTTTTTACCTTGTAGGTAATATAAAGTTGGGTATGTTTGTTTCTAATTGACAATCTCAACATATTTTTGGAGTCGCAGACCATTTACATTTAGTATGGTTGGTTTCAACCATTATACAGCAAATTTTTATTATTTGTTCCATTTCTTGATTTTTATTTTCTCTGTCTCTGTCTTCTTCTAGAATTACTGTTTGTCTCTGCAAATTCTTTAGTTTTATTACTTTGTTTTTCATAGTTGCTGTCAGGTTTTGCATATGCATCATTAACTTATCATAGTTTAAAGTAATATTGCATTGCCTTACAGCCTTATACTTTCTTTTCTTCCTCCACGTCCTTTATACCACTACTGTCATGCATATTTTATATTTTTATATTTTATAAATTCAACAGAAAATTGTTATTTTATATTTTATCAATTCAACAGAAAATTATTTTTGCCTTAATCAGTCCAAATTTATGAGGAAAGGTAAATATTTTATGTTCAACCACATATTTGCCATTTTAGTCCTCTTCATTTGTATGTATCCAAGTGCTCATATAAATTATATGTTTTTATCTAATCACTTTTATCATTTCTTGTATTAAAACTCTTACAAAAATGGTTTTAGCTTTTATCTAATATATATATATATATTATTTTTAAAGATTTTATCTCAATATAGATTATAGCTAGACTTTTTCTTTGGTAAGATTCTATTGAATTCTGACAGTTTCTGATGAGAAATATGTGCTCTTATTTTTATTCTATATATAATTTGTATTTGTTTTTTGGGGGGTGTTTCAAATGTGTTTCCTTTTATGATTTAAGAAATTACTTCCTTGTGAAGTTTCTTTATTTTCAATTTTTGGTGTTTATCAAGATTGGCATTGTTTTATAGATATATATTTTCTAATAAATGTGTAAAATTTTGTCCATATTTGTTTAAATACTTTTCTGCCCTGTGCATTTCCCCTTAAAATGATATTTGACATATGTTTGACTACTTGGGATAGATTCCTAGGTCACTATGTATTCATTGGTTCATTCTTTTTCTCTGGGTTTTAGTTTGGATTGATTATATTGTCATTGTCTTCAAACTCATTTTTTTCCCTTGTGCATTATCTAATATTACCATTAAGTCTATTTACTAAAATATTATTTTCATATATGTATTTTTTTCCAGCAATTCCAGTTGTTTCTTTTCTTTCACTGCTCATCTTTTTTCTTTGTTTTATTTAGGTTTTTAAAAATATATTGAGCACATTTATAATACATACTTCAAAGTTCCTGCCTGCTTTTTTTCACCATGTTTGATATTTTACGGTCTACTTCTATTAACAGATTCTTCTGCTTATAAGTTAAATATTACTGCTCCTTCACGTATCTAGTAATTTTCGTATGCCAAGTATGATTTTTTTCATTGTCAAATGCTAGATGTGTTTACTCTATTTATGTATTGTTAGAGATTTAATATCTGCCACAGAGTCAGTTATTTGCAAACAACTCATTAACTTGATCCTTTCAAGCTTATATTTATACATTGCTTTATTTTCTGTTGCTGTATAACAGACTTCTCTGAAATGTAGTGGCCTGCTCTGCCTATGAAGTAGCCATTCATTTATCCCTTTACCTTCCTAATAAACTTGCTTTCACTTGAAAAATTAAAAGTGCTGTAAAATTAGTTTTATTATGTTAATTGCTTCTGTTGGCTAGAAATTCAGAAATGATTCAGTTTTGCATTTATTATTTGAAGTTACTCACACAATCTTTGCAGATGTTGCTTAGGGTTACATTCTTTTGAGGAGTTTTTTTAGTTGGACATCCCAGATACATCATTCATATGGCTGGCATTCTGTTGGGGAATCAACTGAGATTGATACTTGAGCTGTCTAGATGTGGCTTCTTCAGTATGCAGGTCCCAAATTAGTCAAAATTCTTATATGATGTCTAGGGTTGCCCCAGAATATATATACCAAGGGAACAAGGGGTTTTTTCATCATATCTGCTACATTTTTGGTATAAGTAAGTTACGAAGGCTATATTATATTGATTACAGAAAAGCTTTTAAGGTGGGCATAGTCCCCATCTTCAAGTAGGAAGAAATGTCAAAGAATTTGCAGGTTTTCAAAAAGCTATCACACATTTTAATAAGGTAGGCATTTTTCTTGAAAAAATTTAGTCTTACTAGTTAGATGTAAGTCTTCGGATGTCTATACAGAATTGTACAAGTGTTCAGTCTGATCTTCTTATTCTGGTCACATAGAAATCAAATGTCTTCAATCTTTGTGTTAACTCTGAGGATCGTTCATTGTATAATTGCCTGGCAGTTGTCTGAGCTCATGGAATTTTACCCTATGCATGTAGAGACTAGTATTTAGAAAACAATACTTTTCAGTTTTGTTTCAGTTACTTTGGTTTCTCCAAATCATTGTATCACTCTCCTCAACTGAACAAGAGGACCATTCTCTGCTTGTGTCCCTCCTCCCTGCATTGCGGTATAGAGTGTTTTTCCAGCTGAAAGCCGGGGAAATGATAGGGCTTACCTTGTTTGTTTTTCTTTTCTCAAAAGTCACATCTTGTGCTGCCTGTTGTCAAACAACTGAATCTTTTTCTCATATATTTTGTCCAGTATTCTAGTTTTTAATATAATGAGAAGACAAGTCTCAAATCTTATTTTTGATAAATATACAAATAATTACAATTTCGTTAAGTTCTTAAGTAACTCAGTTTTTTTTTGAATGAATAATTTTACTCCATATTTTTTAGTTCATGTAATTATTCTAAAGTTACCCAATGGGCTGGAATGAGATTGTCAATGGTATTTACTAATAATCCTTTCTATTTATGTGAAGTCAGCGGTAATGCCACCTCTTTTACTTCTAATTCTAGTATTTTGAGTCATATTTCTATTTTTCTTGGTCAAAACCTTTTGTCACTTTTGTTCATGATCAAAGGTCTGTCTTTTTTCATCTTTTCAGTTTTTTGTTTCAGCAAGTTTTATCTTCTTTTCTAGTACCTATTTTAATAATTTCTGAGCTAATCTTTAATATTTGCATTGTTATTTTTAAGTTCAGTTTTCTCTTCTCATTCCATTGAGATTTTGTGGATGTTTCTGTTATTAAGATCTTTCTCCTTTACTAACACACACATTTACAGCTATTGTGTGTTTTTCTCTCTAAGCATGCTTTAGCTACATCTTACTAATTTTTGTATCTTGTGTCTTCATTTTTATTAATTTGAAGTTTTTTTTATTCTTTTTTTTTTATTTTTTCTTGACCCACAGGTTGTTTAAGAGGATGTTGTTCACCATGTTTGTGATCTTCTCAATTTTTTTATATTTCCTAGTTCTAATTTCTTTCCATCGCAGTCAGAGAGCATACTTTGGATTATTTCTACCCATTGAAATGTCCTTAGGTTGCGCCTTTTTTTAATGGCTTTAACATATAGTATATAACATATAGTACATCCTGGAACATGTTCATGACACATGAGAAGAATGTATATTCTTTTGTTGTTGTCTGGAGTTTCCCTAAATGTCTGTTAAGTTCATACTGTTGGCTCACAGTGTGGTTTAGGACTCCTGTTTAATATTTGATCTTCTGTCTAGTTCTTAAATGCATTATTGAAAGTGGGTTATTAGTGTCTCTGACACTTTCATTGAATTGTCTGTTTCTCCCTTCATTTTGTCAATTTTTGATCATGTATTTTTATGTTCTGTTGATAGGCACATATATGTTTATAATTTTACCTTCCTGATGGGTTGACTATTTTATAATTATGAAATGTTCCTCTTCATTACTAAAAACTGTTTTTTGTTGTTGTTTCACATCTATTTTGTGTAACATTAGCTATGTAACCCATTCAGGTTTCTTGTGATTGTGATTTGTCTGATATATATTTCCATTTCTTAATTCCTTAATTTTTATTTTTGTATCTTTAAATCTAATGTGTGTCTCTGTAGACAATGTAGAATGAATCGTATTGTTTTACCAAATCTGACAATCTATTGACTTTTGATTGATTTGATCAATTCACATATGAAGAAATTGTTGATGAAGTTGGATTTATGTCATTTCACTTTTTTTTCTGTGTCTCACGTCCATTATATATTTTCTAATGTAGCATTTCAATGTATTTTCACTATATTTTGATTTTTACTGATTACTGTAGGGTTTACCCTATGCACCTTAATTTTTGAAACTATTGTTATAAATACTGCATTTTAACATTTCAAACCCATATTATATTGTTATGATTATTATTGCCCATGTGAAGTCTCTACCTTAGCCTGATAGAGCTTTGCTTTCACATATATTCTTTATGTTGTTTTGTCATATACATTACACTTATACTACATTTCTATATGTTATAGGCCCACATTAAATTGTGTACATATTATTTGATACAAGGGATGTTTAAAACATTCATTAGAAATATATAAATATGAATGTATACTGTCTTATAACTTAACAATCACCTTTACTGTTGCTTTTTTCATGTGGATTGAAATTATAGACTAGGGTCATTTGTTTTGATCTTGAAAAATTTCTTTCTCTATTTCTGTTAAGGTAGATTTGTTAACAACAATGTTTTTAGTTTTTATCTGTCTTAAAATCTTTATTTTATCTTCACATTTGAAAATTAGCTTTACTAGAAATGAAATTCTTGGCTGACAGTTTTTTTTTCTTTGGGCATTTCAAATAAGTTATTTACCTGCTATTCTACATGGTTTCTGCAGGAATGTCAGCTACTAATCTTTTCGGAGTTCTCTTGTAATTAATGAGTAACCTTACTCTGGTTGCTTTCTAGATTTTCTCCTTGCCTCTGACTTTAAGCATATTTACCAGAAAGTGTTTGTGGATTTCACTGTGTTTTTCTTACTTGAAGTTTGTTAGATTTTCTGAATGCGTAAGCTATTTGGAAATTTTCAATCTATTTAGAAATTTTTCTGCTATTATGTCCTCAAGTACTTTTTCTGTTTTTTTTTTTTTTTCTCACTCTCTACTACTCAACTTATACCTATGTTGATGCTCGTACAATTTCTCTAAAATGGCTTAATTTTTTTCTCACTCATTTTTATAAATTCCATCTTTGTTTTAAATAATGCCTATTTATATTTAAGTTTGCTAATTATTGCTTCTTCCAGTTCAAATCCACTGTTGAGTTCTAGAGAATTTTGTATTTCGGTAATTTAATTTTTAACTTTGAAATTTTCATTTGGTTCTTTTTTTTACAATGTCTATCTCTTAATAAATATTCATTATTAATGTGACATCATATCTTTTTTGTCTTTTTAAATTTTGACTTTCAAATTCTGTTAACATAATTATGACTGCCATTTTTAATTATTTCTGTGTTAAATATGACATTTGGTTATCCTCATAGAAAGTTTGTGTTGCTTTCTTTATTACATTGTATGGGTCACAATTTTCTATTATCTTGCATTTCTTATAATTTTTTTGTTGGAAACAGGACATTTTACATAATATAACTGCATAAGAGAGTGGTTAATAGTTCAGGGCTTCTTTGTATTATTTTGTTTTTTACTTTTTAATAACTGCCCAGATTATTTTAGTGAAGTTTATTTTCCAATGTTTTTAAGTCTCTGATATTTCTTCTCTGCTAGGCACAGTTTGGGATTTCTAAGATGACAGTAGTACTGCTAGTATTCTATTTTTCTTATCCTGACCATAGGCAGATGTTAAAATCTTGTAATTGCTAGCTGATTGCTCTATTGCTTTTCACTGTGTCCTCAGCATGTGTTTTTCTACAAATTAATATAAACAAACAGTGGCTCATTACAAAAAAAAATGGTTTTAATTGTATTAGTCTGTTTTCACACCTATAAAGACATAACTAAGACTCAGATATAGACATGGCCAAGATAAAGGTAATAAAGACATAACAAAGGAGGTGGAACTGTCCAAGATTGTGGGAGCCCACGCTTTGCATCAGCATGACCTGGTGTCAGACATGGAGTTGAAGGAGATTATTTTGGAGCTTTAAGATTTAATGGTTGCCCCACTGGATTTCAGACTTGACTGAGTCCTGTAGCCCATTTGTTTTGGCCAATTTGTCCCATTTCGAATGGGAACATTAATCTAATACATGTATTCCCATTGTATCTTGGAAGGAAGGAACTTGCTGTTGATTTTACAGGCTCATAGGAGAAAGGAACTTGCCTTGTCTCAAGACTTTGAACTGTGGACTTTTGAGTTAATGCTGAAATGAGTTAAGACTTTGGGGAAGTGTTGAGAAGGCATGATTGGGGCCGGGCGCCGTGGCTCAAGCCTGTAATCCCAGCACTTTGGGAGGCCGAGGTGGGTGGATCACGAGGTCAGGAGATCGAGACCATCCTGGTCAACATGGTGAAACCCCATCTCTACTAAAAATACAAAAAATTAGCTGGGCATGGTGGTGCATGCCTGTAATCCCAGCTACTCAGGAGGCTGAGGGAGGAGAATTGCCTGAACCCAGGAGGCGGAGGTTGCGGTGAGCCGAGATCATGCCATTGCACTCCAGCCTGGGTAACAAGAGCGAAACTCCGTCTCAAAAAAAAAAAAAAAAGGCATGATTGTTTTTTAAATGTTAGTATTTTAGATTTGGGAGGGACCCAAGGCAGAATGATATGGTTTGGCTTTGTGTCCCCATCCATATCTCATCTAGAATTGTAATCCTCACATGTCAAGGGAGACAGGTGATTGGATCCTGGGGAGAGTTTCTTGCATGCTGGTTCTAGTGATAATGAGTGAGTCCTCTTGAAATCTTATGGTTTTATAAGGCAGTTTTCCCTCCTTTTGAATTGTTTTCATGGGATAATTCCTTACATTACAAATATAAAACAACATGTCATTGCCATTATGTAAACAATAATTTACCAATAATTGTAATTCTAATTTCATCCTAATTTTTCTTGTATTATATATCTAGCAAAAATGTCAGATAGCTCTTGTGTCAGATTACAAGTTGTCAAGTTTACCTAGAGGGTTACTATATCATTAATACTAGATAAATTATATCATTAATACTAGTAATTTTCCACTATAATATACATGTATGTATGTGTATTCACATACATATGTGTAAAATTTGAGGTACATTGATATACATTCAGAAAAACAATTCTGAAATAGTAAAACAGATAATTCTTACATAGTAGCTTTGATGAGCATGGGTCATAAAATTGGTTTTTGCAAAACTAGATTGCCAAATATTATGATTACTCAAAGTAATGCAAGAATTGGTATGTTTTTCAATGCTGTATATTTACTTTAACTTATATAACATGTCTAAATTTGTAAAGAAATCAGCAAGACTGTAAAAACCGAATGTTCTTTTGTGACAAGTAACCTCATAAATGAACTAAAAAATATTGCAACTGCTCATGTCTCAGAAGTCAAGGCAACAGCAGCTCAGCTGGTTTTGCAAACACTAAGAGCTTTGCAGCTGAGAGCTTGTTTACATTTTTCTCTTGACCATATATTCTGAAGCTCACCTTAACCACTTATTTAACTTATTGTTAGGTAATCATGCATTCTCTCTTGTATCTGATTATTATGTAATATATTCAATTGAAAGGAACTCTATCAGATAAATATGCTGCTACTTCTTGGCAGCTTTCCTTCATTGAACACATATTTATTTGGTAGCTACTTTCTCTCATTCAGCGTATATTTACTTAGTAGCTACCATGTGAGCTGTGCTAGACCAGTACTTGCAAAACAACTGTAATCTGTACTCTGTCTCGGTGTACGTTGATATAAGTATTCCTAAGTTATATAATATATTATCTCATATTAATATATTTAAGCTATAAATGAATGTGTTTCCAATATAATGGAACCAGAGGTAGCTGTCAGATTAAATAGTATTGCTTGAGTTACCATCCCAAGTTGAGTCAGTTTAACTTCACCTCTAACTCTATGCTAGAATAGACAGAACATTTCATCACCCAAACGAGCATTTGCATATTAGAATTAGTGTCAAACAATGTTTACATTCTCTCTCTATGGATTTGCATCCTCAAGACATTTCATCTAAATGGAAATAACTAATAGGTTTTTTGGATCTAAAAGATGAATAAGACAGTGTCTCTGCCATGTACTATCTCATAATCAATTGGCAAGGCAGCCATTATCGCATAAATGGAATTGTTACTTTGATGAAGATATAGGGATCTAAGGGAAAAGAGAAAAGAGGTGCAACACGAATAGGAAATCTAAGTTGGGTTCCTCAAATCAGGCAATCTTGATAGATGGTTGAGCATAAAAGAAGTAGAAGATGGGCTGGGCTTGGTGGCTCAAGCCTGTAATCCCAGCACTTTGGGAGGCCGAGGCGGGGGGATCACGAGGTCAAGAGATCGAGACCATCCTGGTCAACAACATGGTGAAACCCCGTCTCTACTAAAAATACAAAAAATTAGCTGGGCATGGTGGCGCATGCCTGTAATCCCAGCTACTCAGGAGGCTGAGGCAGGAGAATTGCCTGAACCCAAGAGGCAGAGGTTGCGGTGAGCCGAGATTTCACCACTGCACTCCAGCCTGGGTAACAAGAGTGAAACTCCATCTCAAAAAAAAAAAAAAAAAAAAAAAAAAGAAGAAGTAGAAGATGGAAACAGGGCTTAAAGTAAGGGGGAAGTACTGGGTTATTTCTTACTCATGATGCTTTGCTATTTTGATGGACTTCATAATATTATATAATTTAGTCATTTTCAAAAATACATATATTTATAAAATTAAAGTATTTGAATATATTAATTAAAAATGTTTAAAAACAATTATGGTATTTATTATTATAAGTGATGTGAGCTAAAGAATTATTCATGGCATTTTTCACTATCTTTAATAATTTTGAAGCAAAACCTTTCTTAAATGCCAGTCACATTGAAAGGGCTTTTCAAAAATACATATGGTAATTACTTTAAATTTTTTATGAAGCTACCAGTAATTTATTTAATGTAATTTTTCACACTAAATATATTAGAAATTGCTAAAAATTGTAATTGACTTTTTTCTGTAGACCTATAGTAGTTGTAATTAAGAAAACTCTCTCCTTGTAACCCAAAACAAAATATGTTTCATGGAGAATGTTTTTATAGCTATCTTTTTGACATGTATATGTTTTAGTTTTTATTTTAAGAACTTATCTTCAACAACTACTTTTATAATACAAAAATCCACAATCAAGAAATATTGAAAGACTTGATTCACAATTATATATTATACATATGCATACACATGTGTATAAAATTAGAGTACATTTAAAATATACATATTTCATATGTTACATATTAAATATAAACATTTCAAAATAGCAAGTCCATCTAAAGACTTTCTTTTTGTGAGGCAGTGTCCCTTTTTCACCGAGGCCAGAGTTCAGTGGTATGATCTCGGATCACCACAGCTTCCACTTCCCGGGTCCAAGTGATTCTCCTTCCTCAGCCTCCTGAGTAGCTTGGATTACAGGTGCACAATACCATACTGGCTAATTTATTTTACTTTATTTTTTATTTTTAGTAGAGATGGGGTTTCACCCTGTGGGACAGGCTTGTCTCGAACTTTCAACTTCACGTGATTCATCCGTCTCAGCCTCTCAAAGGGCTAGGATCCATCTAAAGACTTTTGAAACAAGTTAATATATTCCAAACAGCAATTATGAAATTTCTAAATTAAACCATATGCACCATTTAAGCTCTCATTAATTAATTCGCTCAGTCTCTGGTTTTCACATATTTAATATATTCTTTTTTGCAAGTTTTATTTTCAAAGATTGTATTTCGTTAAAAACTTTAAAACTTGAAGTTATTCCATGTTCCATTAAATATTTTAATTTTTATTTTAAACATAGACAAAGTTCAATCACAATTTATATGACTAAGTTACATAAGTTCATTATCATAATAGGATATATCTAGTATCTTTAAGGTAGTACTTCAAATACTCATATATTTCTAAAAGTTGATTTATGATAAATGACATCTTGTAGCATTCTTGTTTTCGATGTGATTTGGCCAAAAAATGATTATTTGTTTGACTCAATTTTGCATGGACACACATTGCCTTATCTATCCTAATTTTTAGAATACGTCAATGTGGACATTGGTACAATTGTAAGCTATTCGTATACTCTAGCCAGTCTCATAGGTATTTTTACTTTTGTAAGAACACTTCAATTCTTTTTAACCAGGGTGCTATGCTTCATTAAAGTAGATTTTCAGTAAAAAAGCCAGTAATTTTATTGTCGATATTGAGTATATTAACATAAGTTCTTTAGTTCTAGCTAACGTAAAAGAAAACTATGCACTGAAAATGAATGAAGTTAATTCAGAACAACAGTAATTTGTTTAAAAGAAGATGTATGGTTCTGAGGAACGTGTAAAAGTCCATATTGAACCTTCTGTAATTATTTGTCTTCAGATTGACTCTTTCTGAAAGAACTATGAAGTTTTGAGGTACATGATGATTTTTTAGAGCAAATTTGTGTATTGCCTTTTTCACCATCAAGTTTCCCTGAAAATCAAATATTCACTTTCTAATTAAATGTGAATTTTTATTTTTGTGCACCTTTCAGATAAAGAAAATTATTGTAAAAATATTATTAAGCAACAAAATGTGATGACAAGGTTAGGAGTGTGAAATTCTTCTTCCATAGCCATCCAACACTGAAAGAAGTTAGCTATTTTTGACTGTTTCTCTCCAAGTACATTTTGTCTTGTTAGTGAATGCCCTCTATGGCACCTGGGAAATTGAGTTGTTGGATATGCTGTTCAATGTTTCATGTACGGTTTAAATCTAGGAAAGAACTAAATATATCTCCTATTCTCATTTTGGGTAAATGGGAAGGCATAGATGGTAACAAGTATTTAATAAATAATTTAAATCATTAGATATTTTAGCAGAGTGCAGTGGCTCATGCCTATAATGTTAATGATTTGGAAGGCTGAGGCAGGAGGATTGCTTGAGCCCAGGAGTTCAAGGCTACAGTTAGCAATGATTGCATCACAGAATGAGACCCTATCTCAAAAAAGACAACTTGACCATGAATTCTTTAAACTATTACATTTCTAAAGCTAAACTCAGATACTAGATAAATAATCTACATACTCAGTACTCTTGATTTGGATTTGATCACACATTGTTTTTGACATGCCCTGAAGTGTTTCTAGGTTGCTTCTGAATAAAAATTCATAAGGATGTTGAGGAAAAAATAAAATCCACGGTAAAATAATTATATTATTTATATAAGCAAAGTCTTCTATATGTATTTTATTTCAGGATTTCTTAAAATCTCTAAATCTAACATCACATTCTAATTTTTGTTAGGGAGATACGATATACAAAAAAATCCTTCTTTTGTGAAATATAAGAATGAGTATTCCACTGAAGATAGCTTAAAAATACTTGAATGAGATCTAGAAAAAGCAAAAGCTAGCCCACATTGTTATACATCAAACAGATTTTTAGTAGAAATCAAACTGATTTCTATTGCTACAATCTATAACTATGGTTCTATATGTTTTAGATGATTAATAATCAAATTAAATTATTACTCTTCTTTTTTATAAAGTTGTAAATTTCGTTTAAATAAATATATCAAGAATACTAAAAAATTCAAGTGCATGCACTTACAGCAGTTTACAAACCTGTTAACCTTATTGTGTGGCTACAAGGTGATAATAATTAAATCAGAACCCAGATGCATTTTTATAATCATTTACACTGTTTTTCCAATACAGAAGAGATACTGTCAACATAAATAATAGAGAGGGACTCTCTAAAAGAAAATAATATTTACTTGGGAACAATGCATTGCAATGATAATATGCATGCCACAGTAAACTGTGTTTTGCTTTTTTTATTATTATACTTTAAGTTCTGGGGTTCATGTGCAGATCATGCAGGTTTGTTACATAGGTATATACATGCCATGATGGTGGTTTGCTGTGTTTTATATTCCGAGAGATAAAGATAAAAGCTTTAAAAGAAAAAAAAATAGAAAGATTAAATCATTGTTTTGAGATAACTATCCTGGCTACAGGCATAAATAACAAGGGTGATGTCAGTCTGAGTTTGGACAGCAGTTACCAGGCAGATGTCCTCACAGAAGTATTTTTTTGTGTAAGGTGATGATGGCGTTTGTCAAGTTTGTGTTTTTTTTGTCCGTTGTGACAATTTTTGGTATCAGGCATTTATGCATGAGAACACTTTTTTCATAGCTTTCCCATACTCTATTTCTCATAGTTCTTTTTTCTTTTATAATTTGAAACGCAAGTTACTCCATTTTTACTTTAACAACTGTCACATTTTTTCTTTGATCCTTGATAAAGATCTTTTTCTAAAAGCATGACTAATCAATCATCTTGTAGTTACGTTTTGATGTTATTCAGTGCCAAGGATTCACATGGCCCAGGTTATTGATCTGCTCCCATATTGGAGAGATTAAATGGTATCTAGGAGTCAGCATCGAAATCCTTTCAGCCACCTTTGAGCAACAAGGAAGGTTTGAAGGCTTGAGTATCACTTATCATTTGACAATGTTTCCTATAAAATTTACTAAATAACCCTACTTGTTTAATATCTCTCAATTTGAGAGAGGATATTTTATTTTATTTATTTATTTTATATACATTTTATTGCATTTTAGGTTTTGAGGTACATGTGAAGAACATGCAAGATTGTTGCATAGGTACATACATAGCAAAGTGGTTTGCTGCCTTCCTCCCCATCACCTATATCTAGCATTTCTCCCCATGTTATCCCTCCATAAGTCCCCACCCCCCACTGTGTCCCCCCTTAGTTCCCCCCCAACAGACCCCAGTGTGTGATGCTCCCTTCCCTGTGTCCGTGTGTTCTCATTGTTCAACACCTGCCTATGAGTGAGAACATGTGGTGTTTGATTTTCTGTTCTTGTGTCAGTTTTCTGAGAATGATGGTTTCCAGGTTCATCCATGTCCCTATAAAGAACAAGAACTAATTTTAAAGCTTTCCAGGGTCCAACTAAAAAATCTCAAAGTTTATTTTAAGTCAGAAAGAAAATTCGGAATTTTGACCATAGGACGGCCTGCCAAAGATGCCAATCCTCTGATAGCACTCTTCAACTCTCTACTTTGTCCTGTACTTGTTCTATATTTTCTCTTTCTTAAATCAGCAGACATTTTCCTTTATGATAAAAAACAACCACATAATATTAATTTATACAAAATTATTCCCTTTTTAAAATTTTTCTTACCAATTTTTATTTTCTAATTACTGCTATATTTTCATCATGTTTTAATTTTCTTCTTAAATCTATATTCTGAAAGACTTTAACCTTTAAATTGTAAAATATTATTTTTCACCAAAAAGAAATCCTTTTTATGCCTTTTAAATATTTTTTACAGTCACAAGCACACATCTTTAGATACACATCATTTATATTTATATATTTATATTCACATTTTACCTTTCAGCAACCTTAATTTTTAAAAAGCAATTTGAACTGTGGCAATTATCAGTTTGTATAGATGAGATCGTTTTATAATTTTAGAAACATATTTCCTCATGATATAATTTTTATGTGCTTTAATAGAACTTAATGTATTTATTTTTCGTATAATATTTGAGAAGCCAGGGACAAAGATTTTTATGTTCAACAATTTGTTTCAAGTTGTTATATTACTTGGAAACGACCCAGATATTTAATGAGTATCTATTATTTAATCTAACATAGCATAATTTTAAGTTTTCCAATTACATGAAAAGATAATTTATATGTTTATTTATTTATATTTACCTAATTTATTAATTTAATGATTTGTCTAGATTACTCATAAAATTGAGAAAAGTGTTTATTATTTCAAATTGTTTTGTTTTTCATCTTTGTAGGCTGTGATTACTAGTTGTTCATCCAATTAACCTTAAAGTTTATTATATGGGACTTTTGCTGAAGAGTCAGAAAATATAGCTGTTTTTATGAAATCCATATTTTATTAAATTATTCTTACTTATTAAAGCATTGCATGAAGCTTATTTTGTTTTCAAGTTGGATTTAGAGCAGGGTGTCCAATGTTTTGGCTTCCCTGGGCCACATTGGAAGAATTGTCTTGGGCCACACACAAACACATAAAATATGCTAAAACTAGTGATAGCTGATGAGCTAAAAGAAGAAAAACGCACACAAAAAAACTTTCTTTTTTGACTGTACATAGAGAGACGGTGGACGTTTTTGGGCTTCCTGGTTCATTTTTATAAGATTTTGCTGTTTGTTTGTTTTTTTAATTAAAAAAGTTTTGCGGGCCAGGCGTGGTGGCTCATGCCTGTAATCCCAGCACTTTGGGGGACCGAGGCGGGTGGTCACGAGATCAAGAGACCAAGACCATCTGGTCAACATGGTGAAACCCTGTCTCTACTACAAATACAAAAAATTAGCTGGGCATGGTGGTGCGTGCCTGTAATCCCAGCTACTCAGGAGGCTGAGGCAGGAGAATTGCCTGAACCCAGGAGGTGGAGGTTGCGGTGAGCTGAGATCACACCATTGCACTCCAGCCTGGATAACAAGAGCTAAACTCAGTCTCAAAAAAAAAAAAAAACTTTGCATCTTTTACTTATTTATTTTTACAATCAAAATGCTGTGCATTTCAATCAATTTGAAGCAGTGCATTTCCTCCCAATGCATTATCATACAACTTAGAATGAATGTAATGAACAGAGATGGTTCTTACCAAGCATACTCAACTTACTAAAAACCACTAATGGCAGAAGAGCTATGTTAAAGCAATAGGGGAAGAGATCAGATCTTTAAATAGAAGGCTTTTAGCAGACAAGAGTCACAAAGTAAGACAAGGACATGAACTGAGGGTAGAAAAGCACAGGTAAGAAGAAAACTTGGCCAGGTGCGGTGGCTCATACCTATAATCCCAGTACTTTGGGAGCCCAAGGCAAGGGGATCATCTGAGATCAGGCATTTGAGATCAGCCTTGCCAACAGGGAAACCCCGTCTCTACTAAAAATACAAAAATTAGCCTGGCATATGGCATGCACCTGTAATCCCAGGTTCCAGGGAGGCTGAGGCAGGAGAACTGCTTCAACTCAGAATGCAGAGGTTGTGGTGAGCCGAAATCTTGCCAGTGCTTTCCAGCATGGCATGTGATTCTCGTGTCTTAGGGTCTCAAGCAACTGGGATTGAAGGTGTGAGCCACCATGCCCAGCTATCTTTACATTTTTAGTAGAGATGGGGTTTCACTATACTGGCCAGGTTGGTCTTGAACTCCCGGCCTCAAGTGATCCACTCACCTTGGCCAAAAGAATTTTTATCTAATCAATGTAGTAAAACTGGATTAAATTGAAAACCTGAGCTCTGATTACTTTTACCAGAAAGGTCACTTCATCTTTTAGATATAACAGAAGCACACTTTCTTGCAGGAGTGAGAATCTTTAAGTGCATTCAAATGGTATGCATCTATATCATGGGTAATTTTTAGCTAATATATTTAGCTTTTACATTCACAAACTCTGTACTAATAAATAAAAATTTAGCCCTGCATTCTGTCATCCAATGAACACTATCTGCAAATCTGAGCTAGATTCTTTACAGCATTTGTAGCATTTGCACTTGCAGTTCGGTCTCTATAAATTTTTGTTTATTATGTTGTAAATGTATATAACACCTATTCATTAATAATCATGCATTTTAAATTATTTCCATAAATAACATATGTTAATGTATTTTCTGACTTGCCATTCCTGACAGCCTTGCTTACATCGTTGCTCTTTTCACACTTATAATACTTGTTAAATATTTCAAAAAAAGTATTAGCAATTAGGCTGTACTTAATAGTTTTTTGATCTTCTATTTTTAAATATGAATTAACATTTTGTGACAGGCAGCCTCTAAGATGGCCTTAATGATTCCTATCTGATAGGATTTGTGCCCTTGTGTAATAACATTCTCCTGCATGTGGGATGGTTCTAGTTACTTACTTCTAATAAATAGAATACCAAAAAAGGGATGACATATGGCTTCCTAGACTAGGCTATAAAAGACTGTGACTTCTGTCTTGCCAGCCCTCTCTCTGGCTCTAAAATTTGGCTTACCCTGATGAAGCAAGTTTCTGTGCTGTGACATGTCCTGTGGAGTGTTCGAGATAGCAACAATTAACTTGTGGCTTCTGTTTAACAGCTCAACAGAAACCAAGTTCTGCCAGTAATAACTGAGTGAGCTTAGAATTGGGTCCTGTTCCTGTCAAAACTTAAGATGATTGGGATTTAACTGACACTTTATGTGCAATCTTGTGAGAGACCTTTATACAGGGATTCAAGTAAGCAGTACCGAATATCAAGCCCAGAGAAACTGTGGGATAATAGTTGCCTGTTGCTTTCAGTCACTAAGCTTGGGGGCAATTTCTTATGCAACAATAGATAATCAATATATACTATATATATCCAAAAATATAACAATTTTGATTCTTAAGTCTATAAGTAAAGTAACACACCTCTTCTCAGAAATCACCCAAAGTCTTAATATAAAATTTTAAACAGAAAACAAACTGCATCTTCACACATTAGTGGGGACATCAATTTTTCTAATATACAATATGTGGGAAAATGCTACCAAATATATAGCTATTCAGAAAAAATTATAAAGAGAAGGCAAGAGAAAGTTGTCAGCAGCAATAAAGATTAAAAAATATAGCAAAGGACAATTTTCTAAAATAGCCAAAACTCTTACTGATTATGTCCAATGATAATTTTTACAGATTCCATAGGGTTGCAAAGAGCTCTTTTTTGACTCAGCTTGACAACAAAGTAGCAGATGTTACCAGCAAGTATTCGTCTTGCTTCAAGACGAATCAGTCAGGACTTATTTGTAAAGTGTGGCGTGTTGATGTGTCACAGTGGTAAAGAAAGAGTCAGCATTGAAAGAAGATTTGTAGCTGCCAATTTTAGTTAACCAGAAAGAAGTAAAGACTAAAGCAACCCACATAATTTAAAATCCCTGTATCACCATAAATTTCAAGGTGATTCAGGGAAAATTCCTTGTAATTTTTAATACAATTGATTACTATCCACAAATAACCTCCTAAAATGTTCTTCCAAAAAGAAATTATTTATCAAAAAATGTGAAATTTTAAACTACAAAAAAAGGCAAAACAAAACAGAGAAGGGATTTGAAGGAAGAGAGGAGGCAGATAAGTAAAAGACAAACAGCGCTCATCTGAATAAAAATTACTTTGCATAGTAATATACCCAGGCTACAAACCTGCCGATGCACCCCCTGGATCTAAAATAAAAGTCAAACACAAAACAAAAAAGAAATTAAAAGTGGAAAATATACAATTAGTCATGGGAGGACTCTTTCATATTGTAAGGTATACTTCTGGTTTCCAGCACAGCATGTAAGGACCTTAGAAGTTGCCCTTCATCTAACAGGTAAAAAGCTAATCTGAAAAAGTAGCAACTTTTCTTAAATCCATCAGAGAAGTTAGGACACTATAATGGTAGATACATGTTATTGTATATTTGTCAATACTCATTGAATGTACAGTATGAATATTTATATAAAATATAAACTTCAGGTTTATAATGATGTGTTAACATAAATATATTGGCAAATGCATCACTGTGTTGTGGGATGTTGATTTCGGAGGAGTTGGTGCCTCTGTGCAGCAGTGAGCATATGGGAATCCTAGTAGTTTCTGCTTAATTTTGCTGTGAATTAAAAATGGTACTAAAATATAAGAGTTGTCAATTAAAAGATAAAATAAAGTGGACAAGTCTTAGTCTATGATATGGTTTGGATCTGTGACCCTATGAAAATCTCATGTTGAGTTATATATAATCCCCGATATTGGAAGTTCGGCCTAGTAGTAAGTGATTGGATCACAGGGCCAGTTTCTCGTGGTTTAACAGTGTCCCTGATGGTGCTATCATTGCAATAGTGAGTTCTTGTGATATTGGATCATTTAAAGGTGGATAGCATCTACCCCCACTGTCTCTTGCTCCTGCTCCTGCTCCAGCCATGTAAGATATTCCTGCTTCCCCTTTTCCTTCCACAATGATGTTAAATTTCTTGAGGCCTCCCCATAAGTCAAGTAGATGCCAGCATTACGCTTCCTATACAGCCTGCAGAACCATGAGCCAATTAAACTTCTTTTCTTTGTAAATTACCTAGTCTCAGATACTTCTTCATAGCAGTGCCAGAACAGACCAATACAGTCTATAAAGATAAGTTAACAGATATGAGGATCTAATGGCTAAATTGCATAGTTTTAACATATAAACAATGAATGCATAAAATAAAGAGAATATTTGAAAAAACAGAATCACATTTATTCAGTAAGCGATAGGTGATTAGATGGGAAAATAGAAATAGGGAAGAGTTAGAGCATTTTCATTTTCAAGATTATATTTACTGGTTACCAAAAACAGACAAACATTAGAAAATAAAGAATAATTAACAGAATTATTACCAAGTGTAGCACAAAAATAGGATGTTGATCACAAAACCTGATTTACTCACATTAATATGTAAATGTATAGATATACCATTAATTGTGAGCTACCAAGTGGGAAGATGTTCCATTAAGACAATGAACCAAACCAAAAGGAACAATCATGTCTTTATTCACTTCCTGAAACAGGACATGCAGACGCAAAAGCAAAAGTTGTTGGTTTCCTTCTGTTCCATTTTTCTCAACAGACTGTCATTGGCCAAGGTTGGAAAACATGCAATATAGGTTTGGAAAATTGTCTCATTGCTAAAGACCCCCAAACGAAAGGCTTCTTCTTTATTACTTTTTCTCGATTTAGGAAGCTTTAAGGAGAAGAAGGGAACGTGTTAGAAATGGGTAATTCCTGAATCAAAGTAAGGTCAACGTGCCTCAGCCAAGTTCATAAAAAGAGACCTCAAAATGAAGGCACCTGGGATACGAGTGCAAATATGTATATGAGCATAGGTGACAGAGAGCAAAAGTGGTGTAAATAGTTGTCTATGCAGTCTCCTCCAGAAACTGTAATGTACTGACTGTGCAGCACATCTGGTCTGGGGAGGGCAGCCTGTCCCCATGAGGTCTACCTCATTTTAATATTTTATGGTTGGACATGAAAAAAATCATACATAGCATTTTGTCCTATAGTGGGACTCTTCCACTGGTAAACAGTGTGTAGCATTTTGTAAAATTAATAACATAATCTGAAAAGCAAAATACTATAGGAATATAAAAGATGAATAGCAATTTTTCACTTATTAGAGTCAAAATATATCATCTGTCACTACTATGTGTTTTACTAGTATGAATTAATGCCTAATAAGTTTGTGTACAATGGAGCCAGTCTATTCAAAAGGCTGATGAGAAACATGTTTATATCTGTATCTATCTATCTATATAGATATTTATCATTATGCTAGGATAATGTTGTACTTTACTATTTCTGATAATTTAGTCAAGATATTCTGAGCCTGGGAGAACAGGTCGGATACTATAAAATACAATGATTTCAAATTTTTAATTGTTTCTAGATAAAATGAATAAAATGCTTTATTCCTTAAGAACAAATTTCTTATCATCATTATAGGATGTGTGCAACTTATTGAATTGACAAGGCAATAACCTTTTAACAAAATAATATCTCTTAATTTCAGCATCCAGTATTAATCATTGGAGCACCCTATAGATAATTCTTTTTTTTTTTTTTTTTTTTTTTTGAGATGGAGTTTCGCTCTTGTTACCCAGGCTGGAGTGCACTGGCGTTATATCGGCTCACCGCAACCTCCGCCTCCTGGGTTCAGGCAATTCTCCTGCCTCAACCTCCCGAGTAGCTGGGATGACAGGCACGCGCCACCATGCCCAGCTAATTTTTGTATTTTTAGTAGAGACGGGGTTTCACCATGTTGACCAGGATGGTCTCGATCTCTTGACCTCATGATCCACCTGCCTCGGCCTCCCAAAGTGCTGGGATTACAGGCGTGAGCCACCGTGCCCGGCCCTAGATAATTCTTATTTTATTTTGTTTCTCTATGAACAGAATGACTGAAACATCAGAGTTTTGTTCCTTTCTTTTCATTTTCTCTCTTTAAAATACTGAATATGCATCGTCTTATAATTTCTGAAGGTTGGGCTTCAGGAGTATATTAATTAATAGTTGTGGCTCAGAGTCCCTTATGAGGCTGCATCAAGGTAAGGTCTGAGGCTACAGTGATCTGAAGACTTGTCCAGGGTTTAAGTATCCACTTCCATGATGGCTCAACTATTGGAAGAAAAGCTTAATTCTCAGTTACATGGCCCTCTCACTGGTGTTATTTGGATGTCCTTCAAGTGACTCAGAGAGTAAAATTTAGTTTTTGAAGTCACATACTCTTTTTTCTGCAATATGTTATTTGTTACACAGGTTAGCTACATTCAGTGTGGAAGGGAGCAATACATTATTGTGAATACCATGAGGCAGAGATGACTGGGGCCTTCTTAAAGCCTGGCTACCATAGGGAAGTGCTATCTTCTACTTTCTTATTTGGTTTATAAAATCTCCCAGATGCCCCCATGATCTCCTTTCCTGTTCCAGGTGGCTGAAAGGAAACGATCTCCAGAGTGACCTGTGACCGCACATGTTGAATGCGGTAGCACCTTCATTAGCTTGGGTCGTGAGCTTTGTCATTTTATTTATCAGTATTGTTATAATAGGTGTCAGAAAAATATGTATATAACCTAAAATTACTTTTTAAAATCATATAGCCTACTTATATCACAGTAGCCATTTTTATTCATTCCAAGACTCTGCATTTTGGCATTGTTTTAAACTTATTTTAGTGTAATATTTGACTTTTATTGGGCAAAATTATGTTTGATCATTGTGGGAAGTTAAGTTAGCAACTGTACAAAAGTGAGGAAGTAGGGTCATCTCCCGAGCCAAATGGAATCACTTGGTGCAAGGTAGGGTTGATTAAGAGGAATATACAAGTCTGAAAATGTAAATACCTTGGACTATGTATGTCAGATATCATATCAAATCCAGGAAATGTAATTAAATCAACAAAGCAAAGAAGTCAAAATAAATGTAGTGGATTTAGGTTGTTTCTTTTTGACCTCGCATGGTCAGGGTCAGACTATGGAAAGATTGTCAGTGGGTCATGAGCCTGTAGAATATGAGAGGTATCCTCGTAGGCATGGATAAGATATTGTCTAATCAAACAAGAATAATCCAGTGCCAGAGTTTGAGGAAGAAAATGGTATCAGAACTGACAGCACTGTCAAAAATGCAAGGCCAAACATCCAAGTCAAGACAGTCAATTTATGCTTCAATAAACTTCTCAGATGCAGACACAATGCAAACACATACAAAAGCCAAAACGAAAACTATAAATGTCTGTTTGAAAATGTAAAAGAGCAAAGCAAAATGGTAAGGAGGACAAAGGAAAGTATCAGAACGTATAAGGAGCACATGAAAAAGCATCTACCTCATTAATTTCCAAGAAATACAAAGTAAACCCTCATCTAGACAGCATTATGATAATAGCTAAAATTTAAAATACTGTCCATAACAAGTGCTAGAGAAGATGTGAAGCATTAGAGATTATTATGATCTACTGATTGGGGTTTTAAATTAGTATAATTTATGAGAAAATAAAAGTCAAGATTTTTTTTGAAGAACAAAATATGTGAAATAATTTAACATAAGATTTGAAGATTAATGATAGTTTTTTAGAAAAGATAGAAACTTTGTCAAAATATGCTAAATGCCATAATAAACATCCTCCAAAATTTCAGTAGGTTAACACTTTGGAATGATATGCCGTAGCAAAACTTTCTGCAATGAGAATATCATATATGTTAAACTAACTCAGCCTGAACTTGCCTCCGTACTTCAATATCTATAGTAACCTAATTTAGTATGTAAACAATTTGTATACCAATTTAAGATTATATTTTCTTTAGAGTGACAAATAGAATCACAGCAGCTAAGCTTTAGCAGATCACAACTGCCAGTCAATCAAATCACGTCTATAGAAAACAAATGCCTCAGCATACCATGACCAAATAAAGCAAATGTTAAGTTGTAACCAATCTAACTGACTGTATGTCGCTTCCTTTTTCTGTCTATAAATATTGCTTGCATGCATTGATGGGTGGAGCTTTCTGAACTTTTCCTTGTTCTGAATGCTGCCCAATTTGTGAATAATTCTTTGTTCAAGGAAACTCTGAGAAATTAAATTTGTCTAAAGTTTTACTTTTGACATATATATATGTCATACTGGACAGCATTTATATATATATATTCTGTCTAGTATGATAGCCACTTGGTAGCTATATTTAGCTATTGAGTACTTGAAATGTGGCTAGAGTGGTTGTGTAACTAAAATTTCAATATTATTTAATTTTAATTAACTTAAATTTAAATTTTAGTACCCAATGTGGCTAGTGGCTATTGTATAAGACAACACAGTGTTAGAAAATTATTTCCTACCCACCTAAAGCTTCAAAACAATTATTTGTCATCTGTGTTCCACATTATGATAAAGAGACCAGGCTCAATGGATCTTATGGTTATTCTACTCTTCAGAATCTGATATATTTTTAAATCAAGCCTCTTTATCTTGCACATAAACAGAGAAATAAAAGATCATACATGGGAACTTGTTTATGATCCAAAGCTCAGAATGGCACACATCACATCTTCTCACCATTCATTGGTCCGAACATTATTATACAACCATACTGTGTTATAAGAGAGACTGGGAAATTAGAGGTGAGTAATTTTGCCCAACAGAAAAATGAAATATGTCTTGGTAAGACATAGTAGTGTCTCTGACAGACAGTGTGGTATTAGGCAGTATAGCTTGAAAAATTGAAAACCAAAATCTGGAGTCAAATGTCTGGGTTCCAACTTGCTCTACCATGTACTGTGTGATTTTAGAAAAATTATTTAGAATCTCTGCCTCTCAACTGCTAAATGGATAATGAGTATAAGTTTATTCCTTTCCACTGTAGCCTGGTTAACTGGTAGGAGGTATAGCAAAAATAAAGGCATTTTCTAAATGTGTGAGTACATAGATATTTAGGTTAACAAAAACCTAAGTGGTTATAAAATTAAATGATTAAGCCTGTAGTTCCAGCTACTTGGGAAACTGAGGTGTAAGGATCATCTGAGTCTGGGAGACTGAGGCTGCAGTGAGCCCTGATGTTGTCAGTGCACTTCAGCTTATGTTATAGAGTAAAACCCTGCCTCAAAAAAAGAAAAGAAAAAGATTAAGTGGTTAAATATTTATAAAGTACTTAAAACAGCATCTGGTACATTTACCAAGTTAAATTACTATTTTTATTACTATTTTCGGTCTCATGATAGACAAACAAATGAGTAAGATTAGAGAACCCAGAACCAGAAGATAACATATGTGCAGAAACTTGTTAAATGACAAGTGTAAAATTAAATGTCAGTAGCTATTTTGAGACAATTTGTGATATATAAAGAGAAATAAATTCAGATTCATTCAACATGCCAAAAGTGAAATAAATTTAAGTGAGTTACAATAATCAATATAGAGACAAAACTCAATGTAAAATGTAAAAAGTGTAGACAATTTACTTGGTAAATAAAAAAGGTTTTCTTTGACATAAAGCAGAAACAAAAATTGTAGTATAAAGATTGATGAATTCAATTGCTATTTGACAAAATTAATTAAAATTGGGCAGGCTTACACTCTTCCTGGGGATTTTATTTCTATATATATTCTCTAGAAAAAGCCACAGAAAGACACAATAATCTAGATACACTTGTTTTCCATTGTAGCATAGCTTATAAGAGAAAAAATTCAAATAGCTTAAATGTCCATCAAGTTTTTGAATGAATATATGTTGAAATATCCATCCAATGGAATTCTGCTGAGGAGTTAAAATAAATCATCCAACACTTCTTATATTAATTAGAATCTAGGGAAGGTACTATGGACTGAAAGAAACAAAATTTAAGATGACATGTTAGGTAAGAATCATTTACAGTAAGATTTAGATATCCATAACAATATCAGATAATGTTTGCGTATAAGTGTATAAACATGCATGGGATACTGAACTCTTAATTCATTATAAAAACGGTTGGGGAAAGGGAGAAATGTCATGGGGTTTGGCATGATGAAGAGGGGCCTTCGAAGAATTAATAAAAATAATTTGAATAAGACACTACATGTTGTATAGATTAATAAGCCTGAACATATTATTATTTTCTACACATTTAAGTTAGCCTTCATCATAGAAATTGATTCAAGGCCAAAAGCAAGTACAAGAAATATTACATAAACAAATGAAATCATACAGTATTTGACTTTCCAAAGACCAACATCACCAACAGTGCAAAGTCTCCACTCCTCTTAAAATTCTACTCACTGAGCTCATTAGGACAGGAAAGTAAATGGAATTCTGATTCTCAAATTTCATTAGTATAAAATACGCTGTCTATCTATCTATCATCTAACTATTTGTCTTAAGTATTGTTTACTAGATATGTATATTCAAGAAAACCAGGTGTTAACCATAGACAAAAAAGTCAGAGACATGCTTTATAAAAAATATTATAATTTTAAAATCAAGTCTTTTATGTTAGGACTATGATTCATTTTAAATAATCCCTTAATGTTCATGACATTTTATTCATAACTGTTTGTATTCTATTTTAACTTTTATTATGACTTACTGAATCTCAATAGCATAGACTCCCAAGTATAAAGGCCACCTAAATAATGGCTCTCAAAACCATGTTTACTGAATACATTGTAATAGAAATCGTAAGTTACATAAAATAATCTAAAGGTCCTATCACTCATTTATAATTTCATTAATATCTTATCTAACCTCCACATTTAAAATATCTCGAATTGAAAATTCAAAATGCTTTCCTCCTTGTCAGTTTATATATACATATTGTGATCAAGGTAGCATCACCTTCAATCAAGAATATCTAAAAAAAATAGTAGTTTAATAAAACTTTGGAAAAAAGTAAAATAGGTATCCAAATAACTCTTAACGTTAATTAATTAAGGCAAATCTACATACTCCCTTACATGCATGCAAACAAAAACTTCTTTAATTTACTTTCAAGATTTTCCTTTTGAAACTTCTGCTGTTCTATTTTCCTAAGGGTTATTTCAAATTAATTGGTTATATTTTTAAACATGTGAAAAAGTAATAAAAGCAATAAGATGCATTTATTTATAGGATGTGTCTACATTACATGTCTAAATTTTTTGTTATTTATCTAATCTATATATCAGGATAAAATTAGGACATTAATTTATTATTTCTAACATTTGTAATATGCATATTTTACTAATCAAATTTCAGAATGTGTAAAAAAGAAGTACTATTTAACACAACAATGAGACAAAACATTGTTTTCGCAGCCCTCCAGAATTGCAGAAATCAGAACTCAACTGGTTTTACATTAGAGTAGAATATTTTAGGGAAATACATATTAGTCGACATAAATCTCTGATGAGTTCATTACAATCAGCAGTGTATATTCATGAAAATACAGTGTTACTGATGTGCTATGAATATAATGATAGAAAGAGGTATTTAGAATCCACCAGAGATTAATAATTTTTGAAAAATCGCTAATCACATAACTTTCAAACAGTAGTCTTTGAAGTTCAGATACTGATAATAGTGTATTTGTCAAAGAAGAAAGTCACATATACTGGTACTAAATAAGAGACTTAATCTCATTTGTTAGTGGAAATGCTTCTGTCTTCTTTTATAATCACTCTGTTTCTGAATGGTAAATAGACTGCTCAGATACACAAATTTGGAAAGGATAGCTAGGCATGCTTATCTTAGCTCATCTCTCTCTCTCTCTCTTTTTTTTTTTTTTTTTTTTGCAGTTAACTGCTTATAGACAGAGATTCTGCTTTGCTCTGCTCCAACAGGCAAATCCTCATTACATCAAGTGCCACTTTTTGAAGGTGGATACATATGTTTAATTCTGATATGTATTTAGCAAAACCATCTGGCTGCCTCATTAAGCTATGTCCTTCTACTTGATCTTTGTCAAAACTATATTTGACATTTTCATTTTTATGTTGACTCCTTTGGTATATTTCTCATATCTAAAGAACATGGTTGAAATTGAGAGATGCCATTTATTGAAGACCACCTCAGAGATTGCAACACTGCTTAGTCATAAAAATTGACCCCATCATTTTATAAAGTATAATTTCCTATTTTCTAAACTAATTTCTTAATTTATTTTACTAAGAAGTGACGAAAAATAGCTTTTATAATTATAACATCACTGATTTATCAGTTCTGTTACTAATATAATCTGTAAATATTTCTAAATGTATGGGAGGCAAGCATAAAATACCTTGGCCCAATAGAATGTTTGAGTACTGCTAGTTTTCTAATGATAATCTAAAACAGAGGTCAGGAAACTAGCCTGTGGGCTTGCCAGTTTCCTGCTTTTGCTGCTGATTCTTTTTTCTTTCTTTTTTTTTTTTACTTAGATTTTTGTTTTTAGGTTTTGGGGTACATTCACAGAACATGCAGGTTTGTTACATAGGTATCATGCCATGTAGGTTTTGGGGTACATTCACAGAACATGCAGGTTTGTTACATAGGTCCACTGCATCCGTCACCCTATCATCTACATAAGGTATGTCACCTAATGCTATTCATTCCCTACCCCCCACCCCCAGACAGACCCTGGTATGTGATGTTTCCCTCCCTGTGTCCATGTGTTCTCATTGTTCAACTCCCACTTATGAATGAGAACATGAAGTATTTGGTTTTCTGTTCTTGTGATAGTTTGCTGAGAATGATGGCTTCCATTTTCATCCATGTTCATGCAAAGGACATGAACTCATACTTTTTATGGCTGCATAGTATTCCATGGGGTATATGTGCCAGAATTTCTTTATCCAGTCTATCATTGATGGGCATTTGGGTTGATTCAAAGTCTTTGTTATTGTGAACAGTTGACAATAAATATACATGTGCATGTGTCTTTATAATAGAATGATTTATACTCCTTGGGTATATACCTAGTAATGGGATTGCTGGGTCAAATCATATTTTTGGTTCTATCTCCTTGAGGAATCACTACACTGTCTTCCACAATGGTTGAACTAATTTACACTCCCACCAACAGCATACTCACAAGGATCTATTGTCTCCATACTTATTAATGATCATCATTCTAACTGCTGTGAGATGGTATCTCATTGTGGTTTTGAGCTGCATTTCTCTAATGATCAGTGATGATGGGCTGAGCTTCTTTTCATAATGTGTTGGTTGCATATATGTCTCCTTTCGAGAAGTGTCTGTTTATATCCTTTGACCAATTTTTGATGGGGTTTTTTTTTTTATGGTAAATTTGTTTAAGTTCCTTGTAGATTCTGAATATTAGCCCTTTGTCAAATGGAAAGATTGCAAAAATTTAATCCCATTTTCTAGGTTGCCTGTTCACTCTAATGACAGTTTCTTTTGCTGAGAAGAAGTTCTTAAGTTTAATTAGATCCCATTTGTCTATTTTGGCTTTTGTTGCCGTTAATTTTGGTGTTTTAGTCCTGAAGTCTTTGCCCATGTTTATGTCTTTAATGGTATTGCCTAGTTTTCCTCCAGGTTTTTTATGGTTTTAGGTCTTATGTTTAATTATTTAATCCATCTTGAGTAAATTTTTGCATAAGTTTTAAGGAAGGAATCCAGTTTCAGTTTTCTGCATATGGCTAGCCAGTTTCCCCAGTACCATTATTAAATATGGAATCCTTTCCCCGTGATTATTTTTGTCAGTTTTGTCAAAGATCAGATGGTTGTAAACGTGTGGCATTATTTCTGAGGCCTCTATTCTGTTCCATTAATCTACATCTCTATTTTGGTACCCGTACCATGCGGTTTGGATTACTGTAGGCTTGAAGTATAGTTTGAAGTTAGGCAGCATGATGCCTCCAGCTTTTTTTTTTTTTTTTTTTTTTTGCTTAGGATTGTCTTGGCTACATGGTCTCTTTTTTGGTTTCATATGAAATTTAAAGTAATTTTTTCCAATCTGTGAAGAAAGTCAATGGTAGTTTTAAGGGGATAGCACTGAATCTATAATTACTTTGTGCAGTAAGGCCATTTTCATGATACTGATTCTTCCTAACCATGAGCATGGAATGTTTTCCATTTGTTTGTGTCCTCTCTTATTTCCTTGAGCAGTCGTTTGTATTCTCTTTGAAGAGGTCCTTCACATCCCTTGTAAGTTGTATTCCTATGTATTTTATTTTATTTGTAGCAATTGTGAATGTGAGGTCACTCATCATTTGGCTCTCTGTTTTTCTGTTGTTGGTGTATAGGAATGCCAGTGACTTTTGCATGTTGATTTTTTATCCTGATAATTTGTTGAAGTTGCCTATAGTTTAAGGAGATTTTGGTCTTCTAAATATACAATCATGTCATCTGGAAATAGAGATAATCTGACTTCCTCTTTTCCTAATTGAATGCCCTTTATTTCTTTCTCTTGCCTGATTGCCCTGGCCAGAGCTTCCAATACTATTTTGAATAGGAGTGGTGAAGGAGGGCATCCTTGTCTTGTGCCAGTTTTCAAAAGGAATGCTTTCAGTGTTTGCCCATTCAGCATGATATTGGCTATGGGTTTGTCACAAATTGCTCTTTTTATTTTGAGATACATTCCATCAATACCTAGTTTATTGAGAGTATTAGCATGAAAGGCTGTTGAATGTTGTTGAAGCCCTTATCTGTGTCTACTAAGGTAATAATGTGGTTTTTGTCTTTGGTTCTACTTGATGGATTACATTTATTGATTTCCATATATTGAACCAGCCTTGCATCCCAGGGATGACAGTGACTTGGATCATGGTGTATAAGCTTTTTGATGTGCTGTTGGATTTGGTTTGCCAGTATTTTACTGAGAATTTGCACATCCATTTTCATCAGCAATATTAGTCTGAAATTTTCTTTTTCAGTTGTGTCTCTGCCACATTTTGGTATCAGGATTATGTTGGCCTCATAAAATGACATAGGGAGGATTCCCTTTTTTCTATTGTTTGGAATAGTTTCAGAAGGGATGGTAGTAACATCTCTTCTTTGTACCACTGGTAGAATTCAGCTATGAAACCCTCTGGTCTCGGACTTTTTTTTGTTAGTAGGCTATTAACTGCTGCCTCAATTTCAGAACTTGTTATTGTATATTCAGGGATTCTACTTCTTCCTGGCTTAGTCTTAGAAGGGTGTAAGTGTCCAGGAATTTATCCATTTCTTCTAGATTTTCTGGTATATTTGCATAGAGGCATTTATAGTATTCTCTGGTGGTAGTTTGTATTTCTATGGGATCAGTGGTGATATCGCCTCTATCATTTTCTATGGCATCTATTTGATTCTTCTCACTTTTCTTCTTTATTAGTCTGGCTAGTGATCTATCTATTTTGTTGATCTTTTCAAAAAACCAGCTTTGGATTTACTGATTTTTTGAAGGGATTTTTATGTCTCTATTTCCTTCACTTCTGCTCTTAATTATTTCTTGTCTTCTGCTAGCTTTTGATTTAGCTTCTCTAGTTCTTTGAATTGTAACTTTAGAGTTTCAATTCTAGCTCTTTTATGCCTTCTGTTGTGAGCATTTAGGGCTATAAATTTCCCCCTACACACTGCTTTATATGTTTCCCAGAGATGCTGTTACATTGTATCTTTGTTATCATTGGTTTCAAAGAACATCTTTACTTCTATATTCATTTTGTTAGTTATCCAGTAGTCATTCAGGAGCAGGTTATTCAGTGTCCAAGTAGCTGAGCAATTTTGAGCGAGTTTCTTAATTCTGAGTTCTATTTTGATTGCCCTGTGGTCTAAAAGACTGTTATGATTTCCTTTCTTTTGCATTTGTGAGAAGTGTTTTACTTCCAATTATGTGGTCAACTTTAGAGTAAGTGCAATGTGATGCTGAGAAGAATATATATTCTGTGGATTTGGGGTGGAGAGTTCTGTATATGTCTGCTAAATTTTTATTGGAACACAGCCACATTCAGTAATTTGTTACTAGCACAGCAGTGTGAAAAGAAAACCAATATAACTGAAGGAAACACATACACACAAAACAAGGGATAGAAAATAAGTCTTGGAAGGAAAGCCCAAAAATAAAGTAATTTTTGTTTGACCACTTTCATGCTACAATGGCTGAGTT
Source organism: Callithrix jacchus (assembly GCF_049354715.1). Lineage (NCBI taxonomy): Eukaryota > Metazoa > Chordata > Mammalia > Primates > Cebidae > Callithrix > Callithrix jacchus. The sequence continues at coordinate 66,206,493 of NC_133504.1, read as the reverse complement.
GAGTAGTTGTGACAAATACAATATGGCCTACTCTCTTGTTCTGTATAAAGAAAGTTTGCTGACCTCCAGTTTAAAAGAACAACCTAAAGACAGAAAGAATAAGTTTTCTGTGTAGGATGTGTTTTTGTGAGATACTTTGTTTCCTCACATTCTGCCTGGTCTATGTTCCTGCATGCAAATTTACATGGTAGCCTCATTGATAAATCTCTATAGCATCAGTAGTACTAAGAGGGCTTAAGGTATCCTTTATGTTTCAAAGACAATTGGGTTTATACAGTCTATATATTTTAATCACTCTGGGAAGTAGACATGGGAAGATCACATAGTCAAGAGATGGAAAACATCCTGGCTAACATGGTGAAAACCTGGGCTTCATAGTGTGTGCCAGTAGTCTCAGCTACTTGAGAGGCTGAGGCAGGAGAATTGCTTGAACCAAAGCAAGAAAGAAGGAAAGAAAAGAAAAGAAAAGAGAAAAGAGAGAGAGAAAGAAAGAAAGAAAGAAAGAAAGAAAGAAAGAAAGAAAGAAAGAAAGAAAGAGGAAAGAAAGAGAGAGAGAGAAAGAAAGAAGGGAGGGAAGGAGGGAGGGAGGGAGGGAGGGAAGGAAGGAAGGAAGGGAGGGAGGGAGGGAGGGAGGGAGGGAGGGAGGGAGGGAGGAAGGGAGGAAGGGAGGAAAGAAAAGAGAGAAAGAAAAATGTTTCAGCAAAATTGCTCTACCGCTGTCCAGCTGAGCCCAGCCTAAAGACACCATTCTACCCTCACATGAATTTAAAATGAATGGGCATTTTTCTGTTCCACTAGGAGTTAATGATTGATTATTATGCAAAGAAACCTGATAGATATTTGTATTTATCTTCTAACCTGCTTCAACATCAAAATTTCTTTTAATTCTTATAAACATTGTGTTCCTTTGCTTGTGAATGGATATAAATATATACTAAGATTACCATAATATTATGCATAACAGACCTGAAACCTCTTGCTTTGTCCTATCACTTGTCATTCCCTTTTATGTCTGCTTTAGATACCATGTACTGCATAACTTTATTTTGAAATATGTAATTTAGAAGATATTTCTATTAAAGTATCTTCATTCAGTGGGTGGTAAATGGCGCTTAGGGAAGTTAAGATGAGTTAACGGAGTGTTCCTTATACAATGTATTATGTATTATATAACTAATTTTACTCTCCTTAAAATATTTTTCCAAAATAATCAAATAATCAATTTTGAATAAGATTTTTAAAATAAATATATTTTACATATGTTGATACTGGCATTAATCATACATCTTAAGAAAGAAAATAAACTAATTTGATATTTTTAAAATCAGTATACATTTTGCACCATTTAAAGTATAAATTTGAAATAAGTAAAAAATGACAGATTGTGAAAATAACTGTAGGTTCCACAATCGTCTGTCAGTTTTGAGAGGTCTCAAATAATTCATAATTTGATTCATTTACTGCTTTCTTAGGAGTACATGTTAATCTTTTCTTCACAGTTTTATGAGAAAATTATTAATTTATCTTTATATATTGATCATATTTCAGTGTAATAATCAAAAAAGACTGCTCTAATAGATCATTAAAAAAGCCTTCAACCATGTATACATCTTGAATGATGTTTCTTTCCCTCAAGTCTGCTCTTATAATAATTTTAACATATTTTTCTTTAATGAATTCTAATAATACCTTTGGCTTTTTGGGGGGTGTTTTATATTAAGTAATCTTAGAAACAACCATTATAAAATTTGTAATAAATAAATTTAAATTAATAAAGCAAAATCTCCATATATCTCAATATAATAAACAAGTATCTACTTTGTCCCCACAATGTCTCAGCTATTGTTCAGTGGGTGATGTGCATAACCCAATGAATAACGTTACTGTGGTAATAATCTGTGGTAAATTTACATACCAGAGGCAATATACAATAATAATTAAGGCAACAAACAGACTGTGCTTCAATTCTGCCACTGAATTCATGGCTGAGTGACAGTGAAAATGTTTCTTAATTTTCCAGCACTTAAGTTTCTTCACAAATAAAATGAGGATTATTTTGTGAATTAAATACATTAATTTGGCAAAATAACATAAATCCTGCTATTTGAGTGCTTTTATTACTGAGATAGATAATTAACATAATCTATAATTATAATTACATTTAAAATTTAGAAGCATCAAGGTTTATGCTAGGACTATAATTTTTATTAAGGTATCCAGTGTAGACCTCATTAAGAATATATAATTTAAGCAAAAACTGATGGAGGTAAGCTATGTAGATATGTAGGAGGAGATCACTTTGGAAAAAGGAAATAGCCATGGCCAAGTCCTCGGCTATATTTGAGGAACCCTAAGGAGTATGGGCCATAAGCATAGTGAGCCATAGAAAAGATCCATAAAGCTGAAGTCATGGGAGTACTAAAATCCCAGACACTTTTAATGGCCTTGTAGACCATTAAAAGATGTATGGTTTTTAGTATGTAGAAAATTACTGGAGAATATTTTGTGGGGAAGCAACATGATATCATTGATATTTTAAATAGATAATGCTATCAAGTCTACAAAATCTAATGTAAGGGAAACAGAAAGAGTAATTAACAACCATAGCAATAGTCCCAAGGTTATTTATGGAGATAATGCAGGAGAGTTAGTCACTGAAATGCTGAGAAATGGTCATCTTCTGGAATAAATATTTATTTTTTATATTTTCAGATGAGTACTTAAAGTAACTCTAACAATTCTGAGAATTAAACAACAGAAACCATGTAATTCAGTTCAAATGTAAAAATTATCATAACTTACAAAAATATCAGAATATAAGATATAAATTAAAATTATCTCAGGATATGAAAGGCAAGACATTTAATTGAATGCATTGTTCAATTGTTCTTTCAAAAATTGCATTATGGGATTAGGAAAAAATTATTAATTTGATTAAGAATAGTTACATGCAGTAAAATAAAAGATATAATAATATCGTTGTAAATAGTAACATATTAAACATGTTGAGCCTTTAGTTCAGTAAGGAGACAACATATTTGTGTTCGCTATTTCTATAATTCAACAAACAGTATTCAGGGGTCCTAATTGCTGCAATATTATAAAACAGATATTAAAGCACAAATATTATGGCGGTAGAAATAAAATATTAGTTATTTGCATTGAGACTAATTTGTAAATTTATTGGAGAGGACTGGATACAAGTTCAATGCAAATATTGTAGTTTTAACATACCAAAAACAGTGATGGTACACATTCAATTTATTAACTGATTGCATTTACATAGCATCAAAACATCAAACACTGAAGAGGAGGCAGTGAAAGATAGCCGAATGAAACCTACCTGCAATTATCTTCCTTGCAGGAATACTGAATTTAGCAACTATCTATACAAGAAACAACTTTATAGGAATGAAAAACTCAGGTGAACAATCATAGTACATGCTTTTAACATCATATCAAGGAAAAAGACACTGAAAAGGAAAGAAAAAAAGGCTCTCTTGAATTGCTGATACCTCCCCTCCCCTATTCTCCAGCATCAGCAGTGGCAGTGTCACATACAGAGAGAATCTGTGAGCTTAAAGAAGAACCTGCTGAGAGACTTTGCATTGGAACTAAGTTCTGTCCTGTAACAGCAGAGAGCAACAGAGGACAGAAATTGGCCAGTGTTCATGGATGGAGCACTTAGACAAGCCCTAGGTAGAGTGGAACTGTTCATCCTAGCAGTTAGAGCCTGAGTTCTGATAAGCCCTACCACTGGAGGTCTAAAGTGCCCTGAGGTCCTAAATTAACTAGAAATGTGGTCTAGGCCACAGAGCTGCAATTTCTGGGTAAGTCCTGTTCTGTGTGGGGCTCATATCCAGTGGATTTGGGTTACATGACCTAGTGAAACACCAGCTGGGGAGGTCAAGGGGTGCTTGCACCACCTCTCCCTAAACCCCAGACAGCACAGCTCATAGCTTGAGGAGTGACTCCTTACTTCTTCTGTAGGAGAGAAGGGGACTTTGTGCTGCAAAGAGGACCCCAATGCAGCCTGAAGAAGTTACAGAAGATGGATCTTCATCCCTCTGCAAACCTTAGAATTATGAATCTCTTATAAAAAGGAGAGGGAAAATGTCAGAGACATGTGAACCAGAGTATTTCCATCTTAAATCGGAGCTTGGTAAAATGATGCTGAATCCTACTGGGCTGTATTCCCATAGGGTTAAGGCATTGTAAGTCACAGGATGAGACAGGAGCTCAGCACAAAATACAAGTCATAAAGACCTTGACGAGAAAACAGGTTGCCATAAATGTGCTGGCCAAAACCCACCAAAATCAAAATGGTGATGAGACTGATCTCTGGTCTTCCTCACTGATACACTCCCACCAGTGCCATGACAGTTTACAAATGCCATGGCAATATCAGGAAGTTACAGAAAAGGGAAGGGATGAATATCCACCCCTTGTTTAGCATATCATCAAAAAATAACCTTAAAAATGGGCAACCAGCAGCCCTCCAGATTGCTCTGCCTATGGAGAAGCCATTGGTTTACTCTTTTAATAAACTTGTTTTTATTTTGTACGGTGGGCTTGCCCTAAATTCTTTTTTGTGCAAGATCCAAGAACCCTTTCTTGGAGTCTAGATTGGGACCCCTTTCCTCTAATGACTTTATGGCAATAAACTGCAAAACCTAGAAGTAAATGAATTCCTTGACACTTGCAACCCACCAAGATTGAACATGAAGAAATCTAAAACCTAAATATGTCACTAACAATTAATGATATCAAAACCATAATAAATATTCAATCAGGAAATGAAAGCCCAGGACTTATTTGCTTCTGTATTAGTTCATTCTTAGACGGCTATAAAACATACCTGATACTGGATAATTTATAAAGAAGAGAAGTTTAATTGACTCACAGTTCTGCAGGTTTAACAGGAAGCATTACTGAGAGGCCTTAGGAAACTTATAATTATGGCAGAAGGTGAAGGAGAAGCAAGCACTTTCTTCACATAGTGGCAGGAGAGAGACTGAGAGAGAGAAGGGGAAAATGTCATAAGTTTTCAAACCAGAACTGATGAGAACTCACTCACTATCATGAGAACAGCAAGGGGAAGTTTACCCCATGATTCAATCACCTCCCCACAGGCTCCTGCCCCAGCATGTGGGGATTAGGATTCAAGATGAGATTTGGGTGGGGAAACAGATTCAAATTATATTAGCTTCACTGCTGAATTTTACAGAACATTTAAAGAATTACATGTCCTACTCAACTATTTCAAAAAATAAAGGTGGCTAAAATACTTCCAAACTCATCCAAAGTTACATAAAAAAAGAAGAAAAACCTACAAGCAGAGATCTCTGATAAACATAGATGCAGAAATCCTCAACAAAATACCATCGAACTAAATTCATCAACACATAAAAAGCTTATTCATTAGGCATGACCAATTGGAATTTATCCCAGGGATGCAAGAATGGTTTAACTTATGCAAGTCAGTCAATGTGATACATGATATTAATAGAATGAAGTACAAAAACATATGATCATTTTAACTGATGCTGAAAAAGCATTTGATACTATTTATCATCTCTTCATGACAAAAGTTTTATAAAGCAGGATATAGAAGGTACAAACCACAACACAATAAAAACTATTTATGACAGACCTAAAACTAGTATCATATTGAACAGGTACAAACTGAAAATCTTTCCTCTAGATCTAGAACAAGACAAGAATTCACACTTTTAGCAGTTATTCAACATAGCAATAGAGATATTATTTAGAATAATAAAACAAGAGAAGGGAAGAAACAGTATTCAACTGGAAAGGAAAAATTCACATTGTTCTTGTCTGCAGTTGATATAATCTTATATTTCAAAAAACCTAGACTACACCAAAATACTGCTATAACTGATAAAGAAATTCAGTAAAGTTTCAGGATGCAAAATCAGCATACAAAAATCAGTAGCATTTCTACATGCCAACAGTGCACAATCCGAAGAAAAAAGCAAGAATGTAACCCCATTTGTAATAGCTACAAAAAATAAAATATCTAGGAATAAACATAACCAAAAAAGTGAAAGACTTCTAGAATAAAACTATGAAACATTAGTGCAAAAAAGAAAGCCCCAAGAAATTGAAAGATATTTTATGTACATGAACTGGAAGAATCAATATTTTAAAAATATTAATACTACCCCAAGCACTCTAAAGATTCCATGCAATCCCTGTCAAAATAAAAATAATACTCTTCACAGAAATGGCAAAAATAATCCTAATATTTATGTGAAACCCCACAAGACCCACAATAGCAAAAGCTATCTTGGACAAAAAGAGCAAAATATGAGGAGTCACATCATCTGACTTCAAATTATACTTTGGAGATGTAGTCATCAAAACAGCATAGTAATGGCATACAGCAGACAGAGACCAAAGGAACAGAATAGAGAACACAGAAATAAATCCATACAACTACAGTGAACCCATTTTCAACAAAGATCCTGAGACCATACATTGGGGAAAGGAGGAGAATCTCTTCAATAAATGAGGCTGGGAAAATGGGATATCCATAAGCGGAAGAATGAAGTGAGACTCCATATCAATAATCATATAAGAAATTTTAAAAAGTAAAGACTTAAATCTAAGACCACAAGCTATGAAAGTATTATAAGAAAACTTTGGGGAAACTCAAAAATGTTGGTCTGGGCAAATATTTCTTCAGTAATACTCCGTAAACACAGGCAACTCAAGAGAAAATAAAAATGGACAAATGGGATCACATCAAGTTTAAAAGCCTCTGCTCAGCAAAGAAAACAATTAATAAATTGAAGAGACAAACTAGAGAATAGGAGAAAATATTTGCAAACTACTACTCTGACAAGGAATTAATAAGCAGAATATATAAGGAACTCACACAACTCAATAGGAAAAAATAAAATAATCCAATTTAAAAATAAGCAAAACATCTAAATTGATATTTTTAGGAAGAAGACATACAAAGACCAAACAGATATATGAAAAGGTGCCTAATAACATTGACCATTAGAAAAATAAAAATTAAAACCACAGTACTTACCTGGCAGCGGAGATACCATGATCACAAAGGTGGTTTTACCAGGGCAAGGCTTATCCATTGCACTCCAGATGTGCTGACCCCTGTGATTTCCCCAACTATGGGAAAATTGACTGCATAATTTGTGGTAGTGGGGGACTGTGTTCGCGCTTTCCCCTGGTCTTTAAAAAAAAAAAATGAAAACTACAATGAAATATCTTACCCCAGTTAAAATGGCTTTTATTCAAAAGACGGGCAATAACAAATACCAGTGAGGATGTGGAGTAAATTTGTTGAAATTTACACTATTTGTTGAAATGTAGATTACTATATAGCCTCTATGGAGAACACTGTGGAGGTTCCTCAGAAAACTAAAAATAGAACTTTCATAGATCTAGCAACCTCACTTCTAGGTATCTACCCAAAAGAAAGGAAATCAATCTCTGTTTTTTTTTTGTTTGTTTGTTTTTTAGGTAAGTTTATTAACCTCGGTTTTATAAATCCTTAAATAAACATTCACACAGATATAAAGTGCCTAGCCCATCAGAGCAGAGAAGAGCTCTGTATAGCTCAGTTGTTGTACCAATAAGATATCAGGGATTCTTCAGAAGCCAGCCTTGAGACTTCTCATTATTTTGAGATCATTATTATCAATTTGGACTTAAAAAACAAGGGCCCTGTAAAACCCTTCAAGTCTTCCTCATCTCAGGTTTTAGGGATGCCACTTGGATAAAAATTAAGGGTTCACAAAGGTTACTGCCCCCAGAAGCAGGCACTGGAAATAGATAGGCAGCTCTTCTTTATCCCAAGCAGAACCTGTGTCAGCTTCCCCACTGAGGGGTTTCATTTGTCTACCTGGGCTTGGACTCCCAAAGAGGAAGAACCACCTTTACTGGAGAACCAGTCCAAAGCCTGGGGTTGGAGTTGGTGGGGCAACTCTTTACTGTGCTTGCAGCTGGGCTGAGGCAGGATCCTGGACCTCTCGGGGGCATAGCCTGTGGAATGTAGTCGATTTGTTGGCGAAGGGGTGCCACTGGCCCTGGATGCTAGGGTTGTCAGTGTGGAAGGGCTTGTGGATGTGGATCACATTCAAGCCCAACTGGTTGGCCAGCTTCTGCACCAGCGTCGAGATCTCCTCGACTGACTTGCAGCGGATGCTCTCCTCACGCACATCCTTGTTAAGGTATTCTGCCACTACTCTGGGCACACAGCACGGACGCGAGTTCACATATATTATGACCCCTGGGTTCCGTCGGGCGAAGTCGATCACCTCCCGTTCCGCAAACTCCCTGGCGCCGCGAGATGAGGGGCTGTCGCGGCTGACGCTGACGCTCAGAAAGTAGGAAAGATAGGAAAAGGGCATTTGGAAAACATTAAATCAAAGAGATGAGGTGAAGATAACAACTAAACATAAATCACATTGCTTTGGATAATGCAGTTTAGTTGTAAAATTATTAACAATATTTCTAAGATTTTCAAAATGTCATTTTAGGATGGGGAGTAGGAGTTCATATAAATATGTTATTAATGATATGGATAGGTTTTTGCTTTATAATTATTACTGGAATTACAGATACGTTTTATGTAGTCTTCTTCATGAATTGTATATCTCACAATTTAAAACATATATAAATGGATTAGTGTAGAATGTGGATTATGGTGAATACTTAAGGTTTGCTTTATTGATACTGATGTTCCACTCTGGCTTAGAGTCTAACTCTTGTTGTCCAGAACCAAAGTCAATGGTTATAAATCAACATGGTTAGTGAACATAGGTAGTCTGAAAAATATATTAGCTGAATTCTTTTTTTTCTTTTATTGTACTTTAGGTACTGGGGTACATGTGCAGATCATGCAGGATTGTTGCATAGGTACATACATGGCAAGGTGGTCCATCCCCCTGTTACCTATAGCTAGCATTTCTCCCCGTGTTATCTCTCCACAACCTCCTCACCTTCTGCTGTCCCTCCCCTAGACCCCACCAACAGACCCCAGTATGTGATGCTCCCCTCCCTATGTCCATGTGTTCTCATTGTTCAACACCCACCTATGAGTGGGAACATGTGGTGTTTGTTCTTGTGTCAGTTGGCTGAGAATGAGGGTTTCCAGTTTAATGCATATGCCTACGAAGGATACGAACTCATCTTTTTTTATGGCTGCTATTATAATATTCCATGGTGTAAATGTGCCACATTTTCCTTGTTCAGTCTATCATCGATGGGTATTTGGGTAGGTTCCAGGTTGTTGCTATTGTAAACAGTGCTGCAGTGAACATAGGTGTGCATGTGTCTTTATAATAGAACGACTTATAGTTCTTTGGGTACATATCCAGCAGTGGGATGGCTAGGTTGAATGGAATTTTTATTTCTAGATCCTTGAGGAATCACCATACTGTCTTCCACAATGGTTGAACTAATTTACACTCCCACCAACAGTGTAAAAGTGTTCCTATTTCTCCACATCTTCTCCAGTATCTGTTGTTTTCAGATTTTTTAATAATCACCATTCTAACTGGTGTGAGATGGTATCTCAATATCGTTTCGTTTTGCATTTCTCTAATGACCAGTGATGATGAGCATTTTTTCATGTTTATTGGCCTCATATATGTCTTCTTTTGAAAACTGTCTGTGTATATCCTTCACCCATTTTCAAATGAAGTTGTCTGTTTGTTTTTTTTCTATAAATCTGCCTTAGTTCTTTGTAAATTCTAGATATTAGCCCTTTGTCAGATGGGTAGATTGCAAAAATTTTTTCCCATTCTGTTGGTTGCTGGTTCACTCTAATGATTGTTTCTTTTGCTGTACAGAAGCTCTGGAGTTTGATTAGATCCTATTTGTCTATTTTGGCTTTTGTTGCCAATGCTTTTGGTGTTTTAGTCATGAAGTCCTTGCCTATGCCCATGTCCTGAATGGTTTTACCTAAGTTTTCTTCTAGGGTTTTTATGGCGTTAGGTCTTATGCTTAAGTTGTGAATCCATCTGAAGTTAATTTTAGTGTAAGATAACAGGAAGGGGTCCAGTATCTGCTTTCTGCACATGGCTAGCCAGTTTTCCCAACACCATTTATTAAACAGGGAGTCCTTTCCCCATTGCTTGTTTTTGTCAGACTTGTCAAAGATCAGATTGTTGTAGATATGTTGTGATGCCTCCAAGGTCTCTGTTCTGTTCCATTGGTCTACATCTCTGTTTTGGTACCATCACCATGCTGTTTTGATTACTGTAGACTTGTAGTATAGTTAGGTAGAGTGATGCCTCCAGGTTTCTTCATTTTGCTTAGGATTGTCTTGGCTATGAAGGCTCTCTTTTGGTTCCCTATGAAGTTTAAGGTGTTTTTTTTTTTTCCAGTTCTGTGAAGAAGGTCATTGGTAGCTTCATGGGGAGAGTGTTGAGTATATAAATTACTTTGGGCAGTGTGGCCATTTTCATGATATTGAATCTTCCTAACAATGAGCATGGAATGTTTTTTTTATCTGTTTTTGTCCTCTCTTATTTCCTTGAGCAGTGGATTCTAGTTCTCCTTGAAGAGGATCTTTTGATCCTCTTTTAGTTGTATTCCTAAGTATTTTATTCTCTTTGTAACAATTGTGAATGGCAGTTTGTTCTTGATTTGGCTCACTGTTAGTCTGTTATTGGTGTATAGGAATGCTTGTGATCTCTGCATATTGATTTTGTATCCTGAGACTTTGCTGAAGTTGCTTATCAGTTTAAGGAGATTTGGGGCTGAGACAATGGGGTCTTTAAATATACAATCATGTCATCTGCAAATAGAGACAATTTGACTTCCTCCTTTCCTAATTGAATACCCTTTTTTTTTTTTCTTGCCTGATTGCTCTGGTTAGAACTTCCAATAATATAGTGAATAGGAATGGTGAGAGAGGGCATCCTTGTCTACTGCCAGATTTCAAAGGGAATGCTTCCAGTTTTTTCTCATTCAGTATGATATTGGCTGTGGGTTTGTTGTAAATAGCTTTTATTATTTTGAGCTAACTTCTTAGCATTCAATTTACAACATGCTAAATGCAATTTAAAATTAAAATTTTAAAGACAATTCTAGTTTTTTGTCACAAAATACATGTATGTGAAAATGCAGTGTAATTCACTTTCATACATAAGGATAAAAGCAAAAATGTAATATCTGGAGTATTGATTATATTTAACTCATATAGTCTTTTTGAACTTCTTTCCAAATAATTTTCAGCTTTTATGGCTAGCTATATGCCATTTGTGGCATATCAACACAGGATTTTCTTGTCTTTTAAGGAAAATAAATGTTTAGCTAGATTTTTATGTTTTTTTTTAATGTTAGATGGAAAATAACTAAAATCCAATTTTTTCTCTTGTTCACTTAGTTGTCTTTGCCACCTTACTTTATTGTGGTAAATTTTGTTAAGACATAATGATATTTTTTCATTATTATGTCTAATAGCGGATGTGAAAGAACTAAAATCTCTAATTTTTAACACCTTTTATGTCTGCTGCAGCCTTAACTATATGCAATTTATGAGCTGTAGATAAATCTTCACCCTCAGTGTGTGACATCAACAGAATCATTAATTCAGGGAAGAGAATCTGAGGTGAGAATTATGGTGGGGCTGGGCAACAGTTGGCTGCTTGAGCTGAATTTTCCAAGTTCACACCTAACTTAATTACTTCTCCTAACATCTCATTTGTATTTCCATAATGGCCCTGACTTTGAATGTTGTACTTCCTAAGATTAAAGAAAAAGTAACAGATAGAGGAAAGTGGGACCAAAGTGCTGATTGGTAGAGAAGTGTGTATATCAAGGTCATTCCTTAGGTAGTGCCTATTAAAAGCAGAAGTTATTTTTACTTCTTTTTTAGGAGAACGCATATTTTTCTGAGTTACTTGTCCTGAGGTCTAACAGGAAACTTTATCAAAGAGTGGGATTTCCTCAAATATCATGACCTGTGTATATTTCTAATTTGAAAGTTTATCATTTGGTATTTTGAAGAAGCAGTGTGCATCTTTTAATGGGAGATAAAATTAATGATCCTAATAAAAATGTCAAGACTTGGACAATAAGAAAACATCCATCTTTATTTTTTGTTGCCATAATTCTTCTTATCAGTGTTCAGCCAATAGATTTAATAATTTGGAAATAAATTACTGACATTTGAATTACATTATTAGAAATATGCTATAGCTTAAACAACAAGCCTCATCATGACAAAACATTAAAAGCCATTTATTTTCTGTTATTGTTAATTTGAAAGCCCTCATGTTGTGTAAAATGCTGTAGTGAATATTCTTAAGCAAACAGATTCACAAAAGTACTTGATTATGTAAATTATCTCTGTGGTGAAATATTTTATAAAAGCTTTGATTAAACATAACAGTAATTAGAAGACATAATCTATGGAGAAGACTATCAGTTAAATATACAAAAATAAACTCCTGCCACCTTTTTAAACCCTTTATGAACATGCATACATGAGCATCAGCAAAAAAACCTATGTAGAATTGTAACTTTTAATTTAGAAATGGTTCTTGGTTGCTATGTTGATGTTTTTAAAAAACTCTACTTAACTGTATTTTTACATTTAATTTTAAATGAGTAAGTCAAAATACACATTATTTTCTGAAAAATAATTTTGAGGGTAACTAACAAAAGTATATACTCCATAAAATTAATAAAGAGGTTGTATAAACAAAGAGAATGGATAGGGTAAGCTGGAATGAAGGGTATAAATAAAGTAAGAAATACAAAATGTTCCTTAAGTCTTGATATCCAAAAGAAAGAGTATTAACTTTCTCTTAGAAATTTTTTTCATGCTGAATTATTAATTTGCCACATTGAGCTTCATATCATATTCGTGTGATATTCATAAGATGAAAACATTCTGGATTCAGACTATTCCTCTAGAATCTGCTCTTTGTAGGTTTTATGAATGGTCCTACCCCATATCTTTCAGCTTGATCTCCAGTCCCAGGATAATCAAATTATATTTCTTATACAAAAAGGGCTTAAGTTCCTAAAGAGCAACAGATTTCTCAAAGTTGGTGTAAACATAGAAATATAACATCTTGAATATCCTCTCTTGCAGACTAAGCAGTCTGCCTATTTGACTCTCCTACATGCTGTTTTTCTCAAACCCCTGCATATGACTTAATATTCACAACTTGAAGTTAGTCTAGCTACTCCATTTTTGTAAACTGCTAATTTTTTAAGAGATTTAAACCTGTTTATAATCCTCCATTGACATATATTAGATTTGGTAAAAATTTTCTACCATGCCTCACATTTTATGCCTATTGCTTTTGTCTCAGTTACCGGGACACCTTACTTCACTTACATACTTTTATATCATAAGTCGGGCTTTCAAGGTCTGCCTGGTAAAACTTGATATAGGTTGACATTCATTATCCTGAGTCATAAAAATTACTCTACTATTTGATTGTGTACCTGGGGCAACCAAATACCTTTAAACTAGTAGAATCACCCCAATGCCTACTGGGAATAGAACTGGAGTCCTAATAATTTCTGATTTTTCATTTGTATTTTCTAAAACACTTTCCTGAAATTATAATTCCATTTTATCAATTAAAGCTATCTGTGGACAAACCAAAAGGAACTACTAGATATTATTAGGGCCAGGCGCCAGTGGCTCACGCCTCTAATGCCAGCACTTTGGGAGGCCAAGGCGGGCAGATCACAAGGTCAGGAGATTGAGACCATCCTGGCTAATGTGGTGGAACCCCATCTCTACTAAAAATACAGAGATTATCTAGGTGTGATGGTGCATGCCTGTAATCCCAGGAGGGATTATGGGGGAGGCTGAAACAAGAGAATCGCTCAAATCAGGTAGTCAGAGATTGCAGTGAGCTGAGATCTCTGTGTGCCACTGCACTCCAACCTGGTGACAGGACCAAAAGAAACTCTGTCTCCAAAAAAAAAAAGAAAGAAAGATATTATTCAGCTCCAGGCTCCAGAGGAAAGTCTTTCAGTTGAAAATTTAATCTAACACTTTTTCCACCATATCTGTAACTTAGAAGCCATTTCTTGGACTATCCAAAGCTGGATAATAAAGATAAAGCTCATTGATTGCAAATTCTCCCTTCTTCTATTCATGGTAGCCACTATGACATGTTATTTCTTAACACACCTACCATACTTAGCTTGTTTTTCTCCTATATATTACTAACACCTGGGTGGCTTGCCTTGTAATTTCAAGATGACCAAAATACATACATTTAATAGGTTGAAAATTTGAGCTCTAACAAGTTATTTGTGGCACTTGAAATCGCTGAAATTGCTGTAGACCTTATATGGAGTAGATTAATGTTTGTGATGACCACTCATTGTCAAAAACAATCCACTTTGAGCAACAGCCTTCCATTATCAATAATAAAGTCATCACATGCATCACTAGGAGAGATAAACTAAGATTAAGGCAATGTGTCTATCTTGATAATCTCTATGTCAGCTCACTTCTACCTAAGCTACATAAATAAGAATGTATCCAATTTGCTTCTCTTAAAAGGGCTTTCAAGCTGCCTCCTTATTTGATTTTCATCTTCCTTCTTTCACAATCTTAGACTCACCATCTTATTATCCTATCTTTCAGAGAGATACTGGTTATTTTGACTGAAAAATAAAAAAAAAAAATCTTCCTGCTTTTCTGTATCTGAGTGTAGTAGACTGTTGCCGTAAATTTTAGGGCAAATAGCTCTTCCATATGTGCAGAATAGAAAAAGAATGAAGATAATTATAAAGCACTAGTAATTTTTGATAGCTGACATTTTAGGAACCTTGGAGAATTAAATATGGAAAATAGAGGATTGTTCTCTACTACAGTAGCAATGGCATCTAACTTGTGCTGTATCTGAAGAGGCCAAGATCCTTTCTCTTCAATATAAACTACAAAAATAAGCTATATAATACTAACATTTCAGACTACTCTCATTTTGCCATTTCTTTAACTTACCTTATTAATATTTCTCCAAAGGATCTGTCTTAAATTGTCATTGGGCATATAATTCAAGACTAACTCTGTAGTTCTTCTTGATTAGGTTCTCAGAGTAGTATTTAAGCTTTTCTTTTCTTTCTTTTCAGTTTTTAACAGCCTAGACTAACTGCTTCTTTGATTTCCGCTAAATGATTTGTTTCATTTGGGATTTGCAAATTATAAACCCCATTTGCAAGAGAACAATCTGATCATAGCTGTGCTGCTCTACAGTTTAAATTAGAATTTTGGAAATCTGAGGATTTAAATTAAAGCTCATACCCAAGGTAACAAAAAACCCTCCACTCAACACTCATAGAGAGAGTAATTATATATGAGAACCTGAAATTAGAAGCTGAAATTAGAGCTATGTTCACTAAGCACCAAAGAACAGCTATTTTTTTAGACCTCATAATGAAATGATTCCAGGTAAGATAATATACATGTCAGAGCCATTCAGTGCCACATTTCCCAGCTCTTATTTTCTTTTCTCAAATATATTGAATCCCTTTAACTCCTTGTGTTGGTAAAAAAGTTTTAAACTCTTTATAGTGAAGTGATATTTGAAAAAAGATTTTCTCTCACGTTGAAAAAAGAGGTAAAAAGTGCCATGCTTAAAAAAATTCTTTTGGATTTATCTTATATTTATAATAGAAAATACAAATAAGAAGTAATTCATGCATCTAGTACTGCTCATCACAATAATAAAGAACATAACATATTTATTATAATTATGTAAAGTATATTTTATAGCTTATGATAAATTATAACAAAGAATATGCAGAAGATATTTATGAAAATAACAAGAAATGATTATTAAGCTCTTTTATACCAAGGATTGTGTTTAATACTTTACAACTATTTTCTTCTGAAATCTGAAGAGCAACTTGCTATCAAGATTTTACACATACACATACACATTTATATTTATGTACGTGAATTTACCAAAGTGGTTTAGTTGAATAATTACCCCAATCACAAAGCTAGATCTTAAGAATTTACATGTTCAACCTCTATAATATGGCAATGTATATTGCTTTTAACTTAGAGTGTTGAACATTAAAAAAAAAATGCTAAAACAAAATTAACTGATGTTTCTAACACATTAAACGCATGTTCTACATAATGTTAATTTTACTTTAGAATATAAATGTATAAACAAGAGTATTTATATAAAAATTAACTGAATGTAAAATTTGAACTGAGCATGAGATCAAATTTAAACAATACCAGATATGGCAAGGTAATAAGTGCTAAGAACTAGCACAAAAATTTAAAAATAATGCTTGAGGAGGTGAGGCTATGAGTTCAAGGCCAACCTGGGCAACATAAGAACCTCTCATTCACTAATAATAATAATAATAATAATAATGATAACAATAATATTTTGGTATCATGATTGGTGATAAAACCTGTTAATGGTCTTTGGTCCTCATGAGTCTAGTTTGCCTCTAGTAATCTAACAGATATCTAATCAAAGATCACAATGCATTGAAAGATATCTGTTAAAATACATATATGTTGGTATATATATATATATATATGTATAAACATATATATGAGATTCATAGATTCATATTTATATGATTTTTATATCATATATGTATCTATGAATATATATCTTATCTATAACTCATACATATTATTTTCACATGAAAATCTCATATATGAGATTCGTAGATACATACATGTATATGTTCCAATGGAGTCAGTGGTATCTATATAAAATATTCATTGAGCCTATGTTTTCCTTCCAATATGCTTTCTTGAGTGTAAAAGGGGTTCATATTATATAGCTAATGTCCATAAAATTAGATACAGATGTACAAACATTGATGTTTTCTACTCATAAACTTTAAACTACAGAATATTAAAAAAGCTTCCTCTTTTGGAGTGAGTTATTCTAATTTACCATTCTCATAAGAAAAAATAAAGACATGGGACTACATGAAGTTTAAGCTTAGTTCCTCATATCCATGCCTAGGCTTATATGAAGAGTGTCAAATAGAAATTATATATAAGTTTATGCCCCATTTATATTTTTTATTTAATTGAGAATTACAGACCACATTTTCTCCTCTAAACAATAGAAAGCATTTTCCAATTAATTCACTATCAATTAAACACTCAGAGTGATTTCACACTGTGTTAATGTAATAGTCTATATTGGCATGTCTGTTCTGGGAGACAATTTGGTACTGAGTATGACAAGCTTAAAAATGACCAAGAAGTAGCTCTTCACATCTGCAAGAAATTTACTGAACAATGTATGTAATAACAATCAAGAATTTTTCTAATTTTTTAACAAGGAATAATTTGAATAATGCAATGTAATATAATCTAAGCCATATACATTATCTAAAATCTAATATTGAACAATTCAGTTATTAAAATATAAAACTATATCAAAAAGAGTATAATCAATGAAATCTCAGTATACTCAAAACACATATTAATCACTATACTATTTAATGGTAAAAATTGACAAGAAAATAATTAATTATAATATGCATCCAACACTGTCTTGATAACCATCCAGAAAAGAAATAATAAAGAAAATTACTTTAAAAATGCTAAAAGGTATGTATGGAAAACTTACAGCTAACATTATTCTCAATAGTGAAAAATAAAACTTTCCACTAAGATAAAAAACATGACAAAGCTTCTACTTTTACCACCTCTATTTAGCTATCAACATTTTAAGTCAGAACGATTGGACAATAAAAATAAATGAAGACATTCAAATTGGAAAGGAATAATCAAACGTACCTCTTAATAAAAAGAAAGGAAGTTAAATGTAAATTGCAGGAAGGGAGAAAACAAAAATTAGAATAGGAAATAATAAAATAAATAATAATAATAAAATAACAAAATAAAAGCAATAGAGAAAATTCAATGAAAGCAAATGTCATTTTTTTAAATAATTAGCAAAATTGAAAAATCTTTAGCTATTTTGACCAAAATATAAATTAAATTAAAGAGAAAGAGGGTAAGAAGACAGTGAATTCTTAGTTCACCAGAAACAGAAATAAAAGAGGGAACACAATTACTGAGTTTATATAAATATAGAGAATTATAAAGGAATAATATAACAAATTAGATACTCAGCATTCAATAAATTTGGTAATATAAATGCAATATACAAATATCTGAAAGACACAAACTATCAAAACCAATTCAAACTAGCCTTAGAGTAAGTGAAAAAAAATGAAATAGTAATAAAAACTATGTATTATTAAATTCCCAGGCCCAGATGGTTTCAACACTGAATATTACCAAACCTTCAAAGAAGAATTGATAGCAATTCTTTGCAAAATTTTCTAGAAAACAGAGGAGAGGAATACTTCCTACCTAATTTTACAAGACCCATGTAACTCTGATACCAAGCCAAACACATCACAAGATAATCGCAAACCAGAATATCTTATAACTATGATTGCAAAAATTCTCTAAAAAATAAATATAAACAACTAAATCCAGCAACATTTAAGAAGATGATAGCTAAAGAGTGCAAGTTTTATTTTTGAGTAGTTGATAATATTCTAAAATTGAGTATAGTGATGGTGGCTTATATCTGAAAATATACTAGAAGTATTTTAATTGTGTGGTATATGAGTGATGTTGCAAAATAGCTGTTGTAGAAAAAAAGAAAGAATATCTCATAACCTAGCTATAAAGAGAAAATATTCTTTCTGTACTTGATTATTAGCTAATCAAGTGTGTTCAAATCCCCCAACAGATGCTTGTTATACAAATAAAATGAAAAAATGCTCAATAAATCTTACTTTATAATTTAAACAGTTGGATAGCCTCCCCTTCCCTCCTGCCCTCATTGACCCTGACAACTTAGCATTCTCCATATATAGAATGTAAGTGCTCATTGGAAGGGATACAAGCATTCCTTTATGTGTTTATGAGTGTGTCTGTTTTTCCTGACATTGCTATTCAATTTCTTTCTCTCTTTTTTTATTTAATCAAACTATACCAACTAAAAAAGTATCCATCTCAACTACTGCAAGTTCTGAAATTATTGTTTCTTTCTGTTTTCTTTCTCAATATATGCCTTCCTTTTAAAAGTTTTCTGTGGCCTGGAC
Source organism: Callithrix jacchus (assembly GCF_049354715.1). NCBI lineage: Eukaryota > Metazoa > Chordata > Mammalia > Primates > Cebidae > Callithrix > Callithrix jacchus. The sequence continues at coordinate 66,187,398 of NC_133504.1, read as the reverse complement.
AAGTGCTGCCTAGTAAAAATATAATAGCATAATGTAAGTGTAATTTTACACTTAACAGGCACATGAAAAGTAAGAAAACTTTATTTCAATAACATATATTCTTAAATTAACATTTCAACATGGAATTAATATTAAAAACATTTTAATGAAGTGTTTTATGTTCTTCCTCATTTTAGATGTTTCCAATTTTGCATGTATTTTATACTTACTGTTCATATCATTTGGCGTAGCCATGTTTAAGTTTGTAATAATCAAATGTTACTGGCTTTTACAATACTGTATAGCAAATGTTGGGACCAAAGCAGGTACTTTACATATTAATGGGGGGGGGGTAGAAAAAAATTACCATCTTTTGTGAAGAAACTATAGTTTTGAGAAGCAATATGTCTCATATGTTGTCGTCGTTATTATTATTATTATTATTTTAGTTTGAGTTCTACCTTGGTCTTCTTAAATGTATTCATAAAGGAGCAAACACTCATCTACCCCCAAAAAGATTGACATTTTGGGCAGATAAAATAGAATGTCATGTATTTAAAAATACAAAAGATATTGTCCTTTTAATAATTTTAAAAATATTGTTGTTTAAATCACAGCTGTGTACATTAAATAGATTTAATTCTCTTAAGACTTGACATTTATTAGAAGTCATGAATTCAATTCTGAAAGGTTGATAAATAAAATGAATGGTAAGAAATAATTTTGATTTGATCATGCTAAATTTTTGTTTTCTTTGATTTTTTCTGGTACTGGTAATGATTCAGTATACTTAATATTGTCCTCAAATTTGAAAATATTGTATGTATATGTGTTAAATCAAAGGCACAGATATGAAAATTCATGGACTGTTGAATTGCATATATATATATATATATAAAATTTGCCTCCTCTATTGATCAATACATTTATATATTTTATAACTTATTGAACATGAGCAGTATTAGTTTCAATGTCAACATCATTTAATTATTTCTAATATGTCTTTTAGGTCAAAATTTTATACCCTCTGCCAAATCAAACTGAAGTAACCAAGATAGATGTGTGTTGATTCTCAAATCAGTTTAAAATAAAAACAATTGTTGCATATTATTTTGAGTCTGTCACCAAAAATGAGCACTATATATAAACTAGCTTAAACTTAATCAACTTTTAACCAAGTTGTTTTATCAGACATGAAGAAAACAGCAACCAAAAATCAATGTTCTTGAAAAATAATTAAAATAAACAGCATTGGGACCAGAGAACTATAGCAAAGTAATAGTGCACCAGGACCCAGGCTTTTCAACACATGAGGAGTTGCCACTCTAAGGAGAGGTGTGGATGGAGCCAAACAAACGCAAGCTTATATGGGTAGCTCTCATTTATTTACTTTATCTGCCATTTATTATTTCACCATGAGAAAAAGAACAGTAGACATCAAGGGGTTAGCCTGATACAGCTAATAATTATATTCCTTTTTTTTTTTTTTTTTTTCCTGAGACCAGTCTGGAGTTCAGTGGGCAATCTTGGCTCACTGTGATCTCTGCCTCCTGAGTTCAAGTGATTACCCTGCCTCAGCCTCAGGAGTAGCTTGGACTACAGGGTCATACCACCACACTTGGCTAATTTTTTGTATTTTAGTAGTGTCAGGGTTTCACCATGTTGACCAGGAAGGTTTTGATCACCTGACCTTGTGAACCACCCGCCTCAGCCTCTCAAAGTGCTGGGATTACAGAAGAGAGCCAATGCCTCCACTTATTTCCTTTTTAAATAGTAATTTTATAAACATCAGTTAAGGCCACTCTATAACTGTGATGATGTAATAGAAAGAGCTTGTCTATACACACACACAAGCAATGAAAAATCAATACGCAAGCTATTTTTGAACAACAAATATCCCTCTATCCTGTCCAATATAAGTGATGTTGCTTCTTTCCCATTTACAGTTTTAAACTCATGCTGGTTACTTCCTTTAAGATAAAATTTGTAGGGAACCAGCCTCCACATCCCACTCTTGGGTACCCCAAGTTTGCTGGTGACAAAGGAATGAGAAAAAGACAGATTAAGAATGCAGAAAGTGGGACCAGGGGGCCATCACTTGTACTGGAGACAGTGAAGTCTTGGGGAAGTTTGCCTCCCCAGAGGCCTGATGCAGTTTGCTGTGGTTTATTGCTCCCAATTTATATGTAACTCATAACCAATTTATGCAGGCACTTTGTAAGTCCTTTCTCCTTTGCTGCTTCCCCAACACAAAATTTATTAGGCCATCAACTCATAGACTTACTCCTGCTTTCTAATAGTTTTCAATTTAGAACAAACCCAGTTTTCTTAGTCTCTTTGCCAAATCATCTAACAGAGACCCAAATCAAACAGTATTCCTTTCTCAAACCTTCTCACTGGACACTCTACTATTCCTCACTCCGTGATTTTTCAATACATAAAAAATGGCAAGTCTCTAGCCAGGGTAAGATAAAATGAGAAGTGATAGAAAATATAAATATTAGAAATGAAAGAGGGGACATCACTACAACTCCAATGAATATTAAAATGATAACAAAACGTTGTGAACAACTCTGCCTAGAGATTTGATAACCTAGATGCATAAACAAAATACCTTATAGACACAATCTGCCACCCTCACACAGAATAGATAATCCTAATAGACCTGAATCAATACTTAATAACATTCCCAAACAGAAAGCAACAGACCTTGGTAGTCTCACTGGTGAATTTTACCAACCATTTTAGGATGAATTTTTCCAATTGTTTCAAAAGTCTCTTCCAGAAGATAGAATCAGGGTGAATACATATTAATTCTTTATATAGGGCCAACATTACCCTAACGTTAGAGATAAAGGCATTACAGGAAAAATCAGACACTGAGATTTTTCATGAATGTAAATACAAAAATAATTCTAAACAAAATATTAGCAAATACAATGCAACAATGTGCATAAAGGATCAGGCATCACAGCCAAGTGGCATCTATTTCAAGTTTGCAAGGCTGGTTCAACATTTGAAACTTGGCAATTTCTCACATCAATAGGGTGAGAGAGAAAAATCACATGATCATCTCTATAAATACTGAGAAGACTTCTGACAAAACCCAACACTCATTTATGATAAAACAAAACATTTCAACTAACTAGGAATAAAGAGCAACTCCCTCTGCTTGATAAAGTCATCTACAAAAACACTATAGCTAATATACTTATGTGTATGTCCGTCAAACTAAACTCTTCAGACCCTCACAAATCTCGCTGAGGTTTAAAAAAAAAAGGATCTTATATTTCTGTCCTGAATTTGAGCTTTGTCCCAGAGTTATTTTTTAATTTGAAAATTTTGAAGATATTAAGAATGAAAATGGATTCATTTTTGAACTTCTGAAGTTCCAGCTTCTTTATGTTTAACAGTATTTTCATTATCACTATTTTCTTGTATATTTCTAAAAAGCAGTAAACCAGGTGGCACCTTCAGCCAACTTCTCTGAAATCATATAGGTAGACCATCTAAGTCATTATGTATATGTTTCACTTTCTGTAGGACTACATGTAACAGTGTTGCTAAACTTCCTATTCCTAAGTAACAAGATTCCCAGTTTCTCCAGCTTCCATTTTAACTTTCAATGAAGGGTTCACAGATTTGTGCAAAGTTCACTATGTGTTTGCTCACAATTTCTTCAAAGCCTTGCCACCTTTGCCCATCTTCCTGTCCAGAATCCACTGACAAATTTTAAATTTTTAGGAAAGCATAAACTCCCAGGTATCAAAAACCATGGCAGTCACTATAGCTCTTTAATAAACTATCTAAAGACTCCATGGAATAAAGTAGTTTTTCAATCAGAAACGTAGACATGGAATTGTGAGGACAGCTTTACTCTATTCCACAATTACTGGAGCCTCAACCTGAAGAGTTAAGGCCAGGGTCAAAAGAGTTTATTTACATATATGTCTGGTGGCTGATACTGGTTGTCAGTGGAGGACCTAGGTTTCTTATACTTCCTGGTCTTTTTCATATGATCTCTCCATATTAGCTAGTTTGGAGATTCCTGGTAACCTTGTGACTTTGTTCCAAGGGAAAACTAGCTGTAAGAAATAGTCTTTTATGATATAGCTTTTAAAATCATATAATTTTCTTTCTTTTTTTTTTTTTTTTTTTTTTTTTTTGAGACGGAGTTTCGCTCTTGTTACCCAGGCTGAAGTGCAATGGCGCGATCTTGGCGCACTGCAACCTCAGCCTCCTGGGTTCAGGCAATTCTCCTGCCTCAGCCTGCTGAGTAGCTGGGATTACAGGCATGTGCCACCATGCCCAGCTAATTTTTTGTATTTTTAGTAGAGATGGGGTTTCACCATGTTGACCAGGATGGTCTCCAGCTCTTGACCTCGTGATCCACCCGCCTCGGCCTCCCAAAGTGCTGGGATTACAGGCGTGAGCCACCGCGCCCGGCCCCATATAGAGAATTTTCTAACACATTCTATTCATCAAAGCAGTCAGAATTGTTACCCAGTCACAAGGGGAGAGAAAATGTTATTCTTCTCCTTCAGTTGATAGAAAAGGGGAATTCTGGAAGGATATGTCGAACCAGATTTATTGCAGTGGCCATTAAAAAGTACAATCTACCCACCAATAAACATAATATTTATAATTTAGTTCATTTCCTCTGTGAGAAATCTTGAGAAACAAATAGATACCTTGTCTCTTCTCACATCTATAACACATTGTTCTTATCATTTTCTCAAGTGATAAATTTACTGTCTATCACTTAGTTTGTTTTTATTTTATTTTTATTTTTTGGTTTTAAGGAGCAGAGAGTTTAATAGGCAAGAAGGAACTGGGAAGGCATAAAGAAGGAGCTCCCCCATACAGACACAGAAGGAGGGGGTCTCCAAAGCCAAAATAGGAGACCTCCTTTTTAATTTTTTTTAATCTTGTGTTTAATTCATGGAAAATACTACTTATTTTTCTTGAAACATATTTTCCAAAGATTAAATAATATTTCTATGATTGGCTTTTTTCCCCTGCCTTTCTGGATACTCTGTCAAAGTACACCTTCTACAATCTTTGTTGCTTTATGTCTTTAAATATTACACAATTTTAGAATTCTCTATTTGACCATTTTTACTTCAAAACAACAGAGATGGCAAATATGGAGCACAAAGAGCACAATTTTCACTTCTGAGCCAGTGATAGATTTAGCTAATTTATCATTTTCCCTAATTAGTTAACGACATGTGACTCACCCGTATTTTGTTTTATAGCATTCATAATTTAAGATAAATTACGATATTTTTGCTTCTATAATTTTAGTAATGTATTACCCACTTTAAATATATATGACTGATGCAAAATAATATTAAATTGAAAAATACAGGAGCAGATAAAAATAAGAAAATGTATTACGAAAGCATTTCAAGCTTATGAAAAAATATGTAAATTAAAATGTCATAGGCTGGGCACCCGTGGCTCAGGCCTATATTTCCAGCACTTTGGGAGCCTGAGGTTTGAGGTTTGATTGAGTCTGGGAGGTGGAGACTGTAGTGAGCTAAATTCATGCCACTGCACTCCAGCGTGGGTGACAAACCAATACCCTGTCTAAAAAAATTAAAATAAAATAAAATAAGCTTTAATTAAAAGATCCTAGAACAAATAATTTTAAAGATGCAATAAAATTCAAATGCTTAAAAGAATCTGTCAATAAAATAAATATACATACACACATCTACACACATATATGACATGTGAATATACCTTTAATAAATGCTAACCTTCAACGAGCTTAAAACCAGAATTCTACATTTGCCAGCCATTTTTAATCTGTAAGAATAATCTTAAAAAATAAATAATAAAAGAAACCTCCCAAATTTTATATCGATTTGTACATGTTATTGATCAATTATTGCAAAATATAAAAATTCAAACTATATCATTATTCAGAAGGTCATCATTTATTCATCCTTCTATCTAATAACATCTTCTCAACCTTTTTAGTTTAGAGCAATAAAATGTGATCTTATCAGTTTAAATATGATAATCTATTAATTTCCTTTCTTTACAGACTCATTTATTCATCATTTAAGAGTGCAGCTGCTTACAATTCTTTTAGGAAATTGCAAGTTTTATAACTTGCAAAGTTTATTTTGAATGAAACCAATGACTTTAAATAAAATGCTTCAAAATTGTCTCCCTCCAAACATGGCGTTTTATTGAACCAAATGCTTCCGCTTATGCTGTATCTCAATTGGAAGATACATTTTCCTTTATAGATCTAAATCGAAATTATACCACTAGGATGCAAAATAATTCTCTCCAGTAAGTGTCACTGTTTTATTTCTAAAAAGTGGTAACAATTTCTGTTGATGAAGTTGTTGCAGCAAAGAGAATCTTCACCTTAGCTTATAAAATTAATTTGAACACTTGGAAAGACGATTGTTAAAACTATTTAAAAATTAAATTTTTCACACAATATATGGATGGTAGTAGGTATTTCTACTCACTGAAAATTCTTTCTTACATTATTATTAAATATTAAGAGCCCTTAACCAAATGATTTGCTACTAAAGAAACAGCTAACTGAGAGCATTTTAGAAAATATTGTAGCCATGAACATTTAAGATTTAACCTTTATTTCTTCTAGACCCAAATTGTAACCACAATAATGGCTCCTAGAAATTTTTGATCAATTTATGTTAAAAATTCATATGGAAAGAAGCAACATTAAAAATGAATTCATGGTATAAGTTTGTTTTATTGGTACTAGTTGAATTATGGGGAGATATTGCATAAATGCAAATGTGAAGAAGGAAATTTGTCCAGGCGTGGTGATGTGAGCCTGTAATCCCAACCACTTCGGAGGCTGAGGCAGGAGAATGGCTTGAACCTGGGAGGTGGAGGTTGCGGTGAGCTGAGATCCACCACTGGACTCCAGCCGGGACAACAAGAGCAAAACTGTGTCTCAAAATAATAATAATAATAATAATAATAATAATAATAATGTTATGTTAAAAAATCTCATCAAACAAAAACATATGTACTACAATCACAAACAATTCTTCCCTAAATTCATTTCTTTCAAAGTTATTGTTAAATAAGTTACACAGTTGAGAAAAAGTATAAAAGAATGATAATGAGTTGACACAGTGAATTAAGAATTCAACAGAGAAATATTATGGGATATTAAAATGAGACTTGAAAGGAACACAAAAATCAATCTTGAACTCAAACATTAATATACACAGAATAAAAACATGCAGTGCCTATTTAATACTAACAATGATTTTGTGACCAGTAAAATTAATTTACTTAGCTCTTTTTAAAAGTAATAATGAAGGAGGCCAGGAGTGGTGGCTCACACCTGTAATCCCAACACTTTGGGAGGCTGAGGCAGACTGATCACTTGAGGTTGGGAGTTTGAGACCAGTCTGACCAACATGAAGAAACCCCGTCTCTACTAAAATTCAAAATTTGTCCAGTCGTAGTGATGTGCACCCAGCTACTACAGAGGCTGAGGCAGGAAAATGGCTTGAACCTGGGAGGTGGAGGTTGCGGTGAGCTGAGATCCACCACTGGACTCCAGCCGGGAAACAAGAGCGAAACTGTGTCTCAAAATAATAATAATAATAATAAAAGAAATGAATTTAAGTAAGAATTGTTTGTTATTGTAGTACTTATGTTTTTATTTAATGAGATTTCCTTTTTTTTTTTTTAACACAACAAGTATATTTAAGTAAAACATTCTAGGTAAATAAAGTTCAAAGAATGTATATGGGGTAAATTATGCCTAAAAGGGAATTAAATGATATTATTTTTAATAAAAATAACATGTAAAAATAAATTAGCAATAGACGTGTAAAGAAATCAACACAGATTTCTCTTCTGAAGCAGGAACAGAATATGAATGAAAGTTTTACTTCAGTAAGTACTAATGACCTCGAGTAGTTTAACAATGCTTTGTCTTACTAGTTATAAAATAAACTTAGGTAAATTGGTAAAAACACAAGCAAATATTTAGCCTCTAGCTTTTCCAGTGGAATATAACAATAATTATTGACACACAATTTTTTTCTTTTTTTATTGCATTTTAGGTTTTGGGGTACATGTGCAGAACATGCAAGATAGTTGCATAGGTATACACATGGCAGTGTGTTTTGCTGCCTTCCTCCCCTTCACCCACATTTGGCATGTCTCCCCAGGCTATCCCTCCCCAGCTCCCACTCCCCGCTGTCCCTCCCCTATTCCCCCCAATAGAACCCAGTGTGTAGTACTCCCCTTCCTGTGTCCATGTGTTCTCATTTTTCATCACCCGCCTATGAGTGAGAATATGCGGTATTTCATTTTCTGTTCTTGTGTCAGTTTGCTGAGAATGATGTTCTCCAGATTCATCCATGTCCCTACAAAGGACACGAACTCATCATTTTTGATTGCTGCATAATATTCTATGGTGCTTGTGATTTTTGCACATTGATTTTATATCCTGAGACTTTGCTGAAGTTGCTTATCAGTTTCAGGAGTTTTTGGGCTGAGACAATGGGGTCTTCTAGGTATACTATCATGTCGTCTGCAAATAGAGACAATTTGGCTTCTACCTTTCCTATTTGAATACCCTTTATTTCTTTTTTTTTCCTGATTGCTCTGGCTAGAACTTCCAGTACTATATTGAATAAGAGTGGTGAAAGAGGGCATCCTTATCTGGTGCCGGATTTCAAAGGGAATGCTTCCAGTTTTTGCCCATTCACTATGATATTGGCTATTGGTTTGTCATAAATAGCTTTTATTACTTTGAGATATGTTCTGTCAATACCGAGTTTATTGAGAATTTTAAGCATAAAGGGCTGTTGAATTTTGTCAAATGCCTTCTCTGCATCAATTGAGATAATCATGTGGTTTTTGTTTTTGGTTCTGTTTATGTGGTGAATTACGTTTATAGACTTGTGTATGTTGAACCAGCCTTGCATCCCCAGGATGAATCCTACTTGATCATGATGGATAAGCTTTTTGATGTGCTGTTGCAATCAGTTTGTCAGTATTTTATTGAAGATTTTTGCATCTATGTTCATCATGGATATTGGCCTGAGGTTTTCTTTTCTTATTGAGTCTCTGCTGGGTTTTGGTATCAGGATGATGTTGGTCTCATAAAATGAATTGGGAAGGATTCCCTCTTTTTGGATTATTTGGAATAGTTTCAGAAGAAATGGTACCAGCTCCTCTTTGTGTGTCTGGTAGAATTCGGCTGTGAACCCATCTGGACCGGGGCTTTTTTTGAGTGGTAGGCTTTTAATTGCTGCCTCGACTTCTGCCCTTGTTATTGGTCTATTCATAGTTTCAGCTTCCTCCTGGTTTAGGCTTGGGAGGACACAGGTGTCCAGGAATTTATCCATTTCTTCCAGGTTTACTAGTTTATGTGCATAGAGTTGTTTGTAATATTCTCTGATGATGGTTTGAATTTCTGTGGAATCTGTGGTGATTTCCCCTTTATCGTTTTTTATTGCATCTATTTGGTTGTTCTCTCTTCTCTTTTTTATCAATCTGGCTAGTGGTCTGTCTATTTTGTTTATCTTTTCAAAACACCAGCTCTTGATTTATTGATTTTTTGAAGGGTTTTTTGTGTCTCTATCTCCTTCAGTTCTGCTCTGATCTGAGTTATTTCTTGTCTTCTGATAGGTTTTGAGTTTTTTTGATCTTGCTCCTCTAGCTCTTTCAATGTTGACGATAGAGTGTCAATTTTGGATCTCTCCACTCTTCTCATATGGGCACTTATTGCTGTATTTTCCTCTAGAGACTGCTTTAAATGCATCCCAGAGATTCGGGTATGTTGTGTCTTCATTCTCGTTGGTTTCGAAGAACTTCTTTATTTCTGCCTTCATTTTCTTGTTTATCCGATCAACATTCGAGAGCCAGTTCAGTTTTCATGAAGCCGTGCAGTTCTGAGTTAGTTTCTGAATTCTGAGTTCTAGCTTGATTGCACTATAGTCTGAGAGACTGTTTGTTATGATTTCAGTTGTTTTGCATTTGCTGAGGAGTGATTTACTTCCAATTATATGGTCAATTTTAGAGTAGGTGTGATGTGGCACTGAGAACAATGTGTATTCTGTGGATTTGGGGTGGGGAGTTCTGTAAATGTCTATCAGGTTTGCTTGTTCCAGGTCTGAGTTCAAGCCCTGGATATTCTTGTTGATTTTCTGTCTGGTTGATCTGTCTAATATTGACAGTGGAGTGTTAAAGTCTCCCACTATGACTGTGCTGGAGTCTAAGTCTTTTTGTAAGTCGTTAAGAACTTGCCTTACATATCTGGGTGCTCCTGTATTGAGTCCATATATATTTAGGATTGTTAGCTCTTCTTGTTGTATCGATCCTTTTACCATTATGTAATGTCCTTCTTTGTCTCTTTTGATCTCTGTTGCTTTAAAGTCTATTTTATCAGAGATGAGAATTGCAACTCCTGCTTTTTTTTGCTGTCCATTTGCTTGGTAAATCTTCCTCCATCCCTTTATTTTGAGCCTTTGTGTATCCTTGCCTGTGAGATGGGTTTCCTGGATACAGCACACCGATGGGTTTTTGTTTTTTATCCAATTTGCCAGTCTGTGTTTTGATTGGTGCATTTAGCCCATTTACATTTTTATGTGTGAAAATGTAAATTTTGTTATGTGTGAATTTTAACTGCCATTTTGATGCTAGCTGGCTGTTTTGCCCGTTAGTTGATGCAGATTCTTCATTTTGTTGATGCTCTTTAGCATTTGGTATATTTTTGGAATGGCTGGTACTGGTTGCTCCTTTCTATGTGTAGTGCCTCTTTCAGGAGCTCTTGTAAAGCAGGCCTGGTGGTGACAAACTCTCTGAGTACTTGCTTGTTTGCAAAGGATTTTATTTTTCTTTCTCTTAGGAAGCTCAGTTTGGCTGGATATGAAATTCTAGGTTGAAAGTTTTTTTCTTTAAGGATGTTGAGTATTGGCCCCCACTTTCTTCTGGTTTGTAGCATTTCTGCCGAGAGATCTGCTGTGAGTCTGATGGGCTTCCCTTTGTGGGTGACCCAACCTTTCTCTCTGGCTGCCCTTAGTATTTTCTCCTTCATTTCAACCCTGGTGAATCTGATGATTATGTGTCTTGGGGTTGCTCTTCTTGCAGAATATCTTTGAGGTCTCTCTATTTTCTGGACTTGACTATTGGCCTGCCTTGCTAGGTTGGGGAAATTTTCCTGAATAATATCCTGAAGAGTATTTTCCAGCTTGGATTCATTCTCTTCGTCACATTCTGGCACACCCATCAAATGTAGGTTAGGTCTCTTCACATAGTCCCACATTTCTTGGAGACTTTGTTCATTCCTTTTTGTGCTTTTTTCTCTAATCTTGGTTTCTCATTTTATTTCATTAAGTTGATCTTCAACTTCTGATATTCTTTTTTCTGCTTGGTCAATTCGGCTGTTGAAACTTGTGCATGTTTCATGAAGTTCTCATGTTGTGTTTTTCAGCTCCTTCAGTTCATTCATATTCCTCTCTAAGTTGTCCATTCTTGTTATCATTTCCTCAAATCTTTTTTCAATGTTCTTAGTTTCTTTGCATTGATTTAGAACATGTTCTTTTAGCTCACAGAAGTTTCTCATTATCCACTTTCTGAAGTCTGATTCCATCATTTCATCACACTCATTCTCCATCCAGCTTTGTTCCCTTGCTGGTGAGGAGTTTTGGTCCTTTGTAGGAGGCGAGGTGTTTTGGTTTCGGGTATTTTCCTTCTTTTTGCGCTGGTTTCTTCCCATCTTTGCGGGTTTATCCACCTGTCGTCTGAGTAGTTGTTGACTTTTCGATTGGGTCTCTGAGTGGATGCCCAGATTGTTAATGATGAAGTATTTCTGTTACTTGGTTTTCCTTCTAACAGTCCAGCCCCTCTGCTGTAGGACTGCTGAGGTCCACTCCTGTCCCTGCTTATCTGGGATACACCTGTAGCAGCTGTGGAACAGTGAGGGGTGCTATCAGTTTCTTCTTCTGCTAACTTTGTCCCAGAATGATGCCCGCCAAATGTCAGTCTGATCCGTTCTTTTTGAGGTGAATCTTTGGATATGCAGGGGTCAGGGAGCTGCTTGAGGAGGCCGTCTGTACTTTATAGGAGCTCAAGTGCTGAGCTACGAGCTCAGTTGATCATTCAGGGTGGTTAGACCAGTACGTTTAAGTCTGCTGCAGCAGAACTCATAAAACCCCTTTTTTTCCTCAGATGCTCTGTCTCGGGGAGTGAGGGCTTTCTTTGTGAATATCTGTTGCACCTTGCCCAGCTAGGAGGCAGTCTAGTCACTATTTGCCTGTCGAGACTCCGCCCTGCTACTGCAGGCTCTGCCCTGTTGGCAGAGTCTCTCTGTTATGGTGGGTTCCTTGGCAATGGCAGGCTGCATCAGCAATGGGAGTGTACCTCAGTAGGGGCGGTATGCCTCGGTAATGGCAGACGCCCCTCCCCCACCAAGCTGCACCATCCAGAGCTGCACCGTCCTGGGTTCAGCTGTGCCCGCAGTGAAACTCTCAACCCCGAGCGTTTCGAATCACCATTTTGTTTGTCCCTGTCGGGGTGGGACCCACCGAGCCTGATCACCTGGGTCCCTGCCTCAGAGCCCTCGTTTTTTTTTTTAATAAGTTGAACAGTTGACTCTCTCCCAGGTGTTTCAGTCAGCTGCTGATACGGCACTGGGATCTGTGTGATTTCCCATGCAGCGACCCACTGCGCCGGCTCAAACGTCTCTTCCCAGTAATCTTCTGGTCTGGCTCACTGTCCAAGTCCCATTTAATCAGATGGATATGCTAATCTGCCCTCCCAAATCTCAGATTGCTGGTTTAACAGGGCATCCAGACCAGTGTGTTTTGTGCGGAGTGCCGCTGCACTGCGGCATCGGCTGAAAGGCCGCACCAGTCTTAACAGCTGCGCTGGCATCCCGTATCTCTCCTACACCTGGGAATTTCCCCGTTCTGTGGGCAACAAAGATCCATCTGGAAATGTGGATAGAACTCACCCTCTGCGTCTTCACTGAGAGCTGCAAACCTGATTTGCTCCTACCACGCCATCTTGGCAGTCTCCTCGAGATACTCTTTTATGCTCATCAATTTTTTTTTATTTTTAATCAATATATTTAAGTGGCAAAGTCATACTTCTAATTATGTAATTTGATAGATATATATGCCAGTTATCTTTGAAAAGAGGAAAATAGATCCATGACTATAGAGGATTGAATGATTACTACTCAGAAGAGATTGAACTGATAATCAAAATATTAGGATATTAACTCAATTCCATGAAATCATTTAAGCTTTAACCAGAATCATAATAATAGTAATAAACTAATAATTATAATATTGAAAGATATGATCACACCCAAAACACCCTGACACATGAATGCTTAATGCTAGTTCATATCAAGGTACATTTTTATAATGATGGCCTGTCTGATCAATATAGTGAAATTTTACAAAGTCCTTTTTTAACACATTATAGTAGTAGAGAATGGAGTTTGTCTTTTATATTGTTTTGAAATTTTGGAAAATAAATTTGATAATATGATTTGTCAACCTGAAACTTATAGGCAGTCTGACAAATTATTAAATACAGAAATGAAGTATCAGAGTTCTAAAGTTATCATTATATAATGCAAAAAGCACAGATATTGCATCAGTAATACATGTTTTACCTAAATCTTGATTACTTAGTAGTTGTGTGACCCTTGTTATTTATTTCAGTATATTGAGGCTTATATCTCTTACAGCAATAAGTATTTTGAAGAGCTTGGAGAATTCTGGACATTATATGTGAGCAACCAAGTAGTTCCTAAGTAACAGCAGCCATGTTATTATTATCATTTTTTTCCTGACACAATGCTTCATATGTTAAGGTATGAAAATCTAGTTTATAAATTATGTTTTTTGCTCCCTGTCAAAAAAAAATGAGCCACACAGAGATCAAAGTTTCAATAAAAAGTTTAATTAACCAAGATGCTCCAATTATTGTCCATTATTTACCTATCAACATAACTCAAAAATATTCAAAACAAAATTGACAGTGCAAAAAGATATCGTCAACCCAAATCACAAAGGAAGATTCCAATGCATCTGTCTCAATATTTAACATATCAAGCAGACAAAAATCACATATTACCATATGTGTTATTATATGCAAATTTGTATGACTATATATTTTTGGTAATTTTATGTAACTATGCCTATAGTTATATGTCTACATACAAAATACATAACTACACATATTTTTACATATATATTTATAATTTTTCAATGGGAACACTTACTGTAATGTGTAAGTCAACTTTCATCAATTTATTATCTTAGTAGACCTCATACACTTCATTTTTTTTTACATTTTAGAGGATTTATAATAAAACAATGACAAGTGAAACTACAGCTTTAAGTAATTCTCCATATCTATTGAAGCCAGAATAAGAGAGAAAAAAATACTCTGAAAAAGGGTTTTTCACCAATTAAGAAATAATGAGGCCAGGCTCAGTGGCTCACGCCTATAATCCCAGCACTTAGAGAGGCAGAGTCAGGCAGATGACTTGAGATCAAGAGTTCAAGACCACCCTGGCCTACATGTGGAAACCCCATCTCTATTCAAATATAAAAATTAGCTGGGCATGGTGGTGGGCACCTGTAATCCCAGCTCTCTGAGAGGGTAAGGCATGAGAATTGCTTGAACCTGGGAGGTGGAGGTTGCAGTGAGCTGAGACTGTGTCACTGCACTCCAGCATAAGTGACAGAGTGAGACTCCCTCTTAAAAAAAAAAGATAAAAAAAGAGAAGAAGGAAAAATTAGATTTTGTGAGAAAGTTGTGGAATCCTTCAATTTTGACAAGAATTACCAAGAAAAACCCTAAAGACTTTTTCATCCCTCCAGTGAGGAAAGCTGGCAACATTTTTAGTGAGGCTGTGGACTTTTCTGCGTAAGAGAGAGAGGAATACTTTTGAGGTTAAAAGACTTAGAAAAACAACAACAACAAAAATGACTTAATAAAAGTTGTGGAGAAATGTATATCTTACTCGATGAATTTTTGTTGTTATTTTGATATTAGTAAATTAAATATGAAGCCACTGGACCTTTAGTAATTATATTCATAAATTTGATATTTTCCCACCTAAATAAATGGACTTATTACTTGAAGTCACATACTGAATTTTCAGATATTATGTAGGCTGGTATATCACATTTAGTGAAAACACTGATTTTACCCTCTGAGATGTTAAAGTGATCAGCAGAACCCAGAAGCCTATTTGTAAAATGTATTACAGTACATGCATATGTAAATATATGTAAACCAGATGTCTCTCTACAATTTTTAGAGAGAAGCTTTCTCTAATTAGTAGAGAGAACATTTTGTTATAAACCTTTCATAGTATCCATTCAGAAATAGTAAGCACAACTTCTATCTTATGAACAATTTTCTGTGCGCCAACTCAGTGGAACAGAATTATTTTGGTAGGTGAATGTTAAATTCTATATTTTTTAGTTGTTTATATACTACTGGTCCTATACATGAGATAGAGCATAGTAAGGGAAGGAGTGAAGGGTAGCTTTTTAATTGAAATATGACATACTATACATATATTATGTTTATGGATTTATTTGTTTTTTTTTTTCTACATACAAGGCAATATTTACATACAAGTGGAATGCAAAAAATTTTGCCACATTTGTTTTTGTAGTTGTTTGGTATAGGTATATCCCTTTGATTTTCTATGTAAAAATAGAGACCACCTTTCTTCTCCCTTTTTTTTTTTTTTTGGAGAAGGAGTCTGGCTTTCTTGCTAGGCTGGAGTGCAGTGGTGTGATCTCCGCTCACTGCAATATCTGCCACCTGGGATCAAGCAACTCCCCTGCCTCAGCCTCCCGAGCAGCTGGGACTATAGGTGAGTAACACCACGTGTAGCTAATTATTTGTTTTAGTAGAGACGGGGTTTCACCATGTTGGCCAGGATAGTCTTGATTTGCTGACTTTCTGATCAGCCTGCCTTAGCCTACCAAAGTGCTGGTATTACAGGCGTGAACCACTGTGCCCAGTCAATTCCATTTTTTTAATTGTAACTTTTCTTTCCCTATTGCACTAGCTAAAACTGCCAATAAAATTTGGAGTAAAAGGGATAAAATCCTTACATATTTCTCAATCTTACATGAAAGACATTCAACATTTCACCACTAAATGTATTAGCTATAGTTTTTGTAATTTCATTGTTTTGAAGCAGATAAAAATATTTAATTATATCTTATTCCCTGATTTTTTCAAAATAAAAAAATTAAGTTGAAATGTTGTCAAATACTTTGGCTGCATCTGTTGTGCTTACTGCCTGATGTGTATGTATACCAATTTTCTTTATTCACTCATCTGTTGGTGGACACTTAAGTTAATTCCACAGCTTGGCTATTGTGAATAGTGTTGCCATAAACGTGCAAATGAAGCTATCCCTTGGACATTTTCTTTCTTTCGGATATATACCCAGCAGTGGAATACCTGCATCATATCGCAGTTCTACTTTGCATTTTTTGAGGAAACTTCACACTGTTTTCTAAATTATTATACTGATTTACACTTATACCAGCAATGTACAAGTATTTTCTTTTCTCCACATCCTCAGCAGCATCTGTTATTTTATGTCTTTTTTATAATATTCATTTTTACTGGAGTGAGATAAGTCATTGTGCTTTTCATTTGCATTTCCCAGATTATAAGTGATGTTGAGCAGTTTTCCATTTACCCCTTGACCATTAATATGTCATTGTTTGAGAAATGTCTACTCAGATCTTTTGCCCATTCATTAAATTTGGGTTTTTATTTTTGTTTTATTGCTATTGAGATATTACAGTTTGTTATATATACTTGTAAAAAATACTTTGTTGGATAGACAGTTTGAAAATATATTCTCCGATTTTCAGGCTGTCTTTTCATTTTATTATAATTTTCTTTGATGTGCAAAAGCTTTTTAGCTTAATATCATTTGTTAATTTTTGTATTTGTTGTCTATCCTTTTGAGGTTGCTCAAAAATATTTTGTCTAGACTAATCTCCTCAAACATTTCCCCAATCTTTTCTTCAAATAGTTTCATAATTTCAGGTCATATATTAAAGTTTTAATCCATTCGGATTTGATTTCTCAGTATGGGGAGAGACATAAAAGTTGTTTTCTTCTGAATATGGATTCCACGTTTTCCTAGCATCATTTATTGAAGAGATTGTCCTTTCTCCAATGTATTTTCTTGGTTCTTTTGTTGAAAATATAAATGGAACTGTGTTCTCTGAGTTCTTAATTCTGTCCCATTGTTTTGTGATTCTGTCTTTATGCCAGTACCTTGCTGTCATGGTTATGATAGTTTTGTGCTATATTATGATTTCAGTTAGCATGATGCCTCTATCTTTGTTCTTTTTTCTCAAGATTACTTTGGCTACTCTGGTTCTTTAGTGGTTCCATATGAATTCTAGGATTAAAAAAAAAATGTCTATGAGGAATATCATTTTTTTAAAATAGGGATTGTATTAAATCTATAAATTTCTTTGGTTAGTGTGAAAGTTTTAACAGTATTAATTCTTCCAATTCATGAACTTGGACTTTTTCATAGCTTCTTCAATTTCATCAGGGTTTTAGAGTTTTCATTGTAGGAATTTTTTGGTTTAATTTATTCCTTGGTATTTTATTCTTTTGCAGCTATTATAAATGACATTGCTTTCTTTAATTCTTTTTTATATAGTTAGCTATTGGCATATAGATATGCCACTTTTTTTCTTTCTGAAATAATTTCAGTCTGCCACCCAGGCTGCAGTGCAGTGGTATGATTATGGCTCATCGCAGACTCAACCTCTCAGGCTCACACTATTCTCCTAACTCATCCTCCTTAGTAGTTGAGACCACAAGCACATGCCACCATGCCCAACTAATTTTAAAATTATTTTTTTAGAGGAAAGATCTCATTATGTTTTCCAGGCTGATTTCAAACTCCTAGGCTTAAGCAATTCTCCCACCTTGGTTTCACAAAGTGCTGGGATCACAGGCATAAGCCACTCTGCCTGGATTGCTACTAATATTTGTGTATTGATTTTGTATCTGACAGTATTATTGAAATTATTTATTGATTCTACAAGTTTTTTGGTGGAAATCGTATGCTTTCTAAATATGAGTATGTCATACATAAACAAGGATAATTTCGCTTTTTCCTTTAGATACTCTTTCTTTTTAATGTCTAATTGTTCTGGTATATAGAAAAAACATACTACAAAACAATAACCATCATTTTGTTTTACCAATTTGCATATGTTAAAACATCCTTGTATCCCTGGGTGATCATGATCACTTGATCATGATTTTTTCTCAGTGTACTGTTGAATTATGTTGGCTAGCATTTTGTTGAAAATTTTTGCATCTGTATTCATCAGAAATACTAGTGCTTGTGGTTTTCTTTTTATTATTATTATTATTGTGTCTTAGTCTGGTTTTGGTATGAGTGTAATGCTGGTCACTTAGAATAAGTTTGGAAGAATTTCCTTGTATTAATATTTAATTCTGTGGAACAGTTTCAGGTATAATTGTTATTACTTTTTCTTTAAATGTTTGGAAAATTTATCAGTGAAGCCATTCAGGCTTGGGTTTTGCTTGATAGGATTTTTTTTATTACTGCTTCTCACTCATTACTCATTATTGGTCCATGTTGTTGTAAGAGGAGCAAGTTTATTGTAGTCAACATACACTTGTGCCTTTTTACTTTTTGTTCCTAAAGCTACAATATGTCTTTTAATCAAATAATTTAGTCCATTTAAATTTAATGTTATTATTGATACTTAAGATTTTGTTACTCCCACTGTGTTACTTGCTTCTGATGATTTTGGAAAATCTCCCTTTATTTTTTTTTTTTCATTTCTTGTTGTTTTTCTTTGTTAAGTGATTTTCTTTGGTAATATGATTTGCAATTTATTGTTTTTTAAGTGTATTTCTTATATGTTTTATGTAGTTCATGAGCATTACAAAAATATACCTTCTAGTTATAACAAGAATTTTAAAACTGAAAATTTTAATTGCAAAACAAAACCATATAAATAAGAAAACATTAAAGCCTCTACATGTTAATTCCACCCCCTGACTTTCTGTTGTCTCAACTTATATATTTTCATATTGCCTATCAGTTAAAAAGATTTTGTAGCTATGGTCTCTATTTTTTACTTTTATCAGTGAGTTTTCAATCATCAGATGCTTTCTTTTTGCACATTAATGCTATTTCCCTTCAGATTGAATAAACTTTTAAAGCACTTCTTATAAGACATTTCTGTTCATCATGAATTCCCTCAGCTTTTGTTTGGGAAAGTCACTTTCATGTTTGATGGGTAGCTTTGCTAGATAAAGTATTCTTAGTTGTTAGGCTTTGTTTTGTTTCATATTTTCTTCAGCACTTTGAATATATCATCCCATTGCCTTCCAGCCTGTAAGGTTTCGACTGAGAAGTTTGCTGTCAGACATATCAAAGTTTGTTTTTTATTTGTTTCTTTTATGTTGCTGCTTTTAGAACTATCTTATGACATTGACCTTTGAGAGCTTAATTATTACATATCTTGATATAGTCTTATTTGGATTGAGTCTATTTGGTATTCTTTCTTTTTCCTGTATATTCATATATTTCTCTAGGTTTACAAAGTTCTCTGTTATTTTTTGATCAGCTTTCTACCTTTCTCCTTTCTGTACCCTCCTTAAGGCATATAACTATTAGATTTGCCCTTTTGAGACCTATTTTATAGTTCTAAGTTGTTTTTGTTCTTGTATTTCCTTTTTCTCCTCTGATGTTGTATTTTCAAATAACCTGTGCTCTAGCTCGTTAAATTTTTTTTTTTTTGAGATGGAGTTTCGCTCTTGTTACCCAGGCTGGAGTGCAATGGCGCAATCTCGGAGCACCGCAACCTCCGCCTCCCGGGTTCAGGCAATTCTCCTGCCTCAGCCTCTCGAGTAGCTGGGATTACAGGCACACACCGCCATGCCCAGCTAATTTTTTTTTTTTTTTGTATTTTTAGTAGAGATGGGGTTTCATCATGTTAACCAGGATGGTCTCGATCTCTGGACCTTGTGCTCCACCTGCCTTGGTCTCCCAAAGTGCTGAAATTACAGGCATGAGCCACTGTGCCCAGCCCCATTAATTTTTTCTTAACCTGGAACAGTTCTATTGTTGATACTCCAATGCATTTTTACTTCATCATTTGTGTTTTTTAGCTCTAGAATTTCTGTTCCATTATATTAATTTTTTATTAAACTTCTCTAATACATTTTAAATTATTGTTCCATGTATGTGTGTGTGTGTTTTTTTTCTTGAAGTTTGTCGAGTTTCCTAAAACGTTTAATTTGAATTCTTCGTATTAGAGGTCAGACATCTTCATCCTTCCAGGTAGATCTGGCACATTAGGTAGTTCACTTTATGAAATATTATTTATTGAATGTTCTTGATGTTTAAAAATATTCATCAATGTCTGGACACTGAAAAGTTAGGTATTAATACAGTATGCATAGTCTTGCTTGTTTTTACCTGGTCTTTTTAAGTGGGATTCCAAGAATTCAAAGGGGATCGGCTGTTTAGTTCCCTAAGGCTTTGGACATTACAGCCATTTCCAGAACTAAAAAATGTGCTAAGCCCAGGTATGCTGTGACTCTTGCAGAATCCTAGATACTCAGCTTTATGAATTGGGAAAGGTAAAGGGGTATTCCCTGAGTTCCCAAAGTCCCTGTCTTGCTTCCCTCTCATTTCACCAAGCAGAAAGAGTCTTTCTGTGCTAGGATTCTAGGAATTGGAGGAGTGGTGACACTATAACTACTGTGACCACCACAGATGGCACCTTACTTAGTCACACATGATGTTTACAGCCTTCCAGACTAGCACAGGAGTGGGGCTCATCTAAGTCTCAAAGTCACTGTTGTTTATTCAAGTCTCAAGGATACTTTATTTGGTAGCAGTGAAACTAGTCAGGTCTTAGACCAATCTTGCAGGGGCAGCAAATTTTCTTCTGACCCAGGTTGGGTCTAGAAGCACCATCTTGAAAGAAGGGCCTGGAATCAGGGGTTATGGAATTTTGTCCGGTGCTGTTTTTTCTGTGACAAGTCTGGTACTAGATTCCAAGGCAAAGTCTTCTTTGCTCTTCCCCCTCTTTCATTCAATGGGATAAGTCTGTCTCCACACTGTACTGTGTGGAGTTGAAAGAGGAGTGATGGCAGCACTCTCATTGCTGCTAAAGTTGATATTGCACTGAATTGCACCAAAACAATAAAGGCTTTCAGGCTAGTTCAGCACCAGGTCTTGCGCCAAAATCACAGTAGGTATGGCCTGGTGGCCACTAAAATTCATTCAGAACTCATGGCCACTTAAGTTAGCCGATAGTAAAGTAGGCAGGAATTCAAGTTTATTTTGTTGGAGCAGCAGATTTCTCTCTGTTCACTTAAAGGAAACATTTCATTTTTCCCAAGGAGGAAATGTTCCCATCTAGGGCACTAGCCTGGAATCAAGGCTAATGGAGTTTCACCCAGTGCTGTGCTCTACTGTGGCATGGCTGACACGGAGTTCCAGTGCAAGGTCCCACAGTCAACTTATCTCTACCTCTTCCAAGCACACAGATTCTTTCTGAGCTGTGCTGCCTAGAGTTGGGGGTTGGGGTGGTGTAGGTAATGTGAGATGGTCCTATTTTCTTCAATATACCTTTTCTTGTTATGCTGAAACCAGGTACTGTGATTTTTCATCTGACTTTTTTTTTAATCAGTTTTACTTCTGGGTATTTATAGAAAAGAATTGAAATCAGAACCTCAAAGAGATTATTAGCATTTCTTTGTTTAATGTACCACCATTTGCAGCAGCCAAGCAAAAACTACATGTCCATTAACAGATAAAAAGATAAAGAAAATGTGTAATATACACACAATGATATCTAGTCAGATTTAGAAAAGAAGAGATTGTGGCAATATGGACAACATGAATGAATCTTGAAGACATAATGCTGAGTGAAATAAGGCAGTCACAGAAACAACTACTATATAATTCCAAATATATGAGATATCTAAAACAGTCAAATTTATAAAATCAAAGAGTGGAATGGTGGTTTCCAGAAACAGAGAGAAAAGGAATGTGGAGGGGTTTCCAGTAGGCACAAAATTTCAGTGAAGTACAATGAATATGCTTTAGATATCTACTGTACAGCAATGTGCCTATAGTCAACAACAGTTTATTATATACTTAAAATTTTTGTTAGGAGGGTATATCTTCTGTTAAGTGTTCTTACCATAATCAAATAAAAATTAACAAAATAAACCAGGTTGGATCAGTTACAGCCAATTATAAACCTGTGGAAATATGCATAAAATTAAATTTTGAGTAAATTATTATAAGAATAAAATAATTTAGATTGATTTCTAAAGATAAAACCAAATGCCTCAGAGTAAACACACCCTCAATACAAAGAATTTTGAAGCAATGTAAGTAGAAATTGGAAATATATGTATAACTTAAGAAGAGTAGTTAACAACTGATATTTTAATGGACCCATATTATATTGACTACTTCAAATTTTTGTATTAGATAAGTAAGTTGAGTGTTACATTCCTGAGATTTTTAGGCTAGTATAAATAATTTGTTATTTCAGCCATAGATTATTAAACTGCAACTCAAATTATGCCTTGAGACTACCTACAAACTTAACTTTTAAAAAAATCAACATATTTTCCATTTTATTATGGTCATTCTATTTGTACATTTTTTTCTTCAGAGATCTTTTAGTTTTGAGTAAAAGCAGATACCTCATCTTTCCTTGATTTTATAATAGATTTGCATACTAGTTGATATGGTTTGACTCTGTGTTCATATCCAAATCTCACCTTGAATTGTAATAATTTCCATGTGTTGTGGGAGGGACCTGGTGGGAGGTAATTGAGTCATGGATGCAGGTCTTTCCTGTGCTAGTCTCATGATAGGGAATAAATCTCATAAGATCTGATAGTTAATAAAGGGAGCTCTCATGCACATGTCCTCTTGCCTGCCACCATGCATGATATAGGTTTGCTCCTCCTTTGCCTACTGCCATGACTGTGAGGCCTACCCAGCCATATGGAACTATGACTGTATTAAACCTCTTTCCTTTTCAAGTTACAGAGTCTCAAGTGAGTCTTTATTAGCAGCCTGAGAACAGAGTAACACAGTATATTGGCACCGGTAGAGGGGGGTGCTGCTGTAAAGATAGCTGAAAATTTGGAAGCGACTTTCTAACTAGGTAATAGGCAAAGATTGGAACAGTTTGGGAGGCTTAAAAACAGGAAGATCTGGGAAAGTTTAGAACTTTTCTAGAGACTTCTTGAATGACTTTGACCAAAATGCTAATTGTGATATGAACAATAAAGTCCAGATAGAGATGAGGAACTTGTTGTAGACTGGAGCAAAGGTGACACTTGCTGTGATTTAGAAAAGATACTGGTGGCTTTTTTTTGCTCCCCTTAGAGATCTGTGAAACTTTGAACTTGAGAGAGATGATATGGGATATCTGGCAGAAGAAATTTTTAAGCAGCAAAGACTTCAAGAAGAAACAAAGCATAAAAGTTTTAAAAATTTGCAGCCTGATGATGAAAAGAAAAGACAAACATATCCTCTGGGAAGAAATGTAAGCCTGATGCAGAAATTTGCATAAATAACAAGGAGCCGAATGTTTACCACCAAGAAAATGGAGGAAATAACCATGGCATGTCAGAGATCTTTGTGGCAGCTCCTACCATCACAGTCCCAGAGGCCTAGGGAAAAAAAGATGGTTTTATGGACCAATCCCAGGGCTCTCCTTCTCTGTGAAACCTAAGGAATTAGTGCCCTTTATCCCAGCCACTATTGCCATGTATAAAAGGGGCCAAGGTAGAGCTCATGCTGTGGCTCTGGAGTGTGCAAGTCCCAAGCCTTGGCAGCTTCTATGTATTGTTGAGCCTGTAGATACGTAGCAGACAGGAACTGAGATTGGGAACCCCTGCCTAGATTTCAGCGAATGTATGGAAGCACCTGAATGTCCAAGCAAATGTTTGCTGCAGAGGTGGAGCCCTCATGAAGAATGTCTCCTAGGGTAGTGCAGAAGAGAAATGTGGGATTGCAGACTCCACACAGAATTACCACTGGGGTACTGCCTAGTGAAGCTATGAGAAGAGGGCCACTTTCTTTCCAACTCAGAATAATGATTCCACCAACAGCTTGCACCTTGCACCTGGAAAAGCTGCAGACACTCAATGCCACCCAATGAAACCAGACAGGTAGGGAGTTGCACCTTCCAAAGCCTCATGAGTGGAGCTTCCCATGGCCATGGGAACTTAACTCCTCTATCAGCATAACCTGGATGTGAGACATGGAGTCCAAGGGAATAATTTTGAAGCTTTAAAATTTGAGAGCCATGCTCAAATTCATACTTGTATGGGCCCTGTAGGCCCTTTGTTTGGGCCAATTTTCCAAATTGGAATGGATGTATTTACCCACTGCCTGAACTCCCATTGTATCTAGGAAGTAACTAACATGCTTTTGATTTTGCAGACTCATAGGTTGAAGGGATTTGGCTTGTCTCAGATGAGACTTTGGACTGTGGACATTTGAATTAAAGCTGAAATGAGCTAAGTCTTTGGGGGACTGTTAGGAAGCCATGATTGGTTTTGAAATGTGAGGACATGAGATTTGGGAGGGACCAGGAATGGAATGATATAGTTTGGCTTTGTGGCCCTACCCAAATCTCACCTTAGATTGTAATGATTTCTACATGTTGTGGGAGATAAACTGATGGTGGCTAATTGAATCATGGGTGCACTCTTTTCTGTGTGATTCTTGTAATATTGAATAAGTTTCACAAGATCTGATGGTTTTTTAAAGGAAAATTCACCTGAACAAATCCTCTTGCCTGCTGCCATGAAAGATATGACTTTGCTCCTTCTTTTCCTTCTGCCATGATTGTGAAGCTTCCCCAGGCATGCGGAACTGTGAGTCAACTAACCCACTTTCCTTTATAAATTACCCTGTCTTGGGTATGTCTTTATTAGCAGTATGAGAACAGAGTAATTTTATTTTAAATGTGAGGTACTCATCGATGGAATGTAGACCCATAATTTGTCATCTACAATGACTTTCATGAATATGTTTAGAATCTTCCCCTAGTTCTACTTTTTTAAAGAGTTCTGCGTTAGGCTGGTTTGGAATGTGCCTTAGCATGGAGACTTTTAGGAATTGTGCTGAATTTGTGCCCCCAAAACTTTTCAAATATAGATACTATATATATATATACACATAATCTAAATGTGTATTCATAAATTACCTGCTTAAGAATAACTAGTTATAATGACCCAGAGGGAATGTATTCTTTCCTCGGGTCTACAAGGGGGTGTGCTTTCAAAGGCAAGAACTTCCAGTAACATGCCCGACCTGCCTTCTTCCATGTCTCCATCCGGGACCTTAGAGGTCTTTGTTTAACTTTCTCGTACACGGTAAGATAGACTGCCTAGGTGAGCTCTCTTTGTTTAGAAAAACCCCAGAGAAGTTATGGGAGGACTCGGTGCCAAACAGCAATTCAAATGTCAGAAATCAAAGATCAATCACTGCCATGGAAGTTTAAAGGAACTCCTTTCATAAGACAGAAAACTTGAATGAGGTGGAAATATTTCCCAAATTAAAAGTCTCCTTCTCCCACATCTGGTCGTACTCGATTTCTGGATCCCCTCTCACTACACTGTAGAGCTCACCCTCTCTCTCTCTATTGCTTTCTTTCTCCTTTTTCTCTCTCTCTCTCTGACTAAATAAATCATTTTCTGCAAAACTTTTTGGGCTCTGATATTTACTTAAACTAACCCACCACATGTGGCGGGGTCCTCTTCCCCATTCTCGGGTGAGTGAGGAACCAAAGGCCTGGAAAAACACATCCTATTGGGGAGCTGAGTCTCCCTGTGTCCCATACCCAGTCTCAACCCTTGGAAAGAAAGAGCCCAGACAACTTCATGAATATATAAATAGCCTAGAAATGTTAAATACAAGATTAAAATGTCCATATAATTTTCAGAACACTTCAAAACAATTCATAATTGTCTTTAAATTTTGTGCATTTCTAAATTGTGCTTGAAATTCTTTATTATTATTACCTTTTCTATTTTAAAAATCACAATAATCCATTTGTTATGATCTTATATTAGAAACTGTCTTTGAAAACTTGAGATAATGGAAGGTGAATCACACAATTAATTATCAGCCAAGGCATTTATCTTTATTAACAAAAATCTAGCCAAAATACCCGTCAATCAAAAAAGAATTCTAAAAAAAAAAAATGTAGCATACTCAATATGCTTGATCACTTCAAACAATATACATAAGTAGTATGTGTTTATACATGTACATGTATAATACATACACAATATACATAAGTAATAGATTGGAAGAAATGACATTATGTGAAATGGAGAAGCTAACTATCTCATGGTGTTTTTATAATAAGTGCATACAGAATTAGTAATTTTACATACAGGATTTAGAATCAGATAAATTAATGAATATAATTTTAAAATCAAAGATATCAAATATTCTAAATGAATATAGTATAGAAAAAGCTAACTGTTCATTATAAATTATGTGAAGGAATAAACCTGTATGTCACCTAATTAGTAATTAAGCATTCAACATTAGTATATCCGGGTTGTCACTGTGTATACAATAGCATTAAATTCAATAGTATGTGTAAAAATTTAATTGAATATATTTATTTTAAATAAAATATGTTGTGAATATATAAAGTTTTTTAACTGGAAAGTTAAATATATAAAGTTTTTTTAACTGGAAAGCTAAGAACCAATTTGATTCCTGGTCTTCATTTCTCACACAACTAATCCCTAGATACTATTTTTACTAATTCCAAAATATTTGATAAAATAATGTAATTTGTCTCCACCTCTAGTAACATGACAAATTAAAATCTGAATTCTAAAAGTTGATATTATATAGTATTTTTTGGTTATAGGACACATAACCCCAACATAAAATACCTTCATAAAAATATAACTTGAAAAGTTTTGGAATAATAAGTTTAAGAATGTTAGGATCAGTTTTTATGTTCTCGGTTTTCTGTCTCTTTTTAGAGTTCATTTATATTGATGAGAGAAAAAAAACATACAACTAAGAAGTATTAAACTTCAGTCCTCACAGGTTGGATTCAGTTGTAAGGCCAAAAAGTTATGGAAAGAGCTGTGATAATCTCACCTCATGAAGGTGTAGAACAGGAAGCTGTCAAAAATAGAGTATGACAATGAAAAGTCAGTGTTTTGTGTGTTCTAATGGTTAACTGAACAAGTCAAACTGACTAGGCTAAAGAATACTCAGATGGCTGATAAAACATTGTTTCTGGATGAGTCTGTGAGAGTATCTCCAAAATAGATTAGCCTATGAGTTAGTAGACAGTAAAGAACTCTAGAACATTACCTTCACCAGTGTGAATGAGCATTATCTTATCCATTGAGGGCCTGAATAGAAGAAAAAGGGTGAAGAATGGGTTAATTTGCATGCTCTAATTGAGCTGAGACATCTACCTTCTCCCTTCAGATACTGACATTCTTGATTTTTTGTCCTTCAGAATTGGACTTCAGCACCATCAATGGCTTTTCTTGCTTTCAGCTTGCAGATTACAAATTGTGTGAGTTCTCAGGCTTCCAAATCTCATAAGAAAATCCTCCACAAAAAATATTTTTACACACACACACACACATACCCTATTGTTTCTGTTTATCTGGCAAACTTCAACTAATACAGAATTTGGTATTGTGGGTGGTATCTAAAGCAATTAAAATTTAAAGTTAAGTT
This sequence comes from Callithrix jacchus, assembly GCF_049354715.1. Lineage (NCBI taxonomy): Eukaryota > Metazoa > Chordata > Mammalia > Primates > Cebidae > Callithrix > Callithrix jacchus. Next base: position 66,159,602 of record NC_133504.1, on the reverse strand, counting down.
TTCTAATTTGGTTGTGGAATTTCTGAAATTGTTTATCTAATCTGACGAGATTTAAAGATGCTAATGACTCTGTTTCTAATAGTAAAGAGAGCACTATAGTCAATGTGGTGAACTATTGATTGATATTACACAATATCGGCATCAGATATTTCTGATCAAATACTTATAAATATCAAGAAACTAGGTGACTCTATACATGATACTCTCAAGTATTTCTGGAGAATTAAGGAATATAACAACACTGCTTGCTTCTAATGTTACTAGACAAATTGGTGAAAGAAAAGAATAAGTTCAGAAATGTGAATTCTCTGTTCAAGATAAAATGACCTAAGAGCTTCTATGTGTTTTTTATCTCCTATAGCCACAGGACTAAAACTGCTGAAAATCAGACACAAAATCTCATCCTCTGGGTGCCTGAATTATAACACAAGTCAAACTCTCAGCTCCACAAGATGTCAAATCTTAATGTGAGAACATTTGTTAGGAAAGAATGGCATCCTACAAGATGGGGTGGGGTCTGTGGGAAGTCTCCGATAAAGCCAGGGACAGTCAGCCCCTAAATTATGGTGAGGTTTCTTGGCATTGGAAGTTATGTTCCCATTCTTGTAAAAGCAGCCTTTCCAGAATCAGTGACAGTAGTATTCTCACCCTCAGAGGTATTAGTGTCTTCTCTATAGTGGCATTCATCTTTTTACCTCCATCAGAGGAAGATTAGCCATATACTGCCCAAAGAAACTCTAGTGCACTCCCCTGAGGCAGTTTTCATGAAAGACAAAGCTGAGTCTCCACAGCATCCACCTTCACCTTCCCTTTTTGTTTCTAGGCATAAAAATAGACACATGTCTCAGCAGACCCCTAAAAGTAAGAAATAAAATTTGACTCATGTGCTACATTCCATAAGAGCTATTTAAATGTTCTAATTTATACAAGCAAAAATCCATGGAGCATTTGTGGGAATAAATACTAGGTGTGACATAATGGTGGAAGGAATGAATCAGGCTAAATTTATTGATTTAAATCAGGCACACTAAGCAGAAATTCTGCATTACATATTGCAGCTCAGAAAATTAGAAAGGGCTTCAACAGTTTGTTTGGTTGGCTGAAACACAGATCAAAAAATGACCCACTGTGAGTACAATGAACATGTCAGACAAGGCCTGGTTTAATGTAGAGGAAGGAATTCAAAGGCTTAGAGAGATGGGAATGTTAGTGTTGATTTGCCATTTAAGACATAATCTGCCCAACTGGAAGAGTCCAGAGGAGATATCTTTTATGTCAACTGTGAGAAATTATATTTTGAGGGGATCCCTGGCATTCTTGAAGAGCTCTGTGATACTCTTCTCACTAGGCCAGACCTCATAATAGGAACTATAATCACTGAATTAGAAAACCTAAGTGCAATGGAAATAGTTGGATCCTGGCATGGTAGGAACCACACAATGGCATTCAAACACAAGAGATAACATATTTGTGGTTACCATAATGGACAGAAGTCAAAGCAGATTCAGCATATTCTGGTTGTTGTAGACCTATTGAATGGGCTAGTGAATTATGGCATGTCTAGAAGTAAAACAGAATCTGCTATGATGTAAATGTGTATTCCCAAAATTTATAGGCTGAAAATTACCAATGTGACAGTTTTAATAGGAAGTGATTTTAGGAATCAAATAAGTTATAAGGGTAAAGAACACATGAGCATAATTAATTACTAAATAAAAGAGATGCAAGGAAGCTCCTTATCCTTTTTGTTCTTCCTTCCCTTCTACCACTTGAGGATACAGTGTTTACCACATCTGTCCTTACAGCAACAAAATGCTTTTAGCATGCCTCAGCCACTTGGACATAGCAAGACAATGCATCAAGATAAACTCTATGACTTTTAATTCAAGAAGAGAAAGAGTAATTCACAGAAATTATGAAGGTGTGAATCTCAAATATATGAGACAGGTCTCAGTCAATTTATAAAGTTTATTTTGCCAGAGTTAAGGCAAAATAATGTGCACCCATGACACAGCCTCAGGAGGTCGTGACAACCTGTGCCCAAGGTGTTCTAAGCACAGCTTGAGTTTATACATTGATATGGTTTGGCTTATCCCCACTCAAATCTCAAGTTGAATTGTATCTCCCTGAATTCCTACATGTTGTAGGAGGGCCCCAGAGGAAAGTAATTTAATCACAGGGGCTGGTATTTCCCATGCTATTCTCATGATAGTGAATAAGTCTCATGAGCTCTGATGAGTTTATCAGGCATTTCCTCTTTTGCTTCTTCCTCATTTTTCTCTTGCCACCACCATGTAAGAAGTGCCTTTCACCTCCTGCCATGATTCTGGTGCCTCCCCAGCCATGTGGAGCTGTAAGTTCAATTAAACCTCTTATTTTCCCCCAGTCTTGGGGATGTCTTTATCAGCAGCATGAAAACAGGCTAATACAGTAAATTGGTGCCATTAGAGTGGGGCATTACTGAAAAGATATCCAAAACTATTCAAGTGACGTTGGAACTGGGAAACAGGCAGACATTGGAACAGTTTCGAGCGGTCAGAAAAAGACAGAAAAGTGTGGGAAAGTTGGAACCTCCCAGAGTCTTGTTGAACAGTATGAGCAATAAGGTCCAGGCTGAGGTGTTCTCAGATGGAGATGAAGATCTTGTTGGGAATTGAAGTAAACGCGACTGTTGTTATGTTTTAGCAAAGAGACTGGTAGTATTTTGCCCTTGGCCCTACAGGTCTGTGGAACTTTGAACTTAAGAAGATGACTTAGGGTATCTGGTGGAAGAAATTTCTAAGCAGGAAAGCATACAAGACATGAGTTAGATACTGTCAGAGTCATACAGTTTTATAAGGGAAGCAGAACATAAAAGATTGGAAAATTTACAGCCTATGTGATGAAAAAGACAAATCCATTTTCTGGGGACAAATTTAAGCCAGCTGCAGAAATTTTCAGAAGTAGCAAGGAGCCTAATGTTAATCCCCAAGACCATGAGGAAAATGTCTCCCGGCCATGTCAGAGACCTTCACAGCAGCCCCTCCCAACACAGGCCTGGGGTCCCAGGAGGAAAAAGTGGTTTCATAAGCCTGGCCCAGGGTCCCTGTGCTGTGTGCAACCTAGAGACTTGGTGTATTGTGTTTCAGCTGCTCCAGCAAGGCTCAAAGGAGCCAACATACAGCTCAGGCTGTGGCTCCAGAGGGTGGAAGCCCCAATCCTTGGCAGCATCCACGTGGTGTTGCTCCTGCAGGTGCACAGAAGCCAGGAATTGAGGTTTGAGAAGCTCCACCTAGATTTCAGAAGATGTATGGAAACACCTGGATGCGCAGGCAAAAGTTTGCTGTGGGGCAAGACCCTCATGGAGAAGAACCTCTGCTAGGGAAATGCAGAAGCGAAAAGTGGAGTCAGAGCTCCCAACAGAGTTCCTACTGGGGAACTGCCTAGTGGAGCTCTAAGAAGAGGGCTATCATCTTCCAGAACCTAAAATAGTAGATTCCACTGACAGCTTGCATCGTGCATCTGGAAAAGCCACAGAAACTTAACACCAGCCCATGAAAGCAGCCGGGAGGGAGACTGTACCCTGCAAAGCTGCATGGGCAGAGTGGCCCATGTGACTTAACTGTCACATCTGCGTGAGCTGGATATGAGATCTGGAGTCAAAGGGGATCATTTTGGAGCTTTAAAATTTGACTGTCCTGCTGGATTTTGGACTTGCATGGGTCCTGTAACCACTTTGTTATTACCAATTTCTCCCATCTGAAATGGATGTATTTACCCAATTTCTGTACCCCATTGTATCTAGGAAGTAACCAGCTTGCTTTTGATTTTACTGGCTCATAGGCTAAAGGAACTTACCTTGTTTCAGATGAGACTTTGGACTGTGGACTTTTGGGTTAATGCTGAAATGAGTTAAGACTGAGACACAATAATAGTGTGGGATGTTAACACACTGAGAGAGTTACACAGATCATTAAGGCAGAAAACTAACAAAAAAAAGTTATGGACTTAAATTTGACACTTGACCAATTGGACTTAATAGGTATCTGCTGAATACTTCACCTTCAACCACAGATTATACATTAATCAAATCTGTACATGGAACATACTTTAAGACCAACCACATGTTTGGCCATGAAGCAAGTCTTCAAAAATTCAAAAAAAAAAAAATCATACCAATTGTCCTATCAGACTACAGTAGAATTAAGATAGAAATCAATTCCAAAAAGATTTTCCCAAACCACGCAATTACATGGAAATTAAACAACTTGCTTCAGAATGACTTTTGGATAAACAGCAAAGTTAAGGCAGAAATGAAAAAATTATTTGAAATAAGTGAAAACACAGATACAACATACCCGAAATGTCTGAGTTGCAGCAAGAGCTGTGTTAAGAGGAATGTTTATAGCATTAAATGTTTATTAAAAATTAGAAAGTTCTCCAATTAATGATCTGGTCCCAGCCCTAGGGTAATGAGAAAAATAAAGTCAAACTAATCCCAAGGCTATTAGAAGAAAAGAAATAATTAAAATCTGAGTAAAAGTGAAGATAATTGAGATGAAAACATTTATACAATGAATCAATAAAACCGGAAGTTGGTTAATTGAAAGTATAAGCAGATCAATAAACTGCTACTTAGATTAATAAAGAAGAAAAGAGAAGATTCAAAATAAACACAACCAAAATGACAAAGGTGATATTACAACCTGTACCAGAGAAATGCAAAACATCCTCAAACACTGTATGCACACAAACTGTAAAATCTAGAGGAAAGAGGTGAATTCCTATAAAAGACACAGTCTCCCCACATGGAATCAGGAAGAAACTGAATCCCTGAACAGACAAATATTGAGTTCCAAAATTGAATCAGTAATAAAAAGCCTACCAAACAAACAAAAATGCCCTTGTAATGGTGAAATCCTGCTAAATTAATATTAAAGCCTTTAGTTCATTGCTTTTAAAATAGTGATTATCATGCACTTTTTGTATAATCCTTCACTATTTTACAAGTGTATATTATATAATAAATGTGTGTACCAATTACAGATACTTAAATGAATAGTATTCAATAAGATCATTTGTATTGTGTATTAGCTTTCTCTTTAAACACTTTGTTGCATCATTGGTAGTAAAGGTTACCCTTCTAAACATGAACAACACCACTTGTATTTTTGTTATTCAAGCTTTTCTTACAATTTTCAGTTTTTTTAAGTACTATATAAAGAAATGAGTCAGCTATTCAAAGAGTGAAGAGATAAATTGAAAAAATATAGACTGTGATATTTACGTAACAGGTTGAAACTGCTGTGTCCACAGTAAAAATATCTTGCACTGAGTTGTAAAGTGAGAAAACAGGACTTGTATTTCAGTATTGAAGGATACATACACACCATAGATGGCATACTCTTACATTGCCACTGCTGTGATCATAAGCACATTTTAAAATAAACTGTATGAATAAAGAGTATTTGAAGAGAACATAAACTATAATCCTTTAATATATTATAGGTACACTGATAATATTTGCTTTTTTATCTAAGATTTGACAAGTGAATGAATTCTCCATGAAAGCTATGTATTTAAGAATTAATTAGAACCATAGTTCTGAAAAAGTAAGTTGTGAATACTTACACAGCACACCAGAAGCCTCAAATAACTTGTATTTAAAATATTGTTTTTCCAAGATTTATTTTTTTCAAGAAGCAATGCATTATTTTTCTAAGTATTTTCCCACAGAGGGAAAAAGGGATCCTTACATGTTTTCTGCTATGCTTTCTTTCATATTTACATTATTTTCTTATAAGACCCATGTGTATAAATATATGGCCATGCTGAAATCTACGGAATATATAGTGAGAACCAGAGAGCTAATCATCAGATTTCATGTTATTTTTTTTTTCAAAAACATGTGTAAAAATATTTTCATTACATCTCTAGAAAATTACTTTACTTTCACTACTTAATGTGAAAAAATATTACCTGATAGAAGTTATGGGTTTTTATCTTGCTGTACTCATTGCAAAGTTAAAAGTACCAACTTTGTCCAAATATCCCTTAATAAACAGGGACAGGGGTTATAGTGTTAACATCATATGAAACCATGCAAAAAATCTCTCTGTGAACTACTGGGAGCAATGCAAAATTAATTTATCAGTACTTTTCCTGAATCCCGTAAAATAATTATATTTAGGAAAGAACAGTAAAGTAGAAAAAGACAGAACACTTTGTCACTTTTAAAATTGCACAGAATAAAAAATATGATCTTGAACATATTCTGAGGCTGATATAGATATTTATAAATGAAAATAGATGTAGATCTAATAAGATAAGGCAGAATGGACCTTGCATAACCTGAATTTCCAGACAGAAGCAATATTCTGTAGAATGGGATACTTAGCAGATTGGAGCACTTTCTAGATGAAAATGCTGACAGCAGTTGATGCAGGAAAAAAGCCAAGATCTAAAAGAGTGATCTAAGTCAGCACTCTGTGAAACTACAAAGAAGATAATATGACTGACTGTATTAATTAAAATTATAATTTTTCAGTTAGCATAATTATGTACCATAAAATATAATTTGGGGTATGACAAAAATCAGATCCTAATAATGGTATATAATTGTCTCTGTTCGTCCCATAGGCATCTCTTCTTTCTTTTTAAATTCAAGCCAATTTTGGACTTCTGATCATTTTCTGCATGTGCATGCTATTCTTTCATTTGTCCTTCTGCCCTGTAAGGGTTGGGTACCTCTTGCAGTTTGCACATTCTTAACGTAGTCAAAATTCTTATGTGTCTGCATAAACATAATTCAAACAACAATCTTTGTCCTACTTCTCAGATGCAAGATTTATTTGGCACAGTGAAAAAAAAAAAAAAGAAAAGAAATAAATGTAATTCAAACTTGCTTTTAACTACCAAGTCTTTATCAATTAAATGCCCAAGAGGATTTCTCCTTTCCCATTTGCTTTGAAGGTATTTTAACCATTAGTTATTTATTAATGAGGAATGAAATCTTATTCTATTTAGGTTATCTTACATCTATAAATGCCTCTACTATGAATCATTCTATCTTCAACATGTTCCCACTACATTCCACCTAATTAAAATTGTTCACTAGGAGGCAGTTGATTGGATGTTAAAAATTTGTTTTCCTTTGGAGAAAAAAAAACTATTGTCTGGCACTGGATATCTTATCATGTTGCACAGATTCATGAAGCCATCAGACATTGTTTTGTTTCATATTGTTTTTAACAAAACATTAAACATTCCTTTTAGAAAACAGTAACCTTTATAGTTTAGTTTTCTCACTGCTACTTGGCAAGATCAATGAAAATCCTTCAAGTTGGCAAGAAATAATTCTACTCTTGAACACACAAACCACTAGACATAATGTGAAGGAAGCATAGATTATTTTTTTCTTCTCAATACTTTAATGATTTTGTAAACCTAAATTTAAATGACACGATGAAAATTATATGTAAATATTTCTCCCACCCATCAATGTTTGCTGCAGCTTCTTACTAAGATATTATCATATGTGATTAATCAAGTTATGTCATGTGCATGTATCATTCTGTAAATAGTTATTCAGTAATCGGATAATGTGTGTCCAGTAGATTTAGAAAGCTGAAAATGGATTACATTTGCTTCATGATAAAAGTCTTGTAAGGAAAATATTTTTCTTATATGTGAAACTAGAGAAAATAGAGAGTATCTTTTCTCACATATGTGGAAATTGAATGCTGATGATGATCCAGACTCTAGAACAAGCATGGAATTAATAGTATTTCTGGGTACTTACAGCGGCCACAATTTATAATATGAGTAAAACTCCACAACATGGTTGGGGTATTGTTTCACAGAGTTTATAATTAATTTAATATACTTTGGGTTTGACAGATTTATAATTATTGCTCTTTTATTTAGCAATGAATTTTGACATATATTAAGTAAGGTTAAAATGCCTATTTGTATGGATTTATGTTCATGAAATTAAGTAAAATGTAAAAATACCTAGCTAACTTACAAATCATAGTTATGTTTCTTAATTGAATTCTGGAAACCATTTACAAATAATTTTCTTTAGGTTTTGAGAAAGAAAATTTTCCATTAGGGCTTTTATATTATTTTTTTAAATGTCACAAGGAAAGATAATTATTGGGTACTGGACTTAATACCTGGGTGATTAAATAATATGTACAACAAACCCCCATGATAGATGTTTACATATGTAACAAACCTTCCCATGTATCCCCAAACCTAAAATAAGACTTAAAAGCTTAAAATGAAATAAAATACAATGACACAAGTTACAATTATATTATCCTGCAAAGCACTAGATTGTCAAAGAGTGATTACAATCTCTAAATTTATATGATTTCATACTCTCTAAAGTTGTCAAACATAGTAAAACTACAGAAACTCTATTGTATGGAAAACTTAATAATTCCATGTTAATATAAAGTAATAGTAAAAATAGTCTACTTACACCAATTTATATGTAATTAAAATTATAATTTCAAAGCCATAAATTATAAAACCAAATTCATTTGCTCACATAAAGAGGTTTTCACATTTCAGATAGTTTATGAAAGCTGCTTTTGCAGATTAACTATCTCATTTTTCCAAACAAAAAAGCCATGAAGAAAAGAACAACAGAAAGAAAAACTCTTGGTATTAAAATCTTAGCAATTTCAGCTGCTCTCAAAGTTATGCCTTTGCATTTTGATATTTCAATCCACCTCTTTTCTGTATTATTTACTGAAGAGTATATGATATGGCAGTGGTATTCTTATTGTCTTCATGAAATAAATCAAGAGAACCAAAACTTTCATCTTATGTTTTTCCTTATTTTACATGAAATAATTAACTTTTTAAAGCAAAATGCAATAAAATTATCATGAGAATGGATGAAAAAACAAAAACATAATAAAGGATTTTAAGCAATCAGACAGGATAAGACATTCTTTATATCAGAGTAGAATTTTTGCTTTACTTTTTTTGCATTAAATTACTCATTGTTTACTTTTCACATTTTGCTTTTTAAATAGACAATAATTTTACATGGTTAAGTAATTAAAAATTATCACTTTTCTCCCTGAGATCTAAGAATCCGTACAATTCCCACTAAACTATTCGATAAATTACAACTGCATTTGTTTCTTATCTGTCATTCCAGATTACCTTTATGAACATTTTTCCGCTTGTAAAGGTATACTTATCCTCCTATTCCTTTTATTTCTTGAGACAGAGTTTTGCTCTGTTGCCTAGGCTGGAATGCGGTGGCAGGATCTTGGCTCACTGCAACCTCCCATTCCCTGGTTCAAGCTGTGCTCCCGAGTCACACTTCCGAGTGGCTGGGATCACAGGCGCACACCCACTGTGCCTGACTAATTTGTGTATTTTTAGTAGAGATGTGGTTTTGCCATGTCGGTCAGGCTGGTCTCCAGCTTCTGATCTCAGCTACACCCACCTCAGCTTCCCAGAATGCTGTGATTACAGGTTTGAGCCACCATGCCTGGCCTACCCTCCACTTTTTATACATAAAGTAGTACAATCTATACATTTCCTGCTCCTTGCTTTATTATTTAAAATATCCTGAAGTCTGTTTTCATGTATGTACACAGAGATCATCTTCACTGATTAAACAATGCATTATTACACTACTTCATATTTTGCAATTTATTTAAACATTTCTTGCTGAAGACACTTAGATTATTTAATTATTGCTTTTGCAAACCGTGCAATTAATGACCCTAATGAGAAAAAATATATATGTAGGATACTCCTCAGGTGAGTCCATTCAGAATTTTAATACTACTAATAATTTTGCAGTTATAATGAAACTGAATCATTTGTCTCATAGATGTGACAGTTTATATTAACATATGCATTTAGGAGAAAGCCTATTTTTCAGTGGCCTCATCAACAGAGCACATTGTCACTTGCATCCAGCCAAGATGGAGTAAAAGAGACAAGACATACTTCTGGAAGCAAAATTTCTGTCTGCTTTCCTTTTATTCATGATAGCATGACCTACAGTTTTCAATCATTTTATTTTTAACCTATAAGAGTCTTTATATTTACTTTTATATTTGAAGTGAGTTTCTTGTAGGCAGACTACAGTTGGGTTTTGTTCCACTTTTCATCTTCCCACCACCAATAAAGCAGAGATTGTTTTGCGGAGGCAGAATTATTGGTGATTATTCAATGGAGACTCATTTTATATTATAATATTTGGTATCTTATGCCTTGAAAAATAATGTGTGATATGTATACTGTCGTAAAGTAAATAGAACTGTGATTTATGATTCATAACCATTTAAATAACTATTTCAATATCCTGTGTTGTGTACTGCTCTAGCACATTTCAAAGCAAAATCATTTTATTCTCCTTTAGGAGAGCAGGAGTTTACACTGTGGTCTGTGGCAGTATTGTCCAGCAGGAGCTGTGGGGTTCTGTGTTGTATTCCCAGTGCTGCACTCTCCCTCCTCACTTCTGAATATTTAGTCTCAGTACAATAGTTTACTTGAAGTTTCAGAGTTCGTTACTGTCAAGATATTTTCTGTATTTAAATATGTAGTATCTCAGGTAAAAGATGCAGGAGGGCTTGAAATCAAATACAACTTTGTTTGTTATAAAACACTGTTTTAAAAGTGTGTCCATTTTTAACTGGTAGGTTCAAGCAATTCAGATTCATTGTTGGGGTGAGAATTTTTTTTCAACACAATTCAGGAAAATTTACAAATTTTTATCCTTCTACCTGTTTTCTTTCCTAAGGTTAATTTAGGAAAGCTTCTAAATTATAAGATTAATATTCTTGTTTTAAAAACACCATTTTAGGAAAAACATAGGCTACTACTTGAAGAATTTCTGTAATTGGGGAAAAATAAAGAATTTCAGCGTTTAGATAAGTATTGATAAACTAGCATATATCTATCATTCTCAACACTATATTACTAACACCATTACAACATTTAATCCTCAGTTATTAGAGATAACTTTCTTTAGAGATGGAAGATCAATTAATGTAAAAAAATTCTGTTATACTTAGAATACACTCAACTTGAATAACTATACTCCATTTAATACCAAGCTTTATGGAATGACAGTGATTTTTCACAAGTTTTGAAGTCGACAACTTGTGATTATTCACCAAGTGTTTCTAGCTCTATTAGTTATATATTACATATTCCATATTACATATATGTATTGCTATATATGTATATAAACTGTAATTAGAAAAATCTTTTCATCTTAAGAAACACTACATTGTTCCTTCTTTATGACAAAGGGATATAAGATTTAAATTAAACTGAGAAATACTATTAGCACTTTGCCCATAGTAGCTTTGAAAACATTTTTATATACTGATTGCTTGAGTTTATAGGCTTAAGTATAAGTCCAATGAAACTCTAATTCATTAATGTTTTCAGTTTATAAACATATACAATTATTTTTGCATTTTTACTCCTTTAATTATCTTTTTAAAGTTTAAAATTATGTAGATTGAGAAATGTTATGTCAGAGTATGGCCAAACTGTGCTTGAAAGATGGGAAATTTTAAGGAGCTATTATTACAACCTGCAGAAGCCCATTCCACTTTTCACGATCTGTTAGTAACTTCATCCCATTTCATTATACATACTCTTTTTCAGGGAGCTCATTCTATTTTTCTGTAGCAAGCACCTGATTGTCCAGTAAATTTATCCCTAATGACCAATAAAAAAATCAGTATTTACCTTGTTTCTTCCATGAGAGCCACCGTCTAAAAGTTTCTTTCTCTTTACCATATTCTTGTTTGTTTACTTAAATATATTCAGTTACTTTATCAACTTCTTTAATTTGATGATAACTGAAGTTTTACCCAATACTTGTACTGTGACATGTTTCAAACAGACTAGTTCCCATTGCATCAATTCTAAATACATTTATGTTACTCTGATAGTTGATTAAACTATGTAATCTATAGTAATTCCATTTCACTTTTCTCTGAGAAATGAGTACATTTTCTTAAGTAGTCATCTTTTCACTAATATTTTGGAAAGAGAATGTCAATATTTATCTATGTTATTTGTTCATTTCCTGAATCTCAAACTTTGTGCTGAAAACTTTCATTTTATATGACTTTCCATTGTCATATAGGACTCTCAGAAGTATGAAATTAAAGAGCAAATCACAGAAATATTGAATAAAATAGATATATTAATGGTTAACATAATGACTTCTAATTTAAATTTAAATTCTTTACATTATACATCATATTTCTTTGTACCTTCATTAATTACATGAAATATCCTAAAGATATATTTAATCTTAAGTATGCTTTGAACCAATCTAAATATTTAGGCATTTTAATCATAATATAATTTGACCATGCAATATTAATTACTAATTTAATTTCCTTTATTTTCCAAACAAAATTTATATGTTAGTCTGAAAGTAATGAGGAATGGTCAAAACATTTTCTACATGTAATGACATAACATATTGATTGTGAAAAAAGTTTCATTATATTTATTATTATCATCTATTTCAATGTTATATTTGTTATTATTTAGTAAACCTTTGCTGAATTTACAGTTAGAATAGAATAGCAGAAATAGTACAGAGAGTACCAGGTCAAAAATATTATAGCTACAGACATAATTTATAATTTTTAGAAACATTATGACATGTATAGTACTTGAAAAGTTCAGGTTCATGATACAAATAAGTGGAAGGGATTAGGCAAAATATATAAGCTCCATGACAAATTAGAAAGCATATTCATCCTCTAAAGTAGGCAACTGCTAGGTATCACTATTCCATTATTTCTCAGGAATAACGTAGGTCAATTGTGGCCAGATCTTAAAAATCTTTTAAAGGATGTCAGAATTGTAACTTTTATTATATTTCATTTAACTGTTATCATTTAAATGTTTTGAAATTACTGAAACAAGCAAGCCAATTAAAATTTCGAATTAGTCTACTTTGCAAATTTCCATAACACAAATACTCCCAATATAGCCAATTTAAATCTATCAGTGTGAAGTATCTGAACATGGATGTGAGAAGAGCTGTATACATTCAATTCTCATAAGCAGGTACAATTCCTCTTCTGAACACGACTGCAACAGATCATTGACTAGCTACCTCTGCTTAAACAAGTTCTATATTCATCCACAAATACCAAGAAGTCTATCAAAAAGAGTCTATATATATATTGATACCTTTAGAAATATTTTTATCTTCCTCTTTACTTTCTTCAATCTTGTTGGTCTTATTACACATCCTCTAATCTAAGGGTACCCAACTCCTGGACTGTAGACCTGTATTCATCAGTGGACTCTTAGGAATGGGGCTGCACAGCAGGAGGTGAGTGGCACGAGAGCAGCATTACCTCCTGAGCTCTGCCTCCCATCAGATCAGCTGTGGCATTAGATTCTCACAGGAGGACGAACACTATTGTGAACTGTGCGTGTGAAGAATATAGGTTGTGTGGTCTTTATGAGAATCTAATTTCTGATGATCTGAGGTGCAACACTTTCATGCTGAAACAATCCCCACATTCATTGAAAAATTGTCCTCCAGGAAACTGGTCCTTGGTGCCAAAAAGATTGGCAATCACTGCAGTCTAATTTATATTTGCTTTGTCTTTTTGTATTTGTTTCTCCTTTTCTTTTTAACATCCCACCTGATGTTGTATTTATGATTATTGATATCTTTATCTTTTTCTTCTCTAGGCAACCTTTGCCTAACAGGGTTTCTTGTGATTGGTTCTCCTGGCTGGCTCCCTGTCAACAAATTTACTTGTTTTACTTTCAGTCCCAGACTCAGTTCTAGAGTCTCCTGGATATTGCTCATGACAGGAAAATGGAAAACATACAATTGTCCATTGAAAAAATTATTTTTGTTTTTACCAAACTGGAATAAAACATGAGACCATGAACTTAGTGTTGTGGAAAGATGAAAAGAAGACATCTATATGTGTCTGAGAGGTCATAATAAAGGAGGGAGAAAGGGATTTTAGGAAGAAATGGCAGGAGGTCAGGGTCACCTAGAAAAAGAATACTGACATTCGTCCGCATAATGAATCAATAAATACACCCTCACTATTTACATTCAGGAACTGCAATGTATCTTACAATCTCAATTACATTCTGGAAAAAAAATTTTAATGCATGTGCACACATACACATACACACCACATGAGAGTGTTCAACTTGAACACGGGTTTAAAGAAAAAAACTCTAAATTGGTAGAAGTAGACAGAAATAACTGTAAATTAAAGAACTAAGAAAACTTTCCAAATTGTTTTATAAATCTCAATGAAAAGAACATTAGTCTCTTGGACTGCATTGAATTGAAAGACAAGGTAAGGAAAAAAAATGGAAAATTACTAGCCACAGAGGGATGGGAAAAGAGAAAAAATTATTATTACACATACATATGAACACACACACACGCACACACTTAACAACCAAACTATAAGCAAGCTAAAAATTTTTAGACAACCAAATAGAAAAATAATCAACAATTTAAATATGATTTTACTAATGAGTAATTTTCTAGTCACATTTAACAAAACCTTTTCTAAACAAATACACTTAAAATTGTGAAACATAACGTTCATTTACAAAATTAAGAAAACTTAAAATATTAGAAAGAAGCAGTTTAAATAAAACTGTATTTAAAAAATAAATTTATTTATTAAAAATATTGGTATTAATATATGCTTATTTAATTGAGTAGCGCAATATATGAGATAGAATGTAGTTTGAAATATCAAAGAAGTTTCTGAATTTTAATACTACATTGAACAATATTTTTAAGTGAGATTAGAAAAAAAATTCAAGCCTGATAAATACAGAGGTTCTAAAGAAAATCTAATTTAAATTGAAGACTAAAAGAGGATGACTAAGTGCCAAGTCTATCCCGCAAACCCTGGACAAGCAACAGATGAAAGGAGTACTCAGACACAGGTATGCAGTGTAAGAGCAGCTGGGGACTGCCAGCCCTATTGGCCCAAGTGAGCAGTTTCGAACAGCTGGAGCTGCTTGCTTTCATTCAGTACGGTCATAATGCCAAAAGCCTCAAGCCAACACAATATGTGGGTCATTAACATTATTGTTCCTCTTTCAGGGAGCAGTCACAGAAGATCAAGGGTCAGTTTCCAGACAACATAAGTAAACAAGCCTATTTAAGATAAATTACCTTATACTTTCTTGTACCTACTCCTTGCCCGTTGCCTCAGTTTAAGAACACAACTGCCTTCAGCTTATTCTCCCCCAAAGCCATTCAGAGCTTTAAGATCTTTCAGAAAACCTGCTTCTTTCCCTATAGCTTTTCTCACTACTCCGACTCACCTTCTACAACTAAGGAAGTAGCAAGGAAGCAACACAGGAAAAACTTGAGAATTTCCTATAGTTGAAGAAAGACGTATCTCTACTCAAAGGTGTACCCCAAATATCAAGCAGAATTAATATAAATCTAGACTAATAAAAATTGTGATAAAACTATGAAATACTCATTTTGTACAAAAATTTAAAAATTATCAAAATAAAAAACAGTTTATATTATGTGTTCTAAACAAAAACAATTATAAGTCTTCTTAATAACAATGGTAGAAATCAATGGAGTCATGTCTTCAAAGCTCTAAGGGAAAATCACTGGCGATCTAAATATTTGCATATAAATGAACTACACATTAAGATTGATGATAAAATCAAGACATATTTAGGCACAAAAAAACATAAAAAGTTTATCACCTATTATCAAAAGTAATACAAAAGATATAACTTAGCAAGAAAATAAACTAAACTGAAAAGAATGTGCAGGAAAACAAAATCTGCATTAGTACTAATAATAAAATCAAACTGAAAGATTAAAAATAAAGAGGAGGAATATAGTTATGTCAAAAATCTAAGATATAAATAAAAGCCTGAATACCAGTATCAGCAACAGATAAAATAAATTCTATGGCAAAAAAAATTATAAGGACAGCAAATATTTTATATATAATAATAAAATAATTCATGTATTGTAAAAATTACTAAAATTAATACAATTACCATATTTAGCCAATAAACATATAAAATAACAACAGAAATAAAAAATGAAATGAGCAGCTTTAAAACCAGAGAATGATAGATTGTATAGATTAAATACTTTTTTTGACAAGTGCATTCTTTGAAGATATATGTTTAACTGAAACTGTATCAATGTGTTTTTATTTCTTTGGATTTAATAAGTAAGATTACAGAATTTTAAAGCATCTTTTTAATATTTCAATAAGTTATACATTTATATTATGTATTATACATAACTAAGGTTGATATAATGTATGTTATAACAACTAATAACCCATTAACTTTATAATGTAACATTCTTTTAGCTATCACCAAGAAAGAAAACTGTTCCCATTTAATAGTGAAACAATTATTAGATTTGCTTTATTCTTTTTTTTTTTTTTTTTTTTTGAGATGGAGTCTCGCTCTGTCACCCAGGCTGGAGTGCAGAGGGGCAATCTCGGTTCACTGCAACCTCCCTCTCCCAGGTTCAAGCAATTCTCCTGCCCCAGCGTCCTAAATTGGTGGGACTACAGGTGCCCGCCAAAATGCCCAGTTAATTTTTTGTATTTTACTAGAGATGGGTTTTCAGCATGTTGGCCCAATGGTCTTCATCTCCTGACCTTGTGATCTGCCCGCCTCCCCCTCCCAAGGTGCTGGGATTACAGGCATGAGTCACTGTGCCTCACCTGCTTTATTCTTCTTGAAAGATTTGCATGAATTAATTTAGGCTAGTGGTTTCTTTGTACATTTCACATGAGCATACATTAAAAGGAAAATATCAGCAATAGCAATAGGACAACTGCTTATCCATGGAATAAAAAAGTAGAATAAATGTCATACATTAAAATACATCAAAAATGAAATAGAGCCCAAAGGTGTATCATTAAAACTTTTAGAAGGAAAAGAGATTTTAATTAACTATGGCAATATAAGTGTTTTTTGGTTTGGTTATTTGCTTGCTTTTTGCTAAGGCTATCTTATTTGTTTCTTTTTTTAAAAAAAAGTGACTCTATTTTATAGAAAAACCACAGATTTAGCACAAAACTTAGTGGAGAGTGCAGAAGTTTTCTATATAAACCCTCCTCAAACACATCCAAAGCATACTCTACTCAAACATCCTGTGTGAGTGTGGTTACAATTTACTAATAAATACTGACATGTAATTATCACCCAAAGTTTATAGTTTATAATAGGGTTTACTCTTGCTGTTGTACATTCTATAATGTTTAGACAAAGATAAAATTACATGTACTTACCAATATAGTATTATAAAGAATCATTTCACTGATCTGAAAATCCCCTGTGCTTTACCTGTTTATCCTCTGCCCCTCAACCCAAACCTCTGATCTTTTTAATATCATACATAGCTTTGCCTTTTCCAGAGTGGCATAGTTAGAATAATACAATATGTGTCTTTTCAGATGGGCTTATTTTACTTGGTAACATACATTTAAGGTTCTTTCCTATCTTCATAGGGCTTAATAACTCACTTATGTTTAGCACTGAATAATATTCCATTGTATACACATACCACAGTTTAGTTATCTACTCCTCTATTGAAAGACATCTTAATTGCTTCCAAGTTTTGCAATTTCGGCAATGTTGGGTAAAGCTTCTATACATATCCATGTGTACATCTTGTGTTCGAGGAAGCTCTTTACTCATTTGAGTAAATATAAAGGAGTGCCATTCCTAAATCACATGGTAAGAATATGTATAGTTTTGATAAAAACAAACCAAATTATTTTCCAAATTGGCTGTATCATTTTGTATCATTTATTCATTCCCACCAGAAATTTATAAAAATTTCTATACCAGCATCTGGTTGTCAGTGTTTGGATTTTGGGCATTCTAATACATTTGTAGTAGTATCTAACTGTTTTAGTTTCCAATTCCCTGATGATAACTGATACTGAGAATGCTTTCACATGCTTTCTTTGCCATATGTAAATCTTCCTTGGGAGGGCATCTTGTTAGATGTTTTCTCATATTTTAATCATGTTGATCATGTTCGGTAGAAAGTCCCGCCATCTTTCCCCCAGGTTTCTTGCCCCCACCCTTCCCCCAGGCTTCCTGCTGCCCTGAGAAAAGCCCGCCAAGCCTGCTCTGTTCTGCCCAGCAACAACAAGCAGCCAATCATCACAGCAGGAAAGCCCGCCAAGCCTTGGCCTATCCTGAACCGACAGGTAACCCTCTGAGCCACCTCAGCAGTCTGCCCAGAGACGGACAGCCTATCCTAAGCTCCTACGACACTCTGCCAGCCCTGTGTCCACGCCCCGTCCACCTCCCCCTATAAAACCCTCCTACCCCAGCTGCGCAGTCGCAGCCAGCCCCTGATCTCCTTCCTTTCCTGGCCTGCCCGCTGGTCCCAATAAACCTGAACTCGGCTTCCAACTCTCGAGCTGTATCATTAAAACTTTTAGAAGGAAAAGAGATTTTAATTAACTATGGCAATGTAAGTGTTTTTTGGTTTGGTTATTTGCTTGCTTTTTGCTAAGGCTATCTTATTTGTTTCTTTTTTTAAAAAACAGTGACTCTATTTTATAGAAAAACCACAGATTTACAGCAAAACTTAGTGGAGAGTGCCTTGTAGACCAGGCAGGGGTCTACAAGGGGGTCGCACAGATCATTTTTCATTATCAATTTCAAGATTGCTTTGAGATTAAAAATGTTCTTTTTAAAATTATCTTTTGTATAATTTATTGCACAGCTTCAAATCTCTCAACATTCTATTAACCATAATCACTGAAACGATAGGTTTTCACTTTATGACTCACCTTAAATTACATTGTTCATCATTTAAAAAATAACTTTGCATACAACATCCAAATATTTGTCACTTTCCTGCTTCTTAGTACATATTAGTAAAAGTCTCAATCTAGGATTTAACTTTTTGCCTACACTTTGCCTGTACCTTATCATGTCTGGGGAGAAAAATGACACAATGCAACCACATTGACTGGTATCATCTTAAAATCATAACCACAATTGAGAGGGTCATTAATATCTGGTGAGAGCATTCAGAAGAGGCCATTTTATTGTATAATTTGTTATACATAATGTGAACGTCTCAGATTCCATCTAACACAATTAACATTACAACTTATAGTTAGATCATATTTAAATTTGCTCTCCTCCAGTAAGTGGAGATTTTTTATTCATATTTTATAAAACTATTTTGTGGTAATTAAATTCAATTAAATTTTCCTTTGTCAAAATGTATCGTAATTTTATAGTATTGGTATTAACAGGTCTGTAACATCACCCTATGATTTATCTTTTAGTTTCTGTAAAATCACATTAAAATAAAAATTAAGCAACTTTTATTTTGCTTTAATTTAATTGAATTCTTAAAGCATTGTGTAGTTCTACTGAAAGAAAATGGTATTAAAAGAGGAAATAGACTAAACATAATTTTATTATATGATATGTTAAATCATATAAATCAATTATTGTGGTAAATTCCAAGTGATTGCAGTTTTTATTTATGAAACATCTGCCTTTGTGCAGCATATTAATTCAAATCTACTTGAGAAAATTATTAAATGACAAAACTTTTCTATAAAACAAAATACAATAGAATAGAACTAATGAAGCAACAATCATTAACATACATGATTTAGTGAGAAAAATTATTAAAACATATTTTTAAATATTAAAACATAGAAATGATGCATTCTATAAATTCAGAAACTTAGTGTTTTCTTATATTTGCTCTGGATCCCATGATATGTACTGAATCCTGTGAAATTTAACCTGGGGCTTTTCCTTCTACAAGAAAGGCTGTGTACACATGATATCCAAATCAATATTTTAGTCTCACTTCCTTTTACTCTCTCTAATAAACTACATGGAAATAGTCACTAATGCTTTTTACTTAGAAGACAGATTTTCCAACACATTGTATATTATAACAATAGAGGCATCTGACTTGTACAGGTGTTTCCAAGGAAAGACAAATAGTCTAAAGTAAAATGATAAAGGGAGCTTACAGAGCTATACATTAGACAAGTCAAGAGCTTCTTGGCTTATTGAAGGCTCCTGGCAAAATTATTTAATAAAAATTATAAAGTAGTCTAGAAAAATGTTTCTACTCTGATTTATATAGGAACTGTGATGCAGTGATAGTGATATATAGAGTTTGGTTTTTCTTTTTCTCTTAAAATTAGCAGTATATTAGACTGCAGATAAACAGCCAATGGAAGGAAGTTTTAACATAATTTATATAAGCCGCACATGTTAAGTATTTTATTCAGTGTAGAAATAAATGTCTTTGTTTAAATCTATCAATGAAGTTGATGGCTGAAATTCATTAAAATAGATGTATAGCATGCTATTGAAGACAAGCAAACGGCTCATCTATCACTACTAAGCAAATGATTGTAAGGAAAAAATGATATATAAAAGACAGCACTTTAGCTTTCAATTTACATCCGATTAGAAATACAATATATGGTTAACATTGTAAATACTCATCACAAAGCCTCTACACATGTTCCCAGAGTTCTCAAACAGCATGTTTTCTTAACTAACTTCACTATTTTAATTGGCAAATCTATAGAATCTTAATTTGCATAAACACAATTGAAGCACAAATTTTAAAAACACAGATGAATCAAATTAATATTATTTTCCGCTAAAGCAGTATCATAGAAACTGTGTGTTTATTTCTTCGGGAATCACTTTCCTTACATTTAAATATGTTGTAAGACTGGAGAAAAATTCAACTGATAAAAGTTGTGATAAGACAAGCATTAAAAAAATCAATACATAATTTCTTTGAAATGTGATTTTTATTACAAGTTTAGCGATAAAATTGAGTTCAGAGAGAGTAATCATTAATCTATAATTGCCAGCATCTTTTCTGAGTCAAAATTTCAATTCAATCTCTATCATTTCAAATCATGTGCACCTTTATAAGTGTCCCAATGTCTTGCATAAGATCATTTTGAAGAACAATACGTTGATAAATTTAGCAATTCAATTGAAGCAATCAGAAAAAAATAAATTTTTAGACAAATTAAAAAAAATTTTGAGAATAATGGTGTCTTTTCAAAAATTTTATCTTCCATTTAAAATAAATTACAATTACATCATTTCATTATAAAAATGTTTTAATTTACTTTAATAGTATTTGTTGATTCTCTTTTATATTTTTAAATGAAATGTTTTATGTAGTAGACATACACTATAGAATACTATGTAGTCATAAAAAATAATAAAATAATGTCTTTGCAGCAACATGGGTACAGCTGGAAGCCATAATCCTAAGCAAACTAACATAGAAATAGAAACCAAATAACACGTTTTCACTTATATGTGAAACACAAGTACTCATGGACATAATCATTTACTTAGTAGTGATAGATAAGCCATTCGCCTGCCTTCAATAGCATACTATGTATTTTAATGAATTTCAGCCATCAATTTAATTGATGGTTTTAAGCAAAGAGATAGATTTATTTCCACAAGGAATGAAACACTGAACATTTGCAGCCCATATAAATATTGAGTTTAATGTTGAGTACTCATGAACAAAAAGTTAGAACAATAGACACTGGAGAATACAAGACGGAGGAAGATGAGGGGGAGAACGGGTTGAAAAATTACCTATTGGGTACCACGCTCACTTCCTGGAGACAAATTTGTTTATACTGCAATTTAACTCAGCATCGTGCAATATGTGCTTATAACAAATCTGCATATATATACCCTCTAATTCTAAAAGAAAAGTTTTGGCCACAGTACTATACAAACTTTTTTCCCCCACCAAGTATTGATTCTTCTTTTCATCTGTATCACTGTGTTTTTTGAGAGACTAAAATTAGCACTGGTAAGAAAAGTTTTATTTCTTAATCTAGATTTCTATTCCTGTTTCCTTCTCTTATTGTCTCTCCTCCTCGTTTATCTCTTCAACTCTTTCTGTGCTGTCTTATTCTAATTTCCAAACTTCTTAAGAACAAACCAGTATTTTAAATAAACAACATATGCTATTACCATATTATGGGAATTGGAGGTTTTTTATTCCAGTAGATTTTAATATAACATTGTTTGAGGTATGATTGTTAGATTCACATATGAATATCTTAAAGGCAAGTTATTATCACCTATAAAATTTATTCTTTCATTGGACAGTTGTTTTATTGTGGAGACTCTTGTTTAAGAACATTTTGATAGCAGACAGCATGTCACTTTTTGAAAACTCTACCCATTGATGATGTCTGTAGTTTTGTCAGTTGGATTGACACCAAATACGTATTGTTTGAAACATCTGCTGCTCCTCCTGAGGAAGGATTCTCCTGCCCTATCCTATCAATGTCAGGATTGGCAGCATTATCCACGGTGTCTCTGTTTTCTCAAGGATCACACTTTCCTCCCTGCCCAATTATCTCAGATTTAGTCATTTGGATTTGTGGCTCTTTATTTAAAAAGAAAACTATACCTTTTGAAATCAAGAGAGGTCATGTAAATCATTTTGGTCAATGAAATTAGTGTGGAAGTGATATGTATCACTTCTGAAGTTTTAAAAGCCAATTCACGGTTAGCTTTATCTCTTTGTTCCCTTTGCCAAATAAACAGCACTCCTCCAGAGTCTGTTTCTTCAGCCTGGGCTAGGGGAATATAACATAAAGCAGAGATGCATCAGTTCCACAGTGAACATTTAGCATGCTAGAAATACATTTGAAATGCATAAAAGTAAATTTTATCTTCATAATTCATATGAAATATTTATAATAAGTTTTTCATTGAAATTCAGACTTGTTTATTAATCAAATATAGTATATTATATCCATAATAACAATTGTAACTAAAATGTATTAAAACTAAATTTGGAACAAAACATAAACCAGTTAAAATATAAATTTTAGTGTGGTTCAAAATTTTCATGATGTAGCAGTGATGGGATCTGCTTTATTCTGAAGGTCAGATTTTTTTTTTTAATAATAGTATACATAGGATGAGAAATGAATGCTTTGATCAATAAAAGTTATCTAAAAGTTAATCTATGACGTTGTGATTGATTTTTTTTTAAATGTTGCAACCCCTTCTCTTGCTACTATAAAGTCAGAGGTAGTTTTCCTATAAGTAAATATTTCAATCAAATTGATTTTAAGGATTGTATTAGTCATTGTTCTCTAGAGAAGCAGGACCTATAGAAGATATGTATGTGTGTATGTATCTGTATATGTATGCATACACTCCTATATATACACAAACATAAATATATATATATATATGGAATTTATTGTAAGATATTGGTTCACACAAGCCAATTGTTCAAAGTCAATGGCAAGTTCAAAATCTACCATGTGGGCTGGCAGTTTGGAGATTCAAGAAATCCAATGGTGTGGTTTCAGTTCAAAGGCACAGCAAGCTAGAAGACAATGAAAGTCAAGGGTGTCGGTGAAATCTGAATACATTCTGCTAGGGAGCTCTCTCTTGCTAAGGGAGGCCAGTCTTTTTCTTTTTAATTGCATTTTAGGTTTTGGGGTACATGTGAAGGACATGCAAGATTGTTGCATAGCAGTGTGATTTGATGCCTTCCTCCTCATCACCTATATCTGGCATTTCCCCCCAATGCTGTCTCTCCCCAACTCCCCACCCTCTGCTGTCCCTCCCCTATTTCTCCCCAACAGACCCCACTGTGTGATGCTCCCCTCCCTGGGTCCATGTGTTCTCATTGCTCAACACCCGCCTATGAGTGAGAACATGCAGTGTTTGATTTTCTGTTCTTGTGTCAGTTTGCTGAGAATGATGGTTTCCAGGTTCATCCATGTCCCTACAAAGGACACGAACTCATTGTTTTTGATGGTTGTATAGTGTTCCGTGGTGTATATGTGCCACATTTTTCCTGTCCAGTCTATCATCGATGGGCCTTTGGGTTGGTTCCAGTAAACAGTGCTGCAATGAACATTCGTGTGCATGTGTCCTCATAATAGAACCATTTATAATCCTTTGGATATATGCCCAGTAGTGGTTTTGCTAGGTCAAATGGAATTTCTATTTCTAGGTCCTCGAGGAATCACCACACTGTTTTCAACAATGGTTGAACTAATTTACACTCCCACCAGCAGTGTAAAAGTGTTCCTATTTCTCCACATCCTCTCCAGCATCTATTGTCTCCAGATTTTTTAATGATCGCCATTCTAACTGGCGTGAGATGGTATCTCAATGTGGTTTTGATTTGCATCTCTCTAATGGCCAATGATGATGAGCATTTTTTCATATGTTTGTTGGGCTCATGTATGTCTTCTTTTGTAAAGTGTCTGTTCATATCCTTCATCCACTTTTGAATGGGCTTGTTTGTTTTTTACTTGTAAATCTGTTTTAGTTCTTTGCAGATTCTGAATATCAGCCCATTGTCAGATGGGTAGGATGCAAAAATTTTTTCCCATTCTTTTGGTTGCCAATTCACTCTAATGACTGTTTCTTTTGCTGTGCAGAAGCTGTGGAGTTTAATTAGGTCCCATTTGTCTATTTTGGCTTTTGTTGCCAGTGCTTTTAGTGTTTTGGTCATGAAGTCCTTGCCTATGCCTATGGCCTGAATGGTTTTGCCTAGATTTTCTTCTAGGGTTTTTATGGTGTTAGGTCTTATTTTTTTCTATTGAGATCTTCAACTGATTGCATGAAGTTTACAACATATGAAGAGCAATCTGCTTTATTCAACATTCACCAAATTAAATATCAATCTCATCCAGAGACATCCTCTAAATTGACACATAAAATTAACTATCCTGGCCAGGTGCAGTGATTCATGCCATTAATCCCAGCACTTTGGAAGGCTGAGGCAGCAGATCACGAGGTCAGGAGTTCGGACTAGCCTGACCAACATGGTGAAACCTTGTCTAATAATACAAACATTATCTGGGGGTGGTGGTGGGCACCTGTAATCCCAGCTACTCAGGAAGCTGAGACAGGAGATTTGCTTGAATCCGGGAGGTGGAGCTTGCAATAAGCCAAGATCACGCTACTGTACTCTACCCTGGGTGACAAAGTGAGACTCTGTCTCAAAAAATAAATAAATAAATAACTCTCCTAAGAATATGTCTGTATCTATCCATTTAGACATATTGCTAGGTAGATGTATAAACAATGTAAGTTGGTAATTATTTTTTGAATCACTAAATGTAAAATTTTCACTGTTGATTTGGACATTTTCTGTCCAAATCAACAGGTTTTCTGTCATTTAATCACTCAAATTCATAAATTTGCATACTACATTGTTTTAATTATATTTTATATCACTAAAAAAATTCTGACTGCACCTATATTTGTTAATTTTAATGTAACTGTACATATTTCGATTTTGTTTTCAGAATTAGTCTCAGAACATTTGAGTAGAAATTTACTGATAAATATTTAAAAATTGTAGTACTATTAAATAAATAAATTCCAAAAAGGAAACACAAAACAAACTTCTACTTAACATACACTCCTGAAAATATTTTCAAGCCAAGCTAAAAAATACAACAAGCTATTTATACAAAAATCATTTTAGGCCAGGCGCGGTGGCTCAAGCCTGTAATCCCAGCACTTTGGGAGGCAGAGACGGGTGGATCACGAGGTCGAGAGATCGAGACCATCCTGGTCAACATGGTGAGACCCCGTCTCTACTAAAAATACAAAAAAAAAAAAAATTAGCTGGGCACAGTCGTGGGTGCCTGTAATCCCAGCTACTTGGGAGGCTGAGGCAGGAGAATTGCTTGAACCCAGGAGGCGGAGGTTGCGGTGAGCCAAGATCGCGCCATTGCACTCCAGCCTGGGTAAGAAGAGCGAAACTCCGTCTCAAAAAAAAAAAAAAATCATTTTAAGTCATCATGTTTACATGGTTTTGTCTTTAGAAGTCATTTCAATTACTGCAATTTGTGGCATCCTCCAGGTGCTTTGGATAAACATAACTCAAAAGTTTTGTTTCTCCCCCAAACCAAGAATAAATATCATTAAAAATAGTACTGTAGGATCATTTGGAAATGATCTAATCTCACTCATTTTACCAGAATTAGCAAATTATTATTTTAAGCCAGAAACTATACAGAAAAATCTGTATCTAGTTTATTATCTCATTTATTTTCACAAAACCCCACAAATGTTCAATTATGTTTTAGCAGGACATGCAGTGGACAAAACCTCTTGAATACTATACTGAGAAAGGAAGTGGCTTTTTATTTGGCTGGGAGCTGTGGCAGGCTAATGCCTTAACAACTGAGCTCCCTGAAAAGCAGCTTCTTTCCTTTTTTATAGTCTTGCAATGCTAAAGAAGAAACTGAGGTGAAACTGTGTCACTGTCCATTGCCTGGATGATGGACCTCACAATCTTTGGCTTCATTGATTTGCTAGTTCATATGTGGTGCATGGGAATAGTCAGAGGAGGGAGTTTACAGAGACAAGGCAAAGGCAATAAATCATTAGTTGGCAGAGATGTTTCCAGGAGTGGGGGCTGGGTCATGTAAATGTGGTGGACATGACCCATTGCCAGGCTGTGGTCAGTAGTGGTAACATTCTTTGCAACACTTTCAACACTTATAGATAGCTTAGACACTGGGAACTGAAAACAGAGTTATCTTCCTAGCCCTTGGGCCTCATTAGGGCCTGGTCAGTGGTGTCAGCAAGTTGCTTGACCATGGATTCCAGCACTTTGGTATTTTATCTCTCTTTATCCTCCTTCTTATCTGAAGGGAGGAGGTGGAGGCCTATCAAGAGGGAGATGGGGACGGGTCTCCCCTCTCAGTGTCTCTCAAATTATTTTCTCAAGTAACAATCAATTAAATATTCAATAAGCATGTACTATAAGAAATACACTTTAGTAGGTATGATAGAGAGCATCTGTGTAGATAAAGACAAGAAAGTCATTGCCCCTTTCCTCCATACCCTGCAAAACATGATGTGAGCTTTCTTCTTGTTTATTTACTTATTTTTTATTTTTAATTTTTTTTTGAGACAGAGTCTTGCTCTGTCACCCAAACTGGAGTGCAATGGCATGATCTAGGCTCACCACAACCTCCGCCTCCTGTGGTCAACCGATTCTCCTACCTCAGCCTCCTGAGTAGCTGGGATTATAGGTTCATGCTATCATGACCAGCTAATTTTTGTAATTTTAGTAGATATGGGGTTTCACCATGTTTTCTAGACTGGTCTCGAACTCCTGACCTTTAGTAATCTGCCTACCTTGGCCACTCAAAGTGCTGGTATTAGAGGCATGAGCCACTGTGCCCAGATGAGCTTCCTTCTTAAACATACAGAAAATATAGTCAAGTCGTTTATGCTAAGCATTAGTAACTAGCAATATTACTCATTAGCATTGAATAAACAATTTTATACTTTATTGTTTATATTAGATGGAGAGTTGCCATCTTCAAACTTATTTCTGTGAATAAACAGACTGTTTCTGAAGAGGCAGACTATATTTCTGTAAAGTATTTATAAATATGCAAAAAGTATATTGTTAGCAAAAACGTGTTTAGAACCTCTGTATGCCTCAAAAATGTCTGTGGTGAGTTGAACTATTTTAAAAATCATCAAAACATCTATTTAACTTAATGTATAGATTCAACCTGTGCACAGTTAAGGAATAGTTTCTTAGAAAAGTGAGAATTACTTAATCCTTTCTTTAGAGTTCTGAGTAAACTTTTCTTAATTTTCTGAATCTGCTTCAGTTCTATTTTATAATTCAGTTCAATTCATATTCATATTTGCATTCTAGCAGGTTGCTTTTATTGTTTTTAAAAGATTACCTCTTCAGTAGATTTCTTTAAAATATATTCTACACCCACAATTAATGCCTTAATGACTAATGTTTCATATCTAGGTTTTATCTAAAAACAAGAAAGAGAATATTTATTTGTAGAAGTAAATACCATATCTCCCCCCATTGGAAAACTAGATTTGCTCACAATCAATTTGTAATATGCTGTCATATCTTCTTTATACAGATTTTTGCAAACAGGATTTAACACTACTGGATAGAATTAATGTACTGATTTCTGTGACATAAGATTGATTCTTTTGATAGGTGGTCAGGTATTTATTCAGTTTTCAATGAGATTTTTTTTTAAAAGTTCCTTTAATGGTTGCAAGTAGGATAAAATTCAAGCTATTTCAATATTTCTTTATACCATATAAGAAATATACACTCTGTAACAATAGTTTGTAAATGGAGTAGTCATATAACTGATCATACATGCTATGGTCCATTTGAGAGTAAAAGGAATCATCATAAATTTTGTTGTTGTTGTTGTTGTTACTGTTGTTGTTTGTTTGTTTTGTTTTTTGAGATGGAGTCTCTCTCTGTCACCCAGGTCAGAGTGGCATGATCTCGGTTCACTGGAACATCTGCCTCCCAGGTTCCAGGGATTCTTCTACCTCAGTCTTCTGAGTAGCTGGCATTGCAGGCACGCACCACCATCCAGAGCTAACTTTTGTATTCACAAATTTGATTTTAAAGGACAGATAGATATGTAGCTTACTGGGAAAACAGGGCATAGGTCTATCTTATCTACAAACAATATGAGGGCCGGGCATAGTGGTTCATTTCTGTAATCCCAATGCTGAGGCCAAGATGAGAGGGTAGCCTGAAACCAGGAGTTTGAGGTTACAGTAAGTATAATCACACAACTGCACACCAGCCTGGGCAATAGAGCAAGACGTTATCTCAAAAAAAAAATTAATAATAATATTAATAGTAATTTAAGGAGAGATACTATTTTCTTAACCCAGTATCTTCAGCACCTTGTGTGACCCATTATAAGCACTTAATAAATACAGGTTTAAAAAAATGAATTTACTAATTATTCCAAAGTAGTTATTATGCCCTTTTTACAATTATTTATTTTTTATAAACTTTACCTATTATACCTGTAATTCCAAGGCTGACATTTTAGAGAATAATTGTTTTGCCAATTATTCTAGGTCAAGTTATACTCTGTGAAATATTCTTTACTGCAGTGTATTAGAATGCACTTTTCCTTTAGTGAAATTAATTTTATATATCAAGTAATATACATGCACATCAATATCATTTGTCTAGATGCAAATGTTAACTCAATGACAGAAGTATAACAGTGGTATGTTTGGTAAATAAGGGATAAGGGAATATGTAAAGATGTTTGCCTCTACTTCATTGTTATGGGTGATATCAAGGAATCTGATACTTTGGCATAAAGTACAGTAACATGCAGGTAACTCCAGTTTAAATGGAATATACAGTCTTGCTAACCTGGGTTTCAGGTAAGATCTATGTTTTTAAAATTCTAATATAAATGATGTTCAACAGGAAAACTTTGAAAATGCTTCTTTGAATAAAGAATAAAATGTAATTATAACACTTATTTCATAATTAGATAACTTAAGTTTGTGAAATTATAATATCAGCACCCAGTTATGAGAAAAGCAAAATTTCATTTTTAAGTTTAAAAAAAGTAAAGATGAGTAGAATTATTTTATATAACATGCAAACAGGAGACTGGTAGTGAGCTTAATTAAAGAAGAAATCTATACTTTGATTTTGTTAAAAAGTTAGCTGAAAAGGCATCCAAATTTTTTTCTAGAACACCATGGTAAATTAAAAGAGGTGATGTGAGAACTGTAGTGAGGTTAACAGTGTGACATAATTAAGGTTAAATTCTTGTCTTTTTCCAAATATTTTTCTGTTCCATTTTATTTATTTATTTATTTAATTTCTTATTTCATTGGATTCCCTAGTGGAAAAATTAGAAATATAAATAAATAAGAATTTCTAAAATTGAATGTATCACAATCATTGGTATATGTAATAATCTATAAAAATATGTTGTGTTTTGGAATGGAGTCTAGGATTATCTTGGAGGTTGATAATTCACACATTGCCACTATAAAAAAACATTGCTGTAATAAAAGAGCATGCTTAATTTGTGTTTACCACAGCATGAGCCAGATTTTAGAAAAACTCTTACCTTGTATTTTGTTTTCTAAGAATTGCTATTGGGGAACTCTGGACAAGACAATATTTGAATCATCTTATTTAAGTATTATGATGTATGTCTTATGCATTATACAAATGATGTAATTTACATGTATTTCCAGTGTAATGAAAATAATAGCCTTGCATAAATAAAAATATCCTCACATTTAATAATAACTAATCACATTTTTATTCCAAAGCTCCCAAATTTCTGAACTAAGTTGACATTAAAAGATATAATGTCAAATTTTAAATATACCAGTTAAGAATTTTTGCTATCTCAGAACTTCCCAATAAATTGAATTTAAAATGACTATTAAAACCTCACTCATTTAACATATTTTATCCCACCTTTGTCAAAATGATTTACCAATTAATCATTTTTTAATAGACATTTTACAGGGATGGAGAATTTACCATTATTCTCCATTTCTGTTCATTAAAACACCCTTTCATGACTTGGGCAGTGCTCCCAGCCCACAGCAATCTGCTTGCTGACTTTTTCTCTACCTCTCGTGACCATGTTGCTGGCCTGCTCAGAATAAAAAATGGGATAGAATTGGGTAAAATATCTGCCAATATGGCTGTCCATGTCTTTGTTGAGTCAGAAGTTTTCATACCTATCCTATATTTTACTCTTTCTGCAAAATTCTATGGTAAATCTAGCTTGAAGTCAGGAGGCCTTACATGGGCAAAACATGACAAATCCAATTGTAACAGCCCTTATTCTCAGCAATTCTGTATGTATATGAGAACTCCCAAGAGTTTTTACCACATCTTTCTTATATCCAATTGGCCACATATGTCCATTTTCATCTGATACAAATGAAGCTGTGCCATGCTCTCCAATAGCTTTGGAACCACTACGTACCCGCAGAACTTTGGGGAATATAAACAGTGGCCTACTGGGGATAATGATATGTTCTTTCCTATCATTCAGGAGTTGTGAGGAGCTTGAGACTGTCTTTACTCTTTCCTGATAGTTTGCCCCATCATGCGATCTCTTGCTAAGGTTCCTATTCTATATTCTATGCAATAATGACAATTCTAACAACAGATATCTAGGCTGAAAATAAATATTTATGACATACTATGCAGGGCATGCCATACCACATAAGCAAGATTAATAGAACACAAAGAGAGCAATATAGACACTATGTAAGATTTAAGAACATATTGGGGATTAAACAAAAGGTTCTGCTTAATAAGGTAATGACAAACATACTTGTTTTATTGAGCTTCTTTTTGTTTTACTTTGCAAATATTGCATATTTTAGAAAGTGAAAGGTTTATGGCAACCCTGTGTGAAACAATTCAATCAGAGCCATTTTTTTCTAACAGCATATGATCACTTTGTGTCTCTATGTCACATTTTTGTAATTTTCACAACATTTCAAACATTTTTATTATTATTATATCTGCTATGTTGATTATTCATGAGCTTTGGTGTTACTATTCTAACTTTTGGGGCGTATTATGAATTGTGCCCATATAAAATGAATATTTAACTGATTAATATTGTGTGTGTTCTGAAGCTCCACCAAAGAGTCATTCTCGTCTTTCTCTCTCTCTTGAAACCCTCCTGTTCTCTGAGACACAACTAAATTGAAATTAGGCCAATAAATAACCTTACAATGACCTCTAAGAGTTCAAGTGAAAGGAATAGTTGTACACCTCTCACTTTGAATCAGAAGCTAGAAATGATTAAGCTTAGTGAGGAAGTTGTGTCAAAAGCTGAGATAGGCTGAAAGCTAGGTCTCTTGTGCTAAACAGCTAAGTTGTGATGGAAAACAATAAGTTCTTGAAGGAAATTAAAAGTGCTAATCTAGAGATATGATTTGTCTGTGGCCCCACCCAAATCTCATCTTGAATTCCCATGTATTGTGGGAGGAACTTGGTGGAAGGTAATTCAAACGTGGAGGTAGGTCTTTATCATGCTGTTCTCTTGATAGTGAGTAAGTCTCACAAGATCTGATGTTTTTTTGTTTTCTTTTTTTTTGAGATGGAGTGTCTTGCTCTGTCACCCAGGCTGGAGTGCAATGGTGTAATTTCAGCTCACTGCAAACTCCATCTTCCAGGTTCAAGTGATTCTCCTGTCTCAGTCTCTCGAGTAGCTGAGATTACAGGTGCATGACACTATGACTGGGTAATTTTTGTATTTTTAGTAGAGATAGGGTTTCACCTTGTTGGTCAGGCTGGTATCAAACTCCTGACCTCAGGTGATCCACTCACCTTGGCCTCCCAAAGTGCTGGGATTACAGGCATGAGCCATCATGCCCGGCAATCTAATAGTTTTAAAAACAGGTGTTTCCCTGCCAAAGCCTTCTTCTCTTGTCTGACACCATGTGGGTGAGAAAGCCTCACAATCATGTTCAATAAACATTTTCTTTTGTAAATTCCTCAGTCTTGGTATGTCTTTACTGGCAATCTGAAAATGGAGTAATATAGTAAATTAGTACCAGTAGAGTGGGTCATTGCTGAAAAGATAACCAAATATTTTGAAGTAACTTGGGAACTGAGTAACAGGCAGAGGTTGGAAGAGTTCGGAGAGCTCAGAAAAAGACAGAAAAATGTGGGAAACTTTGGAACTCCCTAGAGACTTGTTAAATGGCTTTGACCAAAATGCCGATAATGATATGAACAATGAAATCCAAGCTGAGGTGGTCTCTGATGAAGATGAGCAACTCGTTGGGAACTAGAGCAAAGGTGACTCTTGTTGTGTTTTAGCAAAGAGACCTGTGGCATTTTGCCCCTACCCTAGAGATTTTTAGGACTTTGAACTTGAGAGAGATGATTTGGGGTACCTGGTAGAAGACATTTCTAAGCAGCAAAGCATTCAAGAAATGACTTGGGTACTGTTAAAGGCATTCAGTTTTAAAAGAGAAAGAGAAAGTTTGAGAGATTTGCAGCCTGACAAAGCAATAGCATTTTCTGAGGAGAAATTCAAGCTGACTGCAGAAATTGGCATAAGTAATGAGGAGCTGAATGTTAATTCCCAAGACAATGGAAAAAATGTCTCCAGGGCAGATCACAGGTCTTCAAGGCAGCCCATCTCAACACAGGCACAGAGGTTTAGGAGGAAAAAATGGTTCTGTGGGCCAGGCCCAGGGTCCCTCTGCTATGTGTAGTCTAGTGACTTGGTGCCCTGCATCCTAGCCATTTCAGCTGTGACTAAAAGAGGCCAAGGTATGACTCAGGCTCTTGCTTCAGAGAATGAAATCCCTAAGTCTTGGCAGCTTCTATGTGGTGTTGAGACTGTGGGTAAACAAGTCAAGAACTGAGGTTTGGAAATCTTCACCTAGATTTTAAAAAATATATCAATATATTTTTATCTCCTATATTTATAATTGAGTGCAATTGTACAATTTAAGTATATTGAATAAATGTTGTATTTTACTTACATACAAATGCATTTATATATACAAATATATTTCTATTTGTAAATATACACTATATTTTATGATGATGATGTATGGTAAGAATCACATGAAAATGTGTTATACATTAATTTTTTCTTACTTAGCATAAGTATTCAGAGCTCTGAGAGTGGATCTTTGTATTTGAAAAGTACATTGTTAAGTCGTTAGAAAAAAAGGACAAAATAAACTCAGTCCCTTCAAAGGTAAAATATATTGTGTATTTTTGGGGCATGGCCACTTTTTAGTTAGCATTTTCTGTGAATTGTGCATGTTAATACATTTAGTTCTTTAAATTTTTTTTTAACATAAGCTGTCCCTTTTCCAGTTTTACATCTTGATAATTCTGCATGCCACTATTCTTGGCAAACAGTTTATAGCAATGTCTTATTGCTGGAGGTTATAATTCAACATATACTTTAAGTACTTACACTCTCTCTCTTTGTAGTTATTCTCATTCTCCTATTGCATACAATGTCTTACAGACATGCTTTGGGGATTTTATTTGTATTTATTCCTCATAAATCTTCAGGTTAGCAAGCTCATAAACTAATAACTATCTCTTTATTGCCTGCAGACTGGCTGACTTCCAATACTTCACCGTTAGCAATTCTGTTTAGTCTTTTCATGTTATTTGTTTAATAGTATAATTTCTTTAAGTCCTGCTAAACACTGTTGTTTATAATGTTTCTCTTAATTGAACCATCACATGGGTACAAGGAGATACATTCTGAAAGGTCAGAAATGAAAGTATAAGAATAAGTAAACCGAAAATACAACAGTGTTGTTCAAAGAAGCTGTATGTCTGAGGAAATAGAAATATGTTTGGTATTAGCTAAAAAAATTAAAGATATACATATATAACTGTATTCTCTTACAAAATGCTTTCTCAATACCCTGACATACACTTAAATTGTCTTCATATAAAATTATATCTTATTTTTGCTCTTATTTCTGTTTCTGGTTTCTTATCCAGTTTTACAGGCTGCACACTATGAATTTCTGTAATTCTTATACACTAAATTTATTTATATTGAAATTAAAACAGTTGAGACAAGAGTTGTGAAATATTTATTGGGGATAATTTTATTCAACACACGAGAAATTTACTCCTTCAAATTCTATCCAACTTCTTTTTTACCCTAATATATTTTTGCTGTTTGATAATAACAGCAATAAATAGCAAACTGTTGAGCATAATATTTCAACTAGAATATTTTTAAAACTTTAAGGATATATATACTCACGGTTGTTCTCTATTTTATATAATTTCCATAACTTTTTATAAGTTCTTCACATAATTACATTAAAAACAATACTGCTATTTAACACAGTTGATAAGCTCATCTTTGGCTCATAAAAGCTGGGTGGTTGGAGTTCAGTATTATGTGAAGTGCATGCAATACGATGCCCACATTACTAGAATGAACAAGTGTAAAATTAAAGCCCTGGATAAGCTCTTGGAGTATAAAAAGATTTAGAAACAAGAGGCTCAAATGATAATCATGAGAACACAAAACACTTCATTAATTATATAGACATAATAAAATTAAGACATGATAAAATCTAGAAAATTATGATGGAAAAAGAAGGAGAAATAGGTTTGCTTTTATCTCTTTAGTTTAACTGCAAATTAAAGAGGGAAATGAGAAAGATACAAACCTGCAAAGTGGTTTTCATTCCTATTGTAACCACATGACATTTAGGATGCTGTTGCAATAAGAATGTTGATGACTAACTTCTTGTGCTTTAAAAAAACATCATTAAAAACAGAGTATTATTTTTAATTTTCTTTTTTCTTTTTCATAGATAGTGAGAAGAGCAACTGTTGACCTTGCCTAAGAGCTTGAATTCCTATTAAAATATTATCTGCCAATATTTCTATAGTATAAATACCATGAAACACCCATAAAGTATGTTGTTTGGTTTAAGAGTAAATAATATTATTGACTAATTAATAAATAAATCCTAAAGTATAAAAATTAGGTCAAATATTTTCACAATTCCATCAACATATTTGATTAATTATAAAAATTTAAATAAGCAATATTAAGTTACATAAAGATTAAAATATTATTATTTTAATTACTGAGTACTGAAAATCTTGTTAATAAACAGCAAATGCAAGGGTCTTAGTTCATAGGTGGAAACAATTCATTGTACTATGTCAAAACTATATTCTTATCTAAATTTTCACTTAAAAACATTAGAGCATATTCTGTGTATTAATATATTTCTGCATCCACTGAGTTAGTAAGAAAGCAAGAGGAACAAGTGAAGTATCTGACTTTATGAAATGTTATAAACATTAGGGATACAACCTCGGCCTTGCCTACAAACTATGTGTCTATTCAGGATTTTCATCAACTTAGTTATATTGGATACACTGCTGAGAGTGTAATTTTAACTTACATTGGAAGTTCTGATTGCTATTGCTTGCTACATGCCTTGTAGTGCAATTAAAACTAAAATTGCTCACATGTATATGAACAGTTATCAACATTTTTTAAGAAAATTTGATGTAACATATTCATGCATCATCAAGATGAAATGATCAAAGAGCATATGACTCCCTACTCTCTGGCATATTGTCCTAGAAATTCCAGCTGCCAAGGCCTTCTGAATTTTTATTTCTTACTTCTAAACTCAGCAAAATTGCCATGATCAACTTCAGTTTTCATTGCCTACACAAATATCTAGAAATTGTCTCTACCTGAAAGACCATAATGTTCCTTCATGTGTTTGCCTTACAGGGATCACAGTCTTACATGTGTATTGAAAAACATTTGAAAACAGTTGGTTTTTCACATATTTTACAAATGTCAAAATTGGCTTTTTATGCAAGGAATAATTCCAGTTCTCACTGTGGAAATAGAATAGGAAGAGTAAAGTTTTTGGGTTAGAAATGTGATATAACTAAGTACAATATAATCTCAATCTATCAATCTATTGAAGTATCTATAAATAAATCAGACCAGTGATTGCTTTTGTACCTAGAGTAATGGAGGAGATTGAATGTGTTCATTTAGAGCTGGATTCTTCAAAGGTGTATATATATTGTTTTCTTTCTTAACTGGATTTTAAGTTGATGGGTTTCACTATAAGCATTTCCCCTTATCCAGGGACAATATTTTCCAAGTCCCCTAGTGAATGCCTAAAACCAGTAATAGTAGTAAGCCCTAAATATATTATACTATGCTTTCTTCAATATACATACATACCTAGGATAAAGTTTAACTTATTTTTACTATTTAAACTTTATAAATTAGTTCCAGGAAGCGATTAACTACAATAACACATGGACACAGGAAGGGAGCATCTCACACTGGGGTCTCTTGATGGGAGATAGGGGAGGCATAGCAGAAGGTGGGGAGGTTGGGGGGATAACATGGGGAGAAATGCTAGATATGTGTGATAGGGGATGGAGGCAGCAGATTACATTGGCATGTATGTACCTATACAACAATCCTGCATGATCTACACATGTACCCCAGAACCTAAAGTACAGTTTAAAAAAAAGTAAATATTCCCTCAAATCAGTCTGTTTAGGCATAAAAATTAAAACACAGATGATGCCAACAAAATTATTGTTTCACTGATGCAGTAAAATAACTATTGACAAATAGCAAGTATGTTGAAGATTATAATCATGTTTTTGTGAATTGCTGTTACATATATTTTTCAGTAAATGTTTAGCTTCTGTAAACCTAGTTCCTTTCAACACAGATTTGATCAAAGCCATTGTCAATATCCAAGCTAATGTCGGCTTCTAAAACAGGATCTGAACTGTTGTTCAATTTTCCAGTCTATTCTACTTTGTTATTTCACTAAGTTACTTGAGTTTAATCACCTAAGTCATGACTAAAATTAGATATCCTTAAAATTGTATCTATAAAATAAACCAGAAAATATAATCTTGTCTTTCCCAGGCAATTCATGTCAAAATTCTGTGCACACCTATGTATACATATAACACATATTGAGGCAGGCACATGACAAATCTGAACAACTGGTTTCTGTTTTTATTAGGATACTTTTGTTTCATTGTATAAACATTTCTCAAACTTCAAATAGTCTAAACTTATTCACAGTTTATTCCTTGCTTTGGAATATTAAGAGTCCTTAAGCTGTAAATTACTTTAAACAACTCCAGTTTACAGGCACCATTTGCCCATATTGTCTCAAAATTCATAAAATTATTAAGATTAACTATAATTAATAATGCTTATTAGACCATGTTTGTATCTAGTAAATTCACATGGATTTTTGAGTAATACCATTACAATAAATGAAGATAAATATTTCATTATATTAGTTCATAATATTTTATTTCTTAATATTTCTAGAAGTATTTCCAAGGATTGATATAACAGCATGGTAGCCTGAATCTACCCCTAAGAAAGACTATTCTTGTATATAACTGTACCAAAGATATGAAGGAGGAATGTATATTGCAGAACACATTTCAACTTTTTTTCAGAAAACAAGCCCTACAGTGACAATATTAGGTATAACAATTTAGCTAAGAGAGAAGTTCTCTCAGCTGGATTAAGATTTAAAAAATGTATTTATGAGGCATTCTACGCTGGGCAATATTGGGAAAACGTATGTCAGAAGACATAACCAAGGAGATTTCTTTCAGTAAATAATTCAAATCTTAAATGAAAAAAAGCTAAAAGGAACACACGGTATTAAAAATTATTACACTTTCATCAGTCTATTACAGTTCTGGATATATGTGAATTCCAGAATGTTAAAGATTTTTAAACAAGTTGACGAGGGAAATAACACAAAGATAAGCACTTATAGTGAGGACAGATTTTTCAAGAAAAATAAGAAAATAAAGTCTTCTCACCTGTAATTCAAGCACTTTGGCAGCCTGAGGTGGGCGGTTCGCCTTAGGTCAGGAGTTCAAAACCAGCTTGACCAACATGGTGAAACCTCATCTCTACTTTAAAAAATACAAAACTTAGCCGGGCCTGGTGGCAGGTGCCTGTAGTTCCAGCTACGTGGAAGTCTGAGACAGGAGAATCACCTGAACTTGGGAGGCAGAGGCTGCAGTGAGCCCAGATCGTGCCACTGCACTCCAGCCTGGGTGACAGAGGGAGACTCCATGAAAAAAAAAAAAGTCCTCTCAGAGAAAAGAGTAGGTTTTCTTTTTTGAAGTGGATTGACATTTATGGAGAAAAGATCATTTAATTACATTTAATAAAGAAAATTTTTAGTGTGAATTCCTGACTTCCCACATCAATATATAAAGCATGCTAAAAGTGATCTTTAAAATATGTGTTATGTGTCCAGTCCGGTAATATGCAAGCTGTTTTACGTCCTTGGGAAAGCTCTTAGTATTAGTCTTTGCTCTTGATAATTCTTACAAATGTCAAGGTAAAGTGATTCTTGATCAAGTTGCAGTGAAAGATAAATCTTCTATTTCATTGTAACCTTTATTTGAAAACTATGATTTCGAGAACATTTATTTTAGACCTAGAAAGGAGGATTTGTTAAACATCTGTTTTGTTTCAAAGTCATAAAAACTGTATTTTAAGCAACAATTCTATCTTGTTATGTAAGCAAACAAACATTATGTGTACTATTATACTATGTCTCTCTCCCCTTTTGGAGTTTATCTGATTCTTTGCATTAAGGTTTACTTAAAATTACATAAAAATAAATTAATGGCAAATTAGAATGCTATGAGTGCAAATGTAGAGTTTGATAAAGTTTATTCTACATAATTTAAATAAAATTTCATTAAGTCCATGCCTATCTAATACCAATACAATCCCTGAGTAGTGAAATATTCACAGATTCAATTACATACACTGTAAGCATATAACCCAGGAAATAGATATTCTTTCCTCATGAAAATGTTTAGAAAAATTTTTGACAATATACAGTTTATTTAAAATCTAAGAAGTTAGTAAAATGTTAACTAGTTTTTAAAGGTAACTGACTAAAAATTGACCAGGTATAGTAATTCATTGTACTTTTTAAAAATCTCAGGTTTTTTTTCCGTGGTAAAGTATATGGATTAGTTGTTCCTATCATATGAATATTTGCCTTGACATTTCAGTAGTACCATTTCAAACACTTTAAAAAGAAAACACATAGTGATGTTAATATTAATTATTATACAATTGTTGCATTGCAAATCAATTTTAGAAGCATTGCCGGACACAGGACTCCATTCTGTTATAAAATTATTTAAAAGATCATGGATAAGAATGTGAAAGTAAACATGTGGTCAACATGTACATGTATGAAATAACAGTATTGAATTATTTATGTTGGTATTTCTTATTTTTGATAAAGCAATTCCTTATTTCCTCTTCCACGTTTTCTTCTGAAAATCCCCCCTTCTTTTTCTCTCGTTAATTTTGTTATTGCTAGCAAAATACTAGCCACTATGGGAAACATCCTATTTATACTTACATAATAAGTATAAATATCTGTAGTTTCACATTCTGTCCAGCAGATTATGTTGCAATTAAAAGAAACAGTAAGAATAGAAACCAAAATCATTGCTAAATGGAAGTCCAAATGAGAAAATAAGGATTCAACTGGCAATTAGAGCAATCTGGAAGCAGCGTGCCTTTTAATTTTACTAGAAACTTATTGCTGTGTTAACACTTAGAAAAATGGTTAATTTCATATACCTATCTATAAATTATTCTAAGCTTGTGCCTAAAATAATTGCCTTAAAAATAATACATTGAATATTAACAGATAAAATACATCTATATGATTATAACAGGCAACTGATTAAATTATTTTTCAACAATTGATGTTTATGTAATTAATTAGAATTTTTTACTTAAAGAACTTCAAATTTAACATTTAATAAGAGAAGACTGTCTTCATCTTCATTCTTTCTCCTATACAAAATGTGAGGTGAAAAATTGACAGTAATTTTAATCCAGTTTTAGAGAAAATATAATCTTAAATTTGCAGGAAAAAGTTCAAAAATGACATTTAGTAAAAAAAAAAAAAAAGAATATTTCTATATTATGTAGAATGCAGCTCAATTATTCTTATAATGTAGAAGTCTCCTCTTACTACATTTACATTTGACTGGCCTATAATTGAATTTTGTTTATGCCAGAGACTGGTTAATTTTTATATCTGATCTGTATTTTGAAACTACACATTTCTGACTATAGTATAAAGTTCCATTTTAACAATTTACTGCAGGGCTAAGAAAATAAAAGAGCATTTGTAGAAAATTACACAAGAATTGGGTCAATTTTTGAAGCATAAGTGTCAGAACTGAAAAATATTATAATTAATGTAGTATTCTCCATTGATATGACCTTTAAAAAGCAATTTCTTAAGTGTTTAAAATAAATAATGGTTCTTTCTCCTTTTTACCTCTTTTATTGTAGTGCTCTTTACTGAATAACAAATCAATTTGTATTTTAAGAACCGCTTAAGACTGTAAGGAGTATACATTTTATTCAGTTCTGTTTGAGCTGCCCGTCAATTATACTAGGTATTCTCTTAGTTGAGGTTTAGTTGCTTTATTAAAGTTAGAATGAATAAATGTAGTAGAAAAATAAAGTGTTCGTAATTATTATATGTCAGTAAAATACGGAATGATAAAAGAATGGTCTTTGGCGCCTAAACAGCTAATAATTTGTATCTAAATAGTAATATATAGAAAGCTGTTAAACTTAAAAATTAATCAGTTGGTTACATATACAATAACATTGTAATTGATACTTTCTCATTATATAAATAAGAAAAAGCATATTTCTTGTAACTTAAATAATGGAGAAGGGTACATTTTTTTACAAAGAGAATGAAATTTGATATGAATAACAACTTTTTCCAACCAAAGATATGTTGAATTTACAATCCCTACAATGGGTAAACATAACATTATTGGAAAATACGGTATCTGGAAATCCAACCAAGTTAAGACAATGACATTAGGGTGTGCCGGAATCCAGTATGACCTGTAGCCTTGTAAGAAAAAAGCTACCGGAAGACAAAGAAACACAAGGTGAACTTTTTGTGAAAACAGAAGCAGAGACTGGAGTAAGAGTTCTATAACCACAAAACCCCAGGTTGCCAGCCGTTAACAGAAGATAGGAGAGAGGCATTTGTGTTAGTCTATTCTCACACTGCTATAAAGACTGCCTAAGACTGGGTAATTTATTTAAAAAAAAAAAAAAGTTTAATTGACTCACAGTTACACATGGCTGGAGAAGTCTTAAGAAACTTACAATTATGGCAGAAGGGGAAGAGGCACATCTCACAGGGCAGAAGGCAAGGGAGAGCAACAGCAGGAAAAACTGCCTTATAAAATCATCAGACCTTGTGAGAACTCACTCAATATCATGAGAAAGCATGGGGAAAATTGGCCCCATGACCCAATCACCTCCCACTGAGTCCCTCCCTTGACATGGGGAGATTATGGGGATAACATTTCAAGATGAAATTTGGGTGTGTTATACCTGAGCAGGTTAGAAGGAAAGCGCCACACTCTGGGTTCCAGTTGAGAGTCCTTTATTGCCAGCAACGGAGAGTCAGCTCAAGCTCAAAATCTCTTGGCCCGAAGAAGGGGCTTGATTCCTTTTCATACCTTGCTTAGAAAAGGGGGAATCGCAAAGCAGAATTTTACACAAGCAGAACAAGCAGAGGAAGCTGGTAACCAGGAGGCAGGAGGTCCCCATAGTTGCTGGTTACCAAGGATATTTCTATACAATCATCAAGGAGGGTAGCAGGGGGGCTTTCTATACAATCAATCACCAAGGAGGGTTTTTTTCACAGTAGCAGGTGGACTAGCCAAGCAGGATTTGGTTACATTAGTTGCAGGTACTGAGAACAGCATGACCCAAACCTAAACGGTTCAAGGCTCTGAGTACAGCATGACCCAGTAATGCACCTGAGGGGGCCGTGGCAGGGAGGCAGAAGTTAAGATGGAGCTTGTCAGGCTCACAGCTAAGATGGAGTCAGTTAGGCTAGCACAAGTTAGCCTAACACAGTTGGGGACGTAGCCCAGTGATATCAGCATTGAACAGACACCTCAGAAAAAGTCAACAGTACAGATACTCTGATTAATGAGATGGAGTTTTGTTCTGTCACCCAGCCTGGAGAGCAGTGGCATGATCTGGGCTTACTGCAACCTCCACCTCCCAGGTGGAGCATTTCTCTTGCCTCATTTCTCTTGCCTCAGCATTTCTCTTGCCTCGGCCTCCTGAGTAGCTGGGACTACAGGCACCTGCCACCACTCCTGACTAATTTTTTTATATTTTTGGTAGAGACAGGGTTTCACCATGTTAGCCAGGATGGTCTTGAGCTCCTGACTTCCTGATCTTCCCACCTGAGCCTCCCAAAGTACTGAACTCACAGGCATGAGCCACCGTACCCAGCCCATTTCTGAAATTTTGAAATAGTTTTTGAAATTTTGAAATAATTTTCAATATTTTGAAAATAGTTTTCACACATTTTGAAATAGTTTTTTATGAATGCCCTAGGAAACTAGCATATTACATACACGTTTTAGATACTCGAGGCTCCGGCCATTTTATCCTGCCTACTGCATTGAATTAGTTCATATATAAACTACATTTACCTGAATAATACATGAAAAGTGAGATTAACATTTCAGGTGTAATTTAGACTGAGATCTTACTAGATCCTAGGTCACATAATAAATGTAATCGTTCCAATATAGACTGAACTCTACCACCTCCCTGTTCTGCTTTATACTATCATTTCTAATTTGACCTGCAGGCAAGGTCATTTTGAGAAAATTCCCTGCAAGCCTTCTGTTTGTATTCTCAGTACACACACATTAAAAGGCTTTTACTTTCCCTTCTACATCCTCACATACATTCCTTCAGCAGAGGCTGCAGAGGACATGTTCCGTGAAGTGATTGCCTTAACTGCCCACTTTTAATGTCTTACAGAAGAAACCTCAAATGCTTGTCCAAGTCTTTAAATTTTTATAAATCTAGTTCCTGCCTTGCAGTTGTTAGGTATCTCAATCAAGATTAATCTTCCAAATCCCACATCTATTGTTTTCATTAGCATCAGAATTCATCTCTTCTTTAAATCATGAATTCCTAGAAGTTAGTGACTCTCCGTTATTGATTTTACAAACCTCAAGGTACTTTTCACTTGGTAAATATTCAGAGTTCCTTGTATTGAATGACAGGGTCCTCTATTATTACTTCCTGTTTCTAACCCCAAGTGATTGATTAATCTTAATTTATAATGTCTATTTCCTTATTTGGCTAACCCTTACATTTATTCGTGTATGTTAAATAGTGAATACAATAAAATATTTATTAGAAGATGTGAGTTTTAGAGTAAATACTGATGTATCCAGCATGTTCTTTATGAGGAAGAACAGGCAGGGTGTGGTTGTTCACCCCAGCACTTTAGGAGGTCAAGGAGAGAGAGTCACTTGATGCCAGGAGTTTCATCCCAGCCTGGGCAACATAATGAGACTGTGTATCTACAAAAAATAAAAATAAAAAAAAAATAGCCAGGAGTGATGGAATGTCCTGTAGTCCCATCTGCTTGGGAGGCTGAGTGAAGAAGGGTCTTGAGCACAGGAGTTAAAGGCTATAGTGAACTGTGGGTGACATAGTAAGACTCTGCCTCTAAATGAATAAATAAAAGATTTTTAAAAATTAAAAAGAATACTACTGCCTTGAGAGATTGCTTGTTTGTCATTACTTCATCTCAGTTCAGTCTTTCCCACCAAAGGAAATCATACGCTCCATCTTATGTCTGCCATTCTCCAGTTTCCTGTAGGTTTCTAAATACGTACCTGAACAAATATGTATCTGTGTCTGGATGTTTTTAAACTTTATATTAATATTCCACAGTAGCCCTAGCAAAATAGATAGAAAAGCTTCTTGTTTTCTTAAACTTTTTCTTTTTTTCTTAGTCTCTTAATCTGTAGGTACTATGGCTTGAAGAACCCCAGATGGCCCAGTAGTCCGTGCCAAACACAGAAGGAAGCTGAGTCCTGCTCCAGATGAGTGCAAAACAGAACCGGCGCCCCTGGTTACCTTTCGATTGTTTAGATATCATTATAGTGTTATACTCCCTTCGCTTAAAAGAAAA
Source organism: Callithrix jacchus (assembly GCF_049354715.1). Taxonomy (NCBI): domain Eukaryota; kingdom Metazoa; phylum Chordata; class Mammalia; order Primates; family Cebidae; genus Callithrix; species Callithrix jacchus. Next base: position 66,115,136 of record NC_133504.1, on the reverse strand, counting down.
TTGCTGCCATTTTTTGTACATACGATGTATGAAGTACATTTGGGGACTGCACCTGCATGTATGTGACTCCTTGTGCATGTTTACATATCTCCTTCAATGCAAATCTAGTTCTTTAAAATCTGCTTGCTTCCCATTACTCAGGGAGAAGGTATCGATTTTTATTTTATTATTTATATTTTATTTTGAGATGGAGTCTAGCTCTGTCGCTCAGGCTAGATAGAGTGCAGTGGTGGGATCTTGGCTCACTGCAACCTCTGCCTCATGGATTCAAGTGATTCTCCTGCCTCAGCCTCCTGAAGAGCTGGAATTACAGGTGCATGCCACCACACCTGGCTAATTTTTGTATTTTTAGTAGAGACAAGGTTTCTCCCTGTTGTTCAGAGTGGTCTCGAATGCCTGCCTTGGCCTCCCAAAGTGCTGGGATGACAGGCTAAGCCACCGTGCATAGCAGTGAGAAGGTATCTTTAGAGCGAGAGCTCACTTTTCCCATTCCCTGGTGACTGAATAAACCTAATTACTTTGTCTAATTGTACGTTCTTTCTTTGCGACCAATATAATGTAGAAAGAAAACTCAGTTTACTGGTGACTTTAATACTAGGGACTACAAGAATACACTGTGTATTATTCTGCAACTTGCTTATTTGACTTAACAACATGCTCCTGAAATTCATCTATGTTTTTTGTAAATAACTGTAATGTATGTTTTGTTTTTAAATATTTTATATTGACACATCAGATGTACATATCACATAAGCAGGATGTTTTAATGTATATATAAATACACTGTGGAATGGTTATATCTAATTAATTAACAAAAATTTTACCACACATAGTTATTATTGTGACCAGATCACTTAACATCTACTCTCCTTGCATTGTCAAGAATAAAATATGTTCTTAATTATTACATAAGATTTATATAAAATTTGTCAAACAGAATTATTCTCAACTTTGAAAGCTAATATAAAAATAATATCATAAATCTTTTTATAGATGCGTACTGGAGCACAGATGCAAGAGATTCTCAGGGATATACACTTAAAAATACAATTATTACATCATATGGTATGAGTAGTTTCATTCCTGTTAGGACAAGCCAAATTGCTTTCTAAAGTAGTTGTATCAGTGTGCACTCCCATCTAAATATACAAATGTTCCAGTTACTTCATATTATCACTAACATTTCAGGCTCAACATTTTGCTAATCTGGTCAGTATAAGTTAATATATCACTATGGGTTCAAAATTCCACCGATTATTTCAAAGTTTAACATCCTTATATATTTAATGATTATTAAAATTTTATTTACTAGTAATTCTATTTTTTGTCCATGTTATTGGGTTATTTTTTAAACCCTTGTAAATTGTTCTTATATGTTCTAGATTTATAAATAAGATTAGTTTAACCGTCTTCTTTCAGTTCGTGGTTTGTCTTCATACTTGTTATAATTTATTTTAATGAATAGGTATTCATATTTTGATATAGTCACATGTATCAGTCTTTACCTATGGTAATTATGCCTCTGATTTGAGAAATGTACTAGCTTTATGTTTTAAAATATTTGCTTTTAAGTTCTGTAAATTTTATAGGTTTTTCCCTTCATATTTATATTTTCAGTTCATTAGATCTTTGTTAATGCTGTGAGGTAGATATCCAGTTCCTTTTTTTGACATAATGTTATATCGCACTCAGCACAGAAAGTCAACACCAGAACAAAAGAATGCCAAATTACAGGGTTTATTGCCGGCGATCACGGAGGACTCACGTCTCTCCAACCCGTGGCTGAGAAAGAAGAGTGACAAGACCTTTTTATACCCACAAAACCACCTTGGGAGTGGGGGTGAGGAACGGAGATGGGAATGAAAGCTGTCAATCACCTCCTAGGCTGAGAGGAGGGTGAAGGGGCTCCAGATATTCCAAGGCCAGGGGACTTTTGTCATTCCGATTGCCACTTAAGTGATTTACAGAGGTCAAGGTAAACATTAGTTTATACATTATTTGGACAGGTGTGGTGTCCACATAATTTTAGGTTACTTGGCACCAGGATGGAATTATCTGGGGGTGCTTACTTTGGTAAACAAAGGCCAGCAATTCTGGCAGTTACAGATAAGAGAAAGTATGCAGCTTGTCCTCTCTTTACATTTTGCAAGGTAATCTTAGTAGTTTAGAGAAGCCATGGCTAGCAGTCATTGTGAGGAGAATGGAAACAGTTTTCCCATTTTAAAATGGCATTGTACTGGTTCTAATTCTAGGCCAGCTATATCACAATAAGTGTAGTTAATTATCTCAGCATATATTGTTGTAAAGTCATTTCTTTCCGCAATGACTGACAATACCACTTGTCCTATAAGTCAAGCTTTCTTGCAGTGACATTTGTTTCTTGCCCTTTTGCTTAATTGTTCAGTTTATCCACTCTCTGGTAATATTACACGTTTTAAAATCTTAGATGAATAAATAATTATTGTTATAGCATAATACAGGTATTCTGTTATGGACAGCATGCTTGTGTTTCCCCGTGTTTCCCCAAAATTTGTATGCTGAAATTCTAACCCCCAACGAGATGATATTTGGGGATGGGGCCTGTGGGAGGTAATTAGGTTAGGAAGGTGGAAGTTTCGTGATGGGATTAGTGACTTTATAACAAAACAGTCAAAAGAGCTTGCTTCCTCTCTCTCCACTAAGTGAGTATACAGCAACATGTCCATCTGCAAACTAGGAAGAGGACCTCCAACAGGAACTGAATCAGCCAGCACCTTGATCTTGAACTTCCTGCCTTTATAACTGTGAAGATTTAATTTCTGTTGTGTTTTGGGACTTGTTATTGCAGACTATGCTGACTAAAGCACTATCCTTTCCTGTTATTTTTGCATTACGATTGTCTTACTATTTCTCAATTACTAATGTCTTATATAATGTTTAGATTTACCCTGGAACATTCCTTGAAAGACTGTTGTGGAACTTTGGAATCACATTTAACCCTTATATCTATTTGGAGAGAGTTATAATCATTGTTGTGTTTAATCTTTCCAAATAAGAATATGGCATATACCTAAATTTGTTATTTAAGAGTTCTTAAAGTCTTTTAAGAATTTCACAATTTTCTCCCTATAGTACTTGCACACATTTTTCTAGATTTATACTTTTTCGTATCATTTTAAATAATAAAATAACTATTTATATTATATTAATCGGTTTACTTTAGTATAATTTCTTATTTGTTGGTGGAATGTAGAAATGTACCAAATTTTTGTATATTAATTTTGCATGGAGAATACATTCAAAATTCTATAGTTCTTTGTGACTGTAGCCATATATTCATTTGATTTTACTAGATGATAGTATTAACTGCATTGCTTGAGAATTTTTACTTCTTTCTGAAACTTTATTACACTTACTAGATTTTTAAAATCTATGTGAATTATTTACTACAATAATTGATAAAAGTGATGAGCTTAAGTACCATTAAAATTGGGTATAATGTACACTTTTAAAAATAAGGCTTTCAATGTAATATAGTTTGGATATGTGTCCCTTCTAAAACTCATGTTGAGATGAAATTCTCAATGATGGAGATGGGGTCCCGTGAGAGGTGACTGGGTCATGGGGGCAGATCCTTTATGGGTATCTTAGCACCATCCCCATGGTAGAGTGTTTTTCTCACTGGAAGTTCACACAAGAATGCTCATTTAAAACTTTATGGTACCTTCTCCACTCTTTTCTGCTGATTTTGTCACATGAGACACCTGCTCCTCCTTTGCCTTCTCCCATGATTGTAAACTTCCTGAGGCCCTCACCAGAATCTGAAGCCAGTGCTATGCTTCTTGTGTACAGCCTGCAAAACCATGAGCCAGTTAAACCTCTTTTCTTATAAATTACCCAGCCTCGGTATTTTTTTTGTTTGAAGATGGAGTCTTCCTCTGTCACCCAGGCTGGAGTGCAGTAGCATGATCTTGGCACACTGCAACCTCCACCTCCCAGGTTCAAGAGATTGTCCTGCCTCAGCCTCCCAAGTAGCTGGGATTACAGGTGCCTGCCACCACATCCAGCTAATTTTTGTATTTTTAATTGGAATATCCGTCACCTTAAATATGTCTTTTTTTCTGCTAAAAGCATCCAAATTATTCTTTTCTTGCTATTTTGAAATATACAAAAGGTGATTGTTAATTGTATTCACATTACTGATATATCATATGGTAAGCCTTTTATCAAACTGTGTATTTGTACACATTAAACAACTTCTCTTCATTCCTTCCTCCTTGCTACTTTTCCCGGCTTTTAGTAACCAACAATTTATACTCCATCTTCATGAGATTCACTTTTTTACCTCTCACATGCGAAAACAGGTAATATTTGTCTTTCTGTGCTTGGCTTATTTCATTAACATTAACTTTCAGTTCCACTCAAGTTATAGCAAATGAAAAGATTTTATTTTTTTATAGATGAATAATATTCCATTATGTCTATATACCCCACTTTTTTTTTTTAACTCATTCATCCATTGATAGGCACTTGAAAGATTCCATATTTTGGCTATTCTGAATAGTGCTGAAACAAACATGGGAGTGCAAATCAATATATAATAGTGATATGCACTCCCATGTTTATTTCAGCACTATTCACAGTAACCAAAATATAGAACCTCTCTAAGTGCCTGTCAATGGATAAATACTGGAATTACTGGATGGCATCTTAGTTCTATTTTTAGTTATCTGAGAAACCTCCGTACAGTTTTCCAGAGTGGCTGTACTAACTTCCTTTTCCACCAACACAATAAAAGTGTTTTCCTTTCTCTATATCCTCACAAGCATCTGTTTTCCTTGTCTTTTTTATAAAAGCTATTTTAAATTAGATGAGATGATATCTCGTGGTGGTTTTGATTTGCTTTTATCTGATGATTAGTGATGTTTAACATTTTTTCATGTACTTGTTGGTCATTTGTATATCATTGTCTTATAAATGTCTATAAATATCTTTTGCTCATTTTAAATTGGATTATTTGCTTTTTTTGCTACAAAGTTCTGAGCTCTTTATATGTTCTGATTACTAATCCCCTGTCAAATAGATATTCAACTTGGCCACCTTCACTGGATTCTTGTTTGACCTCATTGATCTTTCATTTCTCATTATTATTATATGTACTTAATTTTATAAACTGATATCTTCAGAGCTTTATTATTCTATTTGTTTATGCTAGCTCACATTAATGGTATTGAGAGTTAATTTTAATACTTTTCACTATGGACTCATTTTTTAAAAAAAATATTTTTGTCATCATTCTTGAGGCTGGGTTTCATGGTAATAAAAAATAGAGTTTGACATACTCAGCAGATGTCCAATAGTGAAAGTTGGCTTTATTGTCCCTGTTTGTTCCAGCTACTAGTTAATTTTAATCTTTCACTTCCAATTAGTATTTTAGTTTCTCAAAAGTTCAGATCATACATACTTTAAAAAAAAAAAGATGTGCTAATATATCAGAAATAGCTGGTTGTAGCTGGTGGGAAGTTTGGTCAGTTTCCTAGGACATCATACTATCAGATAAAATTTTTCACATTGCATTTTTTAAACATAGTTACAACCATGTTTACATTAACACGCTAATAGAAGAAAATATGACATTTTTTTCTTTCTAGTGATCATAAAATGAATATTTCTTTTTTATTTTTATATAATTAATTTATATATTTTATAAATATTTATTTTTCTTAGTTACATGAATATGTGTTTTATAGCGTGTTTTATCTTAATAGTGCTTTAGTCTTCATTTGAAAAATCTTCACAGTAATATATACACATAATACACACACACACACACACACACAGAGACATGTATCTTAAATGTTCAAACTGGAAGCTCCTTTGAATTACAAGCACATCATGTCTCCAGCTGGTAGAGTTACTGGATTTGCCCAGCGTCCAGCTAAATGTGAACCATTTGGAATTCATTTAGTAGAAAATGAAAGTGATGACTTTTGAGCAGAAGAAAAAGTTTTGATAATTTATAAATAATTTTATTTGGATGGCCGTGAAAAACACAAGTTATGCTGTACCGTGATTAACTTGACACTTCTGGCATTAGATTAAAATGAATTTTCCACTCAAAAAATCAATGATATGCTTCTCCTTTTTCTTTTATTAAGAAAAAAGTCCCCAAGTTTTTTGGCTTAGAGTTTGTAGATTAATTACATGCATGATGTTTTGGCTTCATTTCTGTGAATTTTAAAGGACCAATTACATATTTTCTCCAAAATGTAAATATAGTAGATAAGAAAACATTATGTACAAGGGAAATTGCTTTCATGGTTCAGATACATTTTTTGTATAGGCATAAATCAAACTTTGAGAAAATGAAAGCACTACACTATTCTTGTATTTGGTTTAAAATATACAATTTTAAATTTATTTTCATAATTACATTTATCTACTATTGTAACAATTTTCACAAAGTTTTCTCAGTTATTAATAAGACCAACATACTTTGGGATATTCACAATATTGTTTAATGACATATTTGCTTATATGCAGGAAATGAAGACCTAAAAGTGGTCGTTATAGGACTTAATATTTTAAAGCATTTAAGTGTTTGGAGAGTAGGCTTCCACATAAAAAATAATTAGAAATATCCACTAAAACAGAATCTAGACATATTAATATTTTCTTTAAAATTTTGTATTTCTGTATTTATATAAATTTGATTTCAATAAACTTCAGCTCCTTTGTGTTTTGGGATTACTTAATGTGAAAAGCTTTTCCAAGTAAACATTTTCAAGAATCATAAAATCAAAACAAAAGCAAAGCCAAAAAAAAAAAAACCAAAAGAAAATACTTAAAAAATCTGGTGCAATATACTAATTTTACATAATGAGAAAGAAGGTGGTGTTGACCGGTCAAATGGAGCATCTTACCTAGCAGGTCAGTAGGACAGGTGGCACTAGATTCCTTCTGAATTACTGATGGAAGGGCACAGCTTTAAATATTAGCTTTACCCTCAGTAAATGCTACAACATTCAGTAAATTTGTAAAGTTGTTAAAAGTTTTCCTTCAAGACAAATAAATTAGGAAATTGTCACTTCTGGTTAAACTAAACTAGAAATAGGTTCTTTGTCAGTCAAAGTCTATGCAAAAAAAAAAAAAAAATCAACATAATCCAAATTAGAGTAATTAAATAAAAGCATAATACAAGAGTTACAGAATACAAGGATCTTTGGTATAATCTGGTTTTAACATCTTAAAAAATTAATTTAAATTGTTTATTTTTAAGGTTTACTTTCTCTTCTATTAAAAGGGTAAGGTGAGAAAGCAGTGGTGGAAAGCTGTATGACAGAATCCTGCAGTGCTTGACAGGTAGAAAACAGCCAGTCCAAAGTAGAGGAAGGCTGATAAATGCATACCCCCAAAACATTTTTCTTCCTGCCTTTAATCTTTCTTTCTTTCTTTCTTTCTTTCTTTCTTTCTTTCTTTCTTTCTTTCTTTCTTTCTTTCTTTCTTTCTTTCTTTCTTTCTCTTTCTATATCTTTCTTTCTATCCTTTTTCTTTTCCTTCTTGTTGAACAAACCACAATTAGGTGCCAAAAGCAAAATCCTCAGTCAGAAATCAGGATAGAAAAATATGGAAAGTAAATCCAGAGGAGCAGAGATTTCCAGTACAGGTTCTCTTCCTCCAGGCTGTTAGTGCTGAACCAAGTTAGAGGATTTGGCAAGCAATGCCTGGATGACTTTCAGCCTGACTTCTACTTCCCTGGCGGACATTCTTATACTTGGTACATGAGTCTGTTGCATCCCTTATTACATTGCGAAATTGAGCAAATTACTCCTATATGCAAAATAAACATAAAGATATTTTTCCTCACAGGTGTGTTGTGAAGACAATGTAATTATCTATTTGAAAGAAAATTACAAATCTAAATCAATATGAAAACACATTATAATTTTTATTATTAGAAAAAAGAGAGCCATTTTTCAGATAGCTCTTATATAAAAAGCTCAGGGATTAATTAATCCCTCTCTAATATGAATTTTCCATAAGAGTTTTACTGCTAATTTTTAGGCAGTTATTCTCACTACCTATCAGCTGTCTAAGGTTGCTCCAGTTGTTTCTCTTTCCTGAAATCTCTTAACCATTCTTTCACCTATGTTCCTAGAACTTGCAAAAAACTATGCCCATCTCTTCTATTTCTTGTCTAGTATCTTCATGTCTTTATTACTGTTCTTTGAGTTTATATCACGATTACTATATTAGTATTGGCCACATAATATTCTATATTATTAGTTTCCTGCATATTTGAAATTTTTTCTAATAGCTGTCAGTAATGACAGAAGATTAATTGGTGCAAACAGAATAAATTCAGGGCTCTGTAAATTGAATAATTGTGTATCTTTACAATACAAAATTTAGAAGCAAGTAACCTCCACAATCTTAGCATGAAACATTCTACCAAAGTTTGTTCATGTGTACCTGAATATTTATTTCAAAAGGCAAATTTATAGAAAATTATTACTAAGCCAACAAAAACCTTTTGACTATTAGCTCTTATTTTCCCAGTAAAATATAATGGATGGATTGAATACTACAGTTAATGCTCATGGCTGATACTTGCAAATGAGTTAAAGTGTCTTGTCAGGTGATCAGTAACTGTTGTGCAGCAATTCCAAATCACTTGGTAGTTATACTTACTTTCACAGTCAATTCCATCAACCAAGTTTTCTTCAGGTAGAGTAGACCAGAATATCAATTTAAATGTCCATTTGTTTTTAAATTAAGCAATTTGGTTATTTTTAGTCCTGAATCTTAGTTCATTGGGTTGCTATAACAAAAATATCACCAACAGAGTAACTTAAACATTATAAAACATTTATTTTTTACAATTTTGGAGGCTGGGAAATTCAAGACCAAAGCATTGGCAGACCTGGTGTCAGGTGAGGATTCATTTACTCTGCATTCTTACATGATGAAAGGAGCCCTAAGAGCTCCCTTTGGCTTCTTTCATAAAGGCACTAACACATTCATGAGGACCCCACCTTCATGATCTATTAGTTAGCTCTTATCTTTCCAGTAAAATTTAATGGATGGGTTTAATCTTAAATGCTCCTGATTTAATAATCTCCTCAAGCCTCCAACTCAATACTATCACATTGGGAAGTAGGTTTTGTAACCAGATTAGCTGCAACCAGATTCTCTGGAACTGAGGTTCTTGGCCTGTCCAACCTGGAAGAATGGGGAAGAGGGCCTCGGTGTTGCAATGAGTGTTACAACCCAGACAGAACTCATGGACCCAAAGAGTGTGTGGTAGTGCACTTTATGTAGCAGGGTGAAAGGCAGCTTCCACACCATGGAAGGGGACCCGGAGGGGGTGCTGCTGCAGGCTTAGGCATCCAGAGTTTTTACCCCTGAGTAATTTCCTCCCTATTCTTGTTCTCATCCAATTAGAAAGATTCTTTCAAACTTTCTCTGGATAAATTAATCTTTGAATCCTTTACCAGATTGGTTACTATTTTATTTTATTTATTTATTTATTTATTTATTTTTTTCTTATTTTTTAATTGCATTTTAGGTTTTGGGGTACATGTGCAGAGCATGCAATACAGTTGCATAGGTACACACATGGCAGTGTGTTCTGTTTGCTTTCACCCCTTCACCCACATTTGGCGTTTCTCCCCAGGCTATCCCTCCCCACCTCCCCCTCCCACTGGCCCTCCCCTTTTCCCCCCAATAGACCCCAGTGTTTAGTACTCCCCTCTCTGTGTCCATGTGTTCTCATTTTTAGTCACCCACCTATGAGTGAGAATATGCAGTGTTTCATTTTCTGTTCTTGTGTCAGTTTGCTGAGAATGATGTTCTCCAGATTCATCCATGTCCCTACAAACGACATGAACTCATCATTTTTGATTGCTGCATAATATTCCATGGTGTATATGTGCCAGATTTTCCCAATCCAGTCTATCATCAATAGGCATTTGGGTTGATTCCAGGTCTTTGCTATTGTAAACAGTGCTGCAATAAACATTCGTGTGCATGTGTCCTTATAGTAGAATGATTTATAGTCCTTTGGGTATATACACAGTAATGGGATTGCTGGGTCAAATGGAATTTCTATTTCTAAGGCCTTGAGAAATCGCCACACTGTCTTCCACAATGGTTGGACTAATTTACACTCCCAGCAACAGTGTAAAAGTGTTCCTTTTTCTCCACATCCTCTCCAGCATCTGTTGTCTCCAGATTTTTTAATGATCACCATTCTAACTGGCGTGAGATGGTATCTCAATGTGGTTTTGATTTTCATCTCTCTGATGACCAGTGACGATGAGCATTTTTTCATATGATTGTTGGCCTCATATATGTCTTCTTTCGTAAAGTGTCTGTTCATATCCTTTGCCCACTTTTGAATGGGCTTGTTTGTTTTTTTCTTGTAAATCTGTTTGAGTTCTTTGTAAATTCTGGATATCAGCCCTTTGTCAGACGGGTAAACTGCAAAAATTTTTTCCCGTTCTGTTGGTTGCCGATTCACTCTAGTGACTGTTTCTTTTGCTGTGCAGAAGCTGTGGAGTTTGATTAGGTCCCAATTGTCTATTTTGGCTTTTGTTGCCAATGCTTTTGGTGTTTTGTTCATGAAGTCCTTGCCTACTCCTATGTCCTGGATAGTTTTGCCTAGATTTCCTTCTAGGGTTTTTATGGTGCCAGGTCTTATGTTTAAGTCTTTAATCCATCTGGAGTTAATTTTAGTGTAAGGTGTCAGGAAGGGGTCCAGTTTCTGCTTTCTGCACATGGCTAGCCAGTTTTCCCAACACCATTTGTTAAAAAGGGAATCCTTTCCCCATTGCTTGTTTTTGTCAGGTTTATCAAAGATTGTATAGTTGTAGATATGTTGTGTTGCCTCCGGTGCCTCTGTTTTGTTCCATTGGTCTATATCTCTGTTTTGGTACCAGTACCATGCTGTTTTGATTACTGTAGCCTTGCAGTATAGTTTGAAATCCGGTAGTGTGATGCTCCCCGCTGTGTTCTTTTTGCTTAGAATTGATTTGACTATGCGGGCTCTCTTTTGGTTCCATATGAAGTTCAAGGTGTTTTTTTCCAGTTCTGTGAAGAAAGTCAATGGTAGCTTGATGGGGATAGCGTGGATTCTGTAAATTACTTTGGGCAGTATAGCCATTTTCACGATATTAATTCTTCCTAACCATGAACATGGAATGTTTCTCCATCTGTTTGTGTCCTCTCTGATTTTGTTGAGCAGTGGCTTGTAGTTCTCCTTGAAGAGGTCCCTTACGTTCCTTGTGAGTTGTATTCCAAGGTATTTTATTCTTTTTGTAGCAATTGTGAATGGCAGTTCGTTCTTGATTTGGCTTTCTTTAAGTCTGTTATTGGTGTAGATGAATGCTTGTGATTTTTGAACATTGATTTTATATCCTGAGACTTTGCTGAAGTTGCTTATCAGTTTCAGGAGTTTTTGGGCTGAGGTGATGGGGTCTTCTAGGTATACTATCATGTCGTCTGCAAATAGAGACAATTTGGCTTCCACCTTTCCTATTTGAATACCCTTTACTTCTTTTTCTTGCCTGATTGCTCTGGCTAGAACTTCCAGTACTATATTGAATAGGAGTGGTGAGAGAGGGCATCCTTGTCTAGTGCCGGATTTCAAAGGGAATGTTTCCAGTTTTTGCCCATTCAGTATGATATTGGCTGTTGGTTTGTCATAAATAGCTTTTATTACTTTGAGATACGTTCCATCGATACCGAGTTTATTGAGGGTTTTTAGCATAAAGGGCTGTTGTATTTTGTCAAATGCCTTCTCTGCGTCAATTGAGATAATCATGTGGTTTTTGTTTTTGGTTCTGTTTATGTGGTGAATTACGTTGATAGACTTGCGTATGTTGAACCAGCCTTGCATCCCCGGGATGAATCCTACTTGATCGTGATGAATAAGTTTTTTGATTTGCTGTTGCAATCGGCTTGCCAATATTTTATTGAAGATTTTTGCATCTATGTTTATCATGGATATTGGCAGGAAGTTTTCTTTTCTTGTTGGGTCTCTGCCAGGTTTTGGTATCAGGATGATGTTGGTCTCATAAAATGATTTGGGAAGGATTCCTTCTTTTTGGATTATTTGGAATAGTTTCAGAAGGAATGGTACCAGCTCCTCTTTGTGTGTCTGGTAGAATTTGGCTGTGAATCCGTATGGACCTGGGTTTTTTTTTTGAGTGGTAGGCTCTTAATTGCTGCCTCGACTTCTGACCTTGTTATTGGTCTATTCACAGTTTCAGCTTCCTCCTGGTTTAGGCTTGGGAGGAAACAGGAGTCCAGGAATTTATCCATTTCTTCCAGGTTTACTAGTTTATGTGCATAGAGTTGTTTGTAATATTCTCTGATGATGGTTTGAATTTCTGTGGAGTCTGTGGTGATTTCCCCTTTATCATTTTTTATTGCATCTATTTGGTTGTTCTCTCTTTTCTTTTTAATCAATCTGGCTAGTGGTCTGTCTATTTTGTTGATCTTTTCAAAAAACCAGCTCTTGGATTTATTGATTTTTTGAAGGGTTTTTCGTGTCTCAATCTCCTTCAGTTCAGCTCTGATCTTAGTTATTTCTTGTCTTCTGCTGGGTTTTGAGTTTTTTTGATCTTGCTCCTCTAGCTCTTTCAATTTTGACGATAGGGTGTCAGTTTTGGATCTCTCCATTCTCCTCATATGGGCACTTATTGCTATATACTTTCCTCTAGAGACTGCTTTAAATGTGTCCCAGAGATTTTGACAAAACTCTGAGTCTCTGAGCCTCTGCTTCCAGGAGCGAGAGGCAGGAAAAGTCACTGCCCTTGAACAAAGCCCCTAGGAGCCAGAGGCAAGAAAACTGGAAACAAAGACCCTAGCCAGCCAGAGGTGGGAACATTCCTGTGCTCAAAACAAAACCCCTAGCCAACCCGGAAGTTCCTCTAACACAGGCTCAGTTTCCACAGATAATTTTGGTAGGCACAAACATTCTGACAGTAACAGCCAGTATATGTCTACAACAGCATAAAGGTAATTTGACTTCTAAGTTTTCCATTTTAATATTCTGATTTAAAAAACAATGGTAGTCAGTAAGTATAAAGTAACATCCATAAACTGACACTGACTTATTTTTTCATAGTTTTAGAAACCCTATCCATAATATAATGATGTTTTCCTATTTATTCCGATAATGTTTCTTGAATAAAAACATGTTAAATACGACAACTTTATTTTTCTGTGAATAACGCTTTATAATAAACCCTGACATCTACACAGGATATGTTGACACATCCTCATGTATAAAAATACTATAACCCTGTCAGTATTATTTTATTTTATAGAAAAGAGCTAACGACTGTAAGTGGTTTGTCCATTCATACACTGAATAAGTGGCAGACTCAAGTTCACTAGCTTTCTGCTGGTAAAACTAGTGACTAACCATTGTTTACAAATTTTCTCAAATTAGAAATCTATTACCATTAACTGTGTTAATCATTTGTTTTCAGAAACCAAGAAAATCAGTTTGCAAAAACCACAACAAAGTTAACACTTAATTCTACTTTGAAAATGAGATAAAATTAATCATTTCATTTTGACAGTCTCTCTACAAAATCAAAATCTTTGCACACAATTTTATATGTAGATTTTAATTCTGATGTTTAACCCATGTATATGTGCAATGCAAGATTTCTGTTACATAACAGGAACAGAAGCCAAATAACAAAGCCCAATTCTGCTTTCCCCATGAGGTCTTCCATTACAGCTTTAGATCTCCTCTAGGTCCATGTTGAGACAGCCTGGTGGAAGGGGGTCTCAGGAGAAATTCCAACTGGCTTGTGCACTGAGATGGGACCTCAGGATGTTCCCTTTGCACCATTTGCAGCAGGGAAGAGCCTGGCTCTTCCTGAAACCTGAGATTGCTGTGGCAAGTGGAAAGCCCTCTAGCAGGGACTCTGGCATAGCGAGAGTTCCTGTTTCCCCCTTTTCTTCCTTTTTCACCCAATGAAACTATGTCTCATTCACCATTCAAATTGTCTGTGAGTGTGAATTTTCATGGCCTTGGGACAAAGAATCCATCTTTAGCTGTACGAAGGAAAAGTCCTGCAACATTTTTGGTGCTAAACATGGGGGGTCAAGAAGCCGTGAGTGAAATGGGGACTCAGAACCGCTCACTGTTGCTTCTAATCCTTTTCATCCTTGGACTTCTGATGGCGGGTAAAATCACACCCCTACCCCTGTCACTCCAGGCTTCTTCATGGCCTTTTCTTTCCTTTTTTGGGATAAGCAGAGGGGAGCTCCCTGCGGCTCCTGGAGGATCCACTTTCCTAAGAATAAGAGGTTATTCCCCAGGCATTTTTAAACTCATTTATTTTCCTTTTCTACCTCATCAGAAAGTTAACTTTCTAAGTTTTTTTTTCTTTTAGAAGACGTTTTACTGGGCCAGGACCCCCAGTTATCGCTATTTGTATTCTCTGCAAAGTTTTGGTTGTGAAATCAAGCCTCCATCAGGTTTTACATCCTGAGGGCAAGGCTGGTAACTCCCGTGGCAATGCTGTATTTAGCCATCCTATTTAGAGAATGAGCCCTCTCTGGTTTGACATTTGCATGTTTTCCTAGCCCTGTCTCTTAAAAGATCTGACCCAGTGAATGGGTTTTCTTCTGCCTGCCTGTGTGTGTACTGTGTGTGATGTCTGCAAAAAGAGCTCTAATAAATTTGGCTTAAAGAAAGACACACACGGCCGGGCGCGGTGGCTCAAGCCTGTAATCCCAGCACTTTGGGAGGCCGAGGTGGGTGGATCACGAGGTCAAGAGATCGAGATCATTCTGGTCAACATGGTGAAACCCCGTCTCTACTAAAAATACAAAAAATTAGCTGGGCATGGTGGCACCTGCCTGTAATCCCAGCTACTCAGGAGGCTGAGGCAGGAGAATTGCCTGAACCCAGGAGGCGGAAGTTGCGGTGAGCTGAGATCATGCCATTGCACTCCAGCCTGGGTGAAAAGAGCAAAACTCCGTCTCAAAAAAAAAAAAAAAGAAAGAAAGACACACATTTGAATCTAATATTTCTTAAAGGGAAGATAAAAGCTGTGGTACCTCAGTTCTTGCTGTACTTTATGCAAATAATCAGACCAGGTATAAAGTCAGTTCATGTGACTTTAATCCTTGAGAAATAAAAACATCCCTAAAGACTATTGGTGAAATGCAGGTCAGATGCAAGATTTGTTAAGTGTTTTAAAGTTACAAAACCTTATTTGGGTTTGGAGAACTGTCTGTCTTTCCTGCTTCACAATTTGTAAGGCCTGGAGTTATATAGAACTAACCACACCCTTAATTATGTGGGCGTCAAACCTTGGTTACACTTAGCACGCAATTAAATAACTTAACGGGCTTTACCTTAAAGTTAAAAATTACTAGAAGTTACCATTGTAACGTGTAATTGAAACTTTCAAAAACTGATTTACATTCAAAATGTGTAAAAACAGTAAAATGTGTATTTTAGCAAAAGGTTATAAGAAGGCACAGAAATATAAATTCTTGCCTATGGTTAAAGGATCGTTTTGAGTTCGATAGGAAAAGCTGAAGGTTCAAACACGTGGTGAAAGAATTAGGGAAATTAATCTTGCAGAAGAGGTTCTCTGTGTGAACATATTGACTAAATTCAAAAGGGTTATGAAATATTTTTGCTCCTTTAAAATTTCTGAGTCATCATTTTGGCAAAATAAATAGTTTGTGGTAATTGGAATTCTATTTCATCACAACAAGTGTTTTAAACCTTGAGCATATAACAGCCTTTCTCAAATCAATCTTCAGTTTCAAAATTCTTTCCTGACACCTGCCTTTTTAGATGTTTCAGAGGGACCCTGAGACATACAGAAAAGAGAAGTAAACAGGGTTATTTGACATGTTTTACGTACATGGAATTGTCAAAACGATGTTCAATTGTTTTTAGGTTCTATTTTGGTAAATAATGCTAATATATGTTCCAATATTATATGGGATTTCTATAATTCTAATGTCTAAGAATATGGCATCAATCATAATTAAGGTTGTTATGTTAAGTTATCGTAAACCACAGAGATAACCAAACATCTTTGCCAGTTGTGTGTTTAACTGTAACAATAACTGGGGTGGGGCACAGGGGTTCAGCTCCCTCCCAGTGCTCGCCAAAGATGTAACCTGGGGACGGAGCAGAGCTGCAGGGGTGTCCCGAAGACACTTCCAGTTTTCCTGATCTGATGTTCCCAGGTCCTTAACCTCTCTTTCCCCAAGAATGGCGGAAGGGGGTCCCAGAGGTTGGTGAGCATACCATTTAAATAAATATAACAGACCTAAAGAGTTTAGCGGACAGCTATTTATTAGGCAGAGACAGAAAGAGAGAAGGAGAGAGAAAGCTCCCACGCTGTCTTGGGAGAGGATCCGAGGGAGGAATCTGTATAGATAAGGAGCAGTGGGTTTTTAACCTTGGAGTTATTCCTGCCCCATTTAATGAGAGGAGTTACTTTAAACTTCTGCTGGAGTGATTGATTTTTGACTCTGATATGGGATTGCCTGCTAGGTCCTCAGCAGGGGCCCCTCATCCCAGAGCTTTTTGTGAGCTTTTTGAACAAAGAAGCACACCTAGAATTTCTACTTAGCCCATGAGAGGCGAAGTCAGACAAAGAACTTTACATTCCCAGATGGGGACTTGGATGGAGGCAATGCGCTGGGAAATTCCCGCCTTTGAAACCATGCCTCTTGTGGACTCGGTTTTCCTTAACGCAATCCCTCACAGCTACCCTGGACATTCTGCTAGTCACAGGCAATTGTTGTCTTGTGTTAATCTTTTCAAAGGTGGTTTATAATAAGCTATATAACTGACAGGTTCTCCCAAATACAGGCTTTTGATAGTTTCGGAGATTGTAACATTGGAATAAAGAAAAGTGTACAGGACTCATAAAGAGCTGAAATGCTTACGAATATTAAGGACAACAAGAATTAACTAAATGGACTGAACTCAGGAAACTGAAGCAAATCTTTTTGACTTTTGCTTGGAATATGATCCTTTTATTTTTCAGAGTTAAGAAAACTTATTTTGAACTATTTACAGCCTTTAATAATTGAGTAAGGCATACTCCTGAGATCAAAATTTGGGGTATGCTGTTTGTCTGGTTTTCTAAAATTTGGAAATGATCTGTATGTATTTTTATGGCAATAAGTTGTTTGTATCAGTGAATAAGAATCTGTTTTCTTTTGCAACAGCACACAATTGGAGAAAGAAGTTATTTTACCAAGGCTTTGACTGAAAATTATGCTTCCTTTTAAGGAGTCAATCTAGAATTGCAGAGCAGATAAAAGCCCTGTGGGGAGACTGGCCTCATGCCCTTGCCTATGCAGTCCCTGCACAGGATCTCTGACCTGTGGTCAGTAAACAAGTTCACTTTCTAACAGTTCCAGCAGCTCTAAGTTTACCTTTGGACCTTTGGAGAGAAGCACCCCACTCACAGGTATTTGAGGATGAAAACCCATGGCTGGGCTCGGCTTTAAAATGTCTTATCCGAGATTCTTTGTGGACCAAACTTTCTTTAAAGCCAATCAAAAAGACCTATGTAAAAATATTTATTATTGCTATGCTTTATGCAAATAATCAGAACAAGTAAAAGGCTAAAGTCTGTTTTGCAAACAACTCCATCCTATGACTTTCTTTTTTAACAAAAATGAGGACTAGAGAGAAGAAATTATGTTCCAAAATGTACCATATATTTCTCATGAAATTCTTTTTTTTTTTTTGAGACGGTCTTGCTCTGCACCCAGGCTGGAGTGCAGTGGCATGATCTCAGCTTATTGCAACCTCCGCCTCCCATTTCATTTGGTTTTCCTGCCTTAGCCTCCCAAGTATCTGGGACTACAGGTGTGTGTCACCATGCCTACCTAATTATTTGTATTTTCAGTAGAGACAAGGTTTCACCATGTTAGCCAAGATGGTGTTGATTTCCTGACCTAGTGATCTGCCTACCTCAGCCTCCCAAAGTGCTGGGATTACAGGTGTGAACCACCATAATCAGTCATTTCTCATTAAATTCTAAACTCATTCATTGTTTTTAAGTTTTCACCTACATTGTAGATGACCTCTTCTTGTTCCTGTGAACCTACCAGCAATCTCCAGGTGCAGCTCAGTAAGAACATAAGGAATGAGTAATGTCAAAATCTGGGCCGTTATCCCACATATCCTTTCAGGTGATTGGAATAAATCGAATGCCCATCACTTGGAGGTTTTCTCTTTGGGAAAATAAAACCAAGGAGGCTAACCAAAGCCAAGCACCATGCACCTGAATCCTAGCAAGCATAATCACAGCCACCAGGTATCTGGACTTATCACAAGACATCCTTTTCTCTCTCTTATTAGAGAAGGACTCAGTTCCACAGTTTCATCTTAGCATTCAGCTTGTGATAAGGATTCCATGCAACCTTTCCCCCAACCAAGACACATTTTTGTCCTAGAGTCAATTTCAAGCTTTGAGTCAAAGCCCTAACAAAAAAGCTGGATCTGAGGAACCCAGAAGGAGAAAACAGAGGTTAAAAGGCAGAATGCAGGTGAGGTTGGCTGACTCCTGATGAACAGGCCAACCCAAAGCTTCTGGTTTCATGGATAAAGGCCACATTAGTATCCATGGCATAAATGAGGTCTAGAAAATTCAAGGCTACTGACAGAAGGGGAGATGGGACATATGTGGGTAAGAATGGCTGACTCTCACTCCCTAGCCACCCCTGCTTCATGGGTGCAGGCTGCTTTAGCACTCATAGCAAGACCTGCCAAAGTTGCCAGGACTTGGGGATGCAAGGATGAAAGAGGGAAATAGGATGTTCTTCCCGCTCTCCTTCATGTACCCCGGGTGTCTGTTAGGAAGAGAAAGGATGCCTCTTCCCCTTCTTCTAGATGAGTAGCCATTCATCTTCAGTCTGTACCCCTTTTGAAAGCATTGTAAACCGCTGAGACTCCTTTGAAAAAAAAATGCCTTACTTTTGAGCTGTCCTTATGCCTCCTCTTGTTTCATTTTGATACATGATTTTTAAAAACCTGGTTTGTCTGTTTTTGCATTCACCCAACAAACTCCAAATGGTCATGCAACCAGAGCCTCTGATGACGGCTCTGGGAACCCTTATATAGGTCTCTGATGGAGCTCTGATTGCTATTTTCCCAAAACAGTGCCCTCTGTCAGCAGGAAGCAGTTAAGATCAGTGTTCATCCTTGTGCTTATTCTAATGGCAGTTACATGTACTTCATCCTTACCTTTATTCTAATTGCAGTTAGATATAGTTCTTTAGACAGCCAGGTGGAAGGGGGTCCCCAGAAAAATTCAAACCAGGCTGTGCGCTGCGGTGGAACCTCAGGAAGTTCACACCATTTGCAGTAGGGAGGAGCCTGGCTCCTCCTCCTTCTGTGCAGAAATCGGGATTCAAGCCGCAGGTGGGAAGCCCTCTAGCAGGGACTCTGGCATTGTGAAAGGCCCTGTTTCCCCCTTTTCTTCCTTTTTCACCCAATAAAACCCTGTGTTACTCACCATTCAAATGGTCTGCAAGCCGGGATTTTTCTGGCCATGAAACAAAAAACCCTGTCTTTAGCCGAGCTAAGGAAAAGTCCTGCCACAACATTAACACCGTGATGTAAAAATGTTGGCAGCAAATAAGTATTACTGTTCTTATGTCCTACTGACAACTGGTGCATATTTTGTGCTTCAGTAGGTAGATGTTTCTATGGAGGTTTAGAAAAACAGAAAAGAAGTTGTTATTCCTATGAAAGGAGCAAGATGAAGAATAAAAATAAATAAATATTTACCTCAGTAAAAAAGGTTTAGAGTTTTCTCAGACAAAATACCAGAAGAAACACTTGAGACATTATGGCCAATAATGATTATTGGATTGAAATGATGACTAGTGTACAATTCAAATATTCTCCTTTGTGTTTATTGTAAAGCATACAGAAAACGTTTGTATTATGAGAGGTTTCTTTTTTTAAGAGTGTAAAATGTTTTGCTTTTTGACTGAATATTAATATGACTTGAAATCAGAAAGTTTCACCCTACAAAACTTCTAACATCTGGTTTATTCACTATACGCATTGCTATTAAACAACAGACTATTAGTAGTTTGAAGTCACAGATTGTGTTTTAGTAACTTTTTTTTTTTTTGAGATGGAGTCTCCCTTTGTCACCCTGACTGGAGTGCAGTGCCATGATCTCAGCTCACTACAACCTCCGCCTTCCAGTTTCAAGCAATTCTCCTGCCTCAGTCTTCCAAGTAGCTGGGATTACAGTGCTTGCCACCATGCCTGGCTAATTCTTGTATTTGAGGTAGAGATGGGGTTTTACCATGTTGGTCAGGCTGGTCTCAACTCCTCGCCTTATGATTCAAATAACTCTAATATGGAAAACACCAAATGTTTAATAAAAATATTAAGGAAAGAATAAAAAGATATCACAGGGAGGGAGAAGAGTAAAATGGAAGTTAAAGGAGAGGAGCAAACGAGGGAAAGAGAAGAAAATAGAGTATACATTTGAATCTATTTAAATTCTACATTTACACTCACTTTTGGTAGTCTTTGCTGTCTGCCTGTGGGCAGTACATTTTGTGAGCTTCAGTTTCTCTCTTTTACAAAATAGGAACAAAAATATCTGTAATCGCTATTTTACAATACTGAGAGATTCACATAAAAATATCATTAAAACGTATTGAGAAAATTAAATTATGTTATGCATATCTTAGACTGACTTTAAGCAAAACAGATCACCCAAATGGGAAGTTTATGTATAATATAATTTTTTCCTGCTCTTTTGTTTTGTGGAGATGCAGCATGTTAAAAACAGCAACTTCCTATAAAGTTATGCTTTGTCTTCTTGGCTGTATATAGATAACTCTACAACTTCTTTCTACTCCATTCCCTCCTACCACTCTAGTGGTCTGAAGATATGTCTCCTAGTAACTAAGGAGGAACGTTTCTACTGTTATTAACTGACTTATACAGCAAAAAAATTGTGATAGAAAAATAGAATTATAACCCAGCACAATAAGCACAGGAAGAAAAAATGTCTACAGCTGACCCAAAGAAGAAATGGATTGAAGTCTGTGAGCATTTGAGAATCTTCTAAGAAGAATATGCCTTCACTGTGTGCTTAAATGAATTTATGATGTAGTACTGTAAAATAGAAGTTAAGTATCTATGCAGTTTAACAGTTTAAAAAATAAAGGTGATTTTAGATTAGTTTGTGAAAACCTTACACTTTTCATGATTTTCAGTTGAAGTTTAGCATTATGTGTAAGTTTCAATGGTGGTGACTGAGGTAAGTTTGAAATGTTCAAAGTCATGGAGATTTTAAATAAGCAAACCTCATTTTCTGGTGTTCAGTAGGCATTCAATTCCATTATGAAGCTTGAAAGAAATAATGTAGAAATCGATGTGGAATCTGAAAGAAGAGAGAAAATAATGTGTAATAATTGTTTTATCTCCTTGAGGAATGCTGCACTATAAAAAATCCTATAGTCTCTATTTCTTTTCCATTAGTTTCCAATATTATAGTAAGGATTTGCTTTTTTTCTGAAAGTATTACTAGATTAATTTTATTTTCTCTTTCTGCTTTACAATGTGGACTTTGCCATTTTGTGACTTTTCTAGTGTCTGTGCCTTTTATTTCTCATTAAAATCTTAGTTCAAAAGCTCTTTACCTCATCATCCTCAGAATGATAAGCTCACAAGTCTTCTGACCTCTAGAACCTCTTCTGGTGATCTGCTTTATACAAGGCTAAATTATAACTTTTTTCTTTATGTTTCATTATAAAAATATGTTGCTCTTGGTGAAAAAAATTACCCATGTCTGCAATATGTGTTGTGTACATTCCAGATTTCTGATTAACATTCAAGACCCTCACAATCTGACAGAAATTGACATTTTCAGATGATTTTTTACTATGATGTCCCTTAACTGCATGACACATTCGCATTACAGCACGTCTACACATGCACTTTATACATACATACGTACCTTTTGACTTCCCATCTGATTTCATGACATTGGTTGTTTCTGGAGAAGCCTGAATTACACTTTTTAGAATCCTAGTTCATCCGTCCAAAGGTAGGATACAAAGGCCTGAGGAAAATTACCAAATTTTTACCCAAAATCTGAATGTCCTTGCCCGTTGATCAGCCATCACATTTTCATAATATAAATCATACTCTTGGCCTATATTTTTAATGACTCTTATTTTGCTAGATGATTATAAAGGGGAATTAATCCCACTTTATGTCTCCAGTGCAGTGATTCACAAACATAACTTTTAGCCTGGTACAAGGTCATAGACTGAATGAGAATCAGCTAGAAAATTTGATTTTACATACATATATATATATATTTACAGGCCATAGCACAGAGTTTCTAACTAAGTAGATTGAATATCCCATAAACTATCCACCAGGTTTAGAAAACTATAACCTAATTCAATTGTGTAATTCCAAGTAATGAATAGATATTTTTAAATAAAAGAATAAGTGTAATGCATGCATATTTATGAATAAAGAAAAATAAAATGCTTTTTAAAAGAGTAGTCTATTAAAGAAGAATTGAATTTAGTTCTGCTATTTAATGACTCTTGAAATAAGAATTTAATCTTGTTAAGTTGCAGTTTCTATCTAAAGAAATTTCAACTTAAAAAAATTTTTTTTTTTTGAGACAAAGCCTTGCTCTGTCACCAAGCTGGAGTGCAGTGGCATGATCTCAGCTCACTGCAACCTCCACTGCCTGGGTTCAAGAGATGCCCCTGCCTCAGCCTCCTCTGTGGCAGGGACTATAGGTGCACCACCATGCCCAGCTATTTTGTTTGTTTTTTTTTTTGTATTTTAGTAGAGATGGGATTTCATCATGTTGGCCAGGATGGTCTCGATCTCCTGATCTCGGGATCCAACCACCTTGTCCTCCCAAAGTGCTGGGATTACAAGTGTGAACCACAATACATAGACTATTAAGACATATTTTTAAATACTTCAAATCTATTCTTAATATATAGTCACTTAACTGTGTCTAGGACTCAGAAAAAAATAAGTTCCTCTTTTCTATATCTAATTTTCTCTATTTCAACCCAAAGTCCCTTCTTTGAGTTGCATAAAATAAAAATATTATGTTGAAGACAATACATATGTCTCCTATAACTGAGCCCCGTTTATCTTTTATTGTGGACACAGAAAGCACAGGGGTCATACACTAAAAATTATAAACAGGAAGTAATGAATGAAATAGACAAGTTTTTTCTTGCTTACTTTGAAATATCAGCTTCTTCAAAAGTGTCTCCTAAAAAGAAATGTATATTATGTGACTGAGAGGACAAGCAGATATATTCAAATCATATACACCTCGGAAATCTACAACTTCCTTTGAAACGACTGTGCGGTATCTGTGTCTTTCTTTTATTGCCCTTTCTGTGAATTTTTTCCACTTTTTGTGCCCTTATTCACTAATTTCATGTATATATTTTGAAAACATAATATAATTCATACCCTGTGCTAGGTTTTAAGATATGGAACCAGATAAAAAAGATCCTTCAGAGATGAGGAGAAATTATCCAGATGCAATAATGTAGATAAAGATGCAAAAATATACCTGGCAGAGGAAGAAACATGCTGGTGAGAACAGTGTGAGTCTGGAATTTAAACAATGACCTGTTACCCTTCACCCTCCAGCTAATCATCATGGCCCATCTATTCTTCCTCTTAATTAGCTTTAGTATCTCCTCTACCTCTCCATCTCTTTTTTCAAGTCTTCCCTAATTTACTTTATCATTTCTTTATAGAGCTGTTTTAATAGACTTTTTGTTTCTCTCTTTATCTCTAGCCATACCAATATCTAATAATTTTAAGGCAGTCAAAGTAGCTCTGCTTCAGAGTTGTTATCTCAAACATTTTTCTCAAGATTCACATCTATTTATTCCCTGCGGTAGATGTAAAATTAAATAGAATGTAAGTTGTATGAAATTTCTTTTTTCATTCTTTTACCATATACATTGAGACTCTCTTCTCATCCTGTCTTCAATTATCAGATAAAGAAGGGACTTCATTTCAGTTTTGAGAAGCCACATATATGAAAATGTAAAGGTCAAGAGGAATACAGATACCTTTAGAATCAAGTCCTAAATTACTAATATAGCAGAAAATGTTCTGTATGATAAAAGCCCTATCTCTCTTCCCATTGCCTAACTTAATGGAAATACTCCAGGCACAATGAATTTGCAAAATGTTCTAAATGTTCTATATGCTTTCAGTACACATACATAAAAATAATAATTTGCTTGTCTTATTAAATTTATGTAGTGGAATTATATGTTAGAACATATTTTCTATCACCCCTAATAAAAGACACATATAGGTCTGTCTTTATCATGTCATAATCTTTTAAAGTATTAATTTAACATTATCACATATGTACCAAAAGAAAACTAGGACTTGCTGCAGTATAGTGAAAATATTTGTGGGATAAACTAGGCAGGAGGTCTGAATCTGTTTCTGATACTACAAAGCAGTATAGACAAGGGAAGTTCATTCAAATACCCCAAATGTCTTGCCAGATTAATTGGATGATGAGTCTGGTTTTAACAGATTATGGGAACATAAATTTTATATCCTCATTCATAATTCTGAAAAAGAGAAATGAAGATTTTGAACTACCATGTTTTAAATTCTTATTTGCACTATAGGCAAAAAATAAAAGCCCAAAAAAATCATTGTTAATAAGATTAGTTACTGAAAACTTTGGAGAAGCATCTGACATGAGAAAAGACTGACTTCCCTTGGGTTTTCATAATTACATGGCTAAATTACCAAACTGAAAAAAAACTCTCTTTTTTCATAAACAGCCCTAAACTTTAGCTTTCTTTACCTTGTAAACAGAGTAAAACGCTTGATCCTAACTCTCAGTAATTCTAAATTACTGATGATTTACAAAATATTTTTGAACAAAACTTCAATGCGATTACTTAACAAATTTTCTTTTTAGTGGACATTTTTGATAATAATATTAATGTAAACAAGCCAGAAAAAGAAAGGTGTTAATTTAGTTTAGGTATTTTTAGACAATTACTAAGTATTGAGCTTGACAAAAATCATGCTTAATGCCAATTCCTGCCTAGAGAAAAGCTAATGGGTTTTAGGGAACACAGACAGAAAACCTAAAGATCTGTAGGACCACTCAATTTTTTAACTGCATAATCTATATTTTAACTAATAAATACTGAAGAAAAGAAGTAACTATACATAGCCTGGGGATACATAGAAACTTTCAGGGAGAATGTTAGACTTGTACTCTAACATTAGTCTAAATGAACCTTTGATAATGGCAGTAATTTTAATTAAAATAACATGGGTATTTCTACTGCATATTAAAATTTCAGGAAACAGGTATATTGCAGACATTTGACTTATTTTACATTGGTATTTCTGTAAAAAAACCAGAAAATACTGTTACAGTCTCTTAATAGATGACAAATCTCCTCCCCAGAATTGGGAGGAGATGATATATTTAGATTAGGAAGCCTCTAAGCAGGTTCAGGATCTGGTTTTTCTGTAGCTAAACTTCTTTATTGCCAATCTGATGATGAGTACTGAATGGTAGTTGTGAATAAAGGGAACACTAATATATCTTAAGGAATTGTTTCATAAATGCCTTTGAAAATTCTGTTATAAAATAACGGAGTAGACCTCCCAAATCACGTAATAGAATAAAAAATCAAAATTTAAATGATCTGTTAAAGTAAATTTTACAGATGATAGTTAACACTTTTCTTTCCAGTTTTTATTCTAAGGCCCAAGCATTAATATTTCAGAATGCACTAGAACTTAGATAGTTTTAAGAGAATAAGAATAAATGAGTTAGTGAATGAACAAATGAATGAAAGAATTATGTAAAAACAAAACTTATATTTGGAGAACACAAACTGTATGAGGCAAGATGTTGATACCAGTAAAATATAGTTGAAAATAATGATGAGAATTATATCTTAAGACTTTGAATTTTAGCTGATCCATTTGTAGTGGGGTTCCAAGGACTATTTCCTTTATTCAAAAACCAGATTTTGAGGACAAGTATGTTTAATAAACAGACATAAAGTAACTCATGGAGCCATACTACCGCTGAATCTGAGCATCAACCTAAATTTGCATTTGTTGTCCAGGAGTGGTGGCTCACACTTATAATCCCAGCCAAGACAGGTTGATCACCTGAGGTCATGAGTTTGAGACCAGTCTGGCCAACACAATGAAAACCCATCTATATTCACAATACAACAATTAGCTCTACATGGTGATAAAAGTACAAAAATTAGCTGGACATCTCAACTACTCAGGAGGCTGAGGCAGAAGAATCACTTGAACTCAGGAGGTAGAGATTGCAGTGAGCTAAGGTCATGTCACTGCACTCTTGCCTGGGTAATGGAATGAGACTGTGTCCCAAAAAAATAAAATAAAAATAATAGAACAAATAATTAAAAATAAGTTTACAATAGTCATCCACTGAGATTTTAAAAATTTGTGTTACTATAGCATAATACTGACTGGTAATTTTCTAATTTATGTTGTTATAGCCAATACTGAGTAGTAAAGAAATTGACACCAAAAGTGGGTTGACTCTTAAAGAAAAAACTAAAATATTTCCATTAAGTGAGAAAATTGATATAAAAGCCTGGAAACCATGATACATGGTGCCAAGAGGTTAAGGAAAGATGTGATATGAAATTCAATTGAAAAGAATAACTTGCTTAGATCCCTACGAGAAAAGATTTAAACAAAGAATGTTTTTAACACATGCTGGTGTCTATTGGCTATATTTTCTAGGTATTAAAAGAAAGACAAATCTCAGAAAAACATGTCAATTTGAAAGTAAAATAGAAAGTAAACATAGAACTTCTATAAAAATTTTGCCTTTCAGTATTAAAAATAATAATATAAAATCTTTACCACTTCTTGACCAAAAAAGTAATTACAATGACTGAGGAAGTATGTAAAATGCCAAAAGTCTTTCAATCATTAAATTGTGTTTAAAAATATGTGACTCCCATGTTAATCATGGAAGGTGTCCAGGTTCTTGGAGTCTTCAACAAAGAATTGGGCACAACACACAAACAAAGCAAGGAAGGAATGAAGGGATTCATTGAAAATGAAAGTATGCACCACAGTACAGAAGCAGGCTGAGCATAGGAGCTCAAAAGCCCACTGAAGAAATTTTAGGAGTTAAATAACCCCTAGAGGATTCCATTGGTTACTTGGGGTATGCCTTATGTAAATGGAGAGGATGAAGTAAAGTTACAAAGTCATTTGCTTGTCCTGCACCCTATGGAGAGGATGAAGTAAAGTTATAAAATTATTTACTGGGCCTACAAAATCATTCACTGGGCCTACACCCTATAGCGGGGATATTTCCTGTCATAGCTGAAGCGTGAATTGGCCTTATGTTCCCTGATTCCAGACCCTTCCCATAGGAGAGATCTGATTCCCATAAATCTTTAAGGGAGGCAGAGCGATGGATGTTTTTTGTTCTCTAACTGTTTCATGCTGGCTTGGGGCATAGTCCCTACCTGTTGGGGATCACGGAACTCTCGCCATGTTCTATCTAGTGGAGGCAGGGGAGTTTCTTGATGGTCAGTGGTGGTGTCTTCACCTGAAACTGGAAGACGCCTTTGTTGCATAATTATGTGAAACTTGGTGGTCTCTAGGCAAGAGAACAAAAATTTGGTTAAAAGATTTAATAGGAACCTTCGGGGCTGGATACCTATGCTGTCATAAATATTTGTTATAGAGATTTGTAGGAAGAAACACAAAACCTGGTCTGTTCTAGAAGATATCTTTTTCCTCAAAGTCTTAGCATGAGTGACTCCATTTTGGTTTAACGGAGTTCATGAGCCTGTTCCAAAATTTTGGAATGCCAGATTACAATGCCTAGTGCATGAGCCTGTTTCAGAACAATGACCTCCCATAAATTTGTTTTAATAAATTCCCCTTTTTGGTCAGACTTTTACTTAGATGAGAGTGTAACCAAAACATAGGGCCTTAGCATTACTCTTGGTCACCATCATGTTGGGTTTCCAGTCTCAGAACATTATTTATAGGTTACAGTATCCTCATGGTTGCATATTTCTTTCAGCTTCTGTTATTCCAGTTGAAGAGAGAAAATATGACATTCTAGAGATGGCTGCATGCAAGCATTTAAAACCTTTGAGAGAATACAGTGCACCAGGGAGACTACTATTATTACTATTAAGAGGAAAATACCAAGAGTTAGCGTTGCTTCTTACCCAAAGTCTTCACAAACCAAACCTCCTAAAATCAAAGAGATCAAAGAATGAGCTAAATAGTGTATTCACTTAATTAAGCAGTCTCTTTGTTAATCCTCTGCTGCTGAATTTCTATAATCTTCATTTGATGTATTTCCCCATAGGCCACAAGTGTCAGCATCACAGATACTTCTCTGTTAAGCCAATTTTATCATAACTTTTACAAGGGAATTTAGAGTTTATTGTTAACTGTAGCCTTTACAGTAGAATTTCCTGTAGAACCTATCATGAGGGATAAATTTCTAATCATTGCTTCTACTTTGAACAATAAATAACTTAATAAATAACTTGGCAAAATAACTTAACAAATGATGCCATTTTATAAGAGTGAATGCCTTTTGACAATGTTCTTTTTAACCCATGGTATGAGCTAAGAGAAGTGGACCAATGTTTTTTGTTTTAACTGATTATGGGGTGACATATATACCCTTAAAGTTTCTTACCAACATTGGATCTTCACATTTTATCCATTAAGGTATAAGGTTAGTCATGTATAAGGATGGCTGCAAACTCCTTTACAAATAAAAGTACACCCCATTAGTGAACATAACAGACCCCTTTTTCAGTTGTATTCATAGAGGCAAAAACAAGAAAAAAGTATTCAAAGATATAAGTTTCATGACAGTAGAAGTCTTAATCTGAACTTGGGAAAAGCTGTTCATATCAAGGATGTCATCTTCTTTGGCAAGATTTCCCTCGTTAGCTTTTCCTCAAGGGTTCCAATGGGTGCACAGTTCAAAAAGTGTGAAGGGACCCTTCTCAGTTGTGAGACCATGAATCCAAATCCCTAAGTCTCAAAGTTTTGTTGTGTGGATGGCATGGAGAGATTTTTTCTGATGTTTTCAGAAGATTCAAATGACAAAAAGCTTTCTTTACCTGGTGAATATATATGATAGCATAACAATCTACTGTTGTAATATCAACCCTCTTGGATGGGAAAGCTTGTATAAAACCAGAAAATGTGCATTGGAAATAACAATTGAATGAAATTTCTTTATAATATTTAAATGGCCCACCACTGAAGCTTTAATTGTTTTCCCAGGAACATGGGATCAAACATTGGTTATAAACTAGTTTAAACAATTTCAGTATTAGCTGGTTTAACACAGAAGTATTTTTTTGAAATTTAATTGATTGTTTTACTTGGGTTAGTAGCTTTATACAAGGATATTTGGTTATTTATGTGCTTTGTAATAACAACATGATAACTATAATTGTGATTTGTAGCATATAATTAGACATTAGAGTTTTAGAAATCTCATATAATTTTGCAATATATATTAGTATTATTCACAAAAAAATACAATGTAGAAAAGATTAAACATTATTTTGGCAATCCCATATACCTAAATATGTCACCTAATCCTGTTTATCTCTTTTCTAAATATTTTCAGGGATTCTGTGATCCATCCAGAAAGCCAGGCATTAGGAAAGACAATTTTGGAACTGAAGTTTAATTTTGGAATGCCAGATTAAAATAAGTTATTTATTTTTACCAAAATGATGACTCTGAAATTTTAAAGAAGCAAAAATCTTTTATAAGCTTTAAAAAAAATTACTGTTCTTACACACCTTACATGTAAAACTGTTTCTAATAGTCTTAATTGCATGTTACAATGATGACTCAGCAATTTTACCTATAACATAAAACCTGGTAAGTTATGTTCTGATAAGATTTGACTGTTCCCAGCATAGCTAGGGGGTGGCCAACTCGACACGTCCCCAGACCTCACATAGCTGCAAGGCAGGCAAGTTAAACAATTTTCAAAATCCAAAGAAGCAGTTTATGACCAAATATTAGGTATGCCTAATATTTGGCAAACCTAATATTAGAACATAATTTAGACCATATGTTTGTATTTTGAAGACATTTGTATTTTACCGATAATCTTGAAAACCATCTTTGTTTCCCAAAGATTACTAAAGTCCTATGAACTAAAAGGCATACACTTTCTACTTTTCTAACAAAATATTTGATTCAAGCTATTATTTTTGAACTAATTAATTAAATGTTTCAGAGAAGATATACAGTGACTTTTACTTTATGTTTAATCAGTTTACAGAGAGAAAGAGGCCAGAGACTGACTGGTAAGAAATTCTTATCCTTTTGTTGGCATGCAAGGTTTCTGGATTCTCTCTCCCTGAGCAGCCGTGGTGACCCTGCTTGACTGTATGCAAACAGACACACTGCCATGAATTAAGAATATTCATAGATAGTTTACAAATTTTGGAAAAACTAGGAAAGGAGCAAAATATGACTCAAATTCTATTTGTGAGATTATACTCAACACATATACAGTATCAGGAAGCCTAAAATTCAAACAATTAGTTTAACGATAAAAAGCAGGTGTGATTCACTAATTCCTACAGGCCCGACAAAGGTAGCTTAGAAATTCCAGCTAAATGGAACTAATAATGACTTACTAGAAGTACATAGGAATACAAAACTGAATAAAAGCCTTCCACTAGGAGCTAAAGACTCATACTTAACTGTATGTATAGATATATACAGGGCAAGACTTATTTATATAACTTAACTATATGTACGTATATACAGAGTCTCACCCTGTCACCAGACTGGAGTGCAGTGGTACAATCTTAACTCACTGCAACCTCCACCTCCCAGATTCAAGCAATTCTCCTGCCTCAGCCTCTTGAGTAGCTGAAACTACAGGCACACACCACCACACCCAGATAATTTTTGTATTATTAGTAAAGATGAGGTTTCACCATGTTGGCCAGGATGATCTTGATCTTCTTGACCTCGTGATCCTCCCGTTTTGGCCTCCCAAAATGCTGGGATTACAGGTATGAGCCACCATGCCCAGCCCATGCTTAACTATATTAAAAAAAGAATTGCCAACCAGCTGATACATTTTTACAATACTTCTTACTTTAATCATGGCTAAGAACTTTAACTATGAAAATGTTAATTAGCAAATGCCTTCAAGCCTCATTCAGGTTTTAAAAAATATTTTATTTTTTAAACTTATACACGTCTTTGTCCTCTACTTAATGATTTCTCACTATATTGTTTTATAAATAACCTTTTCAAATCTGGAATTTGAACTAACATTTAGATAACTTCTGAATTAGACACAATTATTTTTTTTTCACTACTATCATAAGCTTGTCTAGCACATTTTGTATACAGAATTGCATGTTAACTAAAATTTTTATCATTAGTAACACAAAACTTTAGTTAAACCCTAAAAAGCAAGAAATCCTGAACTATCAGATATGAGCATTTATAGATAAGAACAATTCCACTATTTTAGAAACATATTTATCCATAATAGAACTCTTTTTAATTGGAAATGATCCAGATATAAAACAAGCATTCAAAATAACTCTAAGATTTTAATTTACACAAAAGGTTTACCTAAAACAATTATCCTATTCACTGTCCTTAATTTTTTACTTTTTACAAAGGAGACATGAAACATCAATCAACATATGCAAAACCAACATTGGTTTGGTCCTGGAAAGGTGGGACAACTTAATGTGATGAGGGAGTTTGGGGGGATTCTCAGATCACAGGTACAAGACAAATGGTTGCATTCTTTTGAGTTTTATTAGCCTTTCCAAAGGAAGCAATCAGATATGCATTTATCTCAGTGAGACTTTGAGTAGAATGAGAGGCAGGTTCGCCCCAAGCAGCTCCCAGCTTGAATTAACACTGACATTTAAAAATATATAGCAAAGACAAACATAAAATTCAGACAAAATGTATGCTGACAATTTGAATGCCTATTTTTATTCCACCAATAATTTTAAAGCTAGCTTGTTTAGTAAAGTTATACTTAGGTCATGTGAACATGAAAATTGCTTAGACTTATTTACTTAATTTATGAGTGCTCTTTTACTTATAAGCCCATTGGTATGCACAACATATAACAGAAACTGTACATACAAATCATCTAGACATGTATACACATACATAAACAAAGATCCAATAGCTTGGAACCTTGGCCTTGAGATTGCAATAGAAGCTTTCTGGCTTTGAGGGACTGTGTTGGGGAACTTCCAGGGTTGACTAAGGGCTTTGTTCCCAGTGCCAGGAGTTTTCCACTTCTGGCAGGCTGTGGGCTTTGTTTCCAGTGCAGGAATTTTCCTGCCTTTGGCTCCTGAAGGCAGAGGCTCAGTGACTCAAGGTTTTAAAACAGTAAACAATTCAGTAAAGGATTCAAAGATCAACGGATTCAGAGAAAGTCTGAAAAAAAAAAAAAAAAAAAAAAACCCTCTCGCTGGAGGAGAAGAAAAAAGGTGAGGGAATAACTCAGGAGTATAAGATACAGCTGCCCAAGCCCGCAGTGGCAGCCCCCCTGGGTCCCCTTCCACAATGTGGAAGCTGTCCTTTCGCTTTGCCTAATAAACTGCACTACCCACACTCTTTGGGTCCATGAGTTCTATCTGAGCTATAACCCTCACTGCAACACTGAGGCCCCCTTCCCCATCCTTTGGGTTTGGAGAGGCTAAGAACCTGAGTTCCAGAAAATCCAGTTACAATTTTACTTTGCCCCAATAGGTAATCCAATGAAGGCTGTGAACCAAAATATTGGGTAAATCAGTCCCCATGGTTGTTTGATTTTTAAAGGCTAAATCTCCTCAGACTTTAAGGAACACTGGGCCCAAACAGTATGAAAGGAGGGTGTCAAACATTAACCAGGCCTCCTGCTTACAAAAGCAGCACAAAAGCCTGTATACATGCAATGCCATCCCACTTTCCCATTAGATAGTAAACCTCAGATTCTAAACAGTTTTGGGGCCAAGCAGCATTGCAATTGCAAGAGAAAATTCTAAGGAGAATTTAATAATAGGCCTCAGAACCTCTCAAAGTTATTCCCTTTGGGGAGGTTGAGGTCTGCAGGACTAATAGAGCATCCTCCTGTGGGGTTCAATTTTAGAGTTCCAGATGCCCCTGGCCTTACGTAGGTCGGCACCACGCCACTTTGCATGCATGCCTTCCAGAGCCTGCTATGAGGTTTCCCTTGGTACCTGGGTGTAATTCCTGACTTTTAGCATGGGTGGGTTTCTTCACCCTTTGCCAGTTGAATAGGGGGAGGGAAGTACTTAGCATAAGAAATGAAGGTTTAAGTTGCCTGAAATATATGAGTTTGCTCCGAGCTGTGCCACAAGTAGGAATCAGCGATCACATGTGGAAAAGATTTTTTTAAAAATGTCCTTTCCCCTTTGGGGTAGGGCAATTATTCCCATACATTTCTAGGCCTTCAGGCAGAACCAGGGAGTGACACCAGCCATTTGCCCTCAATTTCTAAGAAGCTAGTAGGAAGCAGCTGCTGAAAGACTGAAGAAGAAAGGAAAAAAACTGAAAAAGACCCAGTTTCCTTAAGTGAACCAGGTGGTGGCAGTCAGGCTTCTTCACAAGGAAATCCCTCAGTTTCACCAGCCACAGCCAGAAACCTGCAGTTGCTGCCATGTGTAGGCACTGCCCACTAAGGGTCTTCGGTGGGAAAGGAAAAGAGATTTTCTATATGAAACATAAAGAAAAGGGAGGAAGGAGAAGAATAAATCTCTGTTGTTGGGCTTAACTTTTCCTTCTGGCTAGCTGAGCAACATAGGTTAATGGTGGAGGGTGTCTAGGTTCTTGGCATCTTGAACAAAGAATTGGACAAACCGCACAAACAAAGCAGGGAAGGAATGAAGGGATTTGTGAAAAATGAATGTACACTTCATAGTGTGGGAGTGGGCTTGGGCATAGGGGCTCAAAAGCCCCATTACAGGATTTTGCGGAGTTTAAATACCCCATAGAAGATTTTATTGTTACTATGGGTATGTGCTATGTAAAAGGAGAGGATAAAGTTCCAAAGTCCTATACTTGGCCTACGCCCTATGGAGAAGATATTTCCTGTCATAGATGAAGTGTGAATTGGACTTATGTTCCCTGCCTTCAAACCCTATTTTCCCTCCTTACCCACACATCATTTCAATCCAAATTATGCAGAGCAAAATTGGGGCACGTCTGCCAGGAAACTCTTGTCCAACAAGAGGGTTCCAACCTGGATAGGGGGTGTGTGTAAGGTAAAAGATGACAGATAGATGGGGTGTGGAGGGTTGAGAAGCAATGCTTCACCAACAATTTTATTGTGCTCAGGGTCAGTTTATATACATTTTTGGGTACTTGCATACATCATAATTCCATGAGATAAGGGGGACAGAAAGTCTTAAAGTAGAAAAACAATTTACAACATCATCAAAGGGGTACAAAGAAAAGATCAGATGTACAATGGAACCGAGCAGGTGGGTCTCATTATCTGATACAATGGAAAGGTCAGCTAGACAATTAAATTAAGCAGGTGACTCGTTATCTTAGTAAGAAGTTAGTCATTACTTTCTAGAAGAAAATCAAGTTTACTGAGAAAGAACTAAATTAAAGGACACAATGTGTCTTATGACCACATGACCACCTGGTGATTGTCCGCATATGTTTAACTTAGATTCTCTTTCCATTCCTGCTTTCCCATAGCACGACTTCCTTTCAACTGGAGACTCTGTGTCTAGGCTCAAGCCCACCGTATCGTGTAGCCCAATTTCAGGGGGCCTCACACAGGGGCGTTCCCCACAAGCAAATAACAGAATGCGAATGTGGATTTCCTATCAAAGACAATACTCCCAGGGCATCCAATACTAAGTTGAGAAGAAAGGTGAAGAGAAACTAGGCGGTATATTGTAAGAAACAAACCCAAAACAAACAAATTTAACACATCTTAAACCATATGTTAGTGTGTTTACTAAACGTATTCTATGAAAAAAGGTAAGAGTCAGTTCTAAAAGACACTATTGGTGCCTAAGACCAAGCTTTTGCTTTGGCCTTTGCAAATATCTATCTGCAGGTAATGAATTGAAAAAAAATGCACAGCCTACAGTGAAAACATATTCTCCTAGGCCTATTTCTGATGTGGCTGAATAGGATAAGGGACATTGCAGAATCTTTCAGAGGGTGGGACTAGAAAACAATGAATAATAAGATGATAGCTCCTTCCAGGAAGTGAAACCAAGACTTCCAAGTGAAACATGAGTAACGGCCTCTTTCAATGTCTACTCAGCAGGATTTTATAGCTGCTTTGGAATAGTTGATGATATATTAAATATGTTTATCATTTTTCAGTGCTATGAATGGAGATAATTATTACAGATTTTTACTTTTACTGTTCTGCTGTCGTATGGATATACACTGAGGTCAGACAGTCAAAAATTTTTTTGACTTTTTTGAAAGATTATATTCAGACACTGCACGGGATGCAGTGATTGGATGGAATTATAACTATGCTTTGACCCCAAAAAATTCTACAGATAGGTAATAAACTGAAAAAGATGCACAGAAAACAGGAAGAACATATTCTCCTAAGCCTACTTTATATTTGGCCAAATAGGATCAGGGAAATGAAAGAATCACTCAGAAAGTTAAATAGCTTGTGAACATATCAAATATTTTTGATGAGTTAGAAAAAGTAAGAAAGAGGGAATTTGGTAATTAAAAGAACCAATTGAAGCAGAAATTAACACATACTAAAGATTTCATCTGCAGTTGCTTTTCTTCATTATCCAGAAACCTTCCTTTAATGTGTTGCTCTGGCCACAGGGCGGTGAAGAAAGATGATGTACTCTTCACAGCTTAGTCAATGAAAATCTTATTAATAATTTTCTAATCTTTTCACCCTGCTCCACTGACTGATTGGGAAAGCCTTATATTTTAGTCAGTGCAACAACAACAACAAAAAAAAACCCGAAGATTTTCTTAGCTTGGATTCTTGAAAGTCTGTATGGAGCAAAGCTCTTTAATGACCCATGTTAACTGACTATGTAGCACGAACAAAAAGTGAAAATAAGTTTTTTGTTTTGTTCTGTTTCTAAACCACAGTGAAATTGGGGTCATTTGTTACTTCAGTCACTTCTGATTCTACAGGGAATAATTTGAACATCCAGACAACTACAAAATGGCTTTCTTTTGTTCTTTCTAGGGCACCAATTAAGTTTTAAATGGTTCCAACATTCCAGAAAGAGATCCTAACCAAATGGTATGCAATCTCTG
This sequence comes from Callithrix jacchus, assembly GCF_049354715.1. Classification (NCBI taxonomy): domain Eukaryota; kingdom Metazoa; phylum Chordata; class Mammalia; order Primates; family Cebidae; genus Callithrix; species Callithrix jacchus. The sequence goes on along the minus strand of NC_133504.1, from coordinate 66,078,772 downwards.
GTAAACTTCAATCTAAATCACACAACTTATTTTTGTCCCATTAAAAAAAATTCAGACAACTTATCTAAATTATACATTGGTTTATCACACATTGAACTATCAAAAGTTATAAAAGCCTGAGAGAATTAGATGAGAACTGAGAGAATTAAAGACAATTTCACCTTAAACTAAAATATTGCTTAGGAAAGTATCTCTCTTTTAGTGATAGGCTAATATATCGCCTGATTTCACAGTATGAATGGTGTCATGAGGTCAATAATATATCCTAACACGAGTGTTCATTGCAGCACTGTTTACAATAGCAAAGACCTGGAATCAACCCAAATGCCCATTGATAATAGACTGGATTGGAAAAATGTGGCACATATACACCATGGAATATTATGCAGCAATCAGAAATGATGAATTTGTGTCGTTTGTAGGGACATGGATGAATCTGGAGAACATCATCCTCAGCAAACTGACACAAGAACAGAAAATGAAACACCGCATATTCTCACTCATAGGTGGGTGATGAAAAATGAGAACACATGGACACAGAAAGGGGAGTACTAAACACTGGGGTCTATTGGGGGGAAAAGGGGAGGGCCAGTGGGAGGGGGAGGTGGGGAGGGATAGCCTGGGGAAAAATGCCAAATGTGGGTGAAGGGGAGAAGAAAAGCAAAGCACACTGCCATGTGTGTACCTACGCAACTGTCTTGCATGCTCTGCTCATGTACCCCAAAACCTAAAATCCAATAAAAATAAAAAAAAAATAATAATAATAATATATCCTAGATTTTTTTTTTGTCCCCAGAAATTGCCTCCATAGTTCTTCCTATATCCCTCAAGAACTTCGATTGATTGGTGAAATGAATCTGGCAGCCAAAATTAGAATTAATTTTGGATGATAAATTTAGTTGACTTTTAATATTAGAAAGAAATGGAGAGTAAGAATTAGAGACAGGTGTCAGGGACATGAGGTAGATGTGTTATGATACAATATACTTTGTATTGAATTGTTAGTACTTCAGCAAGCATATTTTTTTCTTAATTTGCTTCAGTGAATAAGAGAGGCACAAATCAATCTTTTTAGCGAAGAAAGTCAAATTATGTAGATAAATAGTGATGTGTTCAATAGCAGGGTTCAATTAAGTCACAATCAGTTTTAAATATCTATTAAAGAAACAAATGTGGGTATAATAAGTACAAATTTGTATTGCTTAATTAATTTGACATTATCTTATTCTGAGTGAGTGTATGTAATTAAACTGAGCCCAAATAAATTTCTTTAAAAATGCTGATTTTTAACATGTGAAGGTTGTGTTTCATGTGTCACAGGTTTTGTTGTACAGATAATTAAATCACCCAGGTACTAAGATTAGTACTTAATAGTTACAATTTCTGGTCCTCTATCTCCTCCCTCCCCTCCCCATTCAAGTGGACCCCAATGTCTGTTGTTTCCTTCTTTGTGTTCATAGTTTCTTATCATTTAGGTCCCATTTATAAGTGAAAACATGCAATATTTGGATTTCTGTTATTGCGTTAGTTTGCTAAGGAATAGAGCCTCCAGCTCCATCCATGTTTTCACAAAAGACATTATCTAATTCTTTTTTATGGCTGTATGGTATTCCATGCTCTATTATATACCATATTTTCTTTATCTAATTTGTCATTGATGGGCACTTACGTTGATTCCATATTTTTGCTATTGTGAACAGTGCCACAATAAACATTATTGTGCATGTGACTTTATGGTTGAATGCCTTATATTCCTCTGGGTATATGCTCAGTAATGGGATTGCTGGGTCAAGTGATATTTCTGCTTTTAGCTCTTTGAGGAATTGTCATACAGCTTTCCACAATGGTTGAATAATTTACATTACCGCCAAGAGTGTATAAGTGCTCCCTTTTACCACAACCTAACGAGCATCTGTTATTATTTAATTTTTTATAATAGCCATTCTGACTGGTGTGAGATGGTATCTCGTTGTTTTGATTTGCATTCTCTAGTGATCAGTGATACTGAGTTTTTTGTCATATGCTTCTTGGCTGCATGTATGTATTCTTTTGAAAAGTGTATGTTATGTGGTTTGCCCACTTTTCAATGGGGTTGTTTATCTCCTGTAAATTTATCTAAGTTATTTTTAGATGCTGGATACTAGACATTTTTCAGATGTATAGTTTGCAAATATCTTCTCCCATTCTGTAGGATGTTTGTTTACTCTGTTGATAGTTTATTTTGCTGTACAGAAGACCTTATTTTTAATTAGATTTCATTGATCAATTTTTGGTTTTGTTGCAATTTTGTTTGATGTCTTTGTCATGAAATATTTGCCAATTCCTAAGTCCCAGATGAGATTGCCTACATTGTCTTCCAGGGGTTTTATGGTTTTTGGTTTTAAATTAAGTCTTTGATTCATTTTGGGTTGATTTTTGGGTAAATATTGAGGCCCCCAAATCATATGTTACATGGAAACGTCAAGCTGGAAACTGCTTAGGGATAACCTGCCTCCCATTCTATTCAAGGTCACCTCTCTGCTTACTAAAATAAATGTGTATCTGATTGCCTCATTTGGAGAGGCTAATCAGAAACTCAAAATAATGTAGCAATTTGCCTCTTATCTACCTATGACCTGGAGCCTACTCCCCTCTTCAAATTCTCCTGTCTTCATCATGAAACGCTCCACTTTTCCAGATTGAACCAATGCACATCTTACACATATTGATTGATTTCTCATGTTTCCCTAAAACATACAAAACCAAGCTATGTCCCTACCACCTTGGGCACATGTCAAAACTTCCTGAGGCTGTGTAATGTGGATGCATCCTCAACCTTGGCAAAATAAACTTTCTAAATTAACTAAGACCTGTTTCAGATTTTGGGGTTCACATTTTGATAACCACAGTGGGATTCTGAGTGGAGATTCCCCTGACTTTTGATTAATTTCCTATTGGTGCTTGGTATCAGCATGAGCTAACTTTATGACTCAAACAAATAGAACAATTTGCTGAAGTCTAGAAGCACGCTCTACAGAGAATCTCTGATTTTCCAAAGTTTGATCAAGATCTAAAGTTTGTTTTTCTGTACAACTCTTTTATTTGAATGTTACTTGCTTCTAACAAGGGAGGCAGGTAACTTTAAGAAATTTGAGCTTGCTCTCAAGCAGGAAAGAAGAGTTTGGGGGTTTTTTGTTGTTGCTGTTTTTTCCTGCTTCTAGGATGTTAGAAAGCTGTCTTCAGCCTGAGATTCATCCCTAGGTAAATAGCTGAAATAGGGTTTTGTCTTGGCTAAAGTTTAACAACCAGCTGGTTTTATTTTCTCCTTATTATTTGGGTACTCTCTGATTATATTGTTGGGATTTTTTGTTAATGTTATTTGTTCCAGTCTTTCTCCAGTCAAATTTGACCAAGTCTACCTTGGTCAAGTCTGAGGTATAATTCTAAACTATGGACAGCAAAGCCCATCTAACTTAGATAAATTCCTCATAACTCCAGAAGAGAGAGAGAGAAAAAAAAACTCAAGTACATGGCTTCTGCATTTGCTTCCTGTCCTAAAAAATGTTCTTTCATTTACTTTTCTTTCACCCTATGCCTTCTTCCCCCTTTTCCATCTGCAGTACCAAAAAAATCTAGAGACTTCTAATGACATGAACCTCTTTGAAGAACAAGGGTGCCAGTCACCCCTTTTGGGGTGTTCTGTTTTCTTTGTGGAATTTCAAGAGTCGTAGGAAGATTCTTCTTAGGTATAAAGCTCCATTTTTTTGTATTGATGACCTGACCCTGATGGATTTGGAGGTGCCAGAGATGACCTTGTACTGTGACAGGATTTAATCTTTTTGTGAATAATGGCAGATGAGACCTACAAACTGGGTGTGGCTGAGCACAAGTTATAGAAAGTTGTGTTGGCTGTTGTTTTTCCTCTCTCCTAGAAAGTTGTTCTTTAAGGATCCTAATTCTAGTTCGGACATACAGTCTAAGGGGTCTTCTCAGTTGCTTTTTGTGTCAAAATTAACCTTGACTTGGCTTGCCTGTGCACATTTGTGTGAAGAACTGTTGTTTTTATAGTTAAATGGGAGACTGAGTTTTCTCAGCTCCCAGTGGAAAGGGTGTTTGCTTCTCCCAGTGAAAATGTGCCCTTGGGTGACCAGGGACCTCAAGGGAGTATTCGGAGATTGACCCTTATGATGTTAGCAGCCCTGCAGGGAAATCCCCAACAAAAATTAATTTGAAAAAAAGGATCATCCAGTAAATACATATAAGGGCTGAATCATCCAGCATTTTGAATTCTCTTAGAAGTCATGGACCTCTGGAGAGAGAAACTGAGATATGTTAAGAGGGTGGAAATTATTCCCTGCCAACACACTGAGGAGCCCTGCCCACAAGCAACACACATTGATCCACCACATAAAAACCCTAGGCAATATCTCAGTTCCTTCTTTTAAGAAAAAATGTGAAAAATACATAATTTAATAATGAGGAAAAAACAAGAAGAATGACCCCTTTTCAACCACTCTGTAGATTTTATGGCACCTCTACTTGCTCTGGCAAGTACAATGGAAGTAATCTGGTCTTTGTGTACCTTTACCTTAACGAAATAGCACCCAGAGTTGACCTGCAAACTAAAGCTTTCCTAAATTCTTTCTTTCTCTGTTTTACCTTTCTAACTTCTTTAAATCAGCTGTTATTTTTCCACTAAGATAAAAACCACTTTTTGTATCACATAGGTTTTTACTGCAAGTCAATGAATTTGTATTTATCTCATGACTAAAGTTCTGAAGTGAAAGTTCCAGGATTGGCCAGGCATGGTGGCTCATGCTTGTAATCTGAGCACTTAGCAAGGCCGAAGAGTTCGAGACCAGCCTGACCAACATGGAGAAACCTCATCCATACTAAAAATACAAAATTAGCCAGGTATTGGTGGTGCATGTCTGTAATCTCAGCTACTCAGGAGGCTGAGGCAGGAGAATCACTTGAATCCAGGAGGTGGAGGTTGCAGTGAATCGAAATCATGCCATTGCCCTTCAACCTGGACAACAAGAGCAAAACTCTTTCTAAAAGAAAAAAAAAGCTATTGGATCATTGTGGATGTGTGTGTGAGTGTGTGTGTGTGTGTGTGTGTGTGTATGTGTATATATACATTTAAAAGGCTTTTATAATTTCTATAATTTTATGCTTAATTTACAATTAAATCCATCACAATTGGCTTAAGAAAATAAAAGCACTTCAAGTACTTTATCAGAAAAATAAGATGAGTTAAATGCTTTTTCAAGTTTATGTAACTTAAATATAATCTTTAATAAATAATCCAGCTTTAAAATTATTGGTAAAATATTAAAAATATTTTAAGAATTGCCAGCATACATTTTTGTTTGCATTTATTAATTAAACAATTATATACTTATGCTTACCAAATACTATGTGTCAAAATTTGGCATAGAAGTAACAAAACTACTAACTCAGCCCAAAAGAGAATGATCTTTGCTTGTGTAATCTTTAATAAGTAAGATATTGATATTTGTTTAATAAAAATAGCTACATCTTGAATTTAGTAAGATTACTAAACTTGTAATCTTGTGGCTTTAGGCAGTCTAGTACACAGGCAGTAAGGTTTGTTTGAAAAGCAACTGTTATTATATTTGTTTCAAAACTAAGCTATAAACTAATTTCCTCTCAAATTTAGTTCCGCCTAAGCCCAGGAATGAACAAGAACTGCTTGGAAGTAGAAGCAAGATGAAGTCAGTTTTTTCAATCTTTTTTACTGTTTCAGTTTTAATTTTGCAATGGTGGTTCCATAATCTTTTTTTTTTTTTTTTTTTTTTTGAGATAAAGTCTTGCTCTGTCACCCAAGCTGGAGTGTGGTGGCATGATCTCAGCTCACTACAACCTCTGGCTCCTGGATTCAAGCATTCTCCTGCCTCGGCCTTCTAAGTAGCTGGGATTACAGACCTATGCCACCATGCCTGGCTAATTTTTGTATTTTTAGTAAAGACATGGTATCACCATGTTGGCCAGGTTGGTCTTGAACTCTGGATCTCAAGTGATCCAACTGTCTTGAGGTCCCAAAATGCTGGGAATACAGGCATGAGCCCTGTGCCCAGCCAGTTCCATAACTTTAAATGATGACTATTGTGGTTTTCATAAGTCACCTAGGTTAATGATTAAAATAAAATAATTAAGTAAATGTAATGGGATAGATATATGTAGATAAACATCATAATTTAGAATGTAAAGTTATATTAAATTAAATAATAAATAATACATCATTTGGATATGTTTAAATAAAAATATATTTATAGGAAAACATTCTTTCTAAAAAAAAGTGTCTCTTTTTTAAAAAGGTGAATAATTTTTGTCTAATCCAAAGCTTATTTAAAGGTTATGCATAAAACAAGGTAAAAGGAGCAAGGAAGTAAGAGAGATGTAAAGAAAGTTATAGAAATACAGTGGATTTTTTTGTAAGAAACCTTAAACAGAAGTTATTTTGTATGAGAAAGAATTTTGTATGGTAGATTTTATCTTAGAGTAAACGACTGGTTGTTTAAGAAAGAAGGATGTTCAGGACAAATAAGAAAGTTCAAGCATGTTATGAGTGGTCTGTGTAAGTCACAGTAAGAGAATTTACATAAAAAAGCTTTTATGTGGTCACATTGTCTATTAATTAGAGAGAAATTATAATGTTCTTTCTAGAGATTGGGCTTGATGTAAAAGAAAAACGTATATACTAAATAGTTGGTTAGAACAATGAAACTTTCTTAAGGGATTCAAACAATCGTAACAAATTATGATATATTTTAATTTTTTTAATCCAAAGTTTAACTTTTATTACAGGCCATTAATTTCATTTTTTTCTCCCATTTTAAGGGGCTGGAAATAGTGATGCTCTCTATTAATTCATTTTCAACTAATATAAGTTTTTTTTCTTCAGTTCTCCTTGTTGTGGCCTGATGCAAACAATGTTTTCTCAAAGAGCTAATGGGAATGTTTTCTTCCAACATAATATTCTGTGTAGTGCAAAAGGTCTTTTCTTTTATCTTTTAGTAACTAGAATAATAGATTTTATGTTATAGGAACAATTTATATGCCATTATTATGACGTTTTTGTTTGCTTAGGATAAAAACTGAGAAAAAAATTTCTTAAGGTTATTACATTCTGTGTATGCTTTTAAAGTACTTGTGATCTTGAGTTACAGGGATTTGACTCCTGTGTCTAAAGGGACGCCAAGTCCTACTAAATCTTAAACACTGGCAGCAATTAAAGCCTCATTTTCAGGCCCAGTAGAAGATGCCAATCAAAATAAATAGCATGCCTATGGTGGTTAATATTGAGTGTTAGCTTGATTGCATTGAAGATGCAAAGTATTGCTCCTGGGTGTGTCTGTGAGGCTGTTACCAAAGGAGATTAATGTTTGAGTAGTGGACCGGGAAAGGGAGACCCACCTTCAATCTGAGTAAGCACAATCTAATCAGCTGCCAGCACAGCAAGAATAAAATAAGGAAGAAGAATGTACAAAGACTAGTTTGGCTTAGTCTTCCAGCCTACATTTTTCTCCTGAGCTGGATGCTTCCTGCCCTTGAACATTGGACTCAAAGTATTTCAGCTTTGCCAGTATGGAATCTTTGATCACAGACTGAAGGCTGCACTTTTGGCTTCCCTACTTTTGAGGTTGTAGGACTTGGACTGGCTTCCTTGCTTCTCAGCTTATAGACAGTCTTTTGTGGGACCTCAAATTGTGATTCTGAGGTAAATGCTCTTTAATAAATTCCCCTTTATATACATCTATCCTAGTAGTCCTGTCCTTCTAGAGAACCTGACTAATACGGATTTTGGTACCAAGGGGGGTTGTAGAGAAACAGAGTATTAAGGATGGAATTCTTTTGTTGGTTTCAGGGTTTCTATAGTTGGTTTCTTAATATGATTGTAACCCAAAATGCTAAGGACTCTAAATAGGTTAGAGAACACTGAAAATCTTTGTCATGAACTGTTTAGAGAGTTATGCAAAATAAATGCATTTGATACTCCTGATTCCACCACTCATGAGAGGCAAGGAACTTAGTGATTCTATACATAATTCCTTTGACCATATGTTGAGAACCAAGGAATATGATGAAGTTAGTTGGTTTCTCCTAAGGTCCCTGAAAAAGTGATGACAAAAAAAATAAGCTCAGGTATTTGGTCTCCCAGCTCCAGAAGTACATACTGAGCCTCAAATATTCTAAGATTGCCTTGAGAGTCTTACATATCTCCCATAAAGAGCTGAAACTGTGGAAAATCAGACACAAGCTTTTATTAGTGAGTGGCTGACCTGCAATGAAAGATACATGCACAGCCTTGCCAGGTATCTACTTTTAAGTGAGGGCATTGATTGGGAAGGAATGGAAACCTACAGCTTGGAATCTGAGGTGTGGGAGGACCCTGATGAAGCCACAGATACTGAGCTTGTGAACTCTGATGAGGCTTTTTTTTGCCAAAGGATACAGCTTCCCTGTCCATAATAAGCGGCAACATCCCATTCCCTCTTCAACCCATGCTGCCATTAGCCTTTTCACCTTTGTCTGAGGAGACAAAACCTGCATTGCCTGAAACAACAGTGATGGCCTCCCTTGAGGCAGTTGCTAGGCAAGGTAATATTGATTCTCATCAGGACCCACCCAACCACACCTCTTTGCTTCCAGACCTATGACTAGACTAAAGTTCTGGGAGACCCCTAGAGGTGAGGTTCATAGTGAGACCCATGAGAGGGTGCACTACATTTCAAAAGAACTGCTTGAGTTTTCTAATTTATATAAGCAGAAATCTGGAGAACAGGAATGGAAGTGGATATTAAGGGTGTGGGATTATGGTGGAAAAAACATAGATTTGGATAAGGCTGAATTAATTGATTTGGGCCCACTTAGTAGCGATTCTGAATTTAATGTTGCAGTGTGGGGAGTTTAAAAAATAAAAACGGTTCTAACAGTTTATTTGCTTGGTTGGCTGAAATATGAATTAAAAGGTGTCCCACTGTGAGCCAGCTGGAAATGCCTGATATCTTCTGGTTTAATGTAGAGGAAGAGATTCAAAGGCTTAGGGAGATTAGGATGCTGGAGTGGATTAGTCATTTTAGACCTACTCCTCCCAGCTAGGAGGGTCAAGAAGATAGATGCTTAACCAGTGCTTTGCAATATAGATTTGTGAAAGCAGCACCTGCATTCTTGAAAAGCTCTGCAATTGCTCTTCTCTGTACTCCAGATATTGCAGTGGGAACCAAAGTCACTCAACTACAAAATTTAAATTACAATGAGAATAATTTGATCCTGAGGTGACAGGGGCCAACCAACGGCACTAAATCATCAAAAGCAAGGTGGGTGTAGCTACTGTAATAAACAGCAGAAGCAAATCAGCAAGCAAAAAATCTGACTCTTATAGAGCTCTGGCAGGGCTAATTAATCATGGTTTTCCTAGAAGTAAAATTGATAGAGAACCTTGTGCGTTGTTGCTTAATTTATATAAGCAGAAAACTTCCAGGTTGTATGGACAAAATACTAATTTGCATTATGAAAACAGAGAATCATGGCCCCTCAATCAATTTCCAGATTTGAACAAGTTTACAGACCTAGAAACCTTGAATTAAAGGGAAGCCACGTCCCTTTGAGGAAGGCCCTCACTACACTACCTACAATTTATGCTGTTAATCTTTCTCTCATCCTTTCCCAAGGAGACCTCCAGCCTTTTACCAAGGGAACTGTGCATTGTGAAAAAGGAAATAATGAGTTATTTTGGGAACTATCAGACAGTGACTCTGAGCTGACATTGATTCCAGGGGATCCACGACGTCATTGTGGTCCTCCAGTTAAAGTACAGGCATATGGAGATGAGGTAATTAATGGAGTTTTAGCTCAGGCCCAACTTACAATGAGTTCAGTGGGTCACTGGACTCATTCTGAGGTCATTTCTGCAATGCCAGAATGCATAATTGGCATAGACATACTTAGCAGCTGGCAGAACTCCCACATTGGCTCCCTGACTGGCAGAGTGAGGGCTATTATGATGAGAATGGCCAAATGAAAGTCATTAGAGCTGCCTCTACCTAGAAAAATAGTAAATCAAAAACAATATTGTATCCCTGGAGGGAATGTGGAGATTAGTGCCACCATCAAGGACTTGAAAGATGCAGGGGTGGTGATTTCCACCACATCCTCAATCAGCACCCTTATTTGCCCTGTGCAGAAGACAGGTGGACCTTGGAGAATAACAGTTGACTATTGTAAGCTTAACCAAGTGGTGACTTCAATTGCAGCTGCAGTACCAGATGTAATTTCATTGCTTGAGCAAATTAATATATATTTTGGTATCTTGTATGAAGCCATTAATTTGGCAAATGCCTTTTTCTCCATTCATGTCCATAAGGCCCACCAGAAGCAATTTGCCTTCAGCTGGCATGGACAGCAATATAGCTTTACTGTCCTAGTTCAGAAGTATATCAACTCTTCAGCTTTGTGTCATGTCTTTGCCTTTATTAAAAGATTATGTATGAATTCAGGAGATGTGCATGGGTTCAAGTTGACAAAGGGTGGACTTGGGATCGTTAATATTGAGTGTCAACTTGATTGCATTCAAGGATATGAAGTATTGTTTATGGGGTATCTGTGAGAGTGTTGCTAAAGGAGATTATCATTTGAGTCAGTTCACTGGGAAAGGTAGACCTACCCTTAACCTGGGTGGGCACAATCTAACCAGCTACCAGATGGCCAGATTAATAAATCCCTCTTTATATATACATCTCTCCTACTAGTCCTGTCCCTCTAAAGAAAGCAAATACAATTCCTAAGACACAACCACAGAGATTAAAGATATTCAGCTCCTCCAGGTCCAGAAACTATCTTGAAAGAAGTGTATGTGAGATTGTAAGGACTGATTTTGAAAAGTAAAATAAGTTCAGTTTCTCTATAAATCAATCATTAACATCAAAGGAACACAGATGCAAGACCAGCATGGGTACCTATCTCAGATTATTAATGTTCAAGTTTTCTTGAAGCATTAACCAACTTCTTAACAAAAATTATAAAGGTTACAAAAGGATTATGAAAGTTATATCTTATGATCAAGTTTAAAATTTTATAGATTTTAATAACATTTTGAAAAACAAATTTAATTGGTTTCATTAGCATTTATTGTTGAAAAATTAAGTCTTTTCTCTCAAAGGATGAAGGTTTCACATTTTTTTGAAACCCCTGAGTCAGCACTTCGGTCAAATGAATAACTTATTTTACAATGACCTGTTATTCAAAGTGTTTTAAACCTTTGTTATTTGACATGCTTTCCAAAATCAATTATAAATTATGTCTTTTTCTAGTCTAATTATCTCTTTAAGATATTAGGTTCCCCGAAGTCCAAAAATTACATAATTTGGCTTACTTGGTATAAAAATTATAGGGAACATTGTCAAATATTAAATGGTATTTAGTTTTCTTTGGTCTATATTTGCATAAATATGTTATTGGTATGTGTTGCAAAATTATGAGAAATTTCTCTAATTCTGATATGACAGTGTACATTTATTGATAATAACATAATTGTTATGTTAGATTATTATGTACCACAGATATAACACATTTCTTGTCAATTTTGTCCTTGACTACAACCATCCTAAAACATTTTGTTATCCTCAGACAATTGTTGTCTTGTTTTTGTCTTCTTTAGAAGGTGATTTTACAGTCATCTATAAAACTCTAATAGGTGCTCTTGAATACAAGTTTCCAATAACTTTGGAGGTGGTGAAATCAGAATAGAAGAAAAACTTTTAGGACTCATGGAGAACTAAAATTTTCATGAATATGAAGCTGAACTATAATTAACTAAATTGACTGAACTGATAGAAGACAGAAGTAATCTTTTTGACATTTTGCATGACACATTGCTGATCCTTTGTTTTTTTTTTCAGACAAGAAAAATTTTCTTTTGTGCTATTGACAACTTTTAACAATTTACTATATGCCAATCAACAAAATTTAGAACATGTTTGTTTTTCCCTCCACCTAATTTCTCCTGAATTTGGAAACTATTTGTGAGTATTCTTAACTTATGGCAATGTAGTTACTGTTTTCATAAGTGCAGTAAGAATCTGTTTTCATTTATAACAGGACAAAATTGGAAAGACTGATTATTTAACCAAGACTTTGACTGGAATTGTGCATTTTCTTTTAAGAAATCAAATTTGACTTATGGAGCCAATAAAAGACCCTTGGAAAAACTGGCTTCATACCCTGTCTACACAGTCCTTATACAAAATTCCTGACCTATAATATATAAAGAATGTCACTTTCTGACAGGCCAGGAAACCCAAGTTTTGCTTGGAACCTCAAGAGAAGAGGAATTCAGCCAGCTCATAAGTATTAAATGGTACAAATCCATGGCTGAGCTCAACTTTAAAGAAGTTTTATCTGAGATTACATCTATGGAACAATGTTTCATCAAAGCCAATTTAACAGCCTAGGTAAAAATAATAATAATTATTATTATTCTTGCTGCACTGTATACAAATCATCAGGCCAAGTATAATAAAGCAAATCAGTCCTACCATTATTTGCCTTTAGTAAAAAAGGGAAAATGGAGAGATAAATGTTATGTATTAAAAAGTATAGTACACCTGCTGTTAGATTCTAGTCTTGACCAATGTTTCCAATTTTTATTATTTTCTACAGTTTAGACCAAATTCTAATTTTTCTTGGCTACAAGTCTTCAAAATAATATTTTGATTTTTTCTTATTTTCCCAATTTTTCCTAATTAAGAGTCACTGAAAACTAAGCCGTGCTTTTGTGAAGCCCTGAGAACTAAAGGTAGACAATCTAAACTTCAGAAGAAATTAACAGCAACCTATTTAAATACATAAACCACCTTCATAACTGCTTGCTGATGCATGGATTCACAATATTATGGCCTATATCTATTTTCCAGTACTGTCGTTTTGTTTGTTGTTGTTTTTCTCCCTTCCTCCCCGTATTGTCTCTTCATAGGACATGAGACTTTACAATCTGCTAAAAATGAACTTTCCTAATAACTTGGGACCTATGCACATCTAGGAATACACTGTCTAGCCATAAAAGGTCAGATAAAACCTGAGAACAGAGACTCACTTTCTCCTAAAATGTTTTCTCCAAAAGGATTTTTTTTAACATGGGCGAAGCATGAAATAAAACTAAATCTTTGGGCCCCCAAATCACTAAGCTAAATGGAAAAATAAAGATGAGAATTGCTTAGGTTAAACCTGCTTGCCATTCTATTCAAAGTCACCCCTCTGTTCACTGAAATAAATGCATATCTGATTGCCTTATTTGGAGAGGCTAATCAGAAACTCAAAATAATGAAACCATTTGTCTCTTATCTCCATATGACCTGGAAGCTCCCTACCTGATTCCAGTTGTCCTGCCTTCACCTCCAGTTGTCCCACCTTTCTGGACTGAACCAATGTACATCTTACACATACTGATTGATGCCTCATATCTCTCTAAAAATGTATAAAACCAAACTGTGCCCCTACCGCCTTGGGCACATTTCATCAGGACCTTCCTAGGCTATGTCATGGGCATGCATCCTCAATCTTTGCAAAGTAAACTTTCTAAATTAACTAAGACTTATCTCAGATTTTCGTGGTTCACGGGTGTAATGAATGAGTCCAGCTTCAATTTCTGCATGTGGCTAGTTAGTCCAACACCATTTATTAAATACAGGGTATTTTTCCCTTTGCTTGTTTTTGTCAGGTTTCTTGAAGATCATTTAGTTTTAAGTATGTGGCCTTATTTCTGGGCCTCCTATCCTGTTCCATTGGTCTGGTGCTTTTTTATCATACCAGTGCCATGCTCTTTTGGCACTGTAGTATAGTGCCTTGTAGTATAGTTTGAAGCTGGGCAATATGATGTCTCCATATTTTTTCTTTTTGCTTAGGATTGCATTGGCTATTCAGGCTCTTTTTTGGTTCCATATATATTTTTAAATAGTTTTTTTTTTTAAATTCTGTGCATAATCTCTTTATTAGTTTGATAGGAATAGCATTGAATTTATGTATTGCTTTATTTCTGTGTACACCCAATATACGTCTAAGGACTGCTGTATAAAGTACCAGGGTAATAGAAGTTGCCTGATTTTATGTGAAATCCGTAACAAATATTAAGAATGTCCTTAGTATTCCATAGCATAAATTACTTGTTGTTGCTTAATATCTATTCTCTTCTTTTCTTATAGCAGTAGATCCTAAATTATCTCTAGTGGCATGACTACTGGGAGTAAATTCTACATTTCAGTCTTCCTTGCAGCTAAGCATGACCATGTGTCTAAGTTCCAGCCAAATTTTATATAACATAAAATGGTGCAAGAAACTAATGGAATTGTACTTGAATAGAAAAAAAGCTTACTCTTATCATTCTCTTTTTCTCTTTTCTTCTTTCTGCTGCCTATAAAGCATATAAATGGTGGAATCAGAAGCTTAAGCAGGCCACCTGTTTCATGAGGAAGAATCATTGTCAACGTTGGCTCAACAAAAATGTGAGAGGTTGTTCTCCTGAAGATCATGATATATTCATATTCATTCTGTTCTGTAAATATACATGCATAAAACTGTGATGTTACTTAATCCACTATTGTTCTTTTTCACTCATAGTTTAACATTACCAAACATAACCATCTTTAATCATTTTTATTTGAAAAGAGTTTCTTTTCCTTGATATCCTAAATTATTTTTTACTCTTTGATTTCTCTTCACAGCTGAAAGTGTGGTTTGACAACATTTTATTAAAAAGGAAACAACTATACACCTTCTTACAATGCATTCTGAAATCTAAATACCTATCTTCATATCTTCTTTTCTCCTGTTAAAATGTTTTCCTTGTGGAAACCAATCTCCTTACTAAAAATGAATTTATACTCTTGTGCTGTGGATTCCTTACACTCTTGACTTTCTAATATCTGTGTTTTTACTTAATCCATCTTTCTTGTATCCTCATTCTTTCCATTGCAACTGAATAAATTTCCTGAGTATACAGATGTACTCTAATTAACAATTCCTTTCCCCATAACAAAATATGAAGACTACCAAATTCACTCGTCCCTTTTAAAACTAAATATCTCCAAAGAGCCATACATACACAATGTAACTACACTTCTATTTCTGTTCACTTCAACTAATTGCAAAATCAGCTCCCACCTGCAAAATTTCAGTAAAACTTATTCTCATTCCAGTCACCAGTGGCCTTAGTGTTGAAAAATATAACAGACACTGTTCTATCTTCACATTTAAAAAAATAATTAGGCAGCATTTAGAGAGGTGAGCTCAGCATTATTGAACACATGGTGGTATTTAAGTCACTATTATTGTTCATTTTACCCCCTTTTTTACTCACATTTCCTTTTTGACATCTTTTATTCACTCTCCTGTTTCTGACTGCTAAAAAGACGGACTTCACAGGCATCATTTAATCCTTCGTCTGTCTTAGAATTCCCCAATTAATTATACCATTGGTTTCCAGGATTTGAAAGATCAGCTTAATGTCATGTTTCAAATTTATATCTCTTTTCTAGAGTTCTGCAGTTTCCTACATGCACTGCCAACTCTGCACTTGGCATTTTCTTTTGGGGTATCTCTCTCACACACTCAAAATTCTCATATCCAAAACTGAAATCTTAATTTCTCCCCTCCACAGATACAATCCATCCCAAAATTCATCAATCTAGGAAATCACACTCACATGAATTCCAAAACCATAATCCTAACAGACAGGTCATATACCTCCCTTTATTTTAAAACTTCATGAATGGTATCTCTTTTGTCAACACATCCTGTTAATATTTCATCACGTATTTCTGAAATCTATCTGCTCTTCTCCATCTCCAGGAGCAACATTCTAATCCACTTAGTGCCTTTACTCAGTTGGAAGATTACCATAATATCCTGAATTGTGTCTGCACTTTTACCCTTCCAATATATTCCCAAGACAGAATGATGAGAAAATGAATCACAATATGTCATTGCTTAAAACCATTTCATCATTTTCATTACAATTGGAAAATAATTCAAATTCCTTAATATATACATATACAAGGGCATACATGATCATATTCATCCTCATACTATGCAATCCAGCTATCAGTGGTTTTTATTCAGTCTCTAGAGTTCAAAGCCATATCTTGCGGTCTTTTTCCACATTAGAACACTTATTTTCACCCTCTTTGCATATTTAGCTCCATCTTATTTTCACAGTTTAAATGTCACATCTGTAGAAAAGTCTGCTCTGGTTATCATATCATAGAATCCCTAAAAATTTCACACAGTTTCAGAACCCTGATATATTTCTGTTTCCTTCATACTATTATTTGATTTTTTGAATTTGATTTTTTTAAATTAAAGTTGCTGAGACTTGAATTTTGATATTTTAATATATATTTTATAATGGGTGGAAACTACCTCCTTATTAGACTGTGAACTTAATCATGATCTTTTTACTATTCTAACGTCAGCATCTACAAAATGTCAGGTAGAGAGTACTTAATGCACATTTTTTCACTGAATAAATGAATAGATGAAATATTTAATTTGTGTAAGCTTCTCTATGGGAGGAATACTGGATCAAGTAAAGAAGCCTGAGTTACTGTCTGGACTCTGATACCAACTCTCCTTAAGACCACATGAAAATATTTTAATTATTAAGGTATTTCCAGATTCCTAATGTCCGTGTCATTTTTCTGTGCCTTTATAAACTGTCTCCAAATTTAAAAATAATATTCATAAACAGTGGTAACAAAGCTTTTATTAAATGATAATATTTAAAAATGTTCACACTAATTTTAACTTTGGAAAATATTTGATGACTACAAAGAAAATAAACACTTAAGAATGGTTATCTGCACATTAAAGTTAGATTTTCCTTGGTATATCACTGTAGTCTAGAGCAGAATACTTCACAAATAAATATGAGGTTAAGTGAAAAATAATTCTTGAATGCATATGATTTACTGACTAAATTTGCTTATATTTTAAAAATATTTCTGATTATTCACATGAATAATAATAATAATGTGATTGTTATTCACATGATTATCTAGTAATCGTTTGACTAATAAAGCTTATCTTAGTACTATCCAAAGGCATGATAAATATATTTCTAAGCATGTTTTTCTCAATATAAGTGAATAGAACATTACATAAATTTTGCCAAGTGTATGTGGCATATTATTTATATTTATATCTGTATTCATAGTCATTTCCATAATACTTGAGACAGAATTAGTGTTCCAGGAATATTTTTTTGTTTAACACATGAAGGAAACCGTGTTTATATGATATATCTCATACTAGTTAAAATTACTGTAGTATAAAATTGTTTTGGTCTTTGCTTATATAAGAAATAATTTTAAAATTGCATCTATTTCAATTATTTTGTATTTGTAATTTAATCACTCATCAAAATCTAGTTCCTTAGAGACCAAAAGCTTGTCAGAGGAAGACTTCAGGCAATAGGAAAAAAGAGAATAATAACCTGTTTGCTTCTAAGTTTACTTTCATCAAGCAGCTATGTGTCACTAAAGGGACTGATATGTCCTCTTTATTGCAAATTAAATCTGAACTGTACAACAGCACTTGTAAACCCCGGCACGCAATTCTTTGGTTCTTGGGGAAAGAAAAAGGAATACAGGAAGAAAAGTGAGTAAAACATTGGTAATTTGTTTAGCTGGTGGTGCAGGCTGTTCTCCGATCAAATTTTGTTTCCCAAAGGAAAGCATCGGTTTTAAATTACACAGCAAGCAGGCAAGAGAAAGGAGGCAAACAATCAAAACCTTCCCAGGAGGGGAAAGAATAAGGCTAGAGCTCCAGAGATCCCATTTAATAAATAAACACCTTCATTTCTGTAAGTTAATTTCACCACAGGAAACAAGTTTAGTTTTAATTATATTACCTTATGTCATGTTTTATAAAAGGCACATGAGGTTCATTGACTTTCACTTATTAAAGCTTTGGTTGTTTCAAAAAAATGTTGTATGTGGATTAAGTCTCCAAGGAAGCATCGCATGATGAACAATTATATGAAATGCAATATTTTCATCTTATCCCGTGCTATTGGCAATTAGATGAAAACAGCATATTGCATTTAATTTTCAATGAAAAATGTTTTGACTTTTTGGTGTTATGTAGAAAAGACTCTAAGTGGTACAGGTTGGTTGTATGATTGACAAAAATGTTAATAGTGGGCTACCCTGGGTAAGGTTTAAGAAAAGATATAGATAAAATTTCAGAGTTAATTTGTTGATGTAGATTTCTAGCACTCATAATTTTGAACAATTTTAATTTAGATTTAATATTCTCAGGAGGCGAATGTGCTTTCGCTTAGGTGTATTCTTTTCTGAGCAAGGAAACTGTAACCTGGTTTAAAGGACAAGCCTTGGAAGTTAAAGATGACTGGAAGAAAGGCCTCCGGAGAGATTTAGGGATTTATCTTAAAAATGTGTTACAGGCCGGACACTGTGGCTCATGCCTGTAATACCTAGCACTTTGGGAGGCTGAGGTGGGTGGATGGCGGAAGCTCAGGTGTTAGAGACCAGCCTGGGCAACATGTACAAAAAATTAGCTGGGTGTGGTGGTGTGCACTTGTAGTCCCAGTTACTAGAGAGGCCGAGACAGAATTGCTAGAACCCAGAAGGCAGAGGTTGCAGTGAGAGATTATGCCACTGCATTCCGGCCTGGATGACAGAGTGAGACTCCCACGCTTAAACAAACAAACAAACAAACAAAAACAAAAAAAACAAACGTGTTTATATTTCAATTCAGAATGAAACCTGAAGTCAGTAAGCTGGTCATTTACATTACAAAGTATTCTAAAACACTAGGGAGCAAGTATTTCTCAAGTATTTCTCATCTTTTAGGAGAGGGGGCTATCTGTAGCATACAAACTCCAAGATTCATAATTCAACTTTGTGGATTTTCTCCAATGGTGCACAAAGCCTCTTTTGCATGCTCATGGTCCATCTGGCTCTTATGGCATCATCCTCAAGCGGTGAGAAGGGAGTACTGGGCTGATGTAGTTATTGCTGTAAGTAATACTAATCTTTATTTGATCCAAAATATATGTTTATTTTCAGAATAATATAAATACATGTAGATATTGAGGCTGACCAAACAGTCAAATTCATGATTGTAAAATGCATTATATGCACAACTTTAATGGTAGCAAAAACATATTTGAGTCTTTGGCAAAACTCTATTCTGTAGCCTATGATAGATTTGTTAGTATTATTTTTGTTTTAATGATAAAGTATAGAAAGGTTAACGGCACTGCTCAGTGTCAAAACTGGACATGAAAACTCACTTTATTGTTAGTTATCATATGATGAATTGAGCTTATTTTAGCTTAAAGACTAATGTCACACAGGGAGTAAAGAAAATACTCTTGATATAGTTGGCTTGTTATACAGAGTGACAAGTAAGAATAAATAAAATAAGGCTTATATATGAAGATTGGTTAAAGGAGAACAACTTTCTATGTGTGAGATATCCCACTCATGTTAAAATTCTGAATGTTACTGGAGAAGAGACAAAAATTTGGCCCAAATTTTATATTTATTAAAATATTGGTGTATTGAGCATTCCTCCCTAAATTAAGGTTTCTAAGACAAGACATGTATTTATTAAGATAAAACCAATACATGGTAGGTTGAGATCAAAGACAATGAACTTTGTGCTCTAAACAACCATTGTTGAGTCAGGTTTATTTCTGAAGAGGGTGTGTGTATATGGTATATAACATGATAAATACAATGCCTACCATGTATTAAGTAGTACATATATAATAATTGCTCTTTCTTTTATTATTGGTATTCCTGAATTATGTTTTATATTGGTGCAGGAATGTTGATTGTTTATTTTATATATATATATAAATTATATATATATAATATATATATATAAATTACCAAGGAAATATTTCCTTGGTAATTTAAATTGATAAACCAATGGTAATCATGCCCTCATAGCTCTGACTGGGATAGGTAACATATGACAAAGAATAAAATGTCTCCTTGTTACACAAGATAATTTGAAGAGACTTACACAATTGAGAGCTAATTTTCTTTAAATAACTGTTAAAATGCACTGAAAGACAATATTATATTCATCCTATTAGGATGTTGATCCAAAACCCACCTTACTACTTTAGGTATTTCTGGGAAAAAATATAGGGGAATATGTGTTGTTGATCCATTGTTCAATGGAATCAATTATAATTATGTTTGTTGTAAGGTACTCAAGAATGAACACATGACATAGATGAACAATGGTAAACTTGTTGAAGGAAGCAAAATGCATATTTTCCATCATGTCTTTATATTAGGTATGTAGGTTGCTTTCTCATTTAAATCTGTTACAAAACATGCGTTATTAAATTGAGCCCAAGAGACTCAATTTAATTAATAAGAAATATGCCAACTATTAAATTTTTGCCAGTGGAAAAACATAAATTGTACTTATTTTTTTTAAATCACAAAAATATACTTTTCAAAAGAAACATTTAAATCTGTTACAAAATATGTGATATTAAATTGAGCACATGAGGCTCAATTTAATGAATAAGGAATATGCCAACTATTAAATTTTGCCAGTCGAAGAACATAAATTGTAGTTTTTTTAAATCACAAAAATATACTTTTCAAAAGAAGCTTAAAAAATATAAGCTATATAGACACAATTTCAGGTTATATTTCTAATAAAGTACTCTCAAAATAAAAACTCCAACGACCTTATAAAAATGACTTGAATAAAATGTCACTACAAAATATACAGAAGGTAAATGAATATGTGAAAAGTTGCAAAAATTATGAATATTAGGGAAACATAAAACCACAATAAGGGCACTCTATATACAATTTGAACTAAATTTAAAAAGACTAATCATAGCATGTGTTGATGATGATTTAGAACAAATGGAACCCTCACACAATGCATAGAGGAATATAAAATACTATAACCACGTTGGAAAATAGTTTGGTAGTCTCATCAAACATTGAACATACCCTCCACCAGCCATTCCACTCTTAGGTATTTACCAAAAATGAATAAAAATATGTGTCTATACAAAGACTTTTATACTAGTCTTCCCAACTGATTTTTTAAATAGCCCAATACTGGAAACAACACAAGTACATATTAACAAAGGAATGGTGAAACGAATATCAGCATACAACCATACAATGAAAGAAATGTAAGAGCACTCATCAATAAAATAAAAACTTTTTATGTAGACAACATTGGCAATCTCAGGGAACTGTGGTGAGAAAAATGAGTCAGGCAGTTCCCTCCCCTCAAAAATGTCTATACTGAATGATTCCACTTACACAAAATTCAGGAAAATGCAAACGATTCTGTAGTGAAAAAAATCAGGCCAATGCTTTCCTGGGAATAAAACAGTGAGAGCATCAGGAGAGTAAGATTAAGGAGAAAATGAAAAAAATAATTGAGGGTTGATACAATGCATTTTTACATATGTCAAGAGTTATTAACTTGTATACTTTAAAAATATGCAGCTTACTATGAGTTTATTGTATGACAATTATACCTAGATAAATCTTTTAAAAAAAAAATAGGATGAAGAACAAATTTTCATGAGATTCCCTTTCCTTGATTATTTGTGTAAAAGAAGAGATTTCCTTTTAGATATCACATTTGTTCCAATAATGCATAAATTATAGGTGACATTATAATCATACATGATGTTTACACACAAGTTCACATCTTAAGCTACATTTTTAGTTTAAAACCTTCTACAGTAGCTTCGCCATGTGTATGTGAAAGGTTTAAAACTTATATATATATATATATATATACACACACACACATATGTATGACTATATATGTATATATATTTATATATATTAGTGTGTACATATATGCGTGTGTATACACACGCATATATGTACATTTGTTTTGAAACAGGGTCTCATATTCTTGCTTAGGTTGGAGTGCAGTGGCTTGATTTCAGCTCACTGCGACCTCCACCTCTTGGGTTCAAGCGATTCTGGTGCCTCAGAGTCTTGAGTAGCTGGGACTACAGGCATATACCACCACGTCTGGCTAATTTTTTGTATTTTGTAGAGATGGGGTTTCATATGTTGCCCAGGCTGGTGTTGAACCCCTGGACTCAAGTGATCTGCCCTCCTTGGCCTCCCTAAGTGCTGAGACTATAGGTGAGAGCCACTGTGTCCAGCCACCATATATTTTATATTTAACACATTAACCTTCACTTTTGTAATTGCAGGTTTAGGTATCAGCATGAATTAATCAGCTATATTTGATAACCACTAAGGTTTTTTCACTACTCTGTCTATTTTATCCACACTTGTGCAAAATATCTCAAATTTTCTCTGGGTATTATATTAACAGACCTTAGCTACCTGGTCACTCAGACTCATGCATCTTTTTCATCCCATACCATTTTGATCAGTACCTAAATCAGGTACAGGTTCCTTTTCCTCCTGTTCGTTCTCTTCTGTGTTCAAAATAAAGCCTTCTACATTACTAAATAGAATCAGGCATGATTTTGATTATTCTATTATTCTGCCAGCCTACCAACAACACCAACTTCACTAATTATATCCATCCAAATATTTGAAAGGACTCATAGGAGCAAACAAATTAGATATTCATAAAACAGTTTAGCATAAACAAAGAATACATAGCAGGAAGAGCAAATACAAGTCTAGAACAGCATTAGGGAGGTCTTCAGAGTACTTCCTCAGCCCCACAGAATACAAAGAGGTCTTTTATACACCTCTGCTTATATAACTGAAGTCAGACTGTTTCATCAGTGTCAATAACAGAAACCATGATAACATAAACAGAATTCTGTACAGGACTGAAAAACAAAGCGAAATTTGCTACATATTACCTCTTATGTATCAGACACACAAAAGCATCAATCATTAACTAGTAAATTCCACAACACTTTGGTCAAGTTTTAGCACTATGTCTCCCAGTATTTCTAGAAAAAAAGACAGAGCTGAACTAGGTTAACTGAGATTAATCTCATACTTACACAATTTTCTTGTAATCATGGCTTCAGTTGTATTCCATAAGTTTTGAAATTTTGCATATTCTCTACCATGTTCCTTGAAATATTCATAAGACATATTCTGATTGCTTACTTGAAATACAGGTTACTATTTCTTTGACATAGTTTATTTTGACATTTTTAATTTCCAAATAAATAGCAATGTTCTAGTTAATTTATTTTTTATTTTTAATTTCTAAATTAATTTTACCTTAGTCATATAAAATACCCTAAACATTTCAATAATTTATCAAGACATGGTTGTTCTACAGATTGCAACATGTTTCAATTACTATCATTACTAATATTTAAATAATACTATTTTCCTCTTTCTATAAATTGCAAGGCATATATAATTCTTCAACTCCATTTCAAAAAATGGTGCCAGAACAATTAGATATCTATATGCAAATAATTAACTTCAATCCATACATCACACAATGTATAACACTTAAATTTTAGTGAATCATGGACCTAAATAACTTAGTTATGTGTTTTTATATATGAAAACATAGAAGAAAATTTTATTACCTTGGATTGTGCAGATTTTTTAGATACAACACCAAAAGTAAAATTCATATACAAATTGATAAATTGCCTACATCAAGATTAAAATCTCTTATTTTTCAAAACATACTAAGATAATAAAAGCTGCAGAGAGAATATATTTGCAAATCATACATCTGATTTTCAAAATTTTATTCTAAAATATATAAAAAGTCAAAAATCAGTAATAAAAACAAAATTCAATGAATTCATGCATTGATTACCCATTTGAAATAATACTGGACTTTGTCCCCAAATTCTGCCTAATCCCAGTTCAGTTCCACTTTGATCTAATTTAAATAAAGACTCAATCAAATTATTTGAACCTGGGAGACAGAGGTTGCAGTGAGCTGAGATCACATCATTGCACTCCAACCTGGGCCACAAGTACGAAACTCTGTTTCAAAAAATAATAATAAATACATACATAAATAAAAATGCTCCATCTTTTGTGTGTGTTCTAGCGTTTTCCTTTTTTTGCACAATTTTTAATTTAAATTATTTAGCACATACAATTTGCATATATTAAAGGATGTATAATGAGATCATTTTATATACATACACATTGTATACTCTTATTACAGTCAAATTAATTAACATATCCATTATCACCCATGGTTATCATTTGTGTATGTGCACAGAAGGGTGAAAAAAGTCTACTTCAAATTTCAAGTAAATAATACACTGTTATTAACTAGAGTCACCATACAATATATTAGAGCCCAGAACTTATCAATCTTGTAACTCAGTTTGTAACCTGTATCAACATCTCCCTGTTTTCACTATCCACACTGTTGTCCCTACTCTCTGCTTTTATGAATTTGGCTTTTTAAGAATCCACATGTGAGAAATCACACAGTATTTGTCTACCTGTGTCTGGATTATTTTACTTAACATACTGTCCTCCAAATTGATTCATGTTGTCTCAAATGACAAAACCTTACTCTTTTTTTTTTTTTTTTTTTTTTTGAGACAGAATCTTGCTCTTGTTGCCCAGGTTGGACTGCAATGGCATGATCTCGGCTCACTGCAACTTCTGCCTCCTGGGTTCAAGCAATTATCCTGCCTTAATCTCCTGAGTAGCTAGGATTACAGGTGCCCACCACCACAGCCAGCTATTTTTAGTAGGGATGGGTTTTTGCAATGTAGGCCAGTCTGATCTCAAACTCCTGACCATGTGATCCACTCACATTGGCCTTGCAAAGTGCTGGAATTACAGGCATAAGCCGCCTTTCTCTGCTGAAACCTTTTTTTATAGTCGAATACTATTCCATTGTGTGTGTGCGTGTGAGTGTGTGTGTGTGTGTGTGTGTATGCACGCGTGCTGCATTTCCTTTATGGATCTGTCCATCAATAGCCACGTTATTTTCATATCTTAGCTACTGCCAATAATGCTGCAACAAACATGGCAATGTAAATAACTCTTCAAAATACTGATTTTATTTCATTTAAATATATACTTTGGCATGGATTTTACTGAATAGCTTAGGACAGATAACAGGATGGAAAGTTAGAGCTGATAGAAACAGAGAATACAATATTTGAAATAAGGCAAGTACCACCAGTGAAGAAAAAAAGTGAAACTAGCCAAAAATGTATTTGTAATCGCGTACCTAGGTGGGAAAGAAGTTTGACACTCTGGCTGTGGTTCTAGTTTTCCCCTTTAAATCAAGACTATCTAGAGCTTTGAGAAAGCAATACAAATCACATACTCTCATAATTGATACATTTTCCTTCCATTTTTTAGTAACATCTAAATCAATGACATTCAATTTCTACATCTTATAGATAGAAAATACGTTAATAACCCTCTTTATCTATAGAGAAAATAGACTTACTCACTCTATTATATACATTATTGGCTATACTCTTAGAATTTCTGTATTATTACTAGGATATAAAGGACCAGTATTCTTTGATTCCATTTTCAACTCCACACCAAAAAGAGGGAATGATGCAAGCTATTCTACAGGTCTAGGTTTTCTTACATCCACTCCACGTATACCTTCACTGAGCCTTCATCTCATTAATTCCCACACCTTTGTCCTGACTTAGATTAACATTGTCAGTTCTAGAGAAGAATTTTTCTCACAAGTTACAAATCCGTATCTATATCAGTTACTTGTGCTTTTCTCTTAATAACAAGTTCTTACCCTTTAAAATCTTCACTGTTGTAGCTACCCGTAGATTTATTCCGTGTTTACTTATCATCCATTTCTTCTACTAGACTATAGCTCTAAAGAGTTAAAGAAAAATCATAATAATATCATGGGGATTTTTAGTTTTAAATCTCCTAAATGTATGCTCCATATTGTGAAAACTGTAATATATATAACTATAGTATGCAACAGAGTTTGTATTATTCTAAGACAACTTCAGGTATGTTAACAGCTATATTAATATCCCTAACAAAACCTTGACGTCAGGCATCCTACACCTGCTTTAGTGACCTTTATCTCATAATCTCACCATTTACTTTGATGTGACTGTGTCTTACAGTTTGTCATCATTTCCAAGTTTACCATTTTTATATTAAAATCTGAAATATAAATCAAATTTCCAGCTGTACTTTTGAATCTTCTTTTTAGTCTAATTAAAAAGTTTTTTCAAGTTCCTTCATATATCTTTGTTCCCTGACTTATAATATCATCAATCCAAATGACTTCATACAATATTCTATCCAAGATGATTTGTTTAGCCAGTTCAGGACTATATCCTGTCACCAAATCTGTAAAGTGAGTGCTGAGAAGCATTTAGAGAGTGTGTGCATTTATATCATTACATTGCATGATATTTACTATCAAAAGTAATTTCTATTTCTTTTTAATAATTTAATTTTGTCTTGTTGAATCCTTTCTTTTCTCATGCAAGCTGCTTCTAAACATTGATATAGCCATTATGTCTTTAACCTTATTTCGAGTATTCTCACTCAGTAGGCAGCTTCATTTTCTACCTTTCTCAGAAACTCGAGAACACAGTTCTTGAATTAATTCCCTTATAACTTTTT
Source organism: Callithrix jacchus (assembly GCF_049354715.1). NCBI lineage: Eukaryota > Metazoa > Chordata > Mammalia > Primates > Cebidae > Callithrix > Callithrix jacchus. Next base: position 66,052,175 of record NC_133504.1, on the reverse strand, counting down.
ATTTATTTATATATACACAAAAATACTCCTTTATGTTATTATTTATTAAAATATAATTAACAATATATAACCTCATTAGAATATATTATGATATATATAAAATAGACAATGATTTAATTATATATCCTGTTGCTGTATTTTTTTTTTGCCACTCCTAAACTATGCGCTTGTGTGTTTTGTTAACATTTTAATACTTTTCCTTACTTACATGCTACAGGGCTATGTACTAAAACTTATCACTTGTCTCCTCTTCTTTCCTATATACATTATCTTTTTCCTACTTTAAAACAAAAACAAATTAATAAGCACTTTTCTTTGAATCTGAAAAAAATGTCATTCCACTCCCACTCTCTGTCCCTGCCTTTTACAGTTCATGTCTTATACAATTTCTTGGAATAATGTCTAAAGACATTTTAATATTTTTAGTTGAATCTTGAAGATAGTCTTCTTCAATATTTTTATCTTACTTATGAGCCATAAAGATATTATAAGTGAAAAGATTTGTACAGAGTCACATTACTACCTAGCTGAGAATTGTACCTAGATTTTAAACATAAAATCCATCTTTCTTTCGTCACTCATGCCGCTATTTTTTGAAATTTATTTTTCACACTTATCCTACTCAGCCTAAACTAAAAATAGTTTATTCTACTTCTTTCTCTCCAAACAAAGGAAATTATTTACTAAGCCCCATAGTTTCTACTAGCACAATGTCCATGCACCTTGTTTCTCCTTTCTGTTATTATTCCCAACTCAATAGTGCCTAAACGTACTAAATCTCACCTATGCCATCTTTACCCACAAACGGTAAAAAGCAGCTTTTCGGTGATTCCTTAGTAACATATTTTTACTCACTCCCAAGTCCAAGCCATGATGTGCACTAAGGTGGATTCACATTTTAAAAACTGAGCTCTATTCAAAGTATTTTCCTAATTAGTATATTAACAAAACTTCAGTTAAAAATATACTACAACATTCATGTCTGTTCAGCACATAGCACATGTCAGACTGAAAATGATAAACTTTAAAGTTCTGTCATTGAGAAATAATTCAAGATAGAGATATTTTTACATGTAATAAAAAATACAGATTCTGTCACAGATTTAATTGTTGACATTGCATTTAAGTGGAGATTTCATAAACAAAAAACTTTTCTTCCCATCACCAACAGAATTTGGTGAGAATTCCTTAGAGAACTCTATAGCTTGACCCTACCCTCCATTTTCAGACTTATTTCAGACTTGCCTTCTATTTTAAGGACATGTAAAAGTGAGAACCAGGTAAGCCGTTTCCCCAAAGAAGAAGTCACTTTCATATTGCAATCACTGCATACAAGAAAAACTGATTCAAGTAAGCAGCATCATATTAATAATTTGTTTTCAAATATCAGGATTTGACCAAATGCAGAAGAAATGGGTAGACAGTGCAATGTCACTTGCAAAAACTGATTTCCTCAAATGGTGGAATGCCATTGGAGTTTTAAGTAATAGTCAGATAATGATCCAGAATAAGTGACAAAAAAACTGAAGCAAGGAGGATTAGGAAGCTGCAGTGATCGGGAGTTACAGAAGGGAATTATTTCCCTGCCTTCCCCACGTCTGATCACAGGCAGAGACAAAAACCTAGCTGCTCTTAAAATTTCATTCTTTACCTTCTCCAGCACCTTCCACTTTATGCAAAAAAAGAACTGGTTGTCACAGAAGAACCGAGTTAAAATGAGAGAGAAAAAAAGTAAAGGTCGAGTCTTCCTCATTCTACCTCTAGCTGTGAAACTGATTGATGTTTTTAAAGCTCTCAAGGAACAGCTGCAGTTGCTGTTTCAAAACAAAAGAAGAAAGAAGGCCAGAAAATTATGTAGCAAAATCATTTTCCCACAATAAACAGGGAGAGGATTATGTTAGGTAAGAATAATACAATAAATGCAGTTGATATGTGAAAGTAAGGGAACAGTTATGTCTACGAGAGGCTGCAAGGGAGCTTGGTAACCCTGTTTCACAAACTGCAACAGCCAGCAGAATAAAAACCATTCCCTAGTCCTGCTTCATTATGTAGCTAATAGATCTTCTTATCCCTGAAGATTGATTTCCAACCATTTACTATAATGAGAAATTGCAGCCTTGTTATTCGAATGCTTCGGACACAGAGAGTAGTCACCTACCTGACCTAGGGTTTTAGTTAAGAGGCCTGAAGGAAGCACAAAAGGTATGTATTGCAGGGAAACAATCAAGAAAATTCAGTTTGAATTTATGAAACAAAGAGAAAAAATAAGGAAAATAATGCTGTTTTCTGAGAAACATGAAGTATAATAGTGCAAAAAATACAAATAAATTTAGAAACATGGAAAATATTTTTGAGGTCAAACAAAACTGATTTTGATAGTTTTGAAAAATTGTATTATTTCAGATGCTTCAAGTTTGCATGTTTAAATGAACAGTATATCACATGAGCATGTTCATGAACCAAAGGGAGGGACAGAGAGAGAGTCAGAGCCCCGAGGATTATGGTCCTAAGGCCTATCCTATTTCGTTAGTGTATAATCCATGATGGCTAACATAATAATGGTCATTGTAAAGGGAAATGCTATTACATATCTTCTGCTTTAGGAAATTGAAGTCAAGGAAAATACATTCCTCTATGTATGTTACTATTTTCAATAAACCCCTTAAAAATGAGACTTGAGTGATTAAGTTAATGTTTTCTAATAATAATACATTTGAAATGATTATATGAAGCTATATATGTACAGTACTTAGAATAGTGTCTGCCATGTATTAGATAATACATGTTTTTAATATATAATTGTATATTTCTGTAGTAAGTACTTTGAACACAAAAATTAATCAAAATATGAATCTTCTCATGAAAACTATAGTTTCGAAAAAGATGATATATAAATTTGTATATCACATATATTACATATATAAACACATGAATCTCTGTGTGTGTGTGTGTGTGTGTGTGTGTGTGTGTGTGTCCATGTAAAAATTCCATAATACAGCATAGAAAAAGCTACAAGAGAGCAAGAGAGATGCTAGCCAAATTCATTGAGGATTTGGAAACAAGTTGAGATTACATTTATCAAGAACACAAGATTTAGGGGATAGTAGTAGAGCTAGAATTTGAAGACCGGGTTGAATTTGAGGCTCTGCATTGAGAGACTGACTAATAAATGTGAAAAATGGGAAATACATAGAAATCTGCAAAAAATGTAACCTGGAAAATTCAAGAATATATGAGAATGAACAATGTCAAATAACACTGGAGAAAAAAGTTAGAACAAAACCTTAGGGGGAAATTTTATGAGGGGGAAATTAGTTCCAACTTATTCTGTAGTGATGCGACACACTGAAAGTTTTCAAGGCCATGAAATTGCATCATAATTATGGCAAACTATTTTATACACGTTTGTAATAAGGAAAAAGATGTGTTGGACATACATGAAATAAATGCATACATGCCTTCCAAAAGTTCATAATCTCAATCTTAAATGGGCCTTTATTAAATTATTTTCTTATGCACAAGAGTATGGATAGGTAAACTTTGCTCAAAGCTGTCCTTTCAGTGCCAAGAAGAATATTTCTGAATATTCTTTGATATAAATGTGTTAATTCAATTAAGTGGAAGTGAAACAAAGAAAAGCCAGGGTAAAGGCTCTACGACTGTTCATTAAGAATTTCCTTTGCTTTCTACTAGGCTGTTAACTGCATGAGAAAAAGATTATAATTGTTTTGTTCAATGATTCCTCCCAGTTCTTATTACAAGTTCTAATACATAGTAGTTCCAGAAAAATATTTGTACTCTACACATAGTTTTATAAAATCACAAATCTTAAGATTTTTACATATATATGTATATGCAAACACACGTAAGGCAGATCAGCATCATCATTTTAATGGCAAAAAGTCTTCCTCTTCGTAGAAAGATTAGAATTTAATAAACTCCCTACTGCAGGATACTGTAATTTTAGCTATTTTAACTAAGTGACTTATGCAGAGAGATTGAACAACTATAAATTAATATATTAGATATTATATAACTAATGTCAGATTTATAAAGCAGTGTATGCACATATTATATGTAGATGTAGATATGATTAGTTATCCTAAAAATGGTATAACAGTTTTCATGTATGTCTAGAACTGTATGAGTGGTTCTGATTTTTTTATATCCTCAGTTCCCCATGGTATATAGTCTTTTTCAGTCCTTGACAAACTAAAAAGTACATAAATGTTATCTGTTTTTAATTTGTTTGATGATTACTATGTTTAAAGACACCCTACTTTATTATTTTATAATTTGTTAAATTGAATTTTTATGACTGTCACTCAATTTTCCAGTTTTTCTTTTTTGAATTTTTGTAGCAAACATGTATATTAAAACATTAACATTTTATATCTTATTTAACATAATTATTTATATTTTCTCAATTAACATTGTCTTTATTTTTGTATATAATTTTTTAGTTTGGAGGTAAAATAATTTGTCTTTCCTTTTACACTTTTTGATTTTTGTATGTTACTCTTATGCATGTTTTTGACATTTTAACTAGAGATTATTTTTGCTCTAAAATTGTTTTTCCCTTTAAGAAAACATTTTAGGGATAAATTGATTGACATTATATTTTTGGTAAAACTTCAAGTCAGGGGCTTGAAATGTTAACAAAATTGATTCATAAGTAATTCAATAGTTGCCTTTTTGATTTTTAAAACATATATTCTTTCGATATGACCATAAAAGAAAAATAAAATTATCAGCTTCTCATTTTCAAATACTTTCATCAAAGCAGCTTTTAAATTTAAATAGCTGAGTTTATGTACTTGAATTTAGGTTCATGAAATAATGATGGAAGAATCTAAGTGCTACAGGTAGAAGCATTCAAGAGTCCTGGGGAATTTATCTTTCCCAATGCAGGTATACCACACAGATTTCAGACTTTAGTTTGCTCATCCAATTCTTACTGAACAACTCTGCTGAGAAAGTATTGCATTAGAGTAAATCCCTCAAATGTGTCTATCTCTGGTTAATCAAGCTACAATTTTTCCTACAAAGGTTAGGTTTTCCATGCCTCTCCTACTTGCACTACTTATCCTTGTCTCTAGTCCTTTACCCATCCTGTTAGCCTATAAGGATTGTGCAAAAATATTCAATATGTGGTTGTAAGGCCCTTTCTTTAGTTTTGATGTTATTATTCATTCACCGAGATAGATTGGCTTTGAAATGGATAGTCTCAATATTTCCAATACTCTTCCCAAATCTTTACTTTTTAGAAATTGTTCTTAATAGATTTCATTGTGTTTTATCCACATTTCTGAGATCCATCAATAAACTAAAAATGTTTTTTTTGAGGGAGAGGTGGATAATTCAATAATGTATTTTATATACACTTGAATTTCCATGAGGCTATTTATATTCTCTCTATTTATTCCACACTGTTATTCCAAATTCTACTGGAGTTATTATACCATGTATTGTATATGAAAGTGTTGTCTGTTTAAATTTGAAATACTCTGATTTTTAATAGACAGATGTACCAAAGGATTTAAGAAAGTAGACTTATATGTTTTAGGCTATGTTAGAGTGACCCCTTCAGAATATGTTCCACTTAATAGCTCACATGCTGGACTCTCAGGAATGATATGCAGACTTTTTCTCTACTCCTTCAAATTGATCCAAATTATACTGAATAATATAGATAGACACATAGATATATAGTTTATATTATACTATTTAATAGGTTTGCTGTGGTTCATTGTTGTGGATTATAAAGGTGGGAGGGTTTTTCAGGGAAGATATTTTTCTGACTATATTAATTTCAGCAGATTTCCTGGAAAGTTCTCAGACTGACTCATAGAAAGACCTCTGAATACAATGTAGGGAAAGAATTGGAGGAGAATAAGACAGTGCAGGGATACCCTTTATTTTCCCAAGAAATGGTGAATCAACTTGAAGGGCAAATTCTACTTACACCTATAAAGCTCTGCATTAGAAAAGTAGGTATTTTAATTCCTTACTACTCAACTTTGGACACAGGCCAAAATTAATTGCTCTGTTATATGCTCATTTCTTCATGCAGCTCTAGGAAATAACGTACAATCTGTGCTTGGATAACCAAATAGAGCAAATAAGACAGATGTTTTATGAGAATTGTAATTAAATAATACGTGAGGTATTTTTTCTAGATAGGTAACTACCTGTATTAGAGTCAATGATTTGAGTTTCCACCATGTGTTTCAAATTCTATTTTATGCCCTATCCAAGTAAAAATATGAAAAATAGTATACTGAGAGCAGTAATAATCCTGAATATAATTTTCTGGATAGATTCAGTGATCCCTCTGAGGCACATTCTCTGCACTATTTTTGCCCAAACAGTAGGCTTGTTTCTCATTAGTTTGGAGAGAGAAAAGTGTCTTTTATCATGCTGTGGAACTCTCATCTCAAAAAGACAAGCCAGGGAGTTGCACAGCTATAGGTTAACCCTGGATGTTCATTAAAAGTACCGGGTTTTGTCAGTAGAGTGAATAGTGATCACACACTTCATAGAAGACTCTGGGGAGGAATCTCTGTTTAAGAGTAGGTTTCAGTTGTTCATTAATAGCATGCCTGTACAAAACAAATAACAAACTCTGAAGCAGGAAGCTGTTGCTTTTAACTCACCTAAACTCAAAGACTACGGGTAAAAGTTTTGTTGTCTAACTTCCACATACAAAATTAAAGCCCACTTGAAATTTTCCAAAAGGGTTTCCTAATTGAGGATAATCTGAATCAATATAACTTAGGGCCTTGGTAATTATTTTAAATGTGAATTTACAGAGTAGCTCACAGAATATATCAGAATGTAATACACATGCATTTAATATATAAATTTTGAACAAATTCAACATGATGAGTAACATTTAGAGATACAAATGAGACTTAAATATCATTTTATTTTCCAAGCCTTTAAGTATTATTTTTTTTTCTGACAGATTAACAGAATATTCTAAAAAGAAAACATTTATGGCTTAGGCAAAGGGAAATGTGATGAGAATGGAACACACCTATGCACTGGTCAGAATTTCATGCAACTAGTTGAATAGTTCTCTTTCTCTCTTTCACTTTCCTAAAATTTATACCTCGACCTTCATCAATTTCACATATGCAGTTTAACTATGATATTGCTTGAGGATCTACAAAAAGTGCTATTTTGAATACCTCTGTGCATTTCCTTTATTTTTATTACTCTTATACTTTAAGTACTCAGGTACAAGTGCAGAATGTGCAGGTTTGTTACACAGGTATACAGGTGCCATGGTGGTGAGCTGCAGCCATCATTGTGTCATCTACATCAGGCATTTCTCTTACTGCTAACCCTCCCCTAGTCCCCAACCCCTGACAGGCCCGGGTGTGTGATGTTCCCCACAAATATGTCCATGTGTTCTCATTGTTCAACTCCTGCTGATGAGTGACAATATGTGGTGCTTGGTTTTCTCTTCTTGTGTCAGTTTGCTGAGAATGATGGTTTCCAGGTTCATCCATGTCGCTGTAAGACATGAACTCATCCTTTTTCATGGCTGCATACTATTCCATAGTGTATATGTGCCAATTTTCTTTATCCAGTCTCTATCATTGATGGGCATTTGGGTTGGCTCTAAGTCTTTGCTATTGGGAACAGTGCCACAATAAACATATGTGTGCATGTGTCATTATAATAGAATGTTGTATAATCCTTTGGTTATATACCAGTAATGGGATTGCTGGGACAAATGGTATTTCTAGTTTTAGATTCTTGAGGAATTGCTGTGCTGTCTTCCACAATAGTTGAGCTAACTTATACTTCCACCACCAGTGTAAAAGCGTTCCTATTTCTCCACATCCTCTCCAGCATGTATTGTCTCCTGACTTCTTGATGATTGCCATTCTAACTGGTGTGAGATGGTATCTCATTGTGGTTTCGATTTGCATTTCTCTAATTACCAGTGCTGATGAGCTTTTTTTTCATATGTTTGTTGGCAGAATAAATGTCTTCTTTTGAGAAGTGTCTGTTCATATAATTTGCCCACTCTTTGATGTTTTTTTTTTTTTTCTTGTAAATTTGTTTATGCTATTTGTAGATTCTGGATATTTGCCCTTTGTCAGATGGGTAGACTGTAAGATTTTTCTTCCATTCTATAGTTGCCTCTTAACGATGATGATGGTTTCTTTTGTTGTGCAGAACTCTTAAGTTTAAATAGATCTCATTTATCTATTTTGGCTTTTGTTGCCATTGCTTTTGTTGTTTTAGTCATGAAAACTTTGCCCATGCCTATGTCCTGAATGGTACCTCCTGGGTTTTCTTCTAGGGTTTTTATGATTTTAGGTCTTATGTTTGAGCCTCTAATCCATCTTGAGTTAATTTTTGTATAAGGTGTAAGGAAGGGATCCAGTTTCAGTTTTGTGCATATGGCTAGCCAGTTTTCCCAACACCATTTATTAAATAGGGAATCCTTTCCCCATTGCTTGTTTTTGTCAGATTTGTCAAAGATCAGATGATGTGGCTTTATTTCTGAGGCCTCTGTTCTGTTCCTTTGGTCTATATATCTGTTTTTGTACCAGTACGATGCTGTTTTGATTAATGCAGCCTTTTAGTATAGTTTGAAGTCAGGTAGCCTGATGGGTCCAGCTTTGTTCTTTTTGCTTAGGACTGTCTTGGCCAGGTGGGCTCTTTTTTGGTTCCATATGAAATTTAAAGTAATTTTTTCCAATTATGTGAAGAAAGTCAATGGTAGCTTGATAGGAATAGCATTGAATCTATATATTACTTTGGACTGTATGGCCATTTTCACAATATGAATTCTTTCTAACTATGAGAATGGAATGTTTTCCATTTGTGCCCTCTCTCATTTCCTTGAGCAGTGATTTGTAGTTCTCTTTGAAGAGGTCCTTCATTTCCCTTGTAAGTTGTATTCCTAGGTACTTTATTCTTTTTGTAGCAATTGTGAATGGGAGTTCACTCATGATTTGGCTTTCTGTTTTTCTGTTATTTGTGTATAGGAATGCTTGTGATATTTGCACATTTTATACCTGAGACTTTGCTGAAGTTACTTATCAGGTTAAGGAGATTGTGGGCTGAGACAATGGGGTCTTTTAAATATACACTTATGTCATCTGCAAATAGAGACAATTTGATTTCTTCTTTTCCTAATTGAATAAGCTTTATTTCTTTTTTTTTTTTTCGCCTGACTGCCCTGGCCAGAACTTCCAATACTATGTTGAATTGGAGTGTTGAGAGGAGAGGCATCCATGTCTTGTGCCAGTTTTCAAAGGGAATGCTTTCAGTTTTTGCCCTTTCAGTATGATATTGGCTGTGGGTTTGTCATAAATAGCTCTTATTATTTTGAGATACATTCCATCAATACCTAGTTTATTGAGAGTTCTTAGCATGAAGTGCTATTGAATTTTGTCGAAGGCCTTCTCTGTATCTATTGAGATAATCATGTGGTTTTTGACTTTCATTCTGTTTATATGATGGATTACATTTATTGATTTGCGTATGTTGAACCAGCCTTGCATCCTGGCGATGAAGCCAACTTGATCATTGCAGGCAAGCTTTTTGATGTGCTATTAGATTTGGTTTGTCAGTATTTTATTGAGGATTTTCACATCAATATTCATCAAGAATATTGGCCTGAAATATTCTTTTTGTGTGTGTATCTCTGCTACATTTTGCTATCAAGATGATGCTTACCTAATAAAACGAGTTAGGGAGGATTATTTCTTTTTCTATTGTTTGGAATAGTTTCAGAAGTAATGGTATCAGCTCCTTTTTGTACCTCTAGTAGAATTCTGCTGTGAACTTATCTGGTTCTGGACATTTTGTGGTTGGTATGCTATTAACTGCTGCCTCAATTTCAGAACTTGTTATTAGTCTATTCTAGGATTTTACTTCTTCCTTGTTGAGTCTTGGGAGGATGTAAGTGTCTAAAAATTTATCAATTTTTCTAGATTTTCTGGTTTATTCATGTAGAGGCATTTGTAGTATTTTCTGATGGTAGTCTGTATTTCTCTGGGATCATTGCTGATATCCCCTTTATCATTTTGTATTGTATATTTATTTGGTTCTTCTCTCTTTTTTTCTTTATTAGTCTGGTTAGTGTTCTATCCATTTTGTTTATTTTTTCAAAAACCAGCTCCCAAATTCATTGATTTCTTAAAGGTTTTTTGTTGTCTCTATCACCTTCAGTTCCACTCTGATAGTAGTTATTTCTTGTCTTCTGCTAGCTTTTGAATTTGTTTGCTTTTGCTTTTCTAGTTCTTTTAATCGTGACATTAGGGTGTTGATTTTAGATCTTTCTCTTGTGGGCATTTAGTGCTATAAATTTCCCTCTACACAGTGCATTAAATGTGTCCCAGAGATTCTGGTACGTTGTGTGTTCACTCTCATTGGCTTCAAAGAACATTCTTTTATTTCTGCTTTCATTTTATTGTTTACCCAGTAGCCAGTCAGGAACAGGTTGGTCAGTTTCCATGTAGTTGTGTGGTTTTGTGTGAGTTTCTTAATCCTGAGTTCTAATTAGAATGCACTATGGTGTAAGATACTCTTTGCTATGATTTCCATTATTTTGCATTTGCTGAGGAGTGTTTAACTTCCAATTACATGGTCAATTTGAGAATAAGTGCAATGTAGGACTGAGAAGAATGTATATTCTGTTGATTTAGGGTGGAGAGTTCTGTGTATATATATTGGGTTTGCTTGGTTCAGAGCTGAGTTCAAGTCCTGGATATCCTTATTAATTTTCTGTCTCTTTGATCTGTCTAATATTGACAGTGGAGTGTTAAAGTCTCCCACTATCATTGTGCTGGAGTCTAAGTCTCTTTGTAGGTCTCTTAGAATTTGTTTTATGAATCTTGGTACTCCTGCATTGGGTGCATTTATATTAGGAGAGTTAGCTCTTGTTGCATTGATCCTTTTACTGTTAAGTGATGCCCTTGTCTCTTTTGATCTGTGTTGATTTAAAGTCTATTTTATCAGAGACTATGATTGCAAACCCTGCTTTTTTTGCTTTACATTTGCTTGGTAAATATTCCTTCATCCCTTTGTTTTGAACCTGTATGTGTCTTTGCACATGAGATTGGTCTCCTGAATAGAGCATACCAAAGGTTCTTAACCCTTTATCCAATTTGCAAGTCTGTGTCTTTTTTGAGGCCTTTAGCCCATTTACAAACATTGTGTGAATTTGATCCTGCCATTATGATACTAGCTGGTTATTTTGTCTTTAGTTGATGCAGTTTCTTCATAGCACTGATGGTCTTTACGATTTGGTATGTTTTTCAATGGCTGGTACTGGTTGTTCCTTTCCATGTTAATGCTTCCTGCAGGAGCTCTTGTAAGGCAGGCCTGCTGGTGACAAAATCTCTTAGCGTTTGCTTGTATATAAAAGATTTTATTTCTCCTTCACTTATGAAGCTTAGTTTGGCTGGATATGAAATTCTGGGTTGAAATTCTTTTTAATAAGAATGTTGAATATTGATCCCCACTCTCTTCTGGCTTGTGGGATTTCTGCTGAGAGATCTGCCGTTAGTCCGATGGGCTTCCCTTTGTGGGTAACCCAACCTTTCTCTCTAGTGACCCTTAACATTTTTTCACCACTTCAACCTGGGAGAATCTGACAATTATGCATCTTGGGGTTGCTCTTCTTGAGGAATATCTTTGTGGAGTTCTCTCTATTTCCTGACTTTGAATGTTTGCTTGTCTTGCTAGGTTGGGGTTCTCCTGGATAATAACATGAAAAGTGTTTTCCAACTTGGTTTCATTCTCCTTGTCACTTTCAGGTATACTGATCAAATGTAGATTTGGTCTTTTCACATAAACCCATATTTTTTGGTAGGCCTTGTTGATTTCTTTTCAGTCTTTTTTCTCTAATCTTGCCTTCTTGCTTTACTTAATTGACCTTCAATCTCTGATATCCTTTCTTCTGCCTGATCAATTCAGCTTGTGTATGCTTCACGAAGTTTTCGTGCTGTGATTTTCAGGTCCATAGGTTGTTTATGTTCTTCTCTAGATGGGTTATTCTAGCTAGCAATTTATCCAACCTTTTTACAATGTTCTTGACTTCCTTGCATTGGGTTAGATCATGCTCCTTTAGCTTGGAGGAGTTTTTTATTACCCACCTCTAAAAACCTGCTTCGGTCAATTAGTCAAACTCATTCTCTGTACAGTTGTGTTCGTTTGCTGGTGAGCAGTTGTGATCCCTTGGAGAAGAAGAGGTGTTCTGGTTTTTGGAATTTTTAGCATTCCAAAATGGTTCCCCTCTATTTTCACGGATTTATCTACCTTTGGACTTTGAAGTTGGTAACCTTTGGATAGGGTCTCTGAATGGACATCTTTTTTGTTGATGTTGATACTATTCCTTTCTGTTTGTTAGTTTTCCTTCTAACAGTCAGATCCCTTTGCTGCAGGTATGCTGGAGTTTGCTGGGGGTACACTCCATACCCTGCTTGGCTAAGTATCACTGGCAGAGGCTGCAAAACAGCAAAGAATGCTGCCTCATCCTTCCTCTGGTAGCTTTGATTCAGTGGGATACCTGCCAGATGCCAGCCAGAGCTCTCCTGTATGACATGTCTGTCAGCCCCTACTGGGAGTTATCTCCCAGTCCGGATACACAGGGGTAAGGGAGCCACTTGAGGAATCAGTCTTTCCCTTATCAGACCTCAAACATTGTGCTAGGAGATCTGCTGCTCTCTTCAGAGCTGCCAGGCAGGGACATTTTAGTCTGTCGAAGCTATGCCCACACCAACCCTTTTCCCAGGTGCTCTGTCCCAGGAAGGAGGGGGCTTTATTTATAAGGCCCTGACTGGAGCTGCTGCCTATTTTCAGAGATGCCCTGCCCAATGAGGAGGTAATCTAGTAAGGCAGTCTGCCTGTAGCAGCTTTGCTGAGCAGTGGTGTGGTCTGCCCAGTTCAAACTTACCAGCGGCTTTGTTTACACTAAGAGTTTAAAACCACCTACTGGAGCCACCTACTGGACGAGCCTCCCCCTACCTAGCTCTAGCTTTGCAGTTTGAGCTCAGGCTGTAGTGCTGGCCAGGAGAATCTTAGCTCGCTGATTTCCATGGGGATGTGACCTGCCAAGCCAGACCCACTGGCTCCCTGGCTTTAGCTCCCTTTCCAGGGGAGTGAGCAGTTCTGTCTTGCTGGCATTCTAGATGTCACTAGGGTATAAAAAAAAAAAAAAAACTGCTGGAGCTCACTTGTGTCTGCCCAGATGGTTTTCTTTGGCAATCTCTCACCTAAAATCTTGCTTCTCTTTTCCATTTATTGCTCAAAAGTTAGCTTCCATTGAAATCTCTGAAGAATACCTTTACATGCCAGATATCATTTTTATTATCAGGATTTTATGCTCTCACAGAGCTTTTAGCATATTTCTGGTACCATCTTTATCATATCATGTTATAATTACTTGACAATATGCTTATCCAGCCCACACATATCATGAGTTCTGAGAAGTCATGGACTATATCCCCATTCTTTATTCATCTCTTATCATAGGTCCTAGCCTACGATATGGTACAAAGATACAGCCCAACAAACTAGTATTAGTAAAAGCTTTGACCTATTTTAGTAAAATTTGAACCTGATACAAAATTGTGCATCAAAAAATCATAATATGTATTTAATACCCATGCAATCAAAAACAAATTATTTATAGTAACATCTGCTAATTATGTTTCAAATAATTACTGTAAATGCAATCTGCAGTGACATTTTAATTGTAAGACTACTAATATGTACTTTGAACCTGCAAATTATTTTAAACAAATCATACACTGTGATTCAAAATGATAATCTGTGAAAATTTTCTGTTAGTGTTGTTTATTTAAAACAGTTGTCTGCCATTTTAGAGAAAAATAATAATAGTAATAATAGAGAAAAATAATAATAGTAATAATAAGATGAACTAACAATGATAAAGGATTTAATATGTTTCAAGCACTGTTCCAAGTGTCAACTTATTTAATCACTAAAACCATCCTGCGAGGCTGACAGTATTGTTTCACCTTGTTCACAGAATGGGAACCAAGATCCAGAGGTATTTAATAGTCTGACTAGAGTCAAGGAGGTAGTGACAAGAGAAGTTAGCTTTCAAAAACAGCTATTTAGATGCCAGAGCTTTTGTTCTTAATTGGTTGGGTAAGACATACTATCTATTTTCCCATTTAGAGACGTAGCTAATAATAAACTCAAATTACATGTGGAAAAATGTGTATTTGTTAGTGATCACTAAGCAAATGCATATTCATGATTCAGAATCAAAATGATTCTGGTTCATTTTCAGGGCATTATGGTCTTAGATCTATGAGAGATGGATTTATGCTAAATATTTTATTTCTCTACTTAGGTCACTCTGAGATCAATTGCGTAATTTTATTTCTTAAAAGTGCTTAAGAAATTATGTCATGAGAACCCAGTATTTCCTCTCATAAAATGTGGTGTTAGAGACTAAGTAGGTCTCATTAGAACCACGATCTGAGAACCGGTTTACATATCGTAATAATACGTGTAGATGAATGCAGTCATTAGAAACAGCAAAAACTGCTTAGGACTGAAATAATTTTGAAGAAAATATATATTTTAGGATCAGAGTTATAAAATATCCAATGTAAATTAAGTGTGAAAATATCTCTTCTATGTGAGCTTTGAGAATCAGCATCATATACATCAGTCAGATAAAGAAAATTGATGCCGTTGCCAATAATTTGAATGCTGGACATTTACTATGGGAAATTGGCCTCAAAGAACACAGAGGGTTATGAGTATAACCAAAGAGTAGCCAAGAGAACACTGTAAAGAAAGAAAAGGTAATATTTGGAGCATACAAGATATTAATTCCCCAGGCTGGAGTCTATGCACCCAAACTTGCTAAAACATGATTGAAAATGATCTTGTACTCTATTCCGTATTTACAGAAATAATGACGGCAGCAGCAACAACAAAAACTATCTCTCCTTGCACTGCTAGGTTCACAAATCATACCGCCTTCATGCTGTTTCAGTCATTCCCAGTGAATGCTACCGCTAGGTGTTAGAAACAGGTTTTGCTTGTCCTTCCTTCCTCATTACCTACCAGCATCTTCTATTGGAAGCACCTAAAAGAATGTCAGTAGGCAAGAGAAATGTAGTTTGCACAACCCCATCCCCGCAATGCACAGGGGAAATTAGAAAGTAGATATTGAACTGGGAGACCAAAATATTAATAACCAGTGTGGCATGCTACATAAAACATTACAGCCCCAACTCCTATGTCTAGGCCAAGAAGCTTTTGTATGTTTTCTTGAAGTATTGTTGCTTTTTAGGGCATCCCATTTAAAATATAAACATTAAGTTCTTTTGAAAAGCATCATAGAATTTGGGGAATAAGGGAACCTGATCCTTAGATATCTGATTTTGGGTTATTTTGCTAATTCGTGTTGGGTTTATACTCCAGCATGACACAAACAATCAACAGTGCATTTAGTTGTTTTTGTACATCAGTAATGTTGAAAACGAAATCAACCTTGAGAACTTCAATAGGAATGACAGGCAGGCATGATCATGAAAACCTAAAGAGTACTTAGAGATATTGACTTAACTGATGAAAACTGTGTGTTTGTTTCAATAAATCCCTGAAATTATCACCTATTCATTTGAATTACGCTTACTTGTATTTCTTCATGTCTACTCTACCACACTGTCCTACAATCTATTCATACAAATATACTTTTAGTGTCAGTTTAGAGAATTTTCTATGTAAACTACTAAATCTAAACAGGTATGCAAAGAGCTGTAAATTTTTTAAGTTTGGTGAGTTAATGCTAACTCTCATAAACATGATTAATTTAATCAGTGAAAACAACTAGAGATATGTATTAAAATAATTTTTAAAAGTAATAGATAATTCAAAAAGGTAGAGATTAAAAGTTCTTATTTTCTATGTAATTTCAAACCAGTGTAGATTTTGTGGAATAAATGGAGAAAGGATGATGAAATTCCCTGCTCTCATTCATGGGTTTCTGATCTTTGACACATTATTTAATCTCCCTCTCTCTTACCAATTATTAAACATTCTTATGTACCAGGTACTGTGCTATACTTTTCTCATTAATAATATCATACAATTCTCATAACACCCTTAAGCTGTGAGGACTATTACTCTGATCTCGTAGAAGTACAACAGTAAAATTCAGATAGATATCTTACCCAAGGGCAGTTTGTCAATTGTGACGTTTCTGTTCACTTAGAACTGTCATAGACTGCCACCTTTTAAAGCTATTCTGATTAATTTTATTTTCACAAATAAAGACAAATAATAACAGGTATCCTTAGAATCATAAGAGATTAGTGGAATAACATGTATAAAGTAATGACTACATTCTCTGGAACTTTGTTGGTCAATTAGTAAATTTCTATCCCAATTCATCATTCATTATCTTAGAATGAAGCAAAACAAATCAACAAAGAAAAAAGATTTCAGAAAAACAGTATTATTTCTCAAGGGCACATTAAATTGCAAACTTTTAATTAATTTATCAAAATTAAAAGTTGATAATGTAGTTTTCTAGACATATGAGTGGATCATTAGGTACATCCACAGGAAAATTCCCTATTATAAAATCAAAGGATTGATTCAATTTTCATGTTATGAAGGTTTCCACTTATGTATCTCATTATGTAATGAGATAGACAGAAAATTATTTTTTTAATTTACTCATCTATTAACAAATATATGTGTATATATATTACATAACGTATATATGCATATATTGTTACCTAACATATATATGTATATATAAATAACATATATATGTATATATGTTACATAAATATATACGTATATTTTTGTTAATAGATGAGTAAATTTTTAATTTACTCATCTTTTAACAAATACAAATAAAATTTACTCATATTTTAACAAATATAAATTATAGTGCCCACTGTCTGCCAAAAACATGTTAAAAATTTAAACTATTAAAAGAAAACATTCTGAGCAGATTTAGAAGTGTAACATGGAAACTGCTACGTCATGATAGCACATAAGTGGGCCACTTAAACAAATCTCTCAAGCATATGACATAGAAGAAAGAAATATTAGCCAGGCATGGTGGTTCACACCGGTAATCCCAGCAATTTGGAAGGCTGAGGCAGGCAGATCACAAAGTCAGGAGATAGAGATCATCCTGGCCAATGTGGTACAACCCTGTCTCTACTAAAAATACAAAAAAATTTGCTGGGCATGGTGGCACATGCCTGTAGTCCCAGCTACTTGGGAGGCTGAGACAGGAGAATTGCTTGAACCCAGGAGGCAGATAATGCAGTGAGATGAGATTGTGCCATTGCACTACTGCAATACAGCCTGGGCAACAGTGCAAGACTGCCTCAAAAAAAAAAAAGGAAATATCTCTCAGAATTTATTGGAGTCAAATTGTAACCTGAGATTATGCATTATTAGATGCAATGAGATTACGAAATGTCTTTTCATGTTTTACTCATACTCATAACCTGCAGGAGACAGTTTACCCAAATCAGCTTTACCAGTACAGCCACAATAGCAGGACTTCAATTAAAAAGATTTGTTTTAGAAAATATGTTAAGTCCTCTCCTTTGACAATGATGTGGTTGATTTTTGCTTTTGTGTGTGTGTGTCTTTGTGATGTTTCTTAATATCTGAAGGTAGAACACTTTAAAAATTCAAGTATCCCTAATCTAATAGTGAGAAATACAAGTATTTCTTATCTGATAATAAAGGATACTCAATGTTTTCTGAGTTTGTCCTGTTTGGTCCTTTAATTAGTTAATTTTTCTACACTTACAATTGATAAATTTCCACGTAAATATTGTCTTCAAGCATAATTTCCATATTTAAAATTTATCTAAGCTTAATCTCCCTATTTAAAAAGATTTTATTTGCATATTTTATCATGCATGATATAGTTAAATCTATAAATTTAAATTTAACCAAAATTAAGGTTCTAAAATTCAAAAACTAAAATCTGTGATATGTACTTTAGTATTTATTTTTAAAATAATAGTCATATGATAATACTAATTAGGAATTGTTAATGTCTTAAAAATTCACTGATGTAACAGTTGAGATTCTTAATTAATGTTATAAATCTGTTAATTTAAATTTCATTGTAAAAGCATAAACTTTCTTTACTCTAAAAAACTAATTGAAATTTCTAAACATATAATACATGATTTTGAAAGAATAAAAGAACTTCTCATTGTTTTATGTTTCTTTCAACATTTCATGCTCTCAGTTAAAAACATTTTCATTTAAACAACAAAAAAACAACTGGTATTTTCTTTTTAGTGTGAAGTCAAAAATAGCTATCCCTTTCCTGTATGTCTTTTGACAGAATTAAATTGCATTTCTGATGTGTCAAACTGGAGACTATCTTGCTCGCTTATGACATGGTGCAACACAAATATATGTATAAAGTATATCCCCGTGTGACAAATTACAAGAATTTTTTTAATATTCAATACTAGGTATCAATTCACACTTCTATACAGCAACTGTTTGGATTTTCATAAAGTGGCAAATGGAAAATAACCTTAGTGATATACATTCACATAAAATGTGAGCAAGTCATTTTTGTGTCTGTCTTATCTTTCAAAAATTCAAAGCCTTTCTCATTTAGTTCTTGTTTTATATTTAAAGCTATTTGCAATACAACATTTTAATAAAATTTGGATTCTCAATTACAGCATAATACTTCATTTTATGTTGATATCATCATTATACTATAATGACAAGTTTGCAAATTTAAATTTATTGGCCTCAGTATCCTTTAAATTTAAAATTAAAATATTATTAGCTGGAATCAATTATTATCTTAGAAATAATGAGTTTACTTTAATAACATATAGCTATCGATGGTGGTGATGCAGCTGAGGACAGAGTTTAAATAAAGCCAGACACAAACTTATAGATGGGGCTAGAGTAGAAAAAAGGATAGCTAGCTAGCTAGCTAGATAGATGATAGATAGATAGGAATAAGAAGTAGCTGGAGGAGAAGAAGGATGAAGAGGAGATTAGACATAATAAATGTATCTAATATTTGAGCTGGACAGTTTACAGTATTTGAGTCACTCTGATACCCTCAATCTTCTGAGAAAAACACCTGTTTATAATTTATAAAATGTCTCCATGTTATATCCTAAATAATACCATCATTCTGAGCACCACTAATTTAATCAGAAATTAATACCTGACCAAAGAAATCCATTCCTCATTTTCCCAATGGCCAATAGGGTAGATTGTGAAAACTTACATTGAAATGTTTAAATTCTATTTTGTCTTCACTATTTAATAGCCATGTGAACTTGGGCAAACTATTTAACTTCCTTGCACTTTACTTTCACGACCTCTAAAATAAGAAAAATATTTTAAACTTCTAATAAGTTTTTTAATAAGCAATCATTGAGATACCATCTCTAAAAATTTAAAACCCATAATAGTATATAATAAAACATTGCTTAGTGATAAACACATCAAATCAGACTTTTCTTAATGAGGAAATAGATGCAAAAGGAGTTGGAGTTGCAAAATGCAGTGGAAATTGGCAACATAGCAGTGCAGACAGCAGCAGACATGCACACGTGCGTGCACACACATTCACACACATTCCTAAAAAGTGATCAAGATCATAGCAATTATGAGGTAGAAATAATGATACCCTAAAGATTATTCAGTTGGAAGAACTTAAGCTACTAAAAACAGAGACTGTATCACATAAAGATTGACACCCTCTACAACTGGTTATCAGCATCTCTTAGAAAGATTCCCTCCCTCTCTCCCTTCCTCACTTCCTTTCTTTTTCCTTTGCTCTTTCTTTCTTTTATTTTTAATTTTCATTTTTAGAAAATGAGGTCTTTGTTGCCTAGGCTGGAATGCAGTAGCAGATCACAGCTCACTGTAGTCTCAAACTCCTGAGCTCAAGTTATCCTCGCACCTCAGCCTCCCAAGTTTCTGGGTCTACAGGCATGCCAGGCTTATTTTTTGTTTTTAAATTTTCGTAGATACAGAGTGTCACTATGTTCCCCAGCTTGATCACAGACTTCCAGTCTCAACTGATTTTTCTGCCTTGGCCTCCAAAGTGCTGGGATTATATGTGTGAACCATCATGTTCAGCCTGGAAAGGTTTTCTATACCTCTAAGCCTTATATGAGAGAAAATTTCTTAGAAGGTATGGAATGTGAGAAAAGAATACATCTTAAACTGTCATATATACATGCCTAGTTCAGGTATATACGCCGGGATGTGAAGGAAGAGGGGATTCTCAGTAGAGTAGAATAAATATCTCATCGTAAGTATTAATAAGAATGTTTCAATTAAGATGTAAGAACTGTAAGAAGACTAACAAATGAACTTATTTTGTATTCATGTAATGGTCCAAGCATGCTTGCCTGGAGCCTGTGCCTTTGTGTGTGTGTGTGTGTGTGTGTGTGTGTGTGTGTTTGTGTTCTCTAGTGGCTGGCTTTCTTCCAGGAAGTGATTGAAAGACACTTCTCTCCTTGGTTCTGCCCATGTCTATAATCATTTGCATTTAGTAAGAAAAAGGGGAAAAGGTGAGAAAGCAATGATTACTTCTTTACAACCCTGGTCTGAATAACACACAGCAAGTTTAACTGATGTTTTGTCAGGGAATTTAAGGTTATGGCCATCATGCAAGATAAATGGGAGCTTGCGAGAGAGAAGTGGAGGTTTACAGATTTTCATGGTGAAGCACCTCTCTTGTGACTAGAAGATGAAGAAAAAGAATATAGGCATTGAATTATACAAGATAAATTTTAACTTTTCTTTAGCAAGACATTTATTTTGCTGAAGTCACGGTAGTGTTTTGAGCAGAGGACTGGAGTTAAAGCACTTATATAAAAGTATCACTCTGAGGCTACGTTGAGCACTAGCTGTATGTGACAAAATTGGAAGACAGAAGATCAATTGGAATAATTTTTTGTCCATTTCTTAATTTTCTAGTATTTCTTCTTTTGTATTTGTAATAGCACTTTTACACTAAACAAAAAAGAGTTTCAACTTGATATTAGCTAAAAATATGTTTATATTTAGCATTCACATCCTTTTTGTTTGCTGAAGTTTTACTTGTTGAACATAAAAATTGCATTCCATGTCTTCTTTTCACTTTGATTCCTTCAGTTTGGATATACAAACTACTAAATAATTATGATTTCAGATCTATTTTAGGTGTAAGGGGATAGATCTCAGTTATACACAAAAGAGTATAGTTCTGCTAGGGGGGTTTACAAATATTTTACTTGTCTGATAGAAAGACTAAAAGCCATTGCTTATTTTTTTCTCAATGTTTTAATGGCCACGTGATTCCTGGAGTTGCAGCAGTCCTCTAACACCCTATGGATGAGGCATTGGAAAAACTGAGTCATGGATCCTTCATGTCATCTCTCAGTCACTGCTATTTTCTGAACTGCTAGCCCTGCACCTCTAATAATATCCATTCATTCATTTAGCATATATGTTACTGAGTACCTGCAATGAGCTAGATACTAAGTAATTTGTACAACTGTCCCTTGGAATTTCTAGAAAATTCATTCCCAAACCTCTGCAGATAAAAAATCGCAGGTGATCTTTTCTTATATAAAATGAAATAGTATTAGCATATAATCTATGAAAATCCTCCATATACTTTAAATAATCTAGAGATTACTTACCATACCTAATACAATGCCTACATATCACTTCCTTTATTCAATTCCACATAGTACATGGCATGAGGCAAATTGTTTTGTTGGAATTTTGTAGATTTTGCTTTTCAAAAAATATTTTCAATCTGCAATTGGATTGAATCCATGGCTGGAGAACCCACAGATTCAGAGGGAGGACCAACAGTATACTATCTCACTTAATTCTCACAGTAAATCTATATGATAGATACTACTTTAATCTCTATTTTAGAAATGTGAAATCTACATCACAGAAATGTACAATAAATTTTGCAAGATAACTTAGCTAGTAAGCAGAAAAGCCAGAATTTGTGCCCTGAAAATTCGATTTAAATATCTGTTCTTCTAACTAAAAAATAACATTGCTTTTTTTTTTTTTTTTTTTTTTTTTGAGACAGAGTTTCACTCTTGTTACCCAGGCTGGAGTGCAATGGCGCAATCTCGGCTCACCGCAACCTCCGCCCCCTGGGTTCAGGCAATTCTCCTGCCTCAGCCTCCTGAGTAGCTGGGATTACAGGCACGCACCACCGTGCCCAGCTAATTTTTTGTAATTTTTAGTAGAGACGGGGTTTCACCATGTTGACCAGGATGGTCTCGATCTCTTGACCTTGTGATCCACCTGCCTCGACCTCCCAAAGTGCTGGGATTACAGGCATGAGCCACTGCGCCCTGCCCAACAACCCTATATTTTTTAAGCTACTGTTAATTGGATTTTCTGAAACATTCATGTAAAAGTAACCTTAACTTATGTAGTTTTTTTTTTCCCTTTAATGTTTTCTTTTAGGAGAGCTCTATTCAATGTCATACCAAAAAAAAAAAAAAATTTCTAAATGCCCAGAGTGTCAAACCTTTCTTCCAGTAATATAAAATTCATTTTAAAAAATAATTAATTTATAATTTCTTATTATGAAAATTGTAGAGACTGAATTTTTTTAATGCCACTCAGTAGACCTGACTATAAGTGCTCTTAATTTTATTTTTATTTTTAACATTTTCTTTTAAGTTCTAGGATACAAGTGCAGAATGTGTAGTTTTGTTACACAGTGTATGTGTGCAATGTTGGTTTGCTGCACTTATCACCTCGTGTCTAGGTTTTAAGCCCTGCATGCATTAGCTATTTGCCCTGATACTCTCCTTCCCCTCCCTCCCCATGACAGGCTCTGGTGTGTGTTGTTCCTTTCCCTGTCTCCATGTGTTCTCATTGTTCAGCTCCCACTTATGAGTGAGAACATACAGTGTTTGGTTTTCTGTTCCTGTGTTAGATTACTGAGAATGATGGCTTCCAGCTTAACCTATGTCCCTGCAAAGAGCATGATCTCATTCATTTTTATGGCTACATGATATTCCATGGTGTATATGTAGTATATTTTTTTTATCCAGTCTATCATTGAGGCACATATGGGCCAGTACCATGTCTTTGCTATTGTAAATAGTGCTTCAATAAACATATGTGTCCATGTATCTTTACAGTAGAATGACTTGTGTTCCTTTGGGTTTATACCCTATGGGTTTATATAATTAAATTGTGGGGTCCAGTGATGTTTCTGCCTCTAGGTTTTCGAGGAATCGCCACACTGTCTTCCACAAAGGTTGAACTAATTTCCACTCCCACCAGCAGTGTAAAAGCCTTCCTATATTCCGCAGCATCAGTTGTTTCTTGCCTGCTCAATAAACACCATTCTAGCTGGCATGAGATGGTATCTCATTGTGGATTCAATTTGCAATTTTTCTTTTTTTTGATTTTTTAAAATTATACTTTGTGGACCAGACAAATGTTTTTCCAAATGATTAATAAATAGAAAAAATAAATAAATAAAAATTATACTTTAAGTTCTGGGATACATGTGCAGAACATGCAGGTTTGTTACATAGGTATATATGTGCCATGGTGGTTTGTTGTGTACATCCCCCTGTCATCTACATTAGGTATTTCTCCCAATGTTATCCCTCCCTAGTATCCTCACCTCCTGTTATCCCTCCCCCAGTCCCCCACCTTCTGGCAGGCTCTGGTGTGTGATGTTACCCTCCCTGTGTCCATGTGTTCTCATTGTTCAACACCCATTTATGAATGAGAGCATGCAGTGTTTGTTTTTCTGTTCTTGTGTCAGTTTGCTTTGAATGACTGTTTCTGGCTTCATCCATGTCCCTGCAAAGGACAGGAACTAATCCTCTTTTATGGCTGCACAGTATTCCATGGTGTATATGTGCCACATTTTCTTTATCCAATCTATCATTGATGGGTATTTGGGTCTATCATAAAGACACATGCACATGTATGTTTATCGCATTTTTCTAATGATCAGTGATGTTGAGCTATTTTTCATGTTTGTTGGTCACATCAGTGTCTTCTTTTGAGAAGTGTCTGTTCAAATCCTTTGCCCACTGTAGAAAAAGGAAAAATTGGCCACACTAATTCCATTTTAAAAATTATGCCTCCATCTATAAAAGGCAGGGCCACCAAAGGTCAAAAGGCAAACACCTGGTACAAGATTTGGCTAAAAGCCTAGACATTAACACGAGTCCTGGAACACATCCTTGGACGCTGCTCCCTGAATGACTGTTCACGTCCTGAACCGCGTTTTGGAATGCTGCTCCCGAAACACTACTCCTGAAGCGACTGTTTCCATGTTGTTTGCTCGTCAAATGCCCTCCCAAGCAAACAACAAAGTAACAACTGGACTTAATACTAGGAGCTTACATGAAGGAGGAGCTGAAAGATGCTGATGTCACATCTTAGGGGATGCCCCAACTCCAGCTGCAGGATCTAGGGCGTCTGCCTTTGGACTCTGCTGATGACTCTTATGGTCTAATAAGCTTCTGGTTACATTTTTTTGAGCTTTGGTTACATTTTATCTTTTCTTGTTATAAGGCTGTTTTGTTGTGATTTTTGCTTACACAAAAAACTGAAATAAAGTTTCAGTTTTCTCTTCTCTTCTCTTCCTCTTGAGTGCTCAGCTTCCTTCTGACACTGTCTTGAAACACCCACTTTTTTATGGTGCTGGGAAAACTGGTAGCTATATGCAGAATGCTGAAACTGGATCCCTTCCTTACACATTATTCAAAACAATAACTCAAGATGGAATAAAGACTTAAGTGTAAAGCCCAAAATCATGAAACCCTAGAAGAAAACCTAGGCAATACTATTCAGGACACAGGCATGGGCAAAGATTTCATGACAAAAACGTCATAAGCAATTGCAACAAAAGCAAAAATTGACAAATGGGATCTAAGTTAACTAAAGAGCTTCTGCACAGCAAAAGAAACTATTGTCAGAGTAAACAGGCAACTTACAGAATGGGAGAAAATTTTTGCAGTCTACCCGTCTGACAAATCTAATATCCAGAATCTACAAGGAACTTAAAAAAAGATTTATAAGAATAAAAGAAATAAGCTTATCATATAATTGCTTTTTAAACCCAATGTTACAAAATGTAAAAGTAACTTATTAAAATATCACCGTGGTTTCATTTTCTAATTTTCATTTTTATCCATATTCCTCACTGATTTGTCTATTTTTACTCCAGAAGAATATAATTGCAGAATGAAATTTAATTATAGTACTTAATTATCACCACTTTGACTTGTACTGTCTAATGTATCTGTTCTTATCCACATCAGAGGGTTTGTTGCTCTCCTTAGATTTTTCCCTGGCTATTTTCCTTTGATTATTTTGTCAACAAAAACCTGTTTGTGATATGTATATTTGTATATGTGTGTGTGTGTGTGTGTGTATGTATATATATATGCATGTGTGTGTGTGTATTCTACTTATATTATTTAAAAGATCATATGGAGTGTGTAGATTAACATCTTTAAGATATTCAGGGTGTTAATGGTTTAATTATATTAATTTCTACTCATTGAGAAGGTTCTTTCAATGCATTCTTCTCAAAAATATATTAACTTTATTATTCTTTTTAAATTTTCTTATTTTTATAGACAGTAGGTACAAGTACATTTTTGTTACATAGATATATTTCATAGTGGTGAAATCTGGGCTTTTAAGGTATCCATCACCCAAATAGTGAACATCGTAATAGGTAATTTTTCAGACCTCCCCCACAGCCTTCTTGGAGTGTCCATTGTCTGTTTTTCCACTCCGTACATCCATGTGTACCCATTGCTTAGCTCCCACTTATAAGTGAGAACATGTAGTATTCAACTTTCTGTGTCTGAGTTATTTCACTCAGGATAATGGCCTCTATTCTGTCCATGTTGCTGTAAACTACATGATTTCATTCTTCTATATGTCTTTATATCAGAATAGTATTCCATTAGGTAGATATAATGGGACACACACACATACCCTATATATACATATATGTAAGTGTAGGTAGATATGAATATACACACATATGTAGATACACACATATTAGGTATATACACACACAAATATATACACACACATATATATACACATATGTAGACAAATATATATAGAGACATACATATACATATATAGACACATATATACACACACACACATATATATATATATACACAATTATATAGATACACATATATATATATAGATAGCTTATCTGTATATAAGGTATCTTTTCCTTTAGGTATATTCCCAGTAGAAGCTGGATTTAATGGTAGTTCTATTTTTAGTTCTTTGAGAAACCTTCATATCATTTTTCATAAATTATACTAATTTACATTCCCACCAACAATGTGTAAGAGTTTACTTTTCTCTGCATCCTTACCAACATCGCTTGATTTTTGACATTTTTTATAATAGCCTTATATAAAACAGTATCTTACAACTGGTATAAGTGACTGCCAATGTGGTATCTCACTTGGATTTTAATTTGCATTTCCCTGGTTATTAGTGATGTTTAGCATTTATTTTCATACATTCATTGGCTGCCTGCTTGTCCTCTTTTGAAAAATATCTGTTTATATATTTTGCTCACTTTTTAATGGAGCTACAGGATTTTTGTCTCATTGAGTTTCAAAGTTTATTTTAGATTCTGGATATTAGCACTTTGTTAGTTGCATAGTTTACATTTTCTCTTATTCTGTATGTTGTCTGTTTACTATATTGACTATTTATTTTTCTGTGAGAAGCATTTTTGGTTTCATTTTTATTTGTCTATCTTTTCTGTTTTTAATGTTTGCTTTTGAGGACCTAGTCATAAATTCTTTGTGTAGGCCAATGTCCACAAGACTTTTTCCTAACTTTCTTTTAGGATGTTTAGAGTTATAGGTTTTAAATTTAAGTCTTTAATCCATCTTGAGTTAATTTTTGTTTATCGTGAGATATGTTTCATTCTTTTGCATATGACTATTCAATTTTTAGCACCATTTA
This sequence comes from Callithrix jacchus, assembly GCF_049354715.1. Lineage (NCBI taxonomy): Eukaryota > Metazoa > Chordata > Mammalia > Primates > Cebidae > Callithrix > Callithrix jacchus. Next base: position 66,025,166 of record NC_133504.1, on the reverse strand, counting down.
TTGAACAGATGTCCTTTCTCTAGTATATCCAACAGCACACTAAAAAGATAACACAAAATCATAATTAAGTTGGTTTTATTACAGCAATTCAAGGATGGCTCAGCATATGTAAATCAAGACGTGATTCACCACATAAAACAAAAAACATATGATCATCTCAATAGATACAAAAAAAGTATTTGATAATAAAATCCAGCATCCTGTCTTAGTAAAACCCTCAACAAATTTGTCATCAAAAAACATATCTCAAAATAATAAAAGTCATACATGACATACCCACAACAAATATCATACTGAACAGTGGAACATTGAAAGCATTCCCAGTAAGAACTGGAACAAGACAAGGATCTTCACTTTTACCACTCCTATTCAACATAATACTGAAACTCCTAGGCAGAGGAATTATGCAAGAGAAATAATTAAATGGCATACATTTTAAAAAAGAAGAAGTCAAAATATATCTGTTCACTGATGATATAATCTTATGCCAGGAACACTGTAAAGACTCCTCTAAAAGACTTGTAGATTTGATACATGATGTCAGTAAAGTTTCAGAATACAATATTAATGCACACAAATTAGTAGCATTTCTAAATATCTATAATATTGAAGCTGAGAACCACATCAAGAACTCAAGCACATTTACAATAAGAAAAAATAAAATAAAATAGCTAGGAATATATTTAACCAAAGAGGTCAAAGATCTCTACAAGAAGAACTACAAAACACTGATGAAAGAAATTGTATGATAGATGACATGAACGCATTGAAAAATATCCTATGTCCATGGATTGGAAGAATCAGTATCATTAAGGTGACCATACTGCCCAAAGCAATCTACAGATTAAATGCAATTCTTATCAAATTAGCAATGACATTTTTCACAGAATTAGAAAAAAATTCTAAAATTTCTATGGAACCCCCAAAAAAGCCTAACTCGCCAAAGCAATCCTAAGTAAAAAGATCAAAGCTGGAGGCAGCACATTAAGGCTATAGTAACCGAAAAGACATGATTCTGGTATGAAAACAGACACATGGGTGTATGGAATAGAACCCAGAACCCAGAAACAAAGCCGCATACAACCAACCGATCTTCGACCAAGTAGACAAAAGTATTTTTCAATATGAGTGTTTATATTTGTTATTAAACAGGGGCTGAACTGTTATTATTGGTGCTTTTAATTCCTCATGTAATCTTTTATTTCATTTTATTTTCAAACTGGCCACTGTTTTATATAGGTATATATTTCCTATAAAATATTAACTTGGAACCTAGTAATCTATTAAACTATAATTTACAAAATGTTAAGTTAATCTATTAAACTATAATAATTTACAAAATGTTAAGTTAATCATATTAAGCTTTTGAAGTAATCAAATTGACTTTTAAAGTAATAAATATTTTACTACATCCTTTCACATATTGATACCTTTCTTTATTCTCATTTCTAATTATAGTAGCTACCATCTCCTAAACAATGTTACATAATAATGTTAATAGTGGGAATCTTTTTATTTCTATTTTAAAAGGGATAATTTCTGCTATTTTTTCCTTACTTTGAAGTTGGCTTCTTGACTATTTTATTCTATTTCTATATATTCCAAGAATTAAATAATAATCCATTTATTGAAAATTTTATAATATTTAACATTATTTTTTCATTTTATAAAATGCTTTGTAGTATTTGTCAAAAGAATTATATATTTTAATCGAATTATTTATTTGATCATAAAAATGCATTTCTAATCTTATGTTCTTGGTAGCATCTTTACTTGATTGCTGTGCACTTTTTTAAAGTTAATGTGAATTATTTGTATTACTATTTTATTTAGAATTTTGGAATTATTATTCAAAACTCGAGTTAGTTTAACTAAAGAAACTTCTTTATGATACCTTCATTTGGACATAAAGCTATCTGTCTTTCAAATATTAGAAACTTTTTCCCCCTTTTCTCAGTTTTCTATGGTTTTTAATTTTAAAGGTCTTTGAGGTTGTGGGGACCAAGGCTCTTGATGTCTGAAAGATTTGTTTCTGGACAACTGATCAGGGGTCTGGCTGCTTGTTCTTGTGGTCCATTGGTAAGATTCAGACAGACTTGGAAAGAAGGGCATTTACCTCTGCAACCAATTACAGGGAGAAAGCTGGAGTACCTCACCAGACCAACTGAAAGCTGTAAGTTTTTCTCCAGTGCTTATACACATTGAAACCATATTTCTACGTGTGGAGTGCACCTGCAAGCAGAAGTGTTTCTTTATTTCTAAATCTTTAAGTAGCGTCTGGAGTCTGGAAAATTACTTCAGGTCCTAGGAACAATTACTTTATCTGAATTGAGTCTTGGTACAAGGTGTGCAAGAATACCTATATTATTTTAATTAAACTCTAAGGTCTGAGAAAGCTGAGGCAGGGTCTTAATAGACATACTTTTAAATTCTAGCCTTTGTACTAAGACACCCGTTTCTCCAGTTCTTTAATGTTTAGTTTATGCATGCATCAATTACAGTAAGATGTTGGTGAAGGCTGCTCTGGTTGCTAATGGAGACCTGGCCTGCTGCAGGTCTGCCAAAAATCACTGACATGGGACAGATTATTCTGTAGAGACTGGATCTCACTATGTTGCCCAGGCTGGTCTTGAACCCCTGACTTCAAATAGTCCTCCCACCTAAACCTTCCAAAGTGGTAGAGTTATAGTTGTGACCCTCCTGGTCCCTCTTTTGAATTTAAATGATTATTGGAGGTCATTATCTTGTAAAAGAAACTGTTCAGATGTGTTTACATTATTGGTCTTATTTTCTATAATAGATAATGATGTAACAGGGAGGGGAAGAAAATTCAATTGTTCTTCATGGTGGGTCTGGATCACAGACAGATAAAGAAATTTCAACTTTTGTGGCAGAAAGGGAAGGGAGGAGGGGTCAGAGGCTTTGATGCTTCCTTAGTTCATTTTGTCAAATGCCATATTTCAGGATAATGGTTTTTGAGCCCCAACAGTGTATGTCTATTTTAAATATTTGGAGTATATGTATTTCCACTGCCATTGATAAAGCTATTTGAAATAGGTAACTCTTTAAAATACAATAGATTTTTATAAATATTCATATGTTCTATAGATGCTTTGGAGCTTTCTAACTCTTATGGCATTATTTTAGGTCATTTGTGTTTTCCTAGAAATACAAATGCATAGCATTAATCACAGTAATCTTCTAATTCTCTTAATTCCTTCTAGTTCTGAGGTTATTTTCTTATTCATCTTTGGTTTTCTCCCATGATTCTTTTTACACTTAGTTATGTTAATTTTTAAAAATTGTCACTTATAAAGAAAAACTCGGATTTTATTATTATTAGTATTGGTGTTGCAGCTGCCCTACTTCCAGTGCTTGGTGAGCAGGAGGAAGTGGCTCCCAATGGCTTCTCTACTCCCATAGTTTCATGAGTGAGAATAAGTGTTACAGCTCTTTGAGTCCCACTGCCCATAGCTCAGCGAGCTGGAGCACTACAGTTCCTTTGCTCCTGGAATTTGGTGAGTTCTGGGTTCTTGTCCACCAAGAACAGACACTAGAGGCTGCAGGGTGAGCAAGCTGGAGTAGAATATATTAAGTGACAGAGAAAGCTCTCACCAGAGAGGGAAGAGGTTTGCCAGTTTAGGGGCTGAGTTCAGGGTTTTTATGGACTAGGAAGGATGGGGAGTGTGCAGACTAGCCTGCAGTCCATTTTGGAAAAAGCACCATTCAGAAAGAGAAATGTAAGTGTTAAAGAACCAATTGCGGGCAGAAGTGAAGGCTTCGTTTGAAATCAATAGGAGACTGGAGTGACATTTCAAATGAAGACTCGCCTGGCAGCCAATCACAGAAAGATAGGTATATGTAGAACAGATGGAAGGTAAAAGCCAATAGGGAGGAAGTGCACACAGTTGGACAAAGAGGTGCTGAGGGGAGAGAAATATCCCCAAAACAAAAGTGGAGTTTGTTCATCTGGGGTCACAGAGTGGGTGTTTCCATTTAGGGATGTGGGCTTTTGTTTATATGGTGCCTGCAGCTTGATTTTAGGCTGTTCTTGGTTTGAAGAGATTCTACTGAGAAAGTGTATTCTCTTCCCGTGTCCACAAGGGAGCGTAGTTTCAAACGCAAGAACTTCCAGTGCTATACCTCCACCCACATCTCTATCCCGGAGACTAGAGGTCTTTGTTTGACTTTGGTGCCTGCAGGGGGGTGAAAAAAAAAAAAAAACAATCACTCCAGCGGAAGTTTAAAGAAACTCATTTCATAGGACAGAAAACTTGAATAGTGCAGGAATATCTCCCAGGTTAAAAGTCCCCTTCTCTCACATCTGGGTGGACTAGATTTTTGGATCCCCTTCCACGACTTCCTGGAAGCAGCTCTCTATTTCTTTCTCCTTTTTCTCTCTCTCTGCTTAAATAAACCACTTTCTGCAAAAATCTTTGGGATCTGATATTTACTTAAACAAGCCTCCAGCACCTGCAAGTGTCCTCCCTCACATTCATGGGTAAGTGAGGGACCAAGGGCCTGGAAGAACACATCCTAGCATGGGAGCTGAGCCTCCCCCATGCCCCGAACCCGGTCTCACTACTGAGGACCCGCCTTAACTGCCTGTCTGGCTGATTTCTTTTTTCATCCTCTCTAATTATCTGTCTTTATTTAAATCTTTGAAAAGTTTATTACCAACAAAATTCCATATATTTTAATAAAATAATCGATATGCAATGTTTGGTCTGTTTGCTATTTTTATTTTTGTGTTGCTTGACACTTCTAGGATTTAAAATTTCAATATTCTTTATAGCAGTGTGAGAATGGACTAATGCAGTCAATCTTACCAGTAAAAGACAAACTTTATTTGTAAGTAAATTATGTGCACCTGCTGTGATGCAGTAGAATGTACACAAAATCACATATGTAATATTCTTAATAAAAAGTTTAATCTAAACATATCTTACAAAATAAATAAGCTACAATTTCAATTTTCATATTTAATTAACTCTTTTTTAGTGGCAATACAAGAAACTCAGCTTCTAATTTTTATTTTGTTTAAGATAAAAGCCATATTATTTAGGTCAGCTCAGAAATAACAACTGCATTAAGAATATTGCTGATTCCTGAATATTGGTGACCTCTCTTGTGAATTGGGGGATATGGTTACTTTTGAGACTAACCCTTTTCCGTTAGTAAATCATATAGAGCAAAATCTTCTTAGTCTGTTTATGCCTAGTTCCTTTTTTTCCTTCAGTTGTTATATTTGTTTTTTTTAATGTACTTTTACAGAAAACAAAAGTTATATTCTAAAATCTGAACCCACTTATTCTGTTTTATTAGGGAGACTTTATTGGGCTAATGAGTAAAGGCTAGATGAATCATTATTGTGTAAATATAAGACATAACTTTAAACATGTTGTAGGTATTGAATCATGAAATAAAGCATCTAAAAATAATAATAATTACTTTCTGGCCCATAGAACTCTTCAAGCACAACTACATGACTATATTCAGTGGTATCTTAAAAGCATTTCCTGAATTTGTAAAATATTAAAGTAGATGGATAAACGATATTCACTTTTGAAATAAATATAACAAATTGATAAATGAATTAATCCATTTAAGAAATATAATTTCATAAGTATGCCTTTATTAAGTAAATTCCTAAAAACATAATACAGTAATGACGTATTTCCTTTCAAACCAGTTAGGTTTCTATTAGTGCTTGTTTTGTGATCGCAATTTGGGATTTCTTTGAAAATTTCACTGTATCAAAGGAAAAAAATAAAATGTTATTCCATTCTTAGGTCTTTATTGAATCTTTTTTTCTACAATGTTGAAATTTATATGAGCCCTGTATTCCTAGATAGAAATCATGAGTGACAAATCCCCCTTATGCCAAAAATAAAATTGTAAGCCCAGACTGCTGAATGGAACCGTCTCATCCAAGAGGGTTCCAGAGTAAACTAGAAAAACGAGTTTATGCCATGATGGGAATGCAGTGTGGAACACTTTGTGGAGTGTGTACTGTCCTCTCTTTGGAATGCAGTCATAACTGATTAGCACTAACATTAAAAGAGAAATACCAGATGTGGGTGATGGGGGGATGAAGGCAGCAAAACACCTTGCAATGAGTGTACCTATGCAAAAATCCTGCATGATCTGCACGTGTACCCCAGAACCTAAAGTACAATAAAGAGAGAGAGAGAGAGAGAGAGAGAGAGAGAGAGAGACAGAGAGATCTCAAGACTGACCAAACAAACTCTGCAGCAATAAAATAAAAAATTCCATCCTGACTCCAATATAGCATAAGTGTATAAATAGCAGGTCCTGAAAGAAATTAAAGTGCTTTACACAAAAATTTATTTTGTGTAAAATATTTTGAAATGGCCTGGCCAAGCTGTCTCTTGTAGGTGAAATTTACATACTGTAGATAATCCCCTTTCCTTTCCATGTCTTCTTTTGATATTGAAGAGATTCGCTGAGCAAGTACAGCATCTTTTAAAGTTCTGAATATAAACCATTTGCTATCTACTGCCTCCAAGAGTCACCACCTATGAGATCTATTATAACAGGAACTTTGGTCTCCATATTCCTTATCTTAACTCAGACACTCCTTTCTATTGATTTGAGGTCTTTAAATAATAACTCTTTCAACCAATTGCCAATTAAAAAATTTCTGAATCCACCTATTACCTGGAAGTGCCAGCATAAGTTGTCTTGCCTTCCTGAACTGAACCAATGTGTTACAGGATTTTTGGGGTGTCACTTCACCAGCCAGAAACCACTATGGCCAGTGGTGCCTTTGCCTGAATTTTGTTTTGGCCCACTGCATTCATTCTGCCCATTTGGCATGGCAGGCAGCACTCTCTTATGCTACTGGCCTGGATCCCACCCTTAACAAGGGTGAGTGAAGCATGGAGCAGCAAGGGGTGTGTGAGTGAGTGTGTGGTCTCTGCACACAGCCAGGTATGCTGCCTATGGTAGGGCATGGAGATCCATGTGCCAGAAGATACAGGTGCCAGCATGGGCACTGGCTTCCAGAAAAGCTGCAGTTGGATCAGGCATGCCACAAGTCATTTCCACAACTGGTGCTGTGGAATGCAGTGGTGCCCAGAAGCATGAAGATGCCAGGAACTGCTGAGCCCTGAAGAGGGTGGATGTCACAGCCCTAACTCAGGGAGCTCCTAGGTCTGGCCTCCCTGAAGGGCTACAATTCTTATCTCCTTCTCTCTTCTCACCTTCTTGTCATTTGCAATGTGGTGAGCAAGAAACACATTTCAGCTGTGTTTGTGTTACAGCTCTTTCAGCCCCGCAATTCAGTGGGTCCTGAGCTCTTGTCCCAATGCCAAGAAGAATGAGGTACATGAACGAGTGGAGGGTAAGCAAGGTGAAAATGTTTCATTGAGTGATAGAACAGCTCAGAGGAGACTTTCAGTGAGTAGCTCCTCTTGGCAGCCAGGGTGTCTGGACAAGTCTTTAGCTCTTGGAAAAGAGAAGATCCTGGAATGGGTAACTCCTCTATGCATCTGGTCATCCTGTCATCTCCTCAGCTCTCAGCAGAGTGGAGATCCTGAGTTAGATAGCTCCTCTCTGCAGCTGGTCTTTCTTATAACCCAACAACCTTGGGCACATGTCCTCAGAACCTCTTAAGGCTAACCCTCAGGCCATATCCCATGGATGTTCAGCTCTAGCAGAGAGGAGACCTTGGAGGCTAGGTAGCTCCTCTCCATAGCTGATTGTTCCATTATCTCCATGAGTCTGGCTGGGTCCAGGGCTTTTATGGACTCCTCAGAGGAGAAGAAGTGCCCACCAACTGGTCAATGGGCTGACACTGGCAGGCATAAAAAAAGCACAACAAATTCCCAGTCTGGTCTGTAAGACTGGTAGCCTGGGTGCCAGGCTTCAGGCCCTCCCCAACTTGAGGATAGGGCTTCACCAAGGACCTGTCTCCTGTCCACCTCCTCCCCACAGCCTGTCCACCTCCTGCCACTGCTCATAGGACTTAGGCTGCTTGTGCCAACAGGAGCCTCCAGGCAGTACAGAGCTACCTTCAGCACCCCTGTTGTGTCCTTCCCATTCTCATCAGCACCCAAAGACTAGAGGGGGTCAAAGTAGCAGGGTGCCAGTGTGTCAGTGCTGCCTTGAATGTACGCATATCTGGCCAGACTGTGACAGTACCCTGACTCAGCCCCAAACTTGCTCCAAGATCAGAGAGGGCACCAGGACCAGGGAGAGGCCAGGTAGTGGGACCAGACACCTCCAAGCCTTCAGGGGCAGAGGAGCCTTTCCAGGCCCCTGAGAGTGCAGAGATGCCTGGGTCTGCAGTTGCAGCTTGGGTAGCTGCAGTTGTGCCCAAGAGAGTGGATGGAGCTCCTGCCTCCTCCTGGCCTTCACTAGCCCCATGGAGTGGGCAGCCCTGGCCACACCTCCTGCACTGCAGTCTGGTGTCACGGCAGCAGCACTCTAGATGGGCCATCGCTGCCATCAAATGTACACCTTACATGCATTCATTGCTGTCTGCCTGTAAGTTCTGTTCTTTTAAAATGTGTAAAACCAAGCTATAACCCAACCACCTTGGCAGATGTCCTCAGAACCTCTTGAGGCTATCCCTCAGGCCAAATATCCCTCATATTTGATTCAGAATAAACCTCCTAAATTATTTTACAGAGTTTGACTCTTTTTTATCAACATGTGCTTCTTTTTCCATACAAGACAGGGACATCTTTTCCTGGAATATTACCGTATAAGACCAACTTACCTTCTTCTACATGACTTTCTTAAGATCCTCTTTGCGTATGTGTCTCTGTAAAGCCCCAGACTTCTTTTTCTTTGAGATGTTATTCATTAATGTAAATTTCTCCTATTACAATGTTATGAATAAAGTCCTCCTCCTAATGGTCCTATTAACTGATTTCACAGTTTAGGTCCAATACACATAAAGGATAGGCTCTTATTTTTGGATCCTCATTTATTTCACTCAGGTAATAAAGCCTCTCAGAGCTTTTTAACTTATCTGAGGACATTACAGTCAGTATTATTCCTGATTCTGTGTCTTGAATTCTTGTCCATTGGTAGCAAGGTAAAGATTTGATTTTGATTTTTTAAGTACTCACTCAATATGTGGTGCTGATTTCTTCTCACTTTATAGACTGCTCATTTGGTAATTTCTGTAAACAGATTAAGGTTTTATAAAGTTCTCATTTCCATGGTGTTTGTGAAGGCAGAGACTCTGCATTGCCAGTCATTCTATGTTTGTATTTGTATATTTTGAGATAAAGTAAGAATTTTATGCCCACTGGAAAGAAAATTGCTAATATTTTTTTATTTATGCTTGACCCCTGGCTGGAGTTTTAGAACTGAACAGATACGCTTTTTGTATTCTAACAAAAAATGCCTGTGTAAGCCGGGCATGTTGGCTCACGCCTTTAATCTCAGCACTTTGGGAGGCCGAGGTAGGTCAACCATGAGTTCAAGAGATGAAGACCATTCTGGCTAAATGGTGAAACCCCGTCTATACTAAAAATACAAAAATTAGCTGGGCGTGGTGGTGCACACCTGTAGTCCCAGCTTCTCAGGAGACTGAGGTGGGAGAATCGCTTAAACCCAGCAGGCAGAGGCTGCAATGAGCCAAGATCACACCACTGTACTCCAGCCTGGTGACAGAGTGAGACTCTGTCTCAAAATAAATAAATACATACATAAATAAATAAATAAATAGAAAAACGTCTGTTTTGTTTTGTCACTTTAATTAAACATAGTATTGAATGTTCTAACCAGAAGAATTAAGCAAGGAAAAACAAAGGCATTCAAATTGTAAAAGAAGATATAGAATTATCTTTTGTATTCATATGTCACGATCTTATATGAAAAAACAAATACAAAATTCCTAAGATTTCTATACACACATATACAGCGATTAGAACACATTATAAATTCAGCAAAGTTGAAGGATACAAAAGTAATACTTCATTCTTAAAATATCCTTAGGTATCCTCCATACATCCATCATTCTTCAATCTGAATATGTGGAGAAAATGTATTTTAGTTCTAGATATTATATACATATAACAATACTTGCTTTATTTTATTGCAGTTATCATCTCTCTTTATACACATATAATAATTTACATATATGATTAGTGAAGAAAAACCAACTGTTATCATATACTAAAATCTATGTTTTGTTACAATATAATATTTTAGTGTTCGAGCAGGGACTAACTGAGGATCGGCCAACTTAAATAACTTTTGCAGTATACACAGCTAGTAGGGACAGCGTTGAACCACAAAATGGAAGTCCATGGTCCGTCCTTTTACACACTCTAAGGTAGGAAGATCTGAATTACGTGTAAAAGGAATGCACAAAAGGAAAGTGATGGAGAATCCTAAAGGTTGTACTCATACTAGAATTGCAAAATCGGTTAATGAATATTAAATAAAAAAACAGCTTTATAGCTCAATTCATTTTTTGTATTTTAATTGGATCTATTGTAGATCTGAGCATAAACAGACCTCAATTTAGATGGCATATTCTCTGATGAAAGTACATTTCTTTGCTACCCCTGTGTGTGAGTGTCAGAATGTCTTTTTGAGTGCATTTGAAAGTATGAAAAGTGTAAAGACAAGACTCGGAGAAACACAGAAAAACTACAGAGATAAAATTAAAAAAATCTTTAGGCTTGTATTTCTCTCTTCTGTTCTAGACTTTGGATGCTTCAAGTTTCTTCATTAAGAAATAATGTAGATAACAAATTTAAATGCCTTCTACTATACATGTGCCACTCAGTGTCTTTTAAATTCTTAGACATTATAAAATGCCCCTAACAAAACACACTAATTATACCAAAAATGTATTTTCTTAAAAAAATTGAAGATATATTAAAAATAGGATTTCTATGTGATACATAAGTTTATAAAAGTAAAGATTTACACATTATGATGAAGTAGGCTATGCTTAAAAATTGTAGGTAGCCTACATTTAAAAATAGTATGTATTGTACTCTCAAAGCCTCTGAATGCCCCTAACAAGAATACGTTCCCTGTGTATCACTTTTATCCCAGCAGGAAATGATAATATACAGTATACAACTAACCTAATGGGTTTGAAGTGAATATTAGTTGCCTGAAATGCAGGTAAAAGTTACTTCCACCACACAGGGAAATCACCAAAGAAGTGATATTGAATTGCACATGATAAATCCTCACACTCTCTAAACTGCTGTTTAAAAAATACCAAATATGAAAAATACCAAATTTTCTCAATATGTTGAGTATTCTGGCATGGAGGTGTAATAAAAAGGGGAAATATAAGAATATGAAGAAATTTAAACTTAAAAAATAGTAGATGGAGCAAAAAGAGAGTTGATGTGTTTTAGGCAGTTAGTTGGGAAAGAAATGGTAATAAATATAAAACGAGCAGAAAAGTTAGAAAAAAAATTATTACCTACCTGTGTATCCTTTAAAAGCAGAACACAATGACGTAGGGAGAAATCAAATTCTTAAGCTCAAATTATCAAGGAGATGATAAATATGGATATATAATTAGAAGAGAAATATACAAATTTAGGGGTTGATTTCAACCATATATCGGAGCTTTTGTGATTAACATGTTGATTTGAGAAAGAGTAAAAGTAAAAAGGGAATCTATGTATTTATTTACTATATTTTACATGTAACTCAAGAGCAATGAAGAAGATAAATACCATAAATACACACACACAAAAAAGAACACTGAGAAATAAATAGGAATAACGTATTGGCAGAAATGCCTATAGTTGGTTGGAAGTGGTGAAGTGGTGATGGTGATTGTGTGTGTGTATATATGCATGCACCTTATAATTGTGTATATTCTCCAATGAATTGTTTATTCAATATAAATGAAAGTGAAAAGTCTCTAAGACAGTGTTCTGAAAGCATTTACTGACTTTTTTAGTTTTCTGCAATTTATTTACTGAATTCCCTGTTTTTTGGTATTATATTTTCAAAAAATGTGAAAGGACAGATATGGAAGAAAGGAAAAAAAGTTGGAGATAGGTATCTAAAGGATAATGTCAAGTGCATTTCTCAGGTACACTTCAAAGACAGTAAAAAATTAGGCTGAATTCTTACTTTACCACTTCTTAGCATGGCCTTCAATTTGTTAATTCACCCTTTCAGATTTAGTTTATTACTTGTAAAATCTGAGTAGTGGAATGTATTTAATGGAGAATGATGAGAACTAAAATTTAATTATTAATATAATGCCTGTCACAGAATAAACACTTGATGTTTAGAAATTACTATTATAAAATGCTTAGGAATTTAGTGCTTACACAATTGCATGAATGATAATTCACAGATTTTCCTGGATGGACTGAAACATATAACTGCAAATATAGGAGGTGATTATGGAAATTAATCACATCTTAAACAATAAGCAATGCAAATATTTCTGTGCTTATAATTTGCACTTACATAGTTTCTGCATTTAGTGCACAAACAGACATATTCAGAGACAAACATGCTGCTGCGTTTTAATTGGGTCATGGTGTAAATGTGCTACAATGTCTTCTCCATTCATCTGTATACAGCTGAGATTGCCCATATATTACTTATTAATATATACATATTAAATTAATGCACAGACTTACTTTTTTTTGAGACAAGATTTCACTCTATTGTGCAGGCTGGAGTGCAGTGGTACCATCTTGGCTTACTGCAGCCTTGACCTCCCAGGTGCAACTGATCCTCCCACTTCAGCCTCCCCAGTAGCTGAGACCACAGGTGTGCATGAACATTTCCAGCTAATTTTTGTATTTTTTGTAGAGACAGGTTTTCAGCATGTTGCCTAGGCTTGTCTCAAAATTCTGGGTTCAAACTATCTACCGGCCTCAGCCTCCCAAAGTGCTGGGATTACAGGTATAAACCACTGCGCCCAGCTGCAGGATGCATAGACTGGTATATTATCAATGTGTAAAAGCTTACTTAACTTTTTTTTCTCCCTCTCTCTTTTTTTTTAATGGAGTCTTGCTCTGTCACCAGGCTGGAGTGCAGTGGCATGATCTCAGCTTACTGCAACCTTCACCTGCCAGGTTCAAGCAATTCGCCTGCCTCAGCCTCCCAAGTATTTTGTATTTTTAGTAGAGATGGGATTTCACCATGTTGGCCAGGGTGGTCCTGATCTCTTTACCTGGTGATCTTCCTGCCTTGGCCTCCCAAAGTGCTGAGATTACAGCTGTGAGCCACTGTGCCTGGCCTAATTTTTTCTCTTTTGATAGAAATTAAAGTTTTTTCAAAAATTTGCTTTTACATTCTCATTTATGCACATATATTAGTTCAGCTAGAAAAGAACTAATAGTTCTTCTAGTTGAGTTTATAGACTTTTAAATTTTTTGTAAAAATAGACAAGCCTACATCCAAACCCAATATACTTTTGAATTCACAAGTTTGCTGTTGGAAGAGTCTGTCTTTACTCCACACACCTACACATTCTGTAACTCTAGATATCAAAAAACTTTTGCATGTTTACTAAGCTAGGGGAGAGAGTAAAGCTTCATTTTTTCAAGTTTATATTTCCAGCTACTACCCAAACTGCCTGTTTTCCATGCTTAACTAATAATTTGTATCCATTGTGTCTGTATGTGCTTATGAATGTGTATGTGTCATATTTCTCTTTGTGTTTTTAACTTATTTTTCTATTGCTAATTTTATTCTATTATTAATTTTAAAGGCTATTTGGCTACATATGCTGAAAACACTTTTAATCCACTCTTGTCACTTGCCTTTTTACTTGATTTATAGTACTTTTTGCTTTACTTGGTATTATATATACTTAAATGTGCAGTCTTTCCTTTATAAATCATAAAATATTATCTTGCTTAACAAGATTTTTGACACTCAAAATGATTTAAAACTATTATCTTGATTTTTAATAATTATTTTAATGTGTTTTAAAACATTTACATAAGAAATACATTTACATAAGACATTTAAAATACATTTACATACAAGAAATACATTTACAAATACATTTAAAACATTTACATAAGAAATACATTTAGTTCCATTTGAGTATAATGTAGGTCAGGACCTCACTTTTTCAAAATTGATTCCAAGTTAGCAAGCAAGTATTTTCTAACTTGTCTATTCTTCTCTAATTGGAAATATCAAATATCATAAGCCAATTCTTCTATATGGGTCTATCTTTTAGTGTACTTGTTCATATTGTCTATGGATCCCTGAGCCAATACCATTGTATTTTAATTGTGATAAATTTAGAGTTATGAGATCATGTAGGATAATCACGATTACTATTTTTTAAAGTAGTTTGCCAATAATACATTACTGTAGAATTGTTAAATCAAGTTTTAAAATCACATAAAAGTCGTAACGTAATGCTTAAAATATTTATTCCTCAAAAATAGGCCTGATACAGCAGCATGAGCCTACAGTTTCAGCTACTCAGGAGGCTGAAGTGGGAGGACTGCTCCAGTTCAGGAGTTTGAGGTTGTAGTGCATTATGATAGCACCTGTGAATATCCACTGCACTCCAGCCTGGGCAACATAAGGAGACCTAGTTTCAAAGAAGAGGAAAAGAAAGTAATAATGAAAGATGGACTATGTTAGTGTTTGCTTCCACCACAAAGAACCTATTTAAATAACCTCATCCTACCTTGTAGATGCTTAAATACTGATAAATCAGAATTTATTCATTTTTAAGTATAAATTTCTAGAACTATGCAGTCACTGCATAATTTTCATTATTCAAATGTAATAAAAACTATTATGAAAAGTGTCTATTTTATTTCCCAGGAGTGAGTATTTTAACATTGTAAAATGCAGTAGTTTTTTCAAAATAAAATTTTATCTTAATTGTTTGCCCAAAAGGTTATGTATTTCTACAAAGATTCTGTCATAATATAGTATGTCAAGATTTTGAGAAGAAATATTGCTGGTGTTAATTAAATTATATTCAATTAATTACATTTCTGGTTGACTTCTATTTATCTTATATTTGCTAAAAAAAGATTGTGCAATATTTCATTTGTACCCTAAGTCACACATGAATTCTGTTTGAGACATAGATAGAAGTATTATTTCTGACATTGGAATCAGAAAAGGGTAACAGACAATAACATGGCTGATTACTAAAGTAGAAGATGTAAATTCTGCTACATTTCTATGCATTAAAAGCCTCAGAATCCCTGAATTTTAATATAAAATACAATGAAGTGTATCAAATGAGATTCCCCTATCTTGCCTAGTAATAATGTGGTTAAATCACAATGTGAACACTTTAAAGGGCAAAAAAAAAAAAAAATGCCTTTAAAAAACCTTGCCTCACTAAGTTTTGAGAATATCTCATTTTATTTCAAAATCTTATTGAACTTTTCTACATTTTGTTCCATGACTGACTTTTGCAATATTAGTGTCTTGGTTGTCACCTCACCTAAAGAACAAGAGAGAAGAATGGTGAATGATTCGATGGCAAGATATAATCTCATAATTGGATGTGATGAAACTAAAGATGCAGAAGTACATTAAAAAAAAGAATAATCGTGTATTTCAGCTATGACAGGGTGTCTGCTTAACCATGCTCTATTCATAGTGATGAACAGTAGTGGCACTCAAATAGCATAAGCTTTTAAAAATACAAAACCATAGCCTATTATTTGCCTCTAAAGGGAATTCAGCTTAAAATGAAGCTCCAATTTCTCTAATAAATGGTGAAGTTCATATATTATTGTGCCTGTGAGACCTAGCTTGATTAAGACATAAAATTTCACTAGACAGTTTTAAGCTGTAAGAAAAGAAGGCAGAGTAACCTTATTTTTCAAGCATTCAAGCTAATATTTCCTGTAACTCCACAGTATACAAAGAATGTATGAAAGCCTTATTTTATATGAGTGCAATTAAATCATCAAGATAAAACATAATTTAGTAGTTAATAGCATGACCTGCAGAGTTTGATGTCCTGTATTCAACCCCTTGATCTAATGGTTACAACCTGTGTGACTCTGGATATGTTCCTGAACCTCTCTGTGGCTTAGTTCCATCAACAGTAGAATAGAGGAAATAAAAATGCCTCTGTCATAGGATTGTTAGAATAATTATCTCAGTATTTATAAAAACTTAACAGAAATGTTTATTTTGTGAAGTGGAAATACATTTGAATATTTTAATGAGAGAGGAAATATGATTTAATTTTTTTAAAAAATATTTCAATTGCTGCTAAATGTGTGGAGGGCATTGTAGGATTGGGGAAATTAGTGCAAAATGAAATAAATTACATGGTTATTGAGGTTTCCCAAAGTTGATGATTTGACCAAGTTTAGCAGAAAATATGGGAATATATTTTACAAGTAGAGTCAACAGAATTTTCTGCAAGATGGGCATATGCTAATGGGTTATTTTACAGTGAAATGGAGCAGCCTTATGGTCATCCCCAGAGACATTTGGATGGTTGATTTTGACATTTGGCAAAGATAAAGGCAACTGATGTAATAACTAGTGGATGATTTATGATATGCTTTTTATATTCTGATATTCCCTTGGAATACCCAGTCCTGAGTGGCTTTCACCTGACTGGTTAGACAGTCTAGCTTTGCTATAACAACAAAGAGAAATAAAAGAACCTACTAAGAAATCCTGCCTTTAATTATTTTGAAATTATAATTAGTCATAAGAATCTTGCCAGTTCAATCTAGAGAAAAAGGGTTTCCTGGTGAGAATAAGAAAGACTCTCGGGAGTTTGTGCCTGGTTATCCCTTAGAGCACCATGTTTGCCTGCAGTCTCTTTGTCACAGAAGTATGCTTGTGGGCTCTTTCAATATCTAGATGTCTTCAATCTTTGCAATGGAATTTGGGGATTAACTGAAAAAGAAGAATCAAGTATAATACTTAGGTTGTTGACTGGAGAAACTGGCTAAACCACTAAGGTATGGTTTTATAGCAAAAGTTAATTTTGTATATGTTAACTTTGACATGCTCATTAATTGGGGCATATTTAGTGGTGATACCATGTAAGTAGCCTGAAATTCAAGGAATAGACTGGGCCTATATTATTTACATATTATATAATGTTTTATATATATGTCATATAAACATATATATATATATATAACATAGGCCCATGGTTTTAAATGACATGAGTAACATTATGTTATTATATATAACATAACATATAACATATATAACATATAATGTACATATATGACATATATATAACATAATGTTACTTATGTTATTTAAAACCATGAATGCAAATGGCATGAGGAGAGTCATACTGTGAATTAGGTGTGTATCAAAAGAGAAAGAGCTAGAAAAAAAGAGAAGGAAAATGGAGTTAATGAAGTATTATGGAAAACGAGGTGAGCATTGGATAAAAGATCAAGAGAGTGTTTTAGGAATTCATCAGCTGTGTTAAATATGTATGAAAATATCAGTAAGATAAAAATTCAGATAAGAACTATGAGATTTGGTCACACGGTGGACACTGATAATTTAAAAAATAGTTATTTAAGTAGAAATGTGAGAGAGCAATCTAATTTATGTGGGTTGAGATAAAGTCTTGATGTTTGCAGTTTTTAGAAATTCTTTCTAGAGATTCTTTCTCATGTAGCAAAGCAAAGAAATGGAGGCAGCGGTTGTTTACTTGGGATAGTAGGGGTGATGATTTTACTTTTCTTTAAAATAGAAGGTAGTATAGTATGTGGGTATCTTATGGAATTGATCCAGTAGAGGGTAGTAAATGAATGACATGGATGAAGAAAAACACAATTGCAGAAGAGGTGTCCTGGAGAAGTCAAGAAAACAAGATCCAAAGCACAAAGGAAGGGATTGAACATTAATAGAAGTAAGACTGGATCATTCATCAAATAGGAGATTCTAAGTATCGGTAAAGGAAAGTCTATAGATAAGAGCATAAACATAATGATAGGAAAATGAAGAAATATTAGATTTTGTCCCATTTTCTCAATAAAGCATGAACAAGTTCACAAACTGAAAATGAAAGTGGAAAGAAAAGTAGCAAAAGGATTGAGAAGAAAACAGAAAGAATGAGCTATTTATGTGTGAAAGAAGGGACTCCTATCTGTAACGGTAGTCATGTTATCGCTCTGTAGCCTTATTTTGTCATTTGAGTTGCAAGCTGTTGAGTTAAGCAGAGCTTAAGTTCTTGCTATTCTGATCGACTCTTTTCCCCATTAGGTAAAAATTCTATTACTTCCATTGCTACCAAGATTACACTCATTCTAGAGATGAAGAAGTATCTGTAAGATTGTTTAAAACTCAGCACAATTTTCTCTGAGCTGAAATTTTCATATGGTAAATAGAAGGAAAATTTTTATACAATTAATTACAACCATCATTTGAATTATCTTTGAAATATGCATATTTACACATATACCTATATATATATAGGTATATGTCTGTGTATTTTGCTTTAATCATTTGCCTACAATATTGTTCTGAGATCAACATGCTTACCTTTTTTTCTAAATTTTTATAAATCTCTCATTAGACTATTTGAAATAATAGGAAGGTAGATGTTGCTTTTATCCTGTTTGATTTTTCCTGAGCATATTACTTTCTTGCAAGCCACATAATATTTCAATTAATTTAGTGTTTCACTGATGCATACTCTGTTGTAATTGCTATTTCTGTAAGTATACCTTCATATATTTTCCTCTAAAAGGTGTTCTGTTGAGATTCTAAGCATGTAAAAGTACTGCACTCTGTCTATTTACTCAGCTTTGTACATATCCCTAACATCTCTGGAGATATTTGCCACTAATGCAAGTGGGTGTTTATATACTAAGTGTTTGTTTATTCATGGCAGTTCCAAAATGTTTGGAAAGTGATAATAAAAATCAATAATCCTGTGGTCATTGGAATGCTCTCCAAATTTCAATTTTAGTTGTATTTATATTCTCAACATTCCATGAACACTCACAGTAGTTTAACCACTGTTTCCTTTAAAGTAACCAGAAATCCTGTTGCCACAACAACTTCACTTAAAACAGCTACAAAAGTGAGATAGTGGCCTTCTGGTTACTGTGAATTGAAGATTACAGTCATTCCTATACTCATATATCATTCTTACTGCTAAAATACATACACATACTCTCTCTCTCTCTCTCTCTCCCCCCCACTCTCCTTCTCTTTCTTTCTCTTTCTCCATGCATTTCTATATGCCATTATGCACACTTCCTTTCTATATGTTGTGATATATTAGCTTTAGAAACAAGCCACTTAAACAATGAATACAATTTGAATACAATTTTTTTGTCTGAAGTAATTATTTTAAAAATTGCCTATTATGAAAGAAATGGATATATTTATTAATTAATCTTCTTTTATTGTTGTCTTAGCAAAGAAAAGTTCTTCAATTATCCAATCACTCATATTAGTTTCCTGTAGCTGTCAGAATAAATTACCTCAACCTTGACTTAAAACAGAAATGTATTCTGGAGGCATGAAGTCTGAAATCAAGATGTCAGCAGGTTCATACTCCCTTCAAAGGGAACTCCACTGGAGACGAGTTTCTTGTCTCTTCCAGGTCCTGGTGAAGGCTAGCATTCCTTGTTTTGTGACTTCATCACTCCAATCCCTGCCTTTGTAGTCACACTGTCTCCTCCTATTCTCTTCGTTATCTCTCCCTCTGCCTCACTCTTATAAAGTCACTTAGTGAATTGTGGGGTCACCAAGATAATTCAGTAAAAGCCCCTCCCCTCAAAATCCTTAGCTTCGTAACACGTTTTGTTATATAAGGTTTTAGTCACATATTCTAGGGATTAAGATGTGAACATAACTTTTTAGGGGTGACTTTTAAGCCTCCTACACTTACTATCATTAATGGAGGATATATTTTGATGCTAAACTTATTATATACTCTAAGTGTTAATGAGAATGAAGCATTAGGTAGTGAGCAGTGAAACTCAGAGGGAAGATCTCCCAGTGACTTGTAACACGTGAACACTAGGCAAGATGGCAACATGTACCAGCCAAGGAGGAGTTGGTGTTTCTTCCTCTGCACCCACTACCCATCTCCTTTCTCTGTGGCTGCATTCTTCAGTGTGTTCATCTTACTAGCAAATATAACAAACTTCAGAAGTGAGCATATAACTACTCTATGAAATTACAGTAATTTTGGAATAAAGTGTCACTCTGGTTTAAAAAATCTGAATAACACATTTAATTAATAAAGAAAAACTTTGACACCACTATACAAAGTGAATAAACTTATACATGGTCATTTCCTCTTGTATAAAGTATAAAAACAGTATAAATTAATACACCAGAAGTTGTGCTTTTATGATCACTAATATTCCAATCTATCAGTATTTTCTGTATCATGAATTCTGGCTGGAAGACAGATGACAATAGGAAAAAATAGAAACATAAGAAAATTAGAATATCAAGTATGATAATAGCTGATATGTATCGGACATTTGTTACTAACAAGTATAGAATAACATATTAGTGTAAGATTTTATGCTAATAACTAACTTTTTCTTCACATTATTTCATTTCTGTTGATTTCAGAGATGAAGGAATGGAGGCACAGAACATGTAAGTGTGTAGCTTAAAGTTACAGAGCACAATGCTAGAAAGTATCATTTAGAAGTCAAAGCCAGATAGTCTGCTTAAAATGTCTAAACACTTATTTTCCATGCCATGCTGTTTCTCAGTAAAGTATTATTTTGTAAAAGGAATACCTTTATTAAAATCTTTAACTTTCATTTTATTTTATGATCAATAGAAATTTTGCTCTACATCAGAGGTGATATAAGTCACTTATGAGCTCTGTCCTCTTAGAGCTACAATGAAGAGTCTCTTATCTAAACAGAAGTTCCTTTCTCAATGTGCAAAGAAATGCTTTTGTGTCAATCTTGCTTGTTATGTAGTTTTGTCAGGAAAATAATTGTCACTGCTAAGTTTTGGAGCACCAAACAATTATTTCAAATAAAGGATAAAATTGAGTCACTTTATATTCAAAATTATCACAGCTGCCAATTATTGATCCTCTATATACAGTCACATACATGGTCTTTAACTCTCAGAAGAATTACAGAGATGGGAAAGTTGAGATTCAAGGATTTGGGACTTGATGAAGCTCATTCAACTAGTAAATAGATGAGCTGGGATTTGAATCAATCTTGGGTGGACTCCAAAGTTTGTAATTTTTCTACCAGGACAAATTGCATTTGACAGTATCTTAAATAGAAGTCAGTTAAACTGGCAAACACTTCCAAAAGTGTGTTAATTTCATATAAATTATAGCTAAGAAACTAGAAAATTTGGCTTAATTTACAATAGAGTGAGTACAATTATAATTATGAGGGGAAAGCGTGCATTCATGCATCTTTAGGCTGAAATTTCTCTATCAGTTCTAAGTTAATAACCATATCATCTCTTAAAAACAAATAAAAAGTTTATTTCTTAGGCCACCCCTTCCAGAATAAACTTAATAAAACATTAATCTAACTATTACCTTAGTATGCAGGTACAACTGGGAAAATAAAACATAACCTTCAGTGACTTGGCTTTTTTAAGAGTGCCTGCAACTTCACTGGTATCTGTCACTTTTTTTCAATAGAAATTGTTGATAGACCAAGTAGAAACAACAGAAATTATACTGTATCAGTATCTAAACATTTCTACTTTATTTCTTTTTGAAATGAAAACTGTAGAGTTTCACGCCACACTTTTCTGGAGAATATAATGACTTTAGCAGTGCAATTGCCAATGCTTTCATAATTATAAATCCAATTGTTGACAATTTACCCCAAATCATTTGTCACCTGTAAAATCCATTCCCCAAATTCTTATTTAAGTCCCAACATGCCTAAAAAAACCCAAATACCTTCAATAACTTTATTATTCTTAGCTCACATATGCAAAACAAATTTTAAAAAATCACATACTTCAAAACTACTGTTGTATTGAATACATGATAAATACATACAATTTTATCTGCCAATTAAGAATAGAATAAAATAATTAAACCTGAAAAAAACAAAAAGAATCTCAGCTTACTTAAACAGGTCTCAGAAGTCTAAGGAGATGAAAACTGTTCTTTAATTCATAGTATTAATAATGCTAATTTGTAAATATGATAAACACCAATTTCCTGTAGCCCAGCTATTCAGAACCTGGAGGATTCCTATATTCTGGCTACTGGTTTTCTTGATGCAGTTTTATAGAGACAAAGGAAACACTCACAAAAGGAGAAAATAGAGCACATAAATAGCTATATATTTTCAGATCCCCTGTCTATTGGGAGTAAGGACTTGATTCTAAGGGTATAATTATAGATTGTGTCACGGGAAAACTTTACTAACTCCTTTAGATAACAACTTCAGAAGGCAAATAGGAAATGTGAATCATTCTTGCTCCTTTCTATAATCTACCATATATTTATTGTGTTTTATCAAAGGCATAACTACCAATATGTCTAATATCAGAACTTATCAGGACCTTCTTTAACAACTCTTGAAGTCGGAAAGTAGAAAATAAAAAAGTCTAGTCTTTGTTGCCAAATTCCACAGTCACCATTTAACAGCTCTATTTTAATGTACATGGTAAGAATATTTAGTTTCCTTCCGCTTCATGTCTTTTTTTCCACACTAAAGAGGGATAATAGTAATTACTCATTGAGATCATTTTGATGTACCAATTAGCATACAAAAATCGAAGTAGAGTAAGTATGGAAAAAATGATAACTCTTTCTAAGTCCTACATTTATATTATGAGGTTCTAAGTTTTGGCGCAGAATTTTGATTTCTAAAGAAAATGGTTTCAAAAAAAAAAAAGAAAGAAAGAAAATGGTTTCCTCCAAGCAGGCAGACTATAACATACAATGATTTGTTGAGTGTGTCTGTGATACTCTTCTTTTTATGATTTAATACCTGAAATACCTAAATCTTCTTTATCTCATTCTCCATATTTCCAGTGTGGAACATCATAGAATGTTTAGTCTGATATCCTTCTATTCTGGTTTTTGTTTGTTTATTTGGCATTGTTTGTTAATTTTTGTTTAGGCCACAAAAATAAATAAAATAAAATAAAATAAGTGGGCTCCTAGATTCCAAAGTAAATTGTTAGATGATTTATGCAGAATAGTAAAGGAGATCCTTAAAACCAGTTTGCAATTCTTAATCCATCACTATTTGATGTTGCAAGAGTTTAGCTTATTGGGAACTTAAGGGTTTCTCTGAAGAGAATGTGCTATTTTTAAAAACATTCTTCCACCTCTTTTAGGTTTTGAAGGTATTTTATGTGTCCTAGAACATATGTGAAACTATGAGCTAGTGGCTAACTCTCCTGAAAAAAGTGAAAAAATAGAGTGAGCTGTTTATGGAATGAGCCTGGTGCAACAGGATAGGATGGTTACATTTGCAAATCACGAGCTGTATTGTAGATTGGAGGCCATAGTTATGTGATTATTAGGAACTGGTAGAAAAACCTGATGCTTATCTGCAATGCCAATATCAGTCTATAGTTGCTTTAAAAGGGACAATTGTGATCCGGATTGTATCAGAGGGTGATGCTATCCACACCCAACGAGGCTTGATTACATCAATCACTAAAGAATTTGATGGAAAATGTTAAGAAGCCGGTTCAAGAAGAAACATTACCTAAGCCAGAAGACCCACTTGCTACACTCCCATAATTAATTCCAAGAAGCACCCAAGAGAACCTGAGGAATAATTTGAGCTTTAATTAGAATTATCTAGAGTAAAACAACTCTGAATTACCTATGCACCAATGAAGTGACAGTTTCCCTGCCCTACTCCTTCCTTACTAAAACCTTGCCCCCCAAAAGCAGTCTAGTTAATGGGGAAGAAAGGATAAAAACACGAGAATGGTAAATTTAAAAGGTACCAAAATTTCCTTTTATCCAGAGTTGGTCAGCCTTTGGTAGACAAATTTGGGAAGGGATTTTACTTTTTCTGACTTTGAAAGAATTTTAGGATTTTTGTATATCCTAATTAGACAAGTCCTGTAGCACTTGAGCTCTTGCTTTCTAGCCACTGTCACCAGGTGGTGACAAGGAACACCATTCTGTCCAGTACTGAATTTTTGTCTGCTGCTATAGTGATGTCTTCATTACATAGGAGTGAACGGTCATAGCTCTTTCATCACATTGCACACATAAGCACGACTGACTGGGATATGAACTTTAAGTTAGAGTGGCAGAATCCAGAAAAGTTTCCAGTCTAGCTGCTCCATCACAAACACATAGCTCCTCTGTGTGTGTTGGCATTAATTTACCAGCCTATTTCCCACTTTTCATGGTTTCTGTTTTCCAATTTTGATTAGTGTAAACTTGTCCCAAGCAGATAGGTAATGTGATAATTTCCTCAAAGGATTTCTAAGAATTCTTATTAACTACCCCCAGCCTCTCACTAAGATCTTAAAATAAGGATCCAAGACAGAGAGAAAGCTTTCAAACCCCAATGTTCTGTCAAGTACTTTTCCTAGTCAGTGGGAATTGTATTTTACCACTACGAAGAGCAAATTATCTGCTCTTCCTCACTTATGAGAGCAGAAGTAGGGGGTACAGTTAGGTATTTGTTCTTCATCTAACATCCTGTTATTACAAAATCTTAAATATTTCAATAGAAAAAGAGGAGAAATGTTTTTCAGAAGGGCTTCCTCTTTAACACACAGACACACACACATACACACACACAAATATATATATATGGTGAAATCGCATCTCTACTAAAAATACAAAAATTAACTGAGCGTGGTGGTGCATGCCTATAATCCCAGCTACTTGAGAGGCTAAGGCAGGAGAATCACTGAAATTCAGGAGGCAGAGGTTGCAGTGAGCCGATGTCATGCCATTGCACTCCAGCAGCCTGGGCAACAGAAAAAGACTCCATCTCAAAAAAAAAAAAAGGGAAGATTAACTATTTACATTCTACCTGTACAAATTCAGCTCTGTCTTGTTCTCTTTGGGAAGTCTCTGCTTCAACAGGCATTAAATACAGGTGCTTTTCACCTTATTGTAATACATCATGAAATAATGAAAATAAAATGGGTAAACATGCTTTTGTATCTATATTATGTTATCATACATTTTTTAATTATCCTTCTCCAAATAGCCAATTTGCTGAGTTTTTTTAACCTCCTTAAAAAGATGCTTTACATTCCTAATAATGCATGTTAATCCCATTAAATTCAATGTAGTAAATAAATATGGCATAAAAATATTGTGATGCATTAAGCCCCATTACAGTTAATACATTAACTCTTGCAAATTGCTTGCTTGTAGTGCTTTAAAGTATCTACAACATTCAACAAATGTGCTAGTACAATATAATTGTTAATAAGCCCTTCCATATTGAAAGAAAAAGATAATAGTGTATTATAATTTTGAACATCACCCATTTACCATATAAAGTAGGTATCTTTAAAAAACATCTAATTTCCAAATACATATTTTTTAAATTAAAAATGTGTTTTTTTGCACCATGTATTTAATAACAAAACACATCAGCGTTGTCAATAGATGGCAGCATAGCTCTTTAAGAGTTCCTGATGACCTACTTAACAGCTTAAGATCATAGCCATTA
The DNA here is from genome assembly GCF_049354715.1 of Callithrix jacchus. Classification (NCBI taxonomy): domain Eukaryota; kingdom Metazoa; phylum Chordata; class Mammalia; order Primates; family Cebidae; genus Callithrix; species Callithrix jacchus. The sequence goes on along the minus strand of NC_133504.1, from coordinate 65,999,613 downwards.
GCAGGCTAAAAATGGTAATCTCAGTAAAGCTTTCTCACTGAATTTTCCTTAATACTTCATTGCAATGGTGCTACATATTTTCAGAAAGAAAAATGAAAATATTATGTAAACTAGAAATATTTCATGATTCAGTTTTAGCTTTTAATTTTTTTTTAATTTAAGATTATATAATTTTGGTGTTGGGGCTGTCAGATGAAGACAGAGACATGATTGCTGACACATTAATGTATGAATCTTTCATTTCACTATTAGACCTTGAAGTATTAATTTGACATACAGTATGTGAACTTTTAATAAATTATCAATATCTCAATCTAAAGAACACTTTTAACCAAAATTTCAAGAAATTGCTATAGAGAAAAAATAGTATTTGACCATCAATCTCTCTTTTCTAGAAAGATAAAGATTTAACTTGTGAGAGCAGAATCTCTTTAAACACTTTAGTGAATCTGCCTTCAGGGAAGCTCCTAAGGAAAGCAAGATGAACTTTCAAATCTCTTCCATAAAATCACACAGAGATCAGGTAACTCTTTAGAAAAAATAGTGCTCTTTATGAACTATTTGAATTTTATTTAGATGGTCCAAGATGCCTCTAAAGTTGAAGTTGATAGGGCTACAATATTCGTACAGAAATAAATGCTGGCCATAAAGATATAATGTACTGATAGATACACAAAGAGAACTCCAGGAGGCACAGTAATTTGTCTTAATCGACAAAGATTTCTGCCTAGGAGGTATCACTATATAATATAAAAGAGCATTAGTCACATAGTAAAAATAAGCAGGTTATAGCCATATGATTAGACTAAATAATTCTGAGCAATTCAAATTGTGGCATTGCTTTATTATTATTATTACTAATTTGTGTCAGTATTCAAGGTTTCTAAATTTTTTCTATTTTTTTTTACACTTTCTTATTTTTCAAAAAGAGAAAAACCCAAATTTATTAGACCTGTTTGACTAAGTCTGTTACAGATTTTCCTACAGCATGTATTCACATTGGCATGTAATGTGAAAAATACTTTTCAAAAATCCCTGCTTCACAACTGTTTTCAAATAATGCCCACTGTGTTTAGTAGGCTATTCTAAGTAGATCTTTTATCTATTCATTTATCGCTTATCTTTTTTTCTTTTATTTTCTTTCTTTTTTTTTTTTCCTTGAGATGAAGTTTCGCTCTTGTTGCTCAGGCTGGAGTGCAGTGGCGCGATCTTGGCTCACCGCAACCTTCGCCTCCCGGATTCAAGCGATTTCCCTGCCTCAGCCTTCTGAGTAGCTGGGATTACAGGCATGTACCATCATTGACTGGCTAATTTTGTATTTTTAGTGGAGATGGGGTTTCTTCATGTTGGTTAGACTGGCCTCCAACTCCTGACCTCAGGTGATTTGCCTGCCTTGGCCTCCCAAAGTGCTGGGATTACAGGTGTGAACCACCATGACCTGCCTAGGTTATTAACATGTTTATTTTATATCTATTTGAGTGAGCATCTGCAATTTCAGGCATTGTGGTACCCATGGTATTTCATAGATAGGGTAGAAATCTCTTCCTTTTCTTCACACTCAATAGAAAAGATAAGCACAGGTATTGCTATTCCCATGGAAACATAGACACGAGATATAGGAATCACTCTTCTAATTGGCCTCTACATAACCTTATTCCAAGAACATCAAAGATCTGTATTTCCTTTGTAGAACAGATTGACTGATGCCCAAGGCATATTGTATGTGCTACATTCGAGTTTATACTCCTACCAGTTTACTTGCATGTTTGCTAAGAATCAGTGTGGTTGTTCCAAACCCTATTTATGACAGTCACACTAGATGGTATAATTATATAATTTGATTATTGGGAAAAAAGTGAGCAAAGAGAGAATTGCTATTTTTTTTGAAAAATTAGGTTATAACTCAGTTTTTGCAGAGACTAAAAAGGCAAGTTGGTTAAAAATACTTGTCTTAGCAGAAAATTTATGTCAATTATTATTATTTTAAAATGGTAGAAATATATAGACTTTTAAAACAGACAAAATTTAGAAACATCTTTAATGTGCATTATTTTGTTTACACCTTAAGTTCTTACTTTTTTAAAAAAATTAATTGAAATTGTACTTAGAACATATTTTCAGTGTTTTATGTAGACCAGATGATGGTAAACTCTGAGATTACCCATACTCAAAGAAAGTGCCATGACCTGTATAAAAGATAAAAATACAGCTATTCAGATGAATAAATGAATAGAATTTATAATTTATCAGTTACCAGAAATAACTTACCAAGTGGTTGATAAAGTACTATATCAGTCTATCAGGGCTGCTGCAGCCAGTCACCATAAACTGGCTTGCTTAAAATAACAGAAATGTATTCATTCACAAATTAGAACGCTAAAAATACAAAATCAAGGTGTCAGCAGGGCCACACAATCTCTACAGCCTGAGAGAGGATTGGTTTCATGTTTTTCTTACAAATTATCGTTTGACTTCAATTTTTGACTTTGTTTGGCTTCAAGTTGCTTCACTCCAATCTCTGCCTTTATGTTCACATAGCCTTCTCCCCAGGTGTCTGTCAAATTCTCCCATTCTGTAAAGACATCATTCATTGGATAAGGATCTACATTAATTCCATAGGATCTCATTTTAACTTGATTCCATCTGCAAAGACCCCGTCTCCAAATAATGTCAGATTCTCACCTTCCAAGTGAGCATTAATTTTTTTTAGAGCAACAGTCAATAGAGTACAAAGCATCAAGTATGTTTTAGTTTCAAACTTTTCATGTGTAACCCTTTTTTCTTTTGAGACAGAATCTCACACTGTCGCCCAAGCTAGGGTGCAATGGTGTGATCTCAGCTCACTGCAACCTCCACCTCCTGGGTCCTGGGTTATGAACTCTTGTTTAAACCATCCTTCTAGTGTAACTCAGTTGTGAGGAGTGAAAGGTCTATCCATTACTGTGAAAACACAAAGGGGATACTCTCTGCCTTTGTCGGGAAAGAACAAAGGAGAACTGGGAAATAACATTATTTTTAACATACATTTTTTTTTCTGAAACAAATGTGCTTGTACATAAAACCTAGATTGGGGAAGCAAATCTAATCTTCCCCAATTCTCAATCATGTAAACCATTTTAAACAGTACACTTAGAGAATCCAAGTTGTTGCTGTAGATGAGGAGAATACTCAGGAGAATTAGAATCCTAATAATTTTTCAGGAATTATTGCTCCTTGATTTTGTAGATATCCAAATATTTAGTAGATTATAGTTAACAGCTAAACAATTATATGTAATTTCCTAGGACATCTGTTGACTTTAACTGGCATACCAAGTTTTTAGTTTATTTATTTATATAAATACTACTTCTCTATCAATAGGTCTATGTCTCTATCAATAGCACCCATGTCTACATAATGGTAATACCTTCTAATGAAAATAAACAAGATACATTTAATTTAAAAAAGTGTTTATTTAGTGAACGAACAGTAATAGTGCCCAATCTCAGGACATTTGTAGGCTACAGAAGGAGCTAAAATTAAAAATAATTATAAAAAATTATAATTTCAAAATTGTCCTAAAGTCAATTCACGTGTCTAGTTAACTATCTATGCTACAATTAATTTAGATATTTAAATGATTGCTAATTATGTGAATTGATTTTAGGGAAGTCTCAGTTTTATCATATCTAAGATAGAAAATAGCAAAGGAAAATGACAAAAGTGCACAACTTTCTTAAATATACTATTATACAGCATGAACTTTAACTTTGCATTTACAAACAGTGAAAGAAACCTTCCAAGTCCTCTAACTGTGACAAATAATGGAAAACAACATTGAATGTCTCGTATTTAGTGCCCTGCAACTTAGGCCAATGTAAATATTTCCAGTGTAACTGAGTTACACTTTTGTCATCAATGTAACATTTTTAAAGACACTCAACTTTTTAAATTAAAAAGCATATTTAATATAGCTAACTTGTATAAATATTTTAAACGTTATTTTAATTTTTTCAGTACAATTAAAATTAAACTTAGAAGACTATATAATTAACATTATATTCTTTAGAAACCAACGTGAATTCTTTTTAATTGCATGTAGTTAGATGCTTTTGTTTTGTCTAAGATGAAGAAGACTGAGACAAACAAATGAGAAAAATGTTAAGAGAAAGAAAGAGGTGATTACATAATCAATTATTTTTATTGTATAAATTGTCAAGGTATTTTTTAACTTAATAAATTTTACTTTTTAAAACAACTTGAACAGATAATACATTAAGCTGAAATTGCAACTCATTTATATCTATTGGCATTTTAGCTAGATTTCTTTAAAAAATTTCCAGTAAAATTCACCTAAATTACATAATACTAAGTCACGGTAAAGATGTAATATTATGAAGCCAGATTTTTGATTTAGAATTTAGAGTGAGGCTTTTGAACCAGAAGTCTTCGTTTTCAAATTTAATTCTGTTGTTGTATATTCTTAGCAAATATGCTTAATTTTTCTGCAGTTTTGTTTCCTGATATAGAAAATAAAAATAGTTGGTAGTATCTATCTTAAAAAGTTCGCCAATTGATTAAATAGGTGGCACATGTAGAATATACGTTTGCATGTATGTTCTAGACCTACTTAGCAGAGGGTCTTGAACATAGCAAGTATTGGTTACTGCTGCAAAAGTGAACGTTACTACTCAATGTAGTTTCAAGTGCGAGTATACTTGAAGTAGCTTAAAATAAAGGTTAATTCATTTTATGACTTGCATTCCTAAATGTGGCACTAACTGTAAATTTAGTAAATCTAAATCTTTCTTAATTTTGAAATTTTATCTTTTTAAAATTTATATAACTTTATAGGTGTATGTTCACCAGCACTATAGTTGACAAGCACAATAGCTCTAAAATATAATGAAATTCTGTATATTCCTGTTTTGTAAAAATAACTAGTAAATCTCAGCTACAATATGTTATACTCTTTTAATTAATAAAACACTTTTACCGGGATTATTTCAGAAAACAAACTCTATGGCTAAAAAGTAAGCAAAATTAATCTATTACACTAGTTGAATTCTTGTTTAAAGAGGTAAAAAAAAATCCAATAATTTTGGAAATATGCCTTTAGTGTTTACAGTGTGTCAGGTGATCCATACTGGATGTTAGTGATCTGGATATAAAATTGCAAGCATGCTTACTTTTCTGATGCAATTTTGCATCTAGACATACAAATGTAGAAGAAAAAGGATACAAAGACAAGTGAAATGCTAAAATTGGTTGTTTGGAGGTAAAGTACTTAAATATACGTGTGATAGTAAGCCAAAATAAGGTGCTATAATAGAGTAAGCAAAAATAACTGCAATATTAAGCACTTAGCATACGTCAGGAATTGTAATAAATGTGCACTTATATAGTTTAATACTTATAACCTTTTTATCCTTTCAAATTAGTCAAACACTATGATAAGTATTAGTGCATTTGAGTCTCAAAATTATTCTGTGGAATAAATTAAGCAGACATTATGGTTTTTTTTTTTTTACAAATAAGGAGACTTTGATGAACAGTGGCCACATGCTTTGCTAGTGACAATGATTGGGAAGAAAAATAAATAATGCTTAAACCCTTTTCTGAAAAAGTTATTTCTTCCTGTTTTGGGACCAGGGAGTTAATTTGTTTGTTTTTTGTTGCTGTTGTCATTGTTGTTGTTGTTTTGAGACTTCAATATCTACTTTTATTTATTTTATTATTTACTTATTTATTTATTTTTTAATGTTACTTTATGTTCCAGGGTATGTGCACAGATTCTGCAGGATTGTTACATTGGTATACACATGCCATGGTGGTTTGCTGCCTTCATCCCCCTACATTAGGTATTTCTCCTAATTTTATCACTCACCAATCTCCCCACCCCCTACTTTCCATCCCCTAGCCTCCCACCCTCCAACATACCCCAGAGTGTGATGTTCCCTTCCCTGTGTCCATGTGTTTTCCTATTCAACACCCACTTATGAGTCAGAACATGCAGTGTTTGGTTTTCTGTTCTTGTGTCAGTTTCCTGAGAATGACAGTTTCCAGGTTCATCTCTGTCCTTGCAAAGGACAGGAACTCATTCTTTTATATGGCTGCATAGTATTCCATGGTCTTTATGTGCCACATTTTATTTATCCAGTCTATCATTGATGGACACTTGGGTTGGTTCCAAATCCTTGCTATCATAAACAGTGTCACAATAAACATAAATGTGCATGGCTTCACAATAAAACAACTTATAATCCTTGGGGTATATACCCAGTAATGAGATGCAGGGACAAATTGTATTTCTAGTTCTAGATCCTTGAGGAATTACCACACTGTCTTCCACAATGGTTTAACTAATTTACACTCCCATCAACAGTGTAAAAGTGTTCCTATTTCTCTACATCCTCTCCAGATTTTTTTTAATGATTGTCATTCTCACTGGCATGAGAAGGTATCTCAATATGGTTTTGATTTACATTTCTCTTTTTTTTTATTGCATTGTAGGTTTTGGGGTACATGTGCAGATCATGCAAGATAGTTGCATAGGTACACACATGGCAGTGTGTTTTGCTGCCTTCCTCCCCTTCACCCACATTTGGCATTTCTCCCCAGGCTATCCCTCCCCAGCTCCCACCCGCCCCCCGCTGTCCCTCCCCTATACCCCTCAATAACTAGTGATGATGAGCATTTTTTCATATACTTGTTGGCTACATAAATGTTTTCTTTTGAAAAGTGTCTGTTCATATCCTTCACCCACTTTTTGATGGGGTTGTTTTTTTTCTTGTAATTTTGTTTTAGTTCTTTATAGATTCTGGATATTAGCCCTTTGTCAGATGGGTAGCTTGCAAAAATTTTTTCCCATTCTGTTGGTTGCTGGTTCACTCTAATGATAGTTTCTTTTGCTATACAGAAGCTCTGGAGTTTAATTAGATCCTATTTGTCTATTTTGGTTTTTGCCACAACTGCTTTGGTGTTTTAGTCACGAAGTCCTTGCCTATGCTTATGTCTTGAATGGATTTGCCTAGGTTTTCTTCTAGGGGATTTATGGTGTTAGATCTTACATTTAAATCCTTAATCCATATGGAGTTAATTCTTGTGGGAGGTGTAATGAACAGGTCCAGTTTCAGCTTTCTGCACATGGCTAGCTAGTTTTCCCAACACCATTTATTAAACAGGAAATCCTTTCCCCATTGCTTGTTCGGTCAAGTTTGTCAAAGATCAGATGGTTGTAGATGTGTGGCATTACTTCTGAGGCCTCTGTTTTGTTCCATTGGTCTATATCTCTACTTTGTTACCAGCAGCACGCTGTTTTGATGACTTTAGCTTTGTAGTATAGTTTAAAGTCAGGTAGCATAATGCCTCCAGCTTTGGTTTGTTTGCTTAGGACTGTCTTGGCTACGTGGGCTCTCTTTTGGTGCCATATGAAGTTTAAGGTGGTTTTTTCCAGTTATGTGAAGAAGATCAGTGGTAGCTTGGTGGGGATAGCACTGAATCTATAAATTACTTTGGATAGTATGGTCATTTTCACAATATTGATTCTTCTTAACCAGGAGCATGGAATGTTTTTCCATCTATTTGTGTCCTCTCTTATTTCCTTGAGCAGTGGTTCTTAGTTCTCCTTGAAGAGTTCCTTCACATCTTTATTGTATTCCTAGGTACCTTATTCTCTTTGTAGCAATTGTGAATGTCAGTTCATTTTTGATTTGGCTCTCTTTAAGTTTGTTATTTGTGTATAGAAATGCTTGTGATTTTTGCATATTGATTTTGTATCCTGAGATTTTGCTGAATTTGCTTATCATCTTGAGATTTTGGGCTGAGACAATGGGTCTTCTAAGTATACAATCATGTCATCTGCAAGTAGAGACAATTTGACTTCCTCTTTTCCTAACTGAATACCCTTTATTTCTTGCCTAATTGCACTGCTAGAATTCCCACTACTATGGTGAATAGGAGTGGTGAGAGAGGGCATCCTTGTCTAGTCTCAATACTCAAAGGGAATGCTTCCAGTTTTTCCCATTCAGTATGATATTGACTGTGGGTTTTTCATAAATAGCTTTTATTATTTTGAGATATGTTACATTGATGCCTAATTTATTGAGAGTTTTTAGCATAAAGCAGTGTCTAGAGGGAAAGTTTTAGCACTAAATGCCCACATGAGAAGCAAGGAAAGTTCTAAAATCAATACCCTATCATCACAATTAAAAGAACTAGAAGAGCAAGATAAAACAAATTCAAAAGCTAGCAGAAGACAAGTAATAACTAAGATCAGAGCAGAACTAAAAGAGATGGAGACACAAAAAAACCTTTTAAAAATCAATAAATCCAGGAGCTGGCTTTTTAAAAAGATGAACAAAATAGGTAGACTGCTAGCCAGAATAATACTAAAGAAAAGAGAGAAGAACCAAATAGATGCAATAAAAAAATGATAAAGGGGATATCACCACTGATTCCACAGAAATACAAATTACCATCAGAGATTAGTACAAACAACTCTATGCACATAGACCAGTAAATCTAGAAGAAATTATTAAATTCCTGGACCCTTACACCCTCCCAAGATTAAACCAGGAAGAAATTGAGTTCCTTAATAGACCAATAACAAGATCTGAAGTTGAGGAAGCAATTAATAACCTACAATCTAAAAAAAAGTCCAGGTCCAGACGGGTTCACAGCTGAATTCTACCAGATGTACAAAGAGTGGCTGCTACCATTCCTTCTGAAACTATTCCAACCAATACAAAAAGAGAGAATCCTCCCTAACTAATTTTATGAGACCAACATTACCCTGATACCAAAACGAGGCAGATACACAACTGAAGAAGAAAATTTCAGGCCAAAATCCATGATGAACATGGATGCAAAAGTCTTCAGTAAAATACTGGCAATCCAAATGCAACAGCACATCAAAAAGCTTATCTATCATGATCAAGTAGACGTCATCCCGGGGATGCAAGGCTGGTTCAACATATGCAAATCTATAAAAGTAATCCATCACATAAACAGAACCAAAAACAAAAAATACATAATTATCTCAATAGATGCAGAGAAGGTCTTGGACACAATTCAACAGCTTTTTATGCCCTTTATGCTAATTTGTTAACTCATATCTTTAACCCTTGAAGTACAGTGTCAGAGCTCTAATTGTGCCCTTTTCGGCTATATTTTCTATTTTTTCAGAATTGTCAGGAATATCGTAGTTCTAATCATATCAAATCACAAAATTCGTAATAACAGGTTTTAAAAATATCCTGTTGCATGTCAAATTTAACATTTATGTATAATAGAAAAAGATAAAGTACCCTAATTTTACAATATTAATTTTATACAATTTTCAAATTAACCAATTTGAATTATACTGCTTAACTACACCCTCACTGCCTTTGACATGCTGTCCTCTTTCCTAGGAATATAGAGCTCTAAGTCACACCTTTACTGTTGAGCTAAGTAATTTTCCACAAAACTGGAAATGCCAGAGAGTATTCAGTTTACCACTCATTCATTCATTCAATGATTATGCAGCTTTTTAGTTTTTACTCATATCACATAATGTTTAACAAACTTACACTATCAAACCACACCCACATTAACAGAATATTTCATAACGTATATAACCTTTTTGTATTGCTTTTCACTTGCTATACATTAGTATATTGTAACTGTAATTGTAACTACAATGTCATTTTGACTCTTCTGTTCAAGAGAACATTACAAATAAGGTGAATAGAGATAAGCCATCAATTCTGAATGAAATACTTAATGTAAAATTCTATGAATCAAATGAGTACAAAAATTTTAGGCATTTGTCAAAAAGTATGATATATCTGAATTTTCACCCTGCTTGCAAACAAATAAGTCAGCCTACCACAGTTTCAGTTTCTGGCAAAAGATATGAATCCTAGATTAGAGACAAAGAATGTTACTATTCTCAGCACAGCAGCAGTTTTGTCACAGTATCCTTAGGGTGTCACTTTTCCAGGCAGAAACCTCTGTGGCCAATAGCTTCTTTGCCCGAGTTTTGCTCGAACCCATGGGTTTGTCCCACCTAGTCTGCACAGCAGGTTTTGCTTGGCCCACACTACTGGCCCAGATCCCATGTCTGCCAAGGCTGTGCCAGGCACAGAGTGGTAAGAGGTGTATGAGTAAGCACGTGATTTGGCATCTGCACAAGGCCAAGTGTGCCACTTGCAATAGGACGGGCAGCTCCAGGCCTTAGCACATGTGCCAGCTCTGTGTGATGCTACAGCTGAATCAGGTGCACCATAAGCAGCTTCCACTGTGAGCACGAGGGAATGCAGTGGTGCCTGGAAGCTTGGAGATGGCAGTAGGTCAGAGCTCCAAAGAGGGTGTCATAGCCCTGGCTCAGAAGCCCCTATGTCTGTATTTCCTGAAGGACCACAGTTCTTCTTTCCTTCTTGTGAGCTCGTCTCTCCTCACCACAATATGACCAGAGGGTGTATTTCTGTCCTATTTGTGTTAAACCTCTTTCAGTCCCACCATTTGGTAGAACCCAATTTCTTAACTCATGTCTTAGAAGAACAAGATATGTGGACAACTGGAGGGTGCAAGGCAGAGACGAGCTCCACTGAGTGACAGAACAGGTCTCAGGAGACCTGAAGTGGATATATTCTTTCTGCAGGAAGGTTGGCCAGAGGAGTGTCCATCTCTCAGCAAAAAGAAGATCCATAGTGGGTAGCTCCTTCCCACAGCATGTAGTTGCAATGTCTATGTGAATCTGGCTGATATGGTTTGGCTGTTTCCCCACCCAAATCTCATCATGAATTGTAACTCCCACCTGCTGTGGGAGAAACCTGGTGGGAGGTGATTGACTCATGGGGCAAGTATTTCCTGCATTGTTCTTGTGTTAGTGAATAAGTCTCATGAGGTCTGATGGTTTTAAAAATGAGAGTTTCCCTGCACAAACTCTCTTCTCTTGTCTACTGCCATGTGAGACATGTTTCACCTCCCATTATGATTGTGAAGCCTCCTGAGCCATGTGGCACTGTAAGTCCAATAAACCTCTTTCTTTTGTAAATTGCTCTGTCTCAGTTATGTCTGTATCAGCAGCGTGAAAATAAACTAATACAGTAAATTGGTATCAGGATTAGCGTGCTGCTGAAAACATACCTGAAAATGTGAAAGCAACTTTGGAATTGAATAGCAGTCCAGGTTGGAACAGGTTGGAGGGCTTAGAAAAAGATAGGAAAATGTGGGAAAGTTTGGAACTCCCCGGAGACGTGTTAAATGGCTTTGACCAAAATGCTGTTTGTGATATAAATGAAACCCAGGCTGAGGTTTTCTCAGACGAATCTGAGAAACTTGTTGGGAACTTCAGTAAAGGTCACTCTGACATATTTTAGCAAACAGACTGGCAGCATTTTGCCCCTGTCCTAGAGATTTGTAGTATTTTGAATTTGAGGGAGATGATTTAGTGTATCTGGTAGAAGAAATTTCTAAGCAGCAAAGCATTAAAATGGTGACTTGGGTGTTGTTAAAAGCGTTCATTTTTATAAGGGAAGTGAGAACATAAAAGTTCAAAAAACCTGACAATGTAATAGAAAAGAAAAACTCATTTTCTGAGGAGAAGTTCAAGCTGGCTGCAGAAATTTGCATAAGTAATAAGGAGCTGAATGTTAATTCCCACGACAATGGGGAAAATGTCTCCAGTGCATAGCAGAGGTCTTCACAGCAGCCCCTCACATCACAGGTACAGAGGCCTAGGAGAAAATGGATTTGTTGGTTGGGCTTCAGGTTAGCATGCTGTGTGAAGCCTAGGGACTTGGCGACCTGTGTTCCAGCCGCTCCAGCCATGGATGAAATGGGCCAAGGCAGAGCTTGAGCTGTGACTTCAGAGGGTGGAAGCCCCAAGCCTTGGCAGGTCTACATGTTGTTGAGCTTGCAGGCACAGAAGTCAAGTACTGGGGTTTGTGTCTGGGTACCTTGGCTTGTGCCTATAATCCCACCACTTTGAGAGGCTAATACCCATGGGTCACTTAAATCCAGGAGTTCAAGACCAGCCTAGCCAACATGGGGAAACCCAATCTAGATTTCAGAAGATGTATGAAAACGTTTGGTGGCCAGGCCGAAGTTTTCTGCAGGGCCAGGGCATTCATGGAGAACTTTTGCTCGGGCAATGCTGAAGGGAAGTGTGGGGATGGTGTCAGAGCCACAGAGTCACTACTGGGGCACTGCCTAGTGGAGCTGTGAGAAGAGGGCCACCATTCTCCAGACCCAAGAATGGTATATTCACTAATAGCTTGCACCATGTGCCTGGAAAACTGCAGACTCTCAACGGCAGCCAGCCTATGAAAGCAGCTGGGAGGGAGGCTGTAACCTGGAAAGCCACATGGGTAGAGCTGCCTAAGATGATGAGAACCCACCTCTTGCATCAGTTTGAACTGGATGTGTGACATGAAGTCAAAGGACAATATTTGAGAGCTTGAATATTTAACTGCTCTGCTGGATTTCAGACTTGCATGGGACCTGTAATCCCTGTGTTTTGGCCAATTTGTCCCATTTGGAATGGCTGTATTTACCTAATGCCTTTACCTCATTGTATCTAGGAAGTAATCAACTTGCTTTTGATTTTCCAGGCTCATTGGCAGAAGGGACTTGCCTTGTCTTAGATGAGACATTAGGTTGTGGAATTTTGAGTTAGTGCTGAAATAAGACTTTGGGGGACTGTTGGGGAGGCATGATTGGTTTCAAAATATGAAGATGTGCAATTTGGGAATGGCCAAGGGTGCAATGATTTGGTTTGACTATGTCCCCACCCAAATCTCATCTTGAGTTAACTCCCACAATTACCACCTGTAGTGGGAGGAACACAGTGGAAGGTGACTGACTCATGAGACGGGTCTTTCCTACCCTGTTCTTGTGGCAGTGAATGAGTCTCACCTAATCTGATGGTTTTAAATATGAAAGTTTCCCTGCACAATCTCTTGTCTCTTTTCTACCTCCATGTGAGGCATGTCTTTCACCTTCCATCACAATTGTGAGGCCTCCCCAGCCACATGGCACTGTCAGTCTAATAAACCTTTTTGGTTTGTAAATTTCCACTCTCAGATATGTCTTTATCAGCAGCATGAAAACAGACTAATACACTGGCTGAGTTCAGGGATTTTATGGGCTCAGAAGGGAGGGAGTACATGCTGATTGGTTCATGAATGTGGACTCCACCTGCAGCTGGCATCCTGGCCACCAGTCTTCATGTTTTCCCTGACATGAAGTTGGGGCTTCAACGGGGATCCACTCCTTTCCACCCAGGAATCTGTCTGCCTCCTGTATCCATGGTGTCCAGGCTGTCCCGGCTGAGGGATGCATGCAGGCCCACACTGAGCCACCTTCAACCACATACTTGACTCCCTCCCACACTCATCGGTGCCCAAAGTCTGGAGGTGGGTGAGGCAGCAGGGAGGTGAGTGGACATGTCAGCACCACCCTGAGTGCATGCACTTCCAGCCAGGTTGCAACAGCCCCTGCAATCAGCTACACCTTTGCTTCAAAATTAGAGCAGGCACCAGGAGTGGGGAAAGGCCAGCTAGCAGAAGAGGTCACTTCTAAGCCTGCAGGGACAGGGGGAGCTTCCCTAGCTTCTGAGAGCACAGAAATGCCCATGTCTGCAACTATGGCTGGGTGTCTGCAGTTGTGCTGGGGAATGTGGGGTTCCTGCCCTGCCAACTTAGTAGGGGGCAGGGCTCCTGACTATTTCCAGTTCCACTGGCTCCACAGAGTGGATGGCCCCAGTGGTACCTTCCTCACTACTGCTGGCATCACTGCAGTGGCTGCTGCTGATGGGCAGCCAGCACCATCAGCTTGAGTTTGATGGCCAGATTCTTCCTACTGGTCCCCCATATTTAATGAGGGCAATAAAAAGATTGGTGCATGTGGATGCTGCACACATAGGATTTTATCAAAACTGGAGTTCCAAGTTTAGAAGACCATCAGCCTTCCAAGGTGGTGATAACCACCCTGCCCAAACTTTCTCCAAAAGTTAATATAGATATCATCTATATAGTTATTACAGACATTATACAGATAATGTAGACATTAAGTATTGTTCTGGTAATCAACAAATCTGCATGAGGAGTTACTCTTTGTATCTTCCAAGACCATTGCTATACGTGGTTATTGAAAAGAAAGCCTAGAACAAAAGTTATAAATAACTAAGTCTTCAGAAGACATTCAGAAACAAAAGAGACCCATGAAGAATTATCTCTCAATGGGAAAGCCTAACAGTAAAACATTTTGTATCAGAACAGCTTTAGTCAATCTACTGTAATTTCCATGTCACAAATGTTTACATTATTTTTTCTTCTTCTTTCTCTTTTTTTTTAGACAGAGTCTTGCTCTGTCACCCATTATGGAGTGCAGTGGCAAAATCTTGGCTCACTACAACCTCCACATCACAGGTTGAAGCAATTTTCATGCCTCAGCCTCCTGAGTAGCTGGAATTGCAAGTGTATGCCAACACTCCCAATTAATTTTTGTGTGTTTTTTGTGGAGATGAGGTTTCACCATGTTGGCCAGACTGGTCTCAAACCCTGGCCTCAAGTGATCCGCCTGCCGCAGCCTTCCAGTGTAATGGGATTACAGTTGTTTTAATATTTTTGAAAGTCAAATTGACTTTTCTAAGTATATAACAGAAAATAAGAAATTAACTCCCAAAAAAAGAACAAAATAGAAGTTTATATGGAAGTAAACAAAATCTATTTACTTTCTATATTTATATAGAATTTAAACTAACAACTTTCATTTAAAACTTACATTTGAATTATTACAAAACAATGTTAATGTACTATAAAATACTAGTAATTCATTAAGTGTGACTGACCGTTAAGTAACCCTAACTAATACTATAGTATGAATGGAAAGAAATAACAGAGCAAGTATAACAATATAAATATTTAATTGTTAGTTCAGCAGGAATGAAAAGGAGGAAAGTTAGAATTTTATTGAATTTAAAATAAAAAAAATCTGGAAATTCAACTTTATTTGTATTTTTTTAAATTAACTTTCATATAATTGTACTTCTATTCATTCTACAATGTTCAGTCCAGATATTATGAAAAGTTTTAATCTTTTTCAATATCCGTAATGTGAGTTTACTTTGCATAACAGTGCTGATGAATATGGCTTTGAATTTACCCATCCTGTGGAGAGAAACAGAGACAATAAGATAAAATACTAAACAGCAGCAATAAAGTTCGCTAAGCCTGTGCTTCTTAACATCTTTTAGTGAATAATAAAGCAGAATTTCCACTCTCAAAATTCAGTCATAGGTACTTTCTATTTTCCAAAGCATTTATTTATGAAGTTCATTTAGAAGATTGGTTTTATACTAGAATATGGCAGCTGTAAACTATTATTTTAACAATAAAAAACTCATTAAAAAAAGTTTGCTATTTGACATTATCTTAAAATGTCCTCATAATGCAGAAATAATTTTTATCAATATAAATTTATTTATGTTATTAGGTAGGAAACTATATTTGGGCACATATTCTTTTAAGTGTGACTGGATATTTCAGACTCGTGTTTATGAAGATCTTTTTTTTTTCTTAAGGAGAGAAAAAAAGAAAAAGAAATAAAAAAAGAAAGAGAGAAAGAAAGAATAAAAAGAATAAAAAAAAAGAATGAAAGAGAGAAAAAAAGAGGAGGAGAAAGAGGGAGAGAGAACAGGAGTGTTGCTTTATTGCCCAGGCTAGAATGCAGTCTAAAAATGGGTATTGAAAATATCTTTTATGCTAATAATTGTGCTTAACAATGGAGACAGGAAGGAAGAATGGAGGAAAATAACAAACAAGCAGCCAACCAATATTTCATTTAAACCTGTGAAATGTTATGCAATTACTGAGGAGTGATTTACTTCCAATTATGTAGTCACTTTTAGAGTAGGTGTGATGTGGTACTGATAAGAATGTATGTTTTGTGTATTTGGGGTGGAGAGTTCTATAAATGTTTATTAAGTTTAGTTGTTCAGGGTTTGAGTTCAAGTCCTGGATATCCTTGTTAATTTTCTGTCTTGTTGATCTGTCTGATATTGACAATGTGATGTTAAAGTCTCCCACTATTATTGTATGGGAGTCTAAGTCTCTTTATAAGTCATTAAGAACTTGTCTTGTATATCTGGGTGCTCCTGTATTGGGTGTGTATATATTTAGGATTGTTAGCTCTTCTTGTTGCATTGAGCCTTTTACCATTATGTAATGTCCTTATTTGCCTCTTTGGATCTTTGTTGCTTTTAAGTCTATTTTATCAGAGGCAAGAATTGCAACTCCTGCTATTTATTTATGTATTTATTTATTTATTTTTGCTCTCCATTTGGTTGGTAAATCTTCCTCCATCCCTTTGTTTTGAGTCTTTGTGCATCCTTGCATGTGAAATGGGTCTGGACGCAGCATACCGACGGGTTTTGGCTTTTTATCCAATTTGCCTGTCAGTCTCTTTCGATTGGGGGATTTAGTCTATTTAAATTTAGGATTAATAATAATATATGTGAGTTTAATACAGCCATTTGATGCTAGCTGGCTGTTTTGCCCATTAGTTGATGTAAATTCTTCATTATATTGATGCTCTTTACTTTCTGGTATTTTTTTTGAAAATCTGATACTGGTTGTTCCTTTCTATGTGTAGTGCTTCTTTCAGAAGCTCTTGTAAAGCAGGCCTGGTGGTGATTAACTCTCTAAGTACTTGCTTGTTCACAAAAGATTTTATTTTTCCTCCACTTGTGAAGCTTAGTTTGCCTGGATATGAAATTCTGGGTTGAAAGTTCTTTTCTTTAAAGATGGTGAATATTGGCCCCCACTCTCTTCTGGCTTGTAGGGTTTCTGCTGAGATATCTGCTGTGAGTCTGATAGGCTTCCCTTTGTGGGTAACCTGACGTTCCTCTCTAGCTGTGAAAATCTTTAGTATAACAGAGAATTGTCTTATTTATTGAAGAGTAGAGATATGTGTTCGGCTTCTAAGAATTCGTAATTAAAAAAAAATTATTTTCTTTTAAAATTATTAAGAAACAAATAAAACTTTACTAAGAGGCAAAAATGTGTAAAATATTTAAACATATTAGTAAATATTATACTGAAGCTAGGCTCAGTGACATGCATCTGGAATCCCAACTACCTGAGAGATTGAGGCAGGAATATCACTTAAGACCTGGTGCTCAAAACTCAAGACCAGCCTGGGCAACCTAGTGAGACCCCATCTATCATTAATATATATATTAATATAATATACACAATATATAGATATAATGTAATATAAATATATAATAGATTATATGCAATATATACATAAAATATTATATAAATATTGTGTATTATATAGTATATGTATTATATTGATAAATATAAAGAAACTTAATAACATGCTATGAATAGTTTTGTGACTTTAAAAGCTACCTTGACTTTTCAAATCTGTATTGTCTCTATTATTAATAAAATATTAGGGAATTTGCTATATTAAAGGAAACTGTACAGTTCTTAATGAATATACCTATATATTTCAATATAATATCTGATATTATTACTGGGGGTGCCAATATTTTGAGTGTCTTTTTACAGAGCCATCAAGTTTAATTATTCATGAAAAAAATGCTGAACTGACTCACAAAACACATTAGCCTGGGAGTATTAATGATGTATGCTATGAACTACAGATAATTATGTAAGTGACTCTAATATGCCGTACACAGTTGATGTAACACATATGTCCATTTATCTTGAAATCCAAATTTCTTTATCTATATTTATTTAATAGGTCTATTCTGAGACTAAACCATAAAAATGTCTGTAATACCCTTAAGAAATGTTTAGTAGATACTCAAAATTGCTGATTTTAATAAATTCTAATTCTGCTGCTGTTGATGAAGATGGCCCTTGAGTTTTTGCTTCTCACTTATAGGCAGCAAAATATTATGGTCTAGATAACCTAGACACTTTTGTTGATTACTCTAAATGACAAAATAGAGTTGTAGTCCATAAAGAATCAAATAAAAATAAGTTGTAAAAGAAGTTTACATGCTAAGAGATTAAGAGTAGTATACTTATCTGTATTATAAGCTAAAATGATGGTTTTCCTACTATAGCCTTGAGAAATGAGAAAAGCTAACAATGATGCAATTTCAGGGTGAACACACCAATAATGAATAACAATATCAAAGCAGTAATAAAAAAGTATCCTATCAAATAGAATCCTAGGACCTGATGGCTTCACAGCTAAATTCTACCAAACCTTTAAAGAAAAATGAAAACCAATCTTACTCAGACTATTTGAAGAAATGAAAGAGAAAGGAATACTTTTAAATTCATCCTATGAGACCAGCATTACTCTCATATCAAAACCAAACAATGATACAACAAAATAAGAAAATGTCAGGAGAATATCTCTGATGAATGTAGATGCAAAAATCCAGACCAAAATGCTAATACACTGAATTGGTTTGATGAATACATAGTAAGAATTATTCACCATGATCAAATGGGATTAATCATAGAGATGCAAGGATGGTTTAACAGAAAAACAAATTATCTACATCAAATTAACTGAATCAAAACCGAAAACCATAGGATTATTTCAATAGATGGTGAAAAGACATTTCATAAAATTTGGCATTTCATTATAATAAAAACACTCAATAAGCCTGGCAATGAAGAAACATTTCATAACACAATAAAGTCATATGTGAAAAAGCTGCAGCTAATATCATACTGAATGAGAAAAAGTTGAAAGCTTTGTCTCTAAGATCTGGAAAAAGAAAAGGCTGCTCATTTTCAACAGTTTTATTTAACATAGTACTAGAAGTTCTAGCCAGAGCAATCAGGCAAGAGAAATAAATAAAGGGCCTCCAAATCAGAAAGGATAAAGTCAAATAGTCCTTATTTTTAGATGACTTTATTTTATATACATTTAAATATATATGTATATTTATTTATTTATATATACACACACACAATCTTAAAGATTGTACCAAAAGATAGTTAAAACTAATAAAAGAATTTAGTAAAATTGCAGGATACAAAATCAATATACAAAAGTCTGTGGCGTTTCTATACATCTATAGCGAACAATCTAAAAAAAATCAAAAAAGCAATTCTATTTAAAATACACACCAAACAAAAAAAAATAGGAGTAAACTTAATCAAGGAGATGAGAGATCTCTACAATGAAAACTATAAAACATTGATGAAAAAAGTTATTTATAGGTAACGATATCTCTTGTTCATGAATTGGAAGAAATAACATTGTTAAAAGGTCCATATTATCCAAAGTTGCTTACAGATTCAATGAATTCCTATCAAAATGCTGATGCCATTATTTACAGAACTAGAAAAACCAGTTTCAAAATTTGTATGAAAATGCAAAACCATGAATAGCCAAAGCAATCTTGAGCGAAATAAACAAAGCTGGAGGCATCATGTAGCATGACTTCAAAATACACCACAAAGCTATAGGAACCAACTTTGTACCAACTTAAAAGTGGACACATATACCAGTAAAACAGAATAGAGAACCCAGAAATAAATTCACTTACATAGCCAACTAATTTTTGTCAAATGCCCCAAGAACAGACATTGGGGAAAAGACACTGTTCAATTAATGATGCTGAGAAAATGAGTAACCACATACAGGAAACTAAATCTGGACCCCCATCTTTTATCATACACAAAAATAAACAATAAACGAGTTAAAAATTTAAATGTAAGATCTAAAGCTGTAAATACTAGCAGGAAACGTAAGGGACATCTTTCATGAAATTGAAGTGGGCAAGCATTTTTTGAATAATACCCCAAAAGCACAGGCAACAAAATAAAAAACGGTATTACATAAGCTAAAAAGCTCCTGCAGAGTAAAGAAAACAACTAATAACGTGAAGAGACAACTTACCAAGTGAGAGCAAGTATTTGGAAATATTCATCTGACAAGGAGTTAATATACAGAATATATAAGGAACTCAATGAACTCAATAGCAGAAAAAAATCTAGTTAGAAATGAGAGAAATACCTGAGTAAACATGTCTTTAAATAAGACACAAATAACCAAGATACATGAAAAATGTTCAACATCACTAATCACCAGAGAAATGTAAATCAACATCACTAATCATCAGAGAAATGTAAATGTGTATTATTACTTCACCTCACTTAGTATGGCTATTATAAAAAAAGACAAAAAATAACAGAAACGTTGGCCAGTATGTGGAAAAAGGGGAGCCCTTATACACTTTTGGTAGGAATGTAAGTTATTCTCTATTGTGAAAACAGGATGGAAACCTCAAAAAAGTCAATACCATTCCTTTATGTATGGATTCTGTAATTCTTCAAAATATAAAAAATAGAGCAATCACATTATCTAATCATCTCATTTCTAGGTAAGCATTCAAAAGAAATGAAATCAGTATGCAGAAGAGACATGTACACATTCATGTTTATTGCAGCACTATTTACAATAGCCAAGATATAGAACCAACCTAAATACCCATTGACAGGTGAATAAAGAAAATGTATACACACACACACACACACACACACACACACACACACACACACAAGGGACTATGATTCAGCCATAAAACAGAATGAATTCCTGTCATTTGTGGCAACATAGTTGGATCTGGAAGACTTTGTTAAGTGAAATAACATAATTTTCACTTAACAGGCATAGAAAGACAAACATCACTTGATCTCATTCATATAGGAAATCTAAAAACGCTGATCTCATAAAAGTAGGGTAGAATAGTAGTTACTAGTGGCTTCGGAGGTTAGGGGGAAGGAGAGGCAGAGAGGCTGGTCAATAGATACCAATTTACAGTTAGAAAGAATTTTATTGTTTTATGTTTATGTCACATGATAGGGTGACTATAGCAAACAATAATGTGTTATTTCAAGAAAACTAGAAGATAGCTAGACTTTGAATATTAACATGACTAGAAAATGATTTAATGTTGAAAGCAATGTGTGTGGTAATTACCCCAATTTGATTATTACATTATGTATACAAGCACTGAAACATCACATTGTACCTCATAAATATGTACTAAAAAATATGTGTCAAATATACATTATTTTTAAGTAACTGTATTCAATTAAAAATGGAATTTTTCTTTCACTTATTATCCTGAGGCTTTATTAACTTCTTTCACTTTAGCATCTTGAATCCAGTAAATGTTTTTAGACAAGAGACATTTAGGGAATTACTGCTTTCCCATTTTCTGCATGAATCAAGGTGCTTAGCTTTTCCTATCTGAATTTTTTTCTAAAACTTAGCTAATTAGACATTCCGAAGATTTTTAATCTTGATAATGAAGACAGAAAAAACAAGTTTGATCTATGTATTGCAGGAATGGTACACTAATAGGGAGTATTTTATGCTACTCAGACTCCAGGTAGCTGCCCTAACTTGTTCCTTCAGCTTATCAGGTAGGGTAGTGTTGATTAAGTAAATAAAAATTTTAGAAAATTGCTAGTTTATATTATTTAAGAATATGAAAATATATAATTAGGAATGAGAGAGTTTGTGTGTATTTTATTTATATTGCATTATGTTTATTCTATTATTTTAAATATTGATGTAGTACTTAGCAGAAATTCTGCTTTCAACATGCCAACATGGGTTACTACATGTATTTCGTGTGTGTGTGTGTGTGTGTGTGTGTGTGTGTGTGTGTATGTATACCAATGGGAAAATACAAACTTTAAGATTCAGTAAAGGACACTGAAGAGCCATATATCATTTGGTATAAGTAGATGAAGACAGTATTTGTAGGAAAAAAATGAACCACCAAGTCAGTCTCTCACGTTTTCTGCAGATTTGAGTCAGCTCTTAGACTTAAGGTCTTTAAATAAACAGCAGTTTATTTAGCTTGAGGATGGATCCTAGTATGTTAATATAAAACCACACTTTTTTTTTTTTTTTTTTTTTTTTACCATAACTTGCCTTCCATTTACCTTTGACTTGACTTCAGGGCATTCAAAGATGGATTTTTGAATGGAGAAAAGATTCCAAACTTAAAGGAATGGATACTGACTTTTTCAAAGTTTCTGAGCTAACTTGAATTCCTGAAGACAGCAGATGCCATTGGGCTATACAAGTGAGGCACATGATAAATGGAGTTTGACCAGAAGGCATCTCATACTCAGCTCAGTGGAACTTTGAAACCAGCAGATATTCCTTGCTCTAGTTCCTGTGTTTGCACTTAGAACAGACACATTCAGGAACTAAAGAATCCCTATTGAAAGTATAGCCAAAAGCAAGAAAAAGCTAGTGATAGGATCAGGCTACCCTATATAAAGCTCTGCATTGTGGCCCACTTGTAGCTCACCAAATTCACAGCATTTTTATGATGAATCCTAGTAGGAAAATCACATGTATTTGTTTCAGGCATCACTGACAGCCATCATGAATTACCTGAGTAATAATAGGAATAATAATATTCAAGTTGTAAATGAACAAATGCTTGTTTCTACTTTGTCTAATATGAAATAGGTATTTTCTGATTTGTCCCTCTACATTGTTTGATGTACCTAACAGAATTCCATCATTCAGTGAAAATGGTGTATTCAGGGAGTTCAGCACAAAGGAAAAATAAATGAAACTTACCTGAGTAGCTATCTCAGAGTTCTGACACGTCCTCTAACACACCACATTTCTGCTGTGTGACAGCTCACTCGTGGAAATTCTGAAGAAAAGTGAAGATGTAGCATTCTCTAAAGGGGTATAATTTTAAAATGAAACTGCTTATCGGCTGTCTAGAAAAGGAGATGGCCTGATACACACAGAAAAATTTTAATTAGGGCTGCTATAATATTTGGAGCAATAAGTTAGATTAAATTAACCAGTCCATTTAGATATGCTCTCTTCTATTATAAGCTAAGAATGATCATTATATTTTGACAACACATAGATCAAATATATGCTAATTTATACTTCTCTGCAATCTTGTTCTCTTGATTATTTTTCTTCTTTTAGCAGGCTATTATTTTCTCAAGAGGATTTACAAGTAGCATTCACTGGTCATGACAAACCTTCAATTAACTGGCTTTCCTGCAGTGTGTATTATTATTTCATTATCAAGTTGTCTTTTCTTTCTTTTTTTTCACTCTTTCAAGTTATTTATTTATTGCAATTGGCCTACACACAATTTTATTAATTATTTTCAATGACACATTTGTTAACACTAACACACTTTTTCATAAAGTTGTTCTAGAAAAAAAATCGAGTCCTATATAAATTTGTTCTTCAAAAGATAGATTCAAAGGAACAAGCTCTGTCTGATATAGAAAACGGGTAAATTTAGTATTAGTTTTTGCTGCTCAAATGTACCTCTCAGAGTCTTGGCTTCCTCTTCTGTAAAATTAAGGAGTTACCCTAGAAGATTTTTAATCTGTAATGTTGTGAATTTCTCTTATAATGATCTTATATAACTGAAATATTCAATGATTTAAAAACTGAAATTTTAGCTCAGTAATTGGCATTACATTTTTTAGTTCCTGAAAAGAATTAACTCCTATATATATCAGTTTCTTCATTTATAAAACAGAGTCAAAGATTGTAAATATTTTCCCTTTCAAAATGGATAATAATGGCTTATGCTACAAGTTTAATATACATGAATTATTTTATATCTCCAGATAATATGATTGATTTTCTGATCGATTTGTGTAGCTTCATTTTCACATACCAATACGTCAACAACCTATAAAATAGGGTCACAACTTACAGTTAATTGAATGTGATCTTGATTAGTGCATGCTATTTGTGTGCTGAAGATACACTAGTGTTATATCAAAAACCAATTTATTTGCTAAGGCTGGGATAGTTCAGGATGTCTGTACTAGTTGTTTTTGGCATGAAAGATGCTTGGTCTGGCCACCACCAAGCCCTGCCCCATCTGAGTCTCAGAAGTTGCTGAAGCCTGGCTGTGCCTGCCCAGACACCAACAAGACATGTGATGCATGTTATCATTGAGAAAGGAGAACACTGTAGACATCTAGTTGTATTTTATCTTTTGAGATGAAATGTTTTTCTTGTTGCCCAGGCTGGAGTGCAGTGGTGCAATCTCGGCTCACTACAACCTCCATCTCCCGAGTTCAAGTGATTCTCCGCCTCATCCTCCCAAGTAGCTGGGATTGCCCAGACACCAAGTAGCTGGGATTGAGGGCACACACCACCACGTACGGCTAATTTTATATTTTTAGTAGAGACACGGTTTAACCATGTCGGCTAGGCTGGTCTTGGACTTCTGACCTCAGGTGAACCACCTGCTTCAGCCTCCCAAAATGCTGGGATTACAGGCTTGAGCCACCTCACCAGGCCCAACACTATGGACATTTAATTGAAGCCCACGAGGTGTGCATGGGGTCACTGAGATTTAAGATGCAAAATAGTGTTCTTGATGAATGAAGATTAAATAATTTCAGGAGTTCTTTAATGAACTTTCATAAGTGGAAAAAATATTTCTAATTTATTTTTCTAAAACAATTTTAGTGGACAAAGAAAAACAGCTCAATGAGAGTACAACTAGGAAAGCTGGAAAATAAATATATTTTTGAAAACATGGAGCATTTCTAGGACAGTAAATATTTGAAGGGTCAAATTCCTGGATAGATGGAAATTCAGATATGAACTGAGAATTTGGAGGTAATTTTTGCCTATGAACTCCAAAATAAGCTGAGCCTCGGAAAAGTCACATATAGAGTGGTGGTTGGAGTTAAGCACAATTTTAAAGGCTCTTAGGCCTCAATATAATTCCAAATATTTAACACAGGAATGAAAAAAACATATTATTCCAATTTGGCATAAGAGAAACATTATAAAGTCTAATTAATGTATTGATATTAGAGATAATCACATAATGTATTGATATTAGACATAATTGAGCTTTCAATAATAAAACTGTCTATCAAAAAGTTTACAAAAAGGGTATTGAAGCATAGATTTGATATTTTAAAAAGAAGGCAAAGTCATATTGGCAGTTCAGTTAATGGAATTGGGAGGTGGGATGCAGTGGATCAAATCAGACTCTTATATTCTGATGACTTGAAGCTTGACTTTCCGGACCAAGGAATAGTCTAATGTGTGGTTAAAGCTTTCAGCACAGAGTAAATATGGTACAAGTAACAAGCTTCTTTTTTTCACCTGAAAACTATTCTCATTTGGTAATATAAGGTAGAAAAAGAGACTAGAAAGACAGACAACATGTATCGATGTCATATATTTCCACATTATTATAATAGGTATGAGCAATAACGACAATCTGAAAGTAATGTGTTCCTACCTCCAATGAACATCCAACTGCACTCAGTGAGCTGCATGGAAGCTACATAAGAGAAAATACTGTTACTTTTGTCTGTGGAAATCAAATATATTTGTTATGTTCTAAATGAGATCCACTCATGAGTCTTCTATTCATTCCTGTAATGAGAAAAGTCAGAGACATCACAAATTCAATTAACTTGATGATTAATGAATTTTCATATCATATCTCATTACTCCATTAAGACAGAATTTTTCCAACTTTATTACAATGTCTCATTATCAATAACATTATCAATACAAATAACAAATCAATAATTATTGTCCTCTATTATTTTTGCTTTACTCATTACTTGGCCCACTGTAACTGTATTTATTTAATAGGTTTATTATTGCATATTTTATGTGTTTGTATATATCTGTCACGGACTTTATAGGTATGCTTATTATTTAATTACACACCTTAATAAATTATATATTCCTCAAAGAAAGAATCAGAGTCTCTTTTCAATTCTAGAAAAAAATCTAGCAATTTTCTAGATTGGTTAAAACCATGACATCATTCTAATATTTTGGGTTTATAAGTTTATTTATCTTCACTATAGAACTCTATTCACATTATGAGCTTTGAGGTACATGGTTTTAGAACCTAGGCCCCCAGGGGATATTATACCAAAGTATAGGGGAGCAGCTTACTCACTTTCCTGGGGATTCAGTTGACAAACATCTCTGGAACTACTTAGTTCTAATAAAATATTTTCAGAGCTATGGATAAATAACTGTTTCTTAGTGAATGTGTTATGGAAAACAGAATGAATCTGAGAGCCATCGAAGTAAGATACTTTTTATCTTCCATAACACACATTTTAAATTAAAAGAACGTCTATATTTTGAAAAAACATAGATACCTTGGATAACTGCTCTAAAAATGTTTGCTATGCCATTAAAATGAAAGACTCATATCTATATATAATGCAGAAATTATATAACATTTAAAAAAGAGCTCAAAGCATGTGGATACCAAGGTAAGCAAATTTAGCTCCTGAGTGTCCTCCCTAACTCTTCTACTCTCCAATATTTGGCCACAATGAAACAAAAGAGCCTTTCCTATCTTCTGTCCTGCCACCTTTCTGTAAGAATAAATCCCTAGCACTTTGGGAGGCCAGGGTGAGTGGATTGCTTGAGCTCAGACCAGCATGGGAAATATGATAAAATCTCATCTCTACAAAAAATACAAGAGTTAGCTAGACATGGTATTGCACACCTATAGTTCTTAGCTACTCAGGAGGCTGAGGTGAGAGGCAGTATTGTTTGACCCAGGAGGTGGAGGCTGCGGTGAGCCATGGTTTCACAACCGCACTATTGCACTCCAGCATGGGTGGCAAAGTGAGACCCTGTCTTAAATAATAATAATAATAATGTATTATTTATTTCTGTTATCTCCCTTCCATAGTTAAACTGAACTAAATGGAATCATTCCTAATTCATATAACATCTAAATAAAAACCAGCACCAAAGATTACATAAACAAATACATATAAAAAGTAATAGAGGTAGGAGATTATAACACAGTGAAAGGTACGAATTCCATTTTAAACTTCCTCTTATGTAAATGTACAATTTCAAAGAATGGCCTTATTTTAACCCGTGAAAATATTATGCTTTATATCATTTTAAACACAGTTTTTGAAAAGTTACTAATTTAGAAGTTAACGATGAAAGAGATGGGGGAAATAAGTGTTTAGGATTTCCGGTTCCCTGATGCACATAATGATAGCCCATCAGTCAGTTTGTTATTTCAAATCAGAATGAACATATATCATAGGATTCAAAAATATCCCTGATGAAGACAAAGGTATTTAGTTCTTTAAATACAGTGCTATATTTAAGCAAATTTTAAAAATTTATAAATATATAACACTTTCTATACTTAACATTTGGCTATCCAGAAATCTATGCCAATCATCATTATTTATAATCTGCAGATTATTTAGATTAATATTTAAATATTTTTTCTGTAATTAGAAATAAAGGTAAATGGCAAAAGTAACCTGAATTTATTTTTGACATTTTATGTATTACACTATATTTTTAAATGCTATAAAATATGAATTCTGATAAAAATAAATTTAGTAAGACCCATAGGTTGTCCCTATGTATTTATTATTATCAGTAAACTGGATAATATATTTTCAAAACATATCAATATGGAAGACAAAGAAATATCCCTGGGTATCATACACAGAAAAAAATCAAATATAAAACAAAGTGAAGAGTTACAGACCAGTATATATAAAACGTAACATTTTTGTGTTTTGTTTTTTGAAAACTAACCAGCCCAATAAATATTTCAACCCAAATTTACGTTTTAATTGTCTGGTTTAGTGGAGAAAATTAGGTGCCATTCGTAACTATTTCCAAAAATACATCTATTGCAATTGCTAGGGAGTGCATTAGAATCATGCTCAGGTGTTTGTGTATGCTGCAGCATAAAAGAAACATGTATGAATTTGGTGGTAGAATTGGGATAAATTGAAATTCTACTATAACCTTTAATAAAAATCAAAATGCTTCTTTTCACATTAGTGGCTGTTTCTAACATACTTGTTGCATTCTGTTTTTCACAGCATGTTTTTTATGAAAATCATGCTTCATTTTGCCTAATTAACTAAACATATTAGGTTATTTATTTATGTTTCAGTAAAACAATTGTCAGATCTGTATGTTTCAATATTACAATGTTCATTTATGCCTACCTAAATTTGGAAATATTAATAAATATGTAATGTTCAACATAAGATTCTTTTCATCTTGTATTTTTGTTTTCAATATCAGGTTTTGACCTGATCAACATATTAAGATTAGAATATAGATTTTAAATTACAAAAAAAACCCACAAAAATACATTTATAACTATAAAATATGCACTGAGGGATGTATTTATATTCCTCAATCCACTAATTTTATAAAATAAATATTATTTTATTAATAATTGAATTGAATTTACCTGAATATGTTTAGTTCACCTCATTATTTAGCACCAAAAGATATTAACCAATAGTTTGTTAGTGTATGATGTTGAAAAGAAAAGCCCTAAATGGTTAATTCAAAATTACAGTAAGTAATTTATATCATTTATTATTTTTTCTCAAGAACAATGATTCAAACAGGAACTGATTTCTATAATATATATTAAAATATGATTATTATATATACATTTAATAGCAAAATAAGTATATTTTAATATATATAGGTAAGTTTCCTTGAGAGTGGTTTCCTTGACACTGATCTTCCTTTTAGCCTCTTGTACTTCTTCCTATTTCACACTCTCAGTGGATGATTTGTCTCAGAGGCAAAAAAAAAAAATCAAGTGAATTCTTCCATAAATAAATATATCCTAGGAGAAATGTAACAATTATTCTCTCTGCTAGTCTCCTATTTACTACTTCCGCTTTTGATCTTTCTCTAATCTACTCTTTTATTCTTAGTAGCATCATCTCACTTTACTGTATTTTTAACTTTTCTTATATCACACTTGTGAATACGTACAAAAACCACGTCTTCATGCTGTGCCTCTCTCCAGTCATCACCTCATTCTTTTCTTCCTTTTTTGTATCCACGTCCTTTCATAGAAGAGACTCCACTCATTACCCATTCAGTTTTATCCATTCTCTAACACTCAGCAAGCTGCTTTCCATTCAAAGCAATCCATTGGCAAATGACACCACTGATCCTTTAATTCCTTTCACCGGATTCTTTTCAGTGCCCTTATTGCTTGACTGCTTTGTAGAATTGGGACACTTTAAACATTTTATATACACACACATATATAGACACACACTTATATATATTGATATATATTTATATATTATATATAAACTGTATAACATAGTTTATATATGTATTATTTCTATATAAAATATTTTTATATAATATTTATATATTAATTATAAACATTATAAATATACTTTTAAAGTGTGTATCTAAACATTTATAAAATAGTGTCCTCCCAAGTTACTATATTTTAATTATTTTTTTCTAACTCAATTTTTGTTCTTTTCGATTTCCTTTGTAGCATCTTCAGCTTGGACCAAAATACTGAGCCTGATATTCCAAAAATGCACACCCATATTCCTCTTTAATCATCTCATTTACTCTCCAACTTCAAACAATGACTATGTTATGATGATTCATAAATCGCTAACCCACATCTAAATCTCTGATTTAGACGTTTATATATGACCTTAGTGCTTTAAATTTATTTTCTTCTTTCAACCTCACATTACCTTTCAAGCTATGTACTACTATTTTCACTTTGGAGATGGGAAAATTGAGTGTCAAAGAGGTTAAGTAAATGAATGATATCAAAAACTATTTATTTTCACATACACGTTTGTGTAATGATAAAGCCTCTGCTATTAATGTAAGGGAAGTATTGTAATAATCCCCTTAAACAGCTGCTGTCTGGTCATCTTTAACTAGAAGTTTTGCTGGCATTGCAAAGTCAACATTTCCATAATCAAATTTACCTCCAGCTTCCTAATCCTTCACTGCCCAGCCCTTGTGGATGCTAACTGGTGTCAAAGCAATGTCACATTTGGGCATAATCTTGTTACATGATATCATGACAGCACTAAAACTCATTGAGGCATCCACATAAACAAACCACTCTTCACTCAACCTTTGAATTCATCAAGAATATTATGCTTTCTGATCCCTTATTTCCTCTCTTGGTTAATTAAACCACAGAAAATCCAACTGCCCCAGTCCCAATTCTAAATGCCATAAACTATTATATTCTTTTATTCCTTATGTCTAATAAATTACTATACCTTTTCAATTTTAGTTACTTAATATGAATTGATTCTAGCCCTTCTTCAGAGATTCCTAATTGTGTTATTAAATGTGTAATATGAAATAAAATGCCCTGTGCCTCATTTAACTTATCTCTAAGCAGGATAAATGTTAGTAATATCTATTACCTTGAAAAAGGCTTGACAAGAATATAAATGTAATCAAGGTACAAAACACAAGGCTTTCTGTTATACCTCTTTGAAAGTGAGATTTAAAAAGGCCTAGGTTAATATCTGTCCAACTACAGTCGAATTCAAGTAGAATTCAAATTTTGATTTACACCAGAGAAAATAAGTAAGAGAAAGATTTTCCTATAGGAGAGATTTCCTCACACTGCATAAAGGACTTTTTTTTTTTTAAGATTCTGACCAGGCTTACAAATACAATTCTGCTAAGTGTCTTCTGGAGTCAGATAATATTATTTCTCATTTCAAATGCTATTCACATGGTTTCCACAGTTTTGTCAAACATACGCAACTAGACATTTTAGGAAAGATACGTGATTACAACACCTATTTTTGTTTTGATAGTAAAAAGTAAACTTTAGCTTAAATATCCATTTTTACCTTTATACAAATGAGAAATTAATATTGAAAATTCTATACTTTAAAAATATCTGTTAATATTCATTAATACATTTGAAAGTTCACAAAAATATTTTTAGATTTGACTGTATAGTAAGAAGATACATTTCTGGTTATTTTAATTCATTTCAGAATTTTATTAGTAAGAATACAGATTCTCTCTTAATTGTAAATTATAACTTAAAATTACTTTTAGCTGAATAACTAGCAATGAAAGTGGTTTTTGAAAAATATTACAAAATAATTCCTGTCTGATTTTTTTTCAACAAAATTTCCTCATACTCAGCTGCTTAGTATTCTTTATGCAACAATACAGACTTGATTAGAGCAGGCTAGATTATGACTTTTTCTTTGAAAGGATATTTATGCTCATTATGTGAAAATCTGTGCTGTATTGCGTATTTATGATTGTCTCCAGTGGTAAGACATTTGAACCTCCTGGATAGCTATCAGAATAATATAACTCTAATAAAAATTTAGTATATGCAAAATCCAAGGCAATTTTGAGTTCTTCACTTCTCACTTTTCTGCCAAACTCTACCCCTAAGGAATTTGACAATTTCTTATTTCTATAAATTATCTACTAATTAATTTTGCATAAATAATTAAAAAATGAGTCCCTCAGGTTGAAATGGTCCTTCTTTAAAAAAGTTTTTTTTCTGAGACAGAGAAACTTGTGAAATATTTAACAATAATATGACATGTAAAAAGTCGTAGTTAAAAGTATACATCTAATTATACATCAGGGCCCTAGTGTGCACAGCTGTCCTCTAATCTTCACCTGTGCTATGACAAGGTAAGTTCCCCCTATTCAGCTCCAGCATGACCTGTCAGATCTAGTACCAATCCCTTTGACTGATTTTGAAGATAACGTTGAGGAGAAATGGGGATTTAAAAAGATAATATGAGACTGAGTACAGTGGCTTATGCCTGTAATCCCAACATTTTGAGAGGTTGAGGCAGAATAATCACTTGAGATGAGAAATTTGAGACCAGCCTGGATAACATAGTGAGACACTATCTCACACACACACACACACTCACAATATTTGTTATATAAAGGTAATATTTCCATTCATAATCAAGATTACTATAATGAAGCAGCTCTTAATATAATAATAGTATTTGTACTAAGTTACTTTATTTTATGCCATAATCATGATCTACTTGTAATCATAATAATGATTGCCTTAATGTACATTAAATAATGACTATTACAATCATTCTGTGGACTGCACAGTACAGACAGCTAATATCAACAAAAAAAGTGTATTAAGGAGTAATAA
Source organism: Callithrix jacchus (assembly GCF_049354715.1). Taxonomy (NCBI): domain Eukaryota; kingdom Metazoa; phylum Chordata; class Mammalia; order Primates; family Cebidae; genus Callithrix; species Callithrix jacchus. Next base: position 65,967,653 of record NC_133504.1, on the reverse strand, counting down.
AAGATGTTTAGTAAATTTAGTTGTACTAGAGCATAACAAAATAGTGCATAGACCAGAAAGTGTTATTTAAATAAACATTTCCACCATATTATAAAGTATCTCAACTATTATTGCTAATGATATTATTAATAAAAATGTAAATTTATCACAATTTTATATAGCTGATAATTTTTATACAATGTATTTGCATTAAAAATTGGAGGCAGATATAAAGATATTAAAAAGTGTGCTTAAATTGTATTAAATATTCATCTTTGATAACAATACAGTAGAATGTTCAGAATAAAATGAGCAAGATTATAGAAAAATACAAACTGTGAAACAGTTCTAAATGAAACTTGAATGATAGTAAAATGGAGATGAAGGAAAATAAATGAAGACCGAGAAAAGGAAGAGCAAATAATGGCTAACAGCAAAGACTCCAGCAACAAAATGCAGCAGTTTAAATCCTGAGTCTGCCACTTACTACACCTCTCATCTACATTTAATATTCTTGTGCCTTGGTGTTTTATACGTAAAATGGTATAAAGATATTAATACCACATAGATGGATTGAGTTAATATTATAATTTTGATCTATTATTTTTTTAAACACTTAAATTATTAATGCACATAGCAATTGTTATGTTCTTTCATAGTCCTTCTCTTTCATGAAAAAGACAGTTTTCAGTACACAGTTCTTTCACTTCCTTAGCTAAATTTATCCCTAAATATTTCTTATTCTATTTTAAATGAGATTTTTAAATTTCTTCTTTAGATAGATTATAGTGTATAAATATGCTACTGCTTTTTTTAAGTTGATTTTGTATATTGCAACTTTACTGAATTAATTCAAACAGCTTTTTCATGGAGTCTTTAATGTTTTCTATATACAAGGTCATGCCATCTGTAGAGAGAGATAATTTAACTTCTTTCTTTCCAATTTGTGAATCTTTTGTTTCTTTATCTTAATTAATTTCTTAGTTAGGACTTCACATTATACTAAGTAAAAATAAGCCAGGCGAAGATAAAAATACCATATGATTTCAGTTATATGTGGAATCTGAAAATGTGAAACTCATAGAAATAGAGAATAGAATGGTGGTTCCCAGGGGTTAGGGTGGATGAGAATCAGGAGATGCGGTGACAATAGTTAATAATAAAATTCTATGTACTTAAAAACTGCTACTAGAGTAGATTTTAAATGTTCTTAACACAAAAAAATGAGTATGCGAACAGACAAATATGATAATTAACTTGATTTAATCAGTCCACAATGTATGTATATATCAAACATTTGTGTATATGACATACAACATTTATGTATGTGTGTGTGTGTATAAATATATATATATATATATATATATATATACACACACATATATCAAACATCTGTGGTACCCCATAAAAATATATAATTTAGAAACATTAAAGTTATGAGATGTGGAAATAATCAGGACCAGGAGGAATGTTCTAAATCTTTATTAAAAATATGGCACATTATTAGCATAAAATAGCCTCTGTGTACCAGTTGGTACCCACAAATTGTATCCAGTATTCTGACTTCTAATACCATAACTTCAAGTTTTACCAATTCTTGAACTTCATGTAAAGAAAATGTATATCCGGTGTTGGGCATTCTTTTTTCAATATTAGCTCTGTGAAATGCATCTATACTGAATAATTTATAAGTCTTTTTTTTCATTTGTGTGTGTGTAGTATTCTATTGCTGGAACATATCACTTTAAAAAACATTCAAGCTACAGTTGATGTGGAATTGGATTACTTTCAGTTTGGAGCAATTGTGGATAATGGTGCTGTGAATGTCTCCTCCCGTTTTGTGTTTTTTCATAGTTCTTGTTTTTCTGGGTAGATACCTAATAATAATAAGAGTTACTGGTTTATAGTATACTATAAACACTATTTGTGTTCAATTTTATTATGTTCAGTTTAATAAACACAAACAGATTTCCACAAGGGCTGTATTAGTTTATACTCTCATCCGCAGTGTATGGGAATTCCATCTGGTCCACACTCTTACCACATCACTTCCGGGGTCATCTTTATAATTTTAGATACTGTGGGATTTTACCATTTTTAAATTTGCATGTCTACGAATAATAATGGCGTTTAACCATCTTTGCATATATGACATGGCTATTTGCACATTTCCTCCATGCTTTAGTCCATTTGAGATGTAAAATTTATTTTTTTCTTTTTATTGTTAATTTGTGAGAATGCTTTTTATAAACAAGCAAAACCTTGAATTTTAAAGGGAAACCCTCTTCGTGAACCTGTAGATCATATCTTTTTCATTATCTTGACATTATCTTTTGATGAACATATGTCCTTTATTTTAATAAAATTTAATTTACAAATATTCTAAAGTTGGTGATTTTTTGACATATTTAAATAAATTTTAGCAAAACATAAATTCTTCAAGATAAGCTTCTATTTTTTCTTCCATAAAAAAAGTTTCTTGGTTTTCTCATTAATTTTGTACTTTATCTCCATCTGTGGGACATAAATTTTGTTCATTGTATGAATGATACAATGTATTGACACACATGATCCATTTGCAGGTTGGACTATACTTTCATCCACTGTATTTCAATAGCATTTTATAATCAATTACAAAGACCATATAGAAAAAGAGTATTTTTCTTTTTCTACCTTCTTGAAATAAAAACATAATTTCTTAATTGTCAATCTCTCTTCCTTCATAATGTATTCACTTAAGGCTATACAACTCACTATTAACACTGCCTTGGTTGCATATTTTAAGTTTAAATATATTGCCTTTTATTATTATTAAGGTCAAAACAGTCAGTAATTTTTATTGTAATTTCTTCTTTGGCCTATCATTTATTAACATATACTATATTTAATTTTGAATTTTGGTAAACTTTCCACTTTTAAATGTTTATAATTTATTTCCAATTTAGTTGAGGAAACTTTGTATTATATTAACTCATGAAAATTTGGTACAAATTGCTATATGCCTTAACATGAACCTATGAGAAAAGTATATGTTTTAAATATTATGTTTTTGTTCAAATCTTCTTATCCTTATTTATTTTTTACGACTTCTCTATGAAGTACAGATAAAGGTGTATTAAAATTGTCAACTATAATTGTGAATTAGTTATTTTTGTATCAATTTTAGCTTTATGCATTTCAAATTTGTTAATAGGTGCATTCAAAATAATTTTTCTAATAATGAATTGCCCTAATTCATTAAGAAATAATCTTCTTCTTGCAGGCCATATCCTTTGATTTGAACTCTCCTTTTTTGTGATTTCATGATGTATTAATACATTTCCACATTGCTAATAAAGACATAACCAGGGCTAGGCGATTTAACAAGAAAAGTTTGATTGAACTTACATTTCCATGTGGCTGAGGAAGCCTCACAATCATGAAGAAAGACAAGGTCGAGCAAGTCACATCTTACATAGAAACAGAGATAGGGAATCCTCAGAGAGAGTGTGGGCAGGCAAATTTCCATTTTGGAAGCCTTCAGATCTCCTGAGACTTATTCATATCACAAAAACAGCACTGGAAAGACCTTCTCCCATGATTCAGTCATCTTCCACTGGGTCACTCCCACAACATGTGGGACTTCTGTGAGCTACAAGACAAAATATGGGTGGAGACACAGAGCCAAACCATATGATTTTGCCCTGGTCCCTCCCAAATCTCAATTCCTCACATTTCAAAACAAAGTGTGCCTTCCAAACAGTCCCCCAAAATCTTAACTCACTTCAGCGTTAACTCAAAAGTGCACGGTCCGAAGTCTCATCTGAGACAAGGCAAGTCCCTCTTGCTTATGAGCCTGTACAATTAAAAGCAAATTAGTTACATACTATATACAATGGGGATACAGGCATTGGGTAAATACAGTCATTCCAAATGGGAGACATTGGCCAAAACAAAGGGGCTACAGGCCCTATGCAAGTTCAAAATCCAGCAGGGCAGTCAAATCGTAAAAGTCCAAAATGCACCATGCTCAGTGGCTCATGCCTGAAATCCCAGCACTTTGGGAGGCTGAGACGGGTTGATAATCTGAGGTCAGGAATTCAAGACCAGACTCAGGAGGCTGAGGCAGGAGAATCACTTGTGCTTGGAAGCCAGAGTTTGCAGTGAGCAAGATTGCATTATTGCACTCCAGCCTGGGCAACAAGAGCAAAACTTCATCTCAAAACAAAACAAAGAAAAAAATCCTCCAAAATGATCTCCTTTGACTCCATGTCTCACATCCTGGTCATGCTAATGCAAGAGGTGGGTCTTCACAGTCTTGGGCAGCTCTGCCCCTGTGGCTTTGCAGGGTATAACCTCACTCCTGCCTCCTTCCATGGGCTGGGTGGTATTGAGTGTCTGCAACTTTTCCAGGCACATAGTGCAAACTATTGGCGGATCTACCATTCTCAGGTCTGGAGGACAGTGGTTCTCTTCTCACAGCTTCACAAGGTGATGCCCCAGTAGAGACTCTGTTTGGGGGCTCTGACTCTCTGACCCTACATTTCGCTTCTGCACCAAGGTTCTCCAGGAAGACCCTGTCCCTGCAGAAAACTTCTTCCTGGAAATCCAGGCATTTCCATACATCTTCTGAAATCTAAGCAGAGGTTCCCAAACCTCAATTCTTGATTTCTGTGCGCTCACAGGCTCAACACCATGTGGAAGCTGCCAAGGCTTGAGGTTTCTACTCTGAAGCAAAAGCCCAAGCTGTACCTTGGTCCCTTTTAGTCACAGCTATGTGGCTGGGACATAGGGCACCACATCCCTAGACTACACACAGCAGAGTGACCCTGGGTCCAACCCATGAAACCATGTTTCCTCCTAGGATTCTGGGCCTGTGGTGGGAGGGGCTGCCACAAAGGACTCTGACATGCCCTAGAGATATATCCCCCATTGACTTAGTGATTCATTCAGCTCCTCCTTACTTATGAGAATTTCTGTAGCCAGTTTGAATTTTTCCTCAGAAAATGGAATTTTCTTATCTATCACAATGTCAGGATGCAGATTTTTTGGACTTTTATGTTCTATTTCTCTCATAAAACTGAATGTCTTTAGTAGCACCCAATTCACTTCTTGAATGCCTTGCTGCTTAGAAATTTTTTTCTGCCAGATAACCTAAATCATTTCTCTCAAGTTCAAAGTTCCACAGATCTTTAGGGCAGGGGCAAAATGCTGCCAGTCTCTTTTCTAAAACATAACAAGGGTCACCTTTACTCCAGTTCCCAGTAAATTCCTCATCTCCATCTGAGACTACCTCAGCCTGGACCTTATTGACTATATCACTATAAGCATTTTGGGCAAAGCCATTCAACAAGTCTCTAGGAAATTCCAAACTTTCCCACATTTTCCTGTCTTCTTCAGAGCTCTCTAAACTGTTTCAGCCTTTGCCTGTTACCCGGTTCCAATGTTACTTCCACATTTTGGTGTACATTTTCAGCAATGCCCCATTCTATTCATATCAATTTACTGTTTTAGTCCATTTTCACCCTGCTGATAGAGACATGTCTGAGACTGGGCAATTCACAAAAGAAAGAAGTTTAAATGGACTTACAGTTCTATCTGGCTGGGGAATAACTTATAATCATGGAGGAAGGCAAGGAGGATCAAGTCACATCTTACATGGATGTGAGCAGGCAAAGAGAGAGAGAGCTTGGACAGGCAAATTCCCATTTTTTAAAGCTATCAGACCTCATGAGACTTATTCACTATCATGAGAACAGCATAGAAAAGTCCCACTCCCATGATTCAGTCATCTCCCACTGGGTCCCTCCCATAGCATGTGGGAATTATGGGAGTTATGAGATGAGATTTGAGTGGGGACACAGAATCAAACAATATCACATAGCATATATATTCTTTTTATTTTACTTGAAATTTTAGTGTATTCTGTTTTAAATGTTTTTCTTTTAACAGTGTATAAATTCATTTTATTTTTAAGGCAGTTTTCTTAGTTTCCTATGACTGCTATAACAGAGTACCACAAATTTAATGGCTTAAAACCACACAGATAATTTCTTACAGCCATACAAGGCAGAAGTTTAGAATAAGTCTTCCAGGGCTAAAGTAAAAGTATGAGCAGGGCTGATAATTTCCCTGGAGGGTTCAGGATAGAATATGTGCTTTGCTTTTTCCAGCTTCAGAGCTTTCCTCATTTCACTTCCTGCATTTCCATACCACATTGTCTCATCTCCCTTATTTTCCTCACCACATGCCCTTTTCCTCTTCTGTTATCAAATATGGAAGCACTGCCTGGAGCCATGGGGATCAGGGCTCTGTGACAGAACTCTGGTTGTGTGATCTGAGCCTGGTAGAGTTGCAGCAGCAGGAGCTCTGCCCTAGGTGGGTCTGCACAGCAGGACCTTCAATCCCAGGAGGTCCAGAGTACAGAACGTAGATTTAGAGTCTTGAGCCTTAATCTAATGGAATCTGATTTGTGGCAACTCAAATTCCAATTTGATTTCAGTTTCCACCTTGTTCGGGAACTTGTCATTTATTTCTTCTTTTCTATTTATCTTTTTTAGAATATAAATGTCTTTCCTATGTCTGTGATACCATTTGTATTTTGGAAGCATACAACTTGTTTGATTTCACAGGCTCAAGCTGGAGAGCAATTTGCCTTGGGATGAATCATGCCTTGAGTTTCACTCATATTTGATTTAGATATTATTTACGTGAGACTTTGGATTTAGCTTTTGAGTTGAGAACATGTGAAAAAGACATAAATTTGGGGGAGGTGGTGGTGGGAAGAAATTTCATAGATGGAATTTTTGTGTTTCCCCAAAATTTATATGTTGGAACCCTATGTGATAGTATTCAGAAAGTGGGATTTGAGGAGGTAATTAGAATTTCATGAGGTTGTGAGGGTGGAGGCTTCAATACGGGATTAGTGCCATTATAGAAAAAACCCTGGAGAGCTATCTTCCTCTTTTGACAATGTGAGGATTCAGCAAAAAGACACTTGCTATGTCCTTTGCCAGATACTGAATCTGCTAACACCTTGATCTTGAACTTCTTAGCCTCTGGAGCTATGAAAAGTACATTTCTTTTTTTATAAGTCACCCAGTCTATAGTTGTATTAGTCTGTTTTCACACTGCCATAAAGAACACCTGGAACTGGGTAATTTATGAAGAAAAGAGGTTTAATTGACACAGTTCTGCAGGCTTAACAGGAAGCATGACTGGGAAGTCTCAGGAAACTTACAATCATGGGGGAAAGTGAAGGGGAAACAAGCACATCTTACCACAGTGGAGAAGAAGAGAGGGTTGGGGAACGTGTCACACACTTTTAAACAACCAGATCTCAGGAAAACTCACTCACTATAATGAGGAAAGCAAGGGGACATCCTGCCACCATGATTCAATTACCCACTACCATGGCAAAGAAGGCTTTGCCCTGGGATTACAATTGAGATGAGATTTGGGTAGGGACACAGAGCCAAGCCATATCAGTGGTATTTTGTTATAACAGCCTGGAAAGACTACAAAAATGTGTATAATTATGAAAATAACAGCATATGTAAGTGGAACACATAATATATACAGACTAGGGTCACTTTTTAATAAGTATGTGCTTTAAAAAATTCCTTGATTAAACCTGCTTCTCAATAGTATCATGATGTACATATCAAAAATGCAGAATTTTAGTATTTAAAAACAACTTATCTGTGGGGACTCTAATCCAATCAAGCTCTCAGTTATTTTATGCTGACCGAATCTGTTCCTCTATTCAGATTGTACTAAAAATCCTGTAAACCCAAAGTATCACTATTTTATAATTTGTTTTGACTATTTGTCTTCTTTACCCTCTCCTCATGTACACTCTACTTATGCCTCCAAGACTAACTTGTTACCTCTTTCACTCTACAATAACCTTTCCTGTTTCTGAATGCCTACCATTAATCATCTGCAGTTCTCAGCATTGGCTGATTGTGAGAATTATCAGTGAACAAAGATGTATTGAATTATTTTTAATTATTTAATTACATATATATATATATATATATATATATATAGTTTGTTTGTTTTTTTGTTTGTTTTTGAGCCAGAGTCTTGCTCTGTCACCCAGGCTGGAGTGCAGTGGCACAATCTCGGCTCATTGCAACCTCTGCCTCCTGGATTCAACTGATTCTCCTGCCTCTGCCTCCTGAGTAGCTGGGATTACAGGCACATACCACCACACCCAGCTAATTTTTGTATTCTTGGTAGAAATTGTATTTGACCATGTTAGTCAGGCTAGTCTTGAACTCCTGACCTTGTGATCTGCCCACCTCAGCCTCCCAAAGTGCAGGGATAACAGGCATGAGCTACTGAGCCCACCCTATTAATATATTTTTGAGACAAGTTTTCACTCTGTGACCCAGGCTGAAGTGCAGTGCTGCAATAATAGCTCATTGTAGTGTGGAACTCCTGAGCTTAAGCAATATTCTTACCTCATTCTCCCAAGTAGCTGGGACTTCAGGTATATGCCACCACACTCAACCAATTTTTAAATATTTTTTGTAGAGATGGGATGTAGCTACGTTGTCCAAGTTGGTCTCAAACTCCTGGCTTCAAACAATCCTCCCATCTAGGCCTTTCAAAGTGCTGGGATTGCAGGCCTGAGACACAAGCCTTTGTTTTATATCAGTCAGTACCACCATGGAAACTCCAAGGACATAGATCTAAGTGGTGTTTGAAGGGGTCATTTAATAGACTGGCCATATTCATACTAGTTATTCGGTTCTTCATTTCCATCTTCAGATTTAGGCTTTCATTTAGTATTATTCTCCTTTATCCTAAATAACCTTCTATTGCAGTGTTAAAAATAATGTATGGTTTCTGAATGACTAGGATGACAGCAAATTAAATCTTGCAGTTTTATTTACTCCAAGAGCCTTTCCGCTTTGGATGGTCCAGAACTCCAGCTCCTGCCTTCCTGGCTAATCCAAATGCTGAGATAGCTAATAAAATATATAGGATTTTATTACTTCTTTGTTATATTAGCCTTGAAACTTTACCCTGTACAGTACATTCAGCTTATAATTCAGGAAAAAATAAGAGTAAAATTGCATGGAGATGAACAAAGACTTCATTATTTAAACACCAAAAATAACTAGCAACAAAAGCCAAAATTGACAAATAGGATCCAATTAAACTGAAGAGCTTCTGCATAGCAAGAGAAACTAGCATTGAAGGAGTCAAGAGCCAACCTACACAATGGGAGAAAATTTTTGCAATCTACCCATCTGACAAAGGGCTAACAACCAGAATCTACAAGGAATTTAAAAAATTTTACAAGAAAAAAAAACTCATCAAAAAGTGGGCAAAGCATATGAACAGACACTTCTCAAAAGAAGACATTTATGCAGCCAAGAAACATTTTAAAAGAGCTCATTATCACTGGTGATTAACTTTTTTAATGATTAGAGAAATACAACTTAAAACCACAATGAGATATCATCTCACGTCAGTTGGAATGGTGATCATTAAAAAGTCAGGAAACAACAGATGCTGGAGAGGATGTGGAGAAATAGGAACACTTTTACACTGTTGGTGGGAGTGTAAATTCATTTGTGGAAGATAGTGTGGAAATTCCTTAAGGATCTAGAACCAGAAATACCATGTGACCTAGCAATCCTATGACTGGGTATATCTCCAAAGAATTATAAATCTTTCTACTGCAAGGACACATGCACACATATGTTCATTGTAGCACTATTCACAATAGCAAAGACTTGGGACCAACCCAAATGCCCATCAATGATAGACTGGATAAAGAAAATGTGGCACATATACAACATATGCAGCCATGAAAAAGGATGAGTTCATGTCCTTTTCAGGTATATGGATGAAGCTGGAAATCACTATTCTCAGCAAACTAACACAGGAACAGAAAACCAAGAACCACATGTTCTCACTCATAAGTGGGAGTTGAACAATGAGAACACATGGACACAGGGAGGGGAGCATCACACACTGGGGCCTGTTGGGAGTGGGGAGCTGGGGAAAGCTAGCATTAGGAGAAATACCTAATGTAGACAACAGGTTAATGAGCACAGCAAACCACCATGGCACATGCTTACCTATGTAACAACCCTGCAGGTTCTGCACATGTATCCCAGAACATAAAAAGCATAATTAGAATAAAAAGTTACATGCAGATTTTGAGGGTCTTTCTTCTGTTCCTTTTCTAAGATTTTGCTTCTTAAATAGCCACATTGGCAGGACAAACTCCATTCACTGCCTTTCCAAGACAATGAAACTTCACATTGCACCTTTCATTCCATTTTTTTTCTGAGCTGGAAATTGACAAAATTCATCCGTCCAAGAGCTACCTAATGCAATTTGCATTTATTTCCTTCTCTTTTTCAGAGTTGATGGTCTTCTTTTACTCAAATTATTCTAGTGATTGAAGACAAATGACAAACAGCACCTACAACATCCATTGGTTGGCTGAAAATTATTATTTGTATTTCAGGCAATGTTTATTAAACTTAGAATCTACCAACATATGTACTAACCATAATTTCCTATAGATCTTATCAATGTCCATACTTTTATATGCTGTACCAATGTGTATTTAAAATACTTTAGAAATTTGAAATAAGCTTTCATCAAATACAAACATTTTCATTACAGGTTGGCTCTACAGTCTGTTACTCTATTTTTAGTTCAATTGTACCAAAAACATTGAAATCATTCAAAGATTGTTAGACAACTAAGATTCCAATTGATTTCTAAAGAATACATTTTAGCCTTTAGGTAGATAGACACCGCTTTAAAAATTTAGTCATCTTCATACGTAACATCTGAGTATCAGTAGATCAGATTTTGCATTAGACCTACAAAATGAGCATATTTGTTTATCTGGGAAATATAAAGAATATTCACCGAACTCTGATTTCAAAACTGGATTTTTGTTAGCTTTTTTCTTTAAAGAAGAACTTACTAATAGTTTTTATTTTAATAGGAAAGACCATTATGCCACTACTAAACCTTTAACATTGAAATGCTATAACTTGTGTGCTTTAGAGAAAACATAAAGAGAATTTTTAAGAGCTAAATAGCACTTTCCCATGTGCTTCATGCATCAAAAGGTACCCTGGAAAATACATTTTGCATGTGCAGGCATGCTCTAGAGCAGATTTGAAGAGATAAATGATAATGCATGCTGCTTACTTCAGAGCTGAATCCCAATGATTTACTAAAATTGAAAATAAAAGCAAAGACAATATTTTTCCACATCTCCAGCCAAAGAAGTATGTTTACTGATTTAAATACAACTTTAAAATCATTGTTTATATTTACACATTAATCATACAATATAAATTTCTTTAAAATATTTAGTAGTTCATAATAGCAATGTAAAAACACAAATAGCCAGAAAAACCAGTTCTCTCAGCTAAAAAATAAAAGCATTTCAGCAGAAAAAAAGCATTTTTGCAACTGAATAATATTGCCTGTGACCAAAGATTTACAATTCCTATCTGTATTTGAGGTGTGTGAAACTGCCCAATTTTCCCCCAGCAGTTCATAGGAAATGCTTTCAATCTCAGACTTTCAAAGCTCCTTGAATTTTGCCACCCTAACAGCACTTAAACAGGTTGCTGTCAAACTTTCCAAATATTGGTAAAGCTGTGAGCCTTGTAGCAAAATTGTAAGTTTGTGTGCCATTTACAGTGGCATGTACCTGCACCCAGAGATATAAATCAGTCATATAAACCTCAAAATTATCAGAATTGTGTCAAAAATTTGATATTGGGAGAATGAACGTTAGTATAAAACATTCAAAATTCTTGGGTATTAGGACAGTTGGCAGGTCAAAATGATAATTCTGTACACTGAATACTAAAGCTGGAAAGACGCATATACATATTTTGTATCTAACACTTAAATTTATACCTCAATCATTGAAAACATTAATTTAAATTAATGAGATTTCTCTCTATTGATTCATAACAAGGAATAGTGATTTTCTGAATTTTAAAAACTAAGTATAAATCTTCAGACTTTTAAACAGTATCTATAAAAAATAATAGCTCCATTTTTACTTAGACTATAGTTAGTTTGCTCTAAATAACTTCAGATGATTCAGTGTTCATTTAGTACAATTTAGTAAGTTTAAAACTTAGTTCAATCTTATAACTAAGAGAATGGAAGATGTTATGTTTTTAGTTTTGAAAGTAGAGGGTAAGTCCATGAGCCAGGGAATTCAGACAGTCTACAGAAGCTAGAAAAGAGAAGAATGTTGCTCCTCAACACTCTAGAAGAGACACATTATCTACCAACACTGATTTGAATCCATTAAAGTGAATCTGCTCTTTTGACTGCCAGACTATAACATAATTAACTTACGGTATTTTATGTTGTTCTAAGCCAGTGGTATGGTTTGAATGTGCCCCCAAAATTTATGTATTGGAAACCTAATTCCCAATACAACAGTGTTAAGAGGTGGGGCCTAATAACAGTTATTAGTTCTTAAGGGATCTCAATGTCATTATCATGAAGTAAGTTAGTTATACTGAGAGTGGCTTTGCTATAAAGTGAGTTTGGCCCCTTCTTATTCTCTCCCTCTCACAAGATCTTGTATGTGTGCTCCCTTGTTCTTTCATCTTCTGGCATGGTACAAAAGAAGACCATCAGAAGATAAAGCCCCTTAATCTTGGACTTCCCAGTTTCCAGACCACAAGCCAAATAAATTCCAGGCAAAGTCTTAGATATTTGGGTATAGTAGCCCAAATTAGCTTAAGACAGATACTAGTCATAATATTGAGGGAATATTTTCTCTTCCCGGGTTTCAAAGCAAGAACTTACCAGCGCCATACCTCCACCCATGTCTCCATCAGGGGACTTAGGGTTCTTTGTTTAACTTTCTCATGTGCAGGAAGAAATCAAAGATCAATCGCTCTATCTGAAGTTTAAAGGAACTCCTTTCATAGGACAGAAAATTTGAACAGGGCAGGAATTACTCCCAGGTTAAGTCTCCTCTCTCATCCAGGCAGACTCTATTTCTGGATCCTCTTCCACGATCTTGTGGAAGCTACTCTTTCTCTCTCTCTCTTTCATTCTCCTTTTTCTCTCTCTGCCTAAATAAATCACTTTCTGCAAAAACTCTTTGGGGTCCGATATTTACTTACGAGCCCATCACACCTGGCAGGGTCCTTCCTCCCATTCTTGGATGAGTGAGGGACCAAAAGCCTGGAAGAATGCATCCTAGTAGAGGAGCTTAGACTGCCCCACAGCCCCCGAACCCAGTCTCAATATGTTATAACAGAATTAGGAAAATAAAGGAAGTATGTTGTCTATTTTTTAATAGAGAAAATATACTTCACAGAATTAGTTGAATAAAGTAATTGTAAAAACTAAACAAATGAATAAACATTAAAAAGGGACAAAATGATAGGGAGAAGAGAATTCAAAGTTGTTACATTATATAAAATACATAATTTTCTGGCCAGGTGCAGTGGCTCATGCCTGTAATCCCAGCACTTTGGGAAAGTAAGGTGAAAGAATATTTTGAGGCCAGGAGTTCAAGAAATTTTGGGCAACATAGTGAGATACTCTCTCTTTAAAAAAATAATAATAACTGGGCATGGTGGCATATGCCTGTAGTCCCAGACACTTGAAAGGCTAAGGTGGAAGGATCACTTGAACCCAGGAGTTCAAGGCTGCAGTGAGCTATGAATATGGCACTGCACTGCACTCCAGTCTGAGTAACAGAGCAAGATGCTGTCTCAAAACATAAATAAATAAATACTATATATATGTAATTTTCAGAAAAAAACAAAACAAAACATGAGAGACGTGGAGAAACACAAAGTGTGATCTACACACAGGAATAAACAAGCAGGCAATAGAAACTAGTTTTGAAGATATCTGAGTAAGACAGACACGGTGGCTCATGTCTGTAGTTTCAGTACTTTGGGAGACTGAGGCAGGTGGATTATGTGAGGCCAGGAGTTTGAGAGCAGCCTGGCCAAAATGGTAAAAACTCATCTCTACTATAAAAAAGAAAAAGGAAAATAAAGATGTCAAAATATAGACTAAGCAGACAAAGATTTTGAAGTAGTCATTATAAATATGCTTGAAAACATTGGCTTAAGAATTGAAAAATACAAAAGTATAATGATAATTACACAACTAGAAAATATTAATAGTTAAATATTTTTTAAAAATCAATTTTCTGCAGTTACTAAGTACAACTGACATGAAAAATTCATTACAGGTGCTTAACTAAAGATAGGACCTGGCAGAAAAAAGATGTAACACTCAGGAGCAATAGAGATGATAATTTTTTTTAAATTTAGGGCAGTAACCCTAAATTTAAATCGACTAAATCCCCCAATCAAAAGATACAGCCAAAACCTAATGGTATGCTGCATCCAGACCCATTTCACATCCAAAGATACACAAAGACTCAAAACAAAGGGATGGAGAAAGACTTACCAACCAAATGGAGAGCAAAAATAAATAAATAAAAAGCAGGAGTTGCAATTCTCGCATCCGATAAAATAGATTTCAAAGCAACAAAGATATAGTGGTAAAAGGATCAATGCAACAATAAGAGCTAACGATCCTAACACCCAGATACATAAGACCCATAAAGAGATTTAGACTCAACGAGACAGAACATTGATGAGGACAACCAGGACTTGAACTCAGATCCGGAACAATTAAACTTAATAGATATTTATAGAGCTCTCCATTTTAAATACCCAAAATATACATTCTCCACCTTAAATACACAAAATATTAATCAGCCATTATTAATACCCATTTTTAGAATAAAGCAACATTCCTGTTCTCTCTCCCTCTTTTTCTTCCTCTCCTTCACTCCTTTTTTTCTTTCTTTTCTTCTTTCCTTTCTGAAAAAAAAAATTTTTAAAAAGAGAGACAAACACACATTTAAAAAAATAACAGAACCTTAAATAAGTGTGAGACACATTTAAGCAAACTTAAATATGCATAATGAGACTATAAGGAGATAGAAGAGGCAGAAAAATGAAGCAAATTGTTAATAAATATAATGGATGAAATTTCTCCCATTTGATGGAAAAGAGCATTATGCACAAACAAGAAGTTTAGCCAACCTCAAGCACGTTATCAATGCAAAGGGAGTGACACCTACATAGATCATATTCAAACTGTTGAAAGCCAAATGCAAAATAAATTATTTAAAGTATCATGAAATAAAATACTCATTGTATACCAAATCCTAGTAAGATCAACAGTTAACTTTCTAATCAGAAACAATGATTCTCAGAAGTCAATAAATTAACATAGTCAAAGCACTAGAAGAAAATAATGTCAATCTACAACCCTATAGCCAGAAACATTATCTTTCAGATTTAGTGAGAATAAAATGAACATACCAAATGTAAGCAAAAATTAAGATGATTTGTAGTTAGCACATTAGTTTTAGGATAAATATTGAAAGTTATTTCTAATATTGAACAAAATAATGTTAGAGAACAATTTGAATCTATTTTAAAAAGTAGGCAGCACCAGTAAAGAGAACTATGTAGGTAGATATAAAATACAGTAAAATCACATTTTTCTTCTTTTGTTTTCTATGAACCAAGTTACAACAATAAAATATTGCATAAGACTGTAACCATACAATTGTCTTGTATGAATTATAACATATGAAGATATGATATATAATGACAGTACAGAGAAAGAGGAGAAAAAAATAAAGCTAAATCGGAGTAAGCACATGAAATCAGATAGTAACTTGAATCCAGATGAAAATTTTAAGAGAGGCAAAAATGATATATTTTCTCATTTATCTTTCATGATGCTTTAATAAACATTTTCTTGAATAAGTTCACTAGATTTCTATTTTTTGATTTATTTTTACCTGAAAAATTATGTTAGAAATAACATCTGCCACTTAACAAAGATTAAAATTATGGTGAGGATATATAATATAGCTATGCACATACAGAAATAATAAGTAATAAAATTATGTCATAATTTTGAAAGTGATGATTATCAGTTTTCAATGTAAAATCAGATCATTATTTTGAGGATTAGAAGGCTAAATTTTAGAGGCCAAGTACATTAATAAGATTTAATGTATTATCAGTATGTGTAAATAATTCCAATTTAAAGAATATTTTATATTTTTTAAATACATTTTATATTAATTGATGCTACAGATACACTGTATTGTGATCACAGCTTTTATTAGAATTTTAAAATCAATTATCTGTAAACATGAACTGTTATTGGTATCAATAGGTTGTTTAATATGAAAAAGTTGTATTTTTATTATATATTAATTTTGAAATGAGTATTTGTAATTTCTAGTTAATCTTGAGTGTAGTTTCACTTGACTTAAAATTTTGTGTTCAATATGAGTGTATGTTTAATAATATTTTGCCTGTAATCTTTTGTTCTTTACAGAAATAATAATAAATATATATAGAGAAATGATGTTAATTGGCCTCATTTCATGATGAGGTAGGATATATTACTTGTAATAAATTGCTTATTCATGTGAAGAAATGTCATTCTTTTAGGTACTGATGTGCCATTTGTTGAATTTCTCATCTCATTGCCATTCTGGGTACTGTATATCTAAGAAGTTCAGGCCTTAAGACTACACACACACACAAATGTGCGCACACACACACACACACACACACGTGCGTCACATACACATATACACAAGAATGTACAGAGTGATGTCAGCAAGATCATGGAAGACGAAGTTCTGAACTCCCATTCTCTACACAGAAAGTTTATCTAGCAGCTATCCACAGACTAGAATGTCTTTTTGAAAACCCAACACTTAGAAACAAGCCTGAGGCATTCATATCGTCTGGAAAACTGAATCAAATCCAAATTACAGAGCCAAAAAAAATGGTCTCACTCTGACTGCATCTTCCTTTCCCCTCCTCCAAGTTGCCATAACACCAGACAAAGAGGATTTCCCTGAGTCCACAGTTTCTGCACGGGGGGAAAGGGAACCAGAAGCAGTTAGCCATGGTTTCTAGCATTCCGAGATGTTTCCAGGAAGCTCACTTTAGTCTCACTTCATAAGATAAATTTGGAGAAACAGCATGGCTAGACTATTTAGGGTCAAGAAAAAATAGAAAGAAAGGAGACAGAGTTAATAGTTACAAGCACACACAAATATTGCTGGTATCTGTGTGTTCCTGCCAGCTGTGGTGTCCTATCATAGGTAGCAGCCAATCTTTTAAGCCACTTGCAAAACTAAGCTAGATGCTTTCAGAAGCACTCTGGAATTTCAAACTAGCATGAGTCGCTTGACTGCTAGATTCCCCAGCCTATCTTATAGCCCACCACAATGATCTGGTGGGCTTTAAGATGCCCATTGTGTCTCACTTTAGAGAAACAAATGAGAGAGATTGGTTTGACTTGGGAAGTCAAACAGTGACTTCACTCAGCAATCAGAGCCCACCTGACATCTCTGCCCAGGAAAGAAGACTTCCACCTCCATGCATCTCAGAGAAGCATAGGAAATAGATTAGCTTGGTAACCCAGAAATCAAGCAGAGTTTCCACTAAGTCAAAAATCTTGTCTAACAACTTTGCCCAGGCAGGGAGACTTCTACCTCTGTGCATTTTGAATAAATGATCCCAGAAGTCAAGCAGCAGCTCCACTTAGTCAAAATGCTCACCCAATGGGCTCACCCAGGCAGGAAATATCCCACCTCTGTGGATTTTAGAGAAGCATAGGCCCTAGATGGATTTGACTCAGGAAGTCAAGCAGTGGCTCTACTCAGCCAAAAAGTGTTCTCAATAACTCTACTGAAGAAGGGAAATGTCTACCTCCACAAATTTTGAAAAAAGCACAAGGGCTATACCTACTATGCTTGGTAAGTCAAACAGTCATTCAAATCAGCCAAAGATGCACCACACAATTCTACCTGAACTGGGAGACCATTTTAATTGTGCATTTCTAAAGAACATAGCCTCTGGTCCTGTCTGTCTTGCGCAGCCACTCTATGTAACTTCAGATCTCAGCCTGCAGTCCTGCCCAACTGTAGATTCTAAAGCATGAAGTTGTTTGGCCAGGGAATACATCTTGTGATTGGCCTGACCAGAAGCAATTATGGTACCCAACCAGCAGTTCTGCTGAAAGCACAGCCTAGTCAGTAGTCTCAACCGTCAGCAGAGTTTAGCGAGAAGTCACTGACATGAGAGCAAAGGCAGTGAACCAGCCAACTAGAGAAATCTGAACATGCTCTGCCTGCCCAGGGTTGTTACTATTAGATCCTTCCTAAATAATAGACTAAATTAAACAGTAAAAGTCTATCCCCAAAAAGGGATATTTACAAGGGAAAGTAGAGGTAGTACCCTTCTCAGATTTGAAGATGACAGTGCAAGGACATAAGAGTTACAACAAATTCTAACATCAAAACTCTAAAGTATAATAGGGACAATAAAAGAGTAGAGTTGTTTCATGCAATGTTAAGTTGTTTTCTGATTGAAATAGTCTAAATATAAGATCTTCTATGTCAGCCTCATGGAAAACACAAAGGAAAAATGTTCAGCAGAATCATAAAACAAAAATGATTTAAAGCAAACTAAAGACAACCAATAAACAAAGAAATACAACAAGAGAGGAAGTAAGAGGCTGGGCATAGTGGCTCATGCCTATAACCCCAGCACTTTGGGAGGCTGAGGCAAGTGGATTATGAGATCAGGAGTGCAAGACCAGCCTGGTCAAGATGGTGAAACTCCATTTCTACTAAAAATACAAAAATTAGCTGGGAGTGGTGGCACGCACCTGTAATCCCAGCTACTCAAGAGGCTGAGGCAGGGAATTGCTTGAATTCGGGAGGCAGAAGTTGCAGTGAGCTGAGATCATGTCACTGCACTCCAGCCTGGGTGACTGAATTAGACTCCATCTCAAAATAAATAAATAAGAAAGGAAGAAACAACACATTTATAAAACAACCAGTAAACAACAAATAAAGTGGCAATAATAAGTCTTTACTTATTAATAATTACTTTGAATTAAATGAATTATCTAATAAAAACAGAGTGAATGGCTAAAAAAGCAAGATATTCTGCACCATAGAAAAAATAGAAAAAATTAAAAATAACAAAAAATTTAAAAAACCACAAACCAAATCAAAACAAAACAAAATTACAAGATCCAAATATACACTGGCTACCAGAGACTTACTTTCCTTTTAAAGATACACATAAATGGAAAGTGAAGAGATGACAAAAGTTATTTTCTGCATATGGAAAAAAAGTAGAATTAACTATATTAATGTCAGAAAAAATAGATGTTATAAAAAAATTTAAAAAGAGACAAATAGAGATATTATATAAGGATAAATAGGTCAATTCATTCAGATAGAACAATTGTAAATATACACAAACCTTGGCACACCTAAATATATAAAGCAAATGTTAATGGATCTGAAGGGAGAGAGAGACAGACTTCAGTACAGTAATAGTAGAAAATTTTAACTTCCCATTTTCAGCAATGGACATATCTAGACAGAAAGTTAATGAGGATATTTTGGAATCAAACCTTTTAAACCAAACGGACTTGAAGACTATGGAATATCCCATTCAATGGCCAACATGCAATTTTTCCAAGTACAAACAAAACATTATTCAGAACAGATTACATATTAGGGAGCAAAGTAAGCTTCATCAAATTTAGGAAGATTAAACTTATATTTTATATTAAGTATCTTTTCCAAGTATAACTGAAATGTTATAAAATGAAAAATCAATAACAGAAAGAATCTGGAAAATTCATAAATACTTGGAAATTAACAAACATGCTCCTGAACAATTAAGAGTTCAATAAAGAAATTAAAAAGACAATTTAAAAATGTTCTGACAAAAACAGAAACAAAAACACAACATACCAAAACTGAAGTGGTACAGCAAAAGTAGTTCAAAGAGGAAAGCTTATAGTTATAAATACTACATGGAAAAGAAGAAATACCTAAAATAAACAACCTAATATTAAACCTCAAAGAAGTAGAAGAACAAAATAATAAAGTCCAAATCTAGCAGAAGGAAAATTACAAAGACCAGAATAGAAATAAGTAAAATAGAGACTACAAAGCAATACAAAAGATTAGCGTAACTAAAATATCTTTTTAAAAGATAAGCAAAATAGACAATTTAGCTAGACTATGAAAAAGAAGAAAGATACAAATAAAATAAAAATTAAAAATTAGACGTTATAACCAATAACACAGAAATCATGAGACTACTATGAACAATTATACATCAAACAATTGAATAAGCTTGAGGAAATGAATAAATTTCCACATATGTACAACCTACCAAGACTAAATCATGAAGAATTAGAATATATGAACAGACAAATATCTACAAGAATATTCAATCAGTAATACAACATCTCCCATCTAAAAAAAATTCTAAGACCTGATGGTTTCGTGGTTGAATTGTACTAAAACATTAACAAATAATTAATACCAATTCTTCTGAAGGCTTTTCCAAAAATCAAGAATGGGGAATAATTCTAAACTCTTTTCACAAGGCTAACATTGCTTTGGTACCAAAGTCAGAGAAGAAAATTGCAAGAAAAGACAATATAGAAAATATCCTTGATGAACATAGATGTAACAATCCTCCATTAAATACTAGCAAATTTAATCAACACCATATTAAAATCAATGCTCAAAGAGTATTTACTCCGTAGACGCACGGATTGTTCAAGCTACATAAATCAGTAAATGTGATACATCACTGTTTAAAAAAATAAAATACAAAAACCGTATTATATAATTAGGTGTATAACAAGCATATGACAAAATTTAACATCCTTTCATAATAAAAACTCTCAACAAATTAGATATAGTAGAAATGCCCCTCATCACAATAAAGGCCACATACGAGAAACCCACAGCTGACATACTTAACATGAAAAATTGAGATCCTGTCATGTAAGATCTGGAATAAGACAGGAAGAACGCTCACACTTGCCACTTTTATTCAGCATTATACTGGAAGTCTTCGTCAGAGCAATTAGGAAAAAAAAAGGCATTCAAATAGGAAAAGAAAAAGTTAAAATGTCCCTGTGCTGATGACATAATTTTATACATTAATAACCCAAAAAATTTCAGCCAACTTGTTAGCGGTAATAAACAAATACAGAAAAGTTGCAGGATACAAAATCAACATACTAAAATCAGCAGCGTTTGTATACAATGTATACACAGCAGCATTTGTATACACTAACAACAACAACACAAATCCAGCAGATAAATCAATAGAACAATCCTATATACAATAGCTACAAAAAAAATACTGATAAACAAATTTAACTAATGGTGTGAAAATCCTGTACAATAAAAACTACATAATATAGTAGAAGGAAATTGAGGAAGACAAATAAATGGATCAACATTCTGTGCTCATGAATTAAAACAATATTCTTTAAATGTTCATACTATGCAAAAATATCTATAGATTCAATGCTATCCCTATCAAAATTTCAATATTATTTTCATGGAAATAGAACAAAACCATCTTGAATTTTATATGAAACTGTTATCAAAACACCAGGAATTCAGTCTAGGTTCTGCTGCTCGTTGCACAGACAGGCAATCATGGGGACAATGGGTATCGCCAGGGAAGAAGGCCTTATTTGGGTGCTGCATCCAAGGAGATGCAGTATCAGCCTTAAATCCATTTCCCTGATGGAGAAAATTAAGAATTTAAATAGCAGGGAAGAAATATAACCATGTATGGGAATTAGGGGTAATAAAGAGGAATTGGTCAACAGGCAGCAGGTGGTCAGTCAGGCAATCATGATGGGTGAGGGATCTGGCATCTCCTTGTACAGATGTGGTGATCTGGTGGTGAGTTTCAGCTCCTTGATACCATCTGGGAGGTCTGATGGTTGGTTTCCTCAGAGAGTAACTCAGATAAGACAATTGTAACTTTCTCAAGTTTTAAGACTGGGTGGGTCAATTTCTATGTTTATTCAAAAGAAATCATAAACATGAGTTCTATGTGATCGTTGGGCCAGTTTTAATACCATACACACAAACAAAAACCCTGAATGGCTAAAGCAATCATGAACCAAAAACTCAAAAAACAAAATAACAAGGTCAGTGGTCTCACATTACATGATTTCAAACTGTATCACAAAGCTATAATTATTAGTAGTTTGGTACTGGCAAAAAAAATAAATATATCAACTGATGAAACGGAGTAGAGGCATGAAATGAACCAACATATCTATGGTCAATTGATTTTTAACAAAGGTGCAACAAATACACAATGGCGAAGGATAATCTCATAAATAAACAGTGGTAGGTAAAGTGAATATCCACAAACAGAAGATTGGAAGTAGACCCTTATCTTACATCACATACAAAAATCAACACAAAATGGATTAAAGTCTGAAATTTAAGACCAAAAACAGTAAATCTTCTAGAAAGAAAAATAAAAAAGGGAAAACACAGTATGCTTTGGTCAGGGCAGTGATAGAGATTTGACCTGAAGGTGCAGATAACAAAAGTAACAATAGACAGATAGAATTACATCAAACTAAAAAGCTTCTCAACAGCAAGAAAACAATTAGCAGTGTGCAGAAAGCCATCCTTCAAATTGGGATACAATATTTGTTAGCCATATATCCTATAAAGATTTTACATCCAAAATATGTAATGAACTCAAACAACTCAATAGTAAGAAAATAAAACACTCGGTTAATAAATGCACAAGGGACTTGAATATATAATTCCCAAAAGACAAACAAATTCCCACTATAGGAAAAAAATGTTCAGCGTTTCTAATCATTAGACAAATACAAACTAAATCACAGTTATATATCATTTCACACCTGACAGAATGACTATTATAAAAAAGTCCAGAGATAATAAGTATTAGCAAGAATATAGAGAAAAGGAAATCTTTGTGCATTGTTGGTGAGAATGTAAATTAGTATAGCCATTATGGAAAACTGTATGGAGGAAAAATTAAAAATAAAATTATCATATGATATTTGAATCCTAATTCTAGTATTTACCTAATCCTAGTATTCTAGTATTTACCCTAATTATGTTTTGGGGAATGTAAATTTCTACAGCCATTATGAAAAACTAGATTGAGATTCCACAAAAAATGGAAAATAAAATTGCCATATAATCTCTCATCCTAATTTACCCAACAGACTTGAAATCAGTCTGCCGAAGAAATGTTTCACTCTGATATTAATTGTAGCACTATTCACAATAGCCAAGTCATGAAAGCAACGTGTGTTCATCAACAGATGAATTGATAAAGTAGATGATTTATATGTACACAATGGAATGCTATTCAGTCTTAAAAGGTAAGGAAATCCTTTCATTTATGACAACATCGATAGAATTAGAGAATGTTATGCTGAGTAAAACAAGCCAGACACAGACAGACAGATACCAAATGTTTTCACTTATTCATGAAACCTAAAAAAAAAAATTGAACTCATAGAAGCAGAGAATGTAATGGTGATTATGGAGTTTAGTTGGTGGGACATTGGAGAGAGATGATCAAAAGGTACAAAACCTGTTAGGAGAAACATTTTATATTTATTTCTATTTCTTAGCATATAGAATGTATTTAATAACAGAGTATTGTACATTTCAAATTTGCTGATGTACATATTACAAAAAATGTTAAGTATTTCAAGTGTTGTATATATTAACTAGCTTGACATGAGTATTCCATGTAGTATTAATAACGTAACATCTCTTTGTACCTCATAATTTTACACAATAATATATTGAAGTATAAAAATGCACAAATAATAACTTCTTTACCTCTGGATAGATACTCAGTAGTGAGAATGCCATAACAAATGGTAGTTCTACTTTTTGAAGTCATATGAAAAAGACATTTGCACTTGCGTGTTTGTAACAGCACAATTTGCAATTGCAAAAATACGGAACCAGCCCAAATGCCCATCCATCAATTATTGGATAAAGAAATTGCAAGACAGAGAGATAGATGGATAGACAGATAGATAGATACGCACAAACATGCATCATAGAATACTATTCAACCATAAAAATAAAAGTAAAGAAATAATGGCATTTGCAACAACTGGTATGGGATTAAAAACCATTATTCTAAGTGAAGTAACTTAGGAATGGGAAACCAAACAGCATATGTTCTCACTCATAAGTGGGAGCTAAGCTATGAGGCTATAAAGGGATAAGAGTTACACAATGCATTTTAGGGATTCAGGGGAAAGGATGGGAGTGGGGTGAGGGATAAAAGACTACAAATTGGGTCTAGTGTATACTGCTCACATGATAGGTGCATCAAACTTACGTAGCTTTATTTTATCCTGCTGTGTACTCCTAGGTTCTTCATTTTACCTCAAAGCATGAATATAGTGAAACATAATTGAAACAAATAAATCATATAAGTTCTCATATTTTCCTATTATTACTCCTTAGAAATTTATTTACATCCATAATTATTTAAAAAGTAGTAAGGAATACACACTTCTTTTAATAGCCAAACAATATGAAGTGTATCTTGTTAAATAAAAGAAATGTTTATTCATCAGGCACTTATGTTTTCATTTCCCTTCACACCTCAAATATTACCATTTGCTTTGGTAAGCATTTATAAAAGCATATTGTACAACCATTGTTTTTTTTAAAACATATAAAATATATTTCATATAAATTTCTGCTTCATAATAAAATTTTTTTAAAATAAAATTGCACAATTTTAATCAGGCATAAATAAACATATGTATATATATATCTGTGAATATATTATAAGAAATATTACAGTAAGTAGAATTCTTGGGTGAAAATAATACAAGCATTTTTTATGTCTGTTTCTGAGAATTTTCTAATTCTTCTTCCAAAAAATTGTACTTGCAAAGGACATGCTCTCATTCTTTTTACTGCTATGGAATATTCCATGGTCTATATGTACCACATTTTTTTATTCAATCTATCATTGATTGACATTTGGGTTGGTTCCATGACTTTGCTACAAACTAACACAGGAACAGAAAACCAAACACCACATTTTCACTCAAAAGTGGGAATTGAACATTGAGAACACATGAACACAGAGAGGGGAACAATGCATACCAGGGCCTGTTGGGGGTGGGGGATGAGGAAAGGAAACTTAGAGGACAGGTCAATAGGTGCAGCACATCACCATGGCACACATATACCTATGTAATAAACCTGCACGTTCTGAGTCTGTATACCATTTTTTTCGGAAGAAATAAAGAAAAAAATTTTCTGTTGCAAGTAAAAAAAAAGTTGTACCTATTTCCATTCCTACTACAAACTGAGAATATTCATTTTTTCACATCTTCACTGAAACCAGATATTTAAAAACTTTTAACCCATCAATCTTATGAGTTAAAAATATTTATTTTAAATTACATTTCTTGATAGATACTAATTGCCTTTTTCATATTTATTTATTCATTTTTAATTGACAATATTTGCATAAGTATGTATATAGGGTACAATGTGATGTTTATATCTGTGTGTACATTGCAGAAAGATACCTTGCCAAATTATTTTTTTTGGAGATAGGATCTCTCTCAGGAGAACAGAAGAGTCAGAGGTTGGAGTAAGCCAAAATCACACTACTGCACTCCAACTTGGGTGACTGTCGGAGTGCAGTTGTCTGATTTTGGCTTACTCCAACCTCTGCCTCCCATGTTCTGGTGATTCTTGTGCCTCAGCCTCCCGAGTAGCTGTGATTACAGGCACACACCACCACACCTGGCTAATTTTTTGTATTTTTAGCAGAGAAGGGGGTTTATCATGTTGGCCAGGCTGGTCTTCAACTCCTGGACTCAAGTGATCCACCCTCCCCGGCCTCCCAAAGTGCTGAGATTACAAGTGTGAGCCACTTTGCCTGACCAATTTACCATATGTTTTTTTGTGGTGAGAATATTAAAAATCTTTTTTAACTGAAACTGTGTTCTCTTGATTTACATCTGTCGTTTCCTCATCCCTCTTGCTCTCCCAGTCCTCTGGTAGAATCATATTTATATGTGAAATCTAAAAAATTAGATTTCAGTGAAATTGTCTTTTTATGTGTTTATATGTTTGATCTGCGGCTAAATTATGAGTTATCCTTGGCCAGTTTACAGCATGTATAGGTGCCTTTATTTTCTCATTGATGTTAATAGAAGTAATGTGAATTTTAATTCACAGCATTGTCATTAGAAATCAGTAAGACAAACACACATCAGAGTCATAGGAGAGTCTCTGAGTGCTGGGTAACAGTGATGCTTGTTGAGCCAAAGTTGGCAGAGGTTGAGCTCCTGACTCTGGGTGGCACAGACAAAATTTTCTGCCTGGCAAACAATGCAAACGCACATAAAAGACACAGGTAACAATTAAAATGCATGATAAGAGCATAGCTATAAGTTGCTAAATGTTTAAACCAAGGCAATGCCAATGAAAAATGAGAGAGGAATGGATTATCTCTCTTATCACTGTTGGAATGATTGACAAGACTAGAAAAATTTTTCATCTTTCAAGAAATATAGCAAGGAAGTGAAAATATAGAACAATAATAGACATCAAATTCTCTACACAGTTGCTATAAAAAGAATGTCCATATTTAGTGGTCCTACTTAAATTTTCTTAAGAATATTAATTTTCAAATAATTTTAGATATTGTATCCTCATTAGCCATAGTTACTTTCCATATAATTATGACAAAATAGGATATCAAATATATGTGATACTGCAATATGAGCAGAGCAGATTGGGACTCATTTTCCTTTATACAATTATTATTTCTCTGATTTTTAGCTCTTGGCAATAATAAGTGTTTGTGATGCTGAAACATTAGAATTTAGTTGAGCTTGCTTAATATAACTGAATTAGAAATATAATGATGTTAATTTTTCTTAAGAAAACGTGTACTAGGAAAAAGTTGTTAGGCCAGTTTTTTCTTTTCTGCTATCAAATACTAAAACAAAAAGCTTAATTTTTCAGTTAGATTGAGAAAAGTGATGAGATCTAGTGTTTCAAAAACTAAATATTCAAAGAAACAATAGCAAATATTCCTTTCTGATGAGAAATTGGGTTAAAGAAGAATGCAGATGTCTTCCTAGCGTGGTTGATAAATCCCTGAGCTATAATTTGGTTGCCAGAAATCTAAATAAACTTCATTACTACATAATAAAACAGCTCATATTTAAAATTGGTCAGTTTATTGATTTTAGTGGCAAGGGATTTGAATACATTTTCTTTGTTTGTTGTTAATTTCTTGCTTTCTGAAACCAATCTGTTACTCACAGTGCAGTATGAAACATGCAGATATTACTATAATCAGACATAAAATGAAGTGTGGACTCCTGGGATGTTTATGATAAATTTCAAAAGCTGCTCTTCAACTACTTCTATTATCTCTTTCAAGTGCAGAAGATGTAAGTGTGAGCTCTTTTAAAATTTTTGTGATTTTTATGAAAAGACATTTTTTAATCAAAAGTAATAAATTTTAATTCACTAAGTAAAATCTGAGTCTAAAATTTATTCCACTGTTGTATTTTAACATGATCAAAATAAAATGATACATTATCTCAAAAGAAATATTACTCTTTGTACTCCCAGTTTCTTCTTTTTGTAAAATACAACATCCTCTCACCAAATATTTTTAATTTTTCAGCCCTAGGAAAGACAAAGACCTTTTCTGACCTCAAATTAAATACCACTTTTTCATGCACTAATTTTTTTGACATCATGTGACTTTTACATAATCTGTCATACTTTGTTCTTTATTATTATTTGCATAGAGAATTAATGTTCAATTTTAGATAGTATGCCTTTTAACAAAAGAAAGTATGACAGACCATTGTTAAGTAGTACCAACACAGATCAGTGTTTTATACTTGTGAGTATAAGAATTCAATATGCAGTTTTCATTCTTCATTCTACTCAAATTGACATAGGAATTAACAATCAGTATCTTTAAAAGCATTAAGACAAAAATTCTAGCTAAAAATTTCACATTAAAGCACTTTGTTGAAGTTAATCATAACTAATACCTAAAGAGATAGTGTACAAAATTCCAAATTGTCAATTTTCTGTATATCAGTTATATATTAATAGAAAAAAAATTTTCTTTATTTTGAAATGATAAGGTATTTTTCTTCTTCAACATTTATTTTGGAATTGTTCTTGGACTTTTTATGTATATTATTTTGCTTAACATTTCATGTACACTTCTTTCTTTCCTTAACTAGATTAGAAACTAGGTTATATTTTGTGAAAAATAGCTGCCGTGTTAACTCCTGTGGAATCTACTAGCATCTAATTCATAGTAGAAATTCAATAAATATTGGTTATTCATTAATTTAGTAAGAAGTCACCAGTATTTCTAAGAGAAAGATTCTCAAATCAAAAAACCAAAGACTTAGATGTTATTAATGGCACTAAAATAAACTATTAAACTAAGAATCGCTGCATTTTCCTAATCACCTTTCTCAGTTTACAATTATTTTTAAAACTGAAAGTCTAAAACACCAAGCGTTTCAGAAACTGATGGGCTAATGTGGGCAAATCATATGGCTGTAAATTGCTAATAAAATTGTGATTTTAATAAAATACTTTCATTTCAAATTTGCTGAAAACAGTTAGATAAATTACACTTTTCTAGAATAATTACTGAAGGAAGAATTTTCGGCATTTAAAAGAAATACGGTTATCACTTAATAGCTGTGGGAAATTGGGTCCAGGAATCCCTAAGGATACCAACATTCCTGGATGTTCAAGTTCCTTATATTAAATGGCTTGCATTGGAATATAACCTCCACATATGCATCCATATGTTTTACATCTTCTCTACTTATCACACCTAATAAAACGTAAATGCTACGTAAATAGTTGTTAGACTGTATTGTTTAGGAAGTAATAGCAAAACAAGCCTGCACTTTCCTTCTTTTTTATTGTCTGGATATTCTTGATCCACAGTTGGTTGAATTCACAGGGGCAGAATCCATGTATATAGAGGGCTGACTTTATAACAAATAGTTTCATTAATGAATCTTACAGTTTATTCACGAAAATATATTTTGAAAGTAAGGACAATTGAGGTACATTATTCTAACAAGTTTCTAAAACCAAATTTGTATATGTAAATTTTCGTGACACACATATTACATATTTGTGTTTTACAGTTAGTTTTGCTTCATATTTAACTGCCTCATCATTTTTTACATAAAATAATAAGTCAAAGTAATGTTTGTAATATTTAAGTAAATTTAATTAAACAAATTACTTAAGTAATTAATTGAAGGTATAATACATTTAGAGCTAATTATTATTTTAGTTTACCTATGACCCTAAAGAAGAACAGTTTACTTTCTTTGGAGAATTTTAATATGCATATTTTTAAAGTATGATTTTACTACATTACATTAGAATGAAGATCATTGTTATGCATATAAATTTGCACTTTCCTGCATGTTCTTACGGTTTCCTAGAAAGTTGATAAATTCTTTAATTACATTGTTTTTTATTTTTATTAAGCACATTTTGTAATTCATATTTGAAAATGAGTTAAGAATATGATCACATAAAATTAATAGTAACTGAATACTGAACATTCACCTGTCTTTGTAAAATGTGTTTATTGATTTCTGTGTTAAAAATCTTCTCTAATATTTTGAAGAATTTATCTCTTCAAAAAACCGATTGTACGACATGTTGCACAGGGCTTAAGGCACCTTTTTAGGAGTTAGATTTTGGAATCAGATAGGCCTTATCTCCATCATTCCCGGTATACGAGTCCTTAGCCAAATCATATAAGCTTTTTAGATTTTCCGATTTTTCATGTGTGATAGGAAAAATTTTATCTACTGTAGCATGATAGCTGAATAAAAATAAGTAATTTAGTTAAATATTTAACACCTCTGGCTTCTACCAGATTACTGTATAAAAGTGCTGATAGTAATTTTTTTTTCGAGATAGAGTTTTGCTCTTTTAGCCCAGGATGGAGTTCAACAGCGTGATCTCAGCTCAGGCAACCTCCACCATCCAGGTTCAAGCGATTCTTCTGCCTCAGCCTCCTGAGCAGCTGGGATTATAAACGCCTACCACCACGCCCAGCTAATTTTTGTATTTTTAGTAGAAGCGGGGTTTCGCCATGTTAGCCAGACTGGTCTCAAACTCCCGACCTCAGGTGATCTACCCTCCTTGGCCTCCCAAAGTGCTGAGATTACAGGTGCTATCCACCCTGATAGTAATCTTACCTACAAAAATGGCAATTGCTTTTAGCTCCATCTAATATGTGATAGGAATTCAACATAAATATCTCTGATGATGATATTGATGCTGGTGATAGTGATTGTAAAAATGATTATGATACCGTTTGAAGAAAGCAAGCTGGCATTGTATATATCTTAATTTATGTTTTCATTCAAGGTTTTTGTTGTTTTGTTTTGTTTTTTGAAGAGCAGTTTCAGGTTCACAGCAAAAATAAGAGGAAGATACAGAGACTTTCTAAATGTCCCATTCCTCTCCACTATAGGAATGGTAGCCTTCCTCCTTATCAGCATTCCCATATAAGTGGTAATTTGTTTCAATTAATGAACCTGCATTGACACATTATAATCTCCGAAGTTTATAATTTACATAAGGGTTCACTCTTGTTTTTGTACATTTTATGGGTTTGGATAAATATATAATGACATGTACCAATTGTTATATTATTATACAGAATATTTTCACCTCCCTGAAAATGCTCCAACATAATATGTTAATTTATTTTAAAATAAGTTTTGTTATGTATATTTAAGATATACAAAATGATGTAATGAGATTTGCATATATAGTGAAATGATTACTATAGTGAATCACATCAACACAACCATCATCTCACATAGTTACACCTGATATGTTTTTAGCTATAGAATTAAAAAAAATACAAAATTTGTTGAGCATTCCTAATCAAAACTTTTGAATTAGAACTTTGCTATTTGTTCTCATATTTATCTTACTATAGACTTGTTAAAATTATAATTATATACAAAAATTAATATGGAACACTTTTCACTAAGGCAAAAACTGTCTGAAAAACAGTAGCTACAAGATGTTCTGTTCTTACTT
This sequence comes from Callithrix jacchus, assembly GCF_049354715.1. Taxonomy (NCBI): domain Eukaryota; kingdom Metazoa; phylum Chordata; class Mammalia; order Primates; family Cebidae; genus Callithrix; species Callithrix jacchus. The sequence continues at coordinate 65,936,608 of NC_133504.1, read as the reverse complement.
AGTTCTCATTTCATCCTTTCAGAAATGATGTAAATATTTCTATCCTTTGTGTGGGTGACCCATGATATATTTTTGTTAGAGAATCTCCAAAGGCATGCAAAGAGTTTTGTGCCAGTTTTTGGTACCCTTTCAGCAACTTCAAAATTTTCGGTTTAAGTACATGATATTAATGGTCATTTTCATAATGATCTTTTGTAAATTTGTTTTACTTGCTGCAATGGCATTTTAAATGAACAATCTTGAAGTTTTATCTCTTTTTCCTTAAACGCTGTTTTCTGGGAGATTGTCTGTGTAGTTTTCTTATATAGACAACTTATGTGACATTTTAAACTGTTTAATTTTACTAGATTTTACCTAAGAAAAAAATGAAACTTACCTGAACTAGAAAGAGGGATGCCTTATTATTTCCTAAATAAAACTTCTAGAAAATCTGTCTCCTTAAAATATTACCAAATTATTGTATATTCTGATGCTGATGGTGACAATAAGTACCATCAATAAGTATTTTTTATTTCTACTAAATTTCAGAGGTGTGTCAGTGAGTTCATTATATTTCTACAGTTGGCCCTCTGTATTGTGTGTTCTGCTTCTTCAGATTCAATCAATCATGAATCAAACATATTTAGAAAAAAATAAAGAATAGGTGCATCTCTACTAAACACATTTTTCTTGTCATTATTTCCTGATACCGTACAACAATGATTTATATAACACGTACATTGTAATAGATAATATAAATAAACTGTACATGGTTTAAAATATACAAAAGAATGTGAGTAGGTTTTGTAAATACTATGACATATTGTATAAGGAACTTGAACCTTCTTGGATTTGGATATCCTCTGGGTGGTCTTGAAACCAATTCCCCGTGAATACCTATTTAACAATTCTTCCAAAAAGATAAAACTATCCCTCTTTCAACAATAACAACAAAATATTTTACCACTCTTAACTGACTTCATGATATAAATCATAAATTTTAAAATTTGTATAACTAAAAAAATAGAAAATGTCAGAGAAGATTAAATAAAACTCTGATAATAAGATTATCTGTATGTTGTTTACATCAAATCCACTTCAGTATAAAAGCCCAGATAAGTAGAGGAGTAGAGAAAAATATGCCATGCTAACGCTAACAAAAGAAGGCTGAAACAGATATATTAATTTTAGACAAAACAGTCTTTAGAATGTGAAAAATTATAAGAGATAAGGAAGGACATTGTATAATGAATAAAGGTCAAATCTGGTGTTTTAGAACAACTCTCAAACTATGTTCTTCCTCTACTCTCATACCACCCAAACAATCATCAACAGAGAAGACTATCTTCCCACACACCAAACAGCAGACATCAACTGAGTGTCCTCCAATTCATTGCCAACACTACTCAACTCCCAGTAGGTAGTTGAGCTTTCAACATAGAAAACCAATGCCACTGAGAGCTTTATCAATGACATTGGTTTTCTATGTTGAAAGCTCAACTACCTACTGGGAGATAGTGACCCATACCTAAGGTTGAAGGCCTGAGTACCCAAGACTACCCCCAACACCCCAGACAGCAGTCTCCTGTCTGAGCCTCCAGAACTTCTGACCAACCAACTTCAAGTTGGGGTTCCCACAGCCACCTTTGGGGTTTAATTAGCTGATTCACAGATTTCAGGGAATCACTTACTTTTACCAGTTTATTATAGAGGATATTTCAAAAGATACAGTTGAAGTAGAGGGTACAAGACATGAAGCTTCCATGCCCTCCCTGGGTGCTCCATTCTCCAGGGACTTTCATGTGTTCAGCTATCTGAAATTTCTCTGAACTCACTCCTCTTGTGTTTTCATGGAAGCTTCTTAATGTCTCTTACTTCTTCCCCCAGGGTATAGAGTGGGGCTCTCTTCCCGACAAGCATTAAAATCTACAATGAGCAAGGTGGAGGAAGATTAGAATCCTACCTAAAGGCAGGTGAAAGGAGGTCAGGAGTAAAGAGAGATTCTGTCTCCTGAGACCTGCCCCTGAGCCTAACACACCCAACATTAATACAAAAGACTGTGACAAAGGCAGTGCAAGTTATAAACCAGGAACTGTGGACAAAAATGAAAACAAAGAGTTATAGTAAATGTATGGATTTAAAGAAATAAGATAATACAATAATAACTAAAGATTCTGTTTCTGTAAGCTAGAGAAAGAAGGGTAAATTAAGCCTAAGGCAAGCAAAATAAAATAAATAATAAAAATTGTAACATAAATCAATCAAATGGAAACAGAAAACAATACAGAAAGTTAGTAAAATTAAAACCTGATTATTTAAAAAGACTAATAAAATTGATAAACTTCTAGCTTACAAAAGGAGGGAGGCTGGGAAGGAGTGAGAAAGAAAAAAAGAGAGCAAGGAAAAGGCACAAATTACTATTATCAGAAATAAAACAGCCTTTATGACTATTATCATTGGACATTAAAAGGATAATAAGCAAATATTACAAGTTGCTCTATGCCCAACAACTTGATATCTTTCATGAAACACACCAATATTTTTTTTGAAAGACACAAATTGCCAAATTCAATCAGGGAGAAAAATATAATTATATATATTTTTATCTATTCAAAATAGAAGTAACAGTTAAAACTATTCAAAGAAAGAAAACCTTATGACTAAATGATTTTATGGATGAATTCTACCACACATTTAAGGGGAAGATACACATACGTACACACACACACATACACACACACACTTGCCACTTCATTTTATAAATTAGCATTAACTATAACTCAAAATCAGAGAACATCATTCCAAAAAAACAGTCACAGACCAATATTACTCACAAATAAATTATTAGGAAAATATTAAAAATGTAAATGTAATTATATATAAAAAGGATACTAGATCATATCCAAGGAATTTTAATCCCAGTAATGCAAGACTGGGTCAACATTTATAAAACAACCAAAACCATTCACTGTATCAACAGACTGAATAAGAAAAAAGATTACATTAATAGAAGCAGAAAAAATCTCTTTAATATTTATTACATATTCTTGATAGACGATTTCACAAAAACTAGGAACAAAAGGGAACTCCTTATTATGAAAAAGAATATGTTAAAAACCTACAGACAACAAACATTATACATAATGATGAAAGGCTAAACTCCTTACCTTAATATCAGAAAAAAGTTAAGGCTCTTCTCTCTTATTATTTCTATTCAACATTATACTGGAAGATCTAGGTAGTGTATTAAGAAAAGTAAAATGATAAAAAAGTGTAAAATATATAAATTGTAAATAAATAAAGCTCTATTTATTAATGACATGGTTTTCTATGTTGAAAGCTCAAAGAACCTAGATGAGAAAAAAACTACAACCTGGCTCTATTGAGAGAGTCATTAGAAGGTCACAAGAAAGAATTCAACATACAAAAAGTCAATTGCTTTCCAATATACCAAACATTTACAATAAGCAGAATTTTAAATTGCAAAAAGAACAATAACATTCCCAATGGCAACCAAAAGGGAAATGCTTAGTTATGAATCTAACAAAATGCTTCTACAATCTGTATGATACAAACTACAAAATATTAATGAAAGACTCTAAATCCCTAATTAAGCGGAAAGGTTTTTTGTGGTCATATATTAGAAGAACCAATATTGTTAAAATGTCATTTTGATTTACAGACTCAACACAATCCTGACTTCAATACTAGAAAGGTTTTTTATATATCAGCAAACTGATTTGAAAATTTATATGACAAGGTAAGTGACTGGGAATAAGCAACCGAATATTAATAAATATCAAAGTTAAAATACACTACAAAAATTTCAAAACATGATAAATCTACAGTAACAGAGGCAGTATGGTATTGAAGAAAGTATAGATCTATATATTAATGAAACAAAACATGGAGCCCTGAAATAAACCCACACAAGCATAGTCAACTAATCTTTGACAAAGAAACAAAGGTAATTCAATGAAAAAAGAATAGTATTGTCAACAAATGTCTCTCAAAAATTGACTCTCTCAAAAAATAATTCAAGGTAGAATCTACATGCAAAACACAAAACTGTAGAACTACCAAGCTAAACATAGAACACCTACATAATCTTAAGTTTGGTGATGGGTTACTAGTTATCATATCACAAGCAAAATCCATAAATATCAATATTTATGTTTTGTAATTTATTAAAATTAAAAGTTCTGCTCCTACATAGATACTATTAAGAAAGTGAAAATACAAGACATAGACTAGAACTATACATTTAAAAAATCACATAGTTGATAAGGAACTTGTATCCAAAAATATACAAAGTATTATTCCAACTCAACCATAAGAAAACACTCCATTTTTGAAGAAATGGGTCTTAAGATAAACTTCACCAAGAAGATATATAGATGCTAAATAATCATATAAAAAGATGTTCATTATTTGTCTCTAAATGAATGCAAATTAAACAATAAGAAGACATTATTATATACCTATTAAAATTCCTTATAAAAAACAAAACTGGGTCGGTCGTGGTGGTTCATGCCTGTAATCCCAGCACTTTGGGAGGCTGAGACAAGCAAATCACAATGTAAGGAGATGGAGACCATCCTGGCCAACATGGTAAAACCCTGTCTCTACCAAAAATATAAAAATTAGCTGAGCATGGTGATGTGTCCCTGTAGTTCCAGCTACTCAGGAGGCTGAGGCAGGAGAATTGCTTGAACCGAGGACCAGAGGTTGCAGTGAGCCAAGACTGAGCCACTGCACTCAAGCCTAGGTGACAGAGCAAGACTCTGTCTCAAATAAAAGGAAAAAAAAACTGAAAATATCAGTTACTGGTGAAGATGTATAGCAACAATAACTTGCATCCATTTCTCTTGTGGGAATGTCAAATGTGAAAGCCACTTTTGCAGACTGGTGGTTTATTATATAGCTTAATATAGTCTTGCTATATGTTCTGCCAATTATTCCACTAGGTACACCCAACTGATTTGAAAACTTATGTTTATGTAAAAACTTACTCACAGATGCTTATAACAGCTTTATTTATAATTTTCAGAAACTGGATGGAATTAAGATGTTCTAAAGTAGGTTAATTGATTAATGCAAGGGTTTGAGTGTCCCTGATAAAACTGAAGTGGAATCGTTGATTGTCAGTGTTGTGATGTTGGGGGTTAGTTCCTTTCAGAGCTAATTAGATCCTTGAAATATATTAATATCTTTTTGAAAGATTGGATTTAGTTCTTGTGGGACTAAATCTGACTCATTGGAATGGATTAGTTCTAAAAGTGAGTTGTTACAAAGCAATGCTGCCTCCCATGTTTGGCCTCTTTTTATTCACCACTTTCCCCTTCTGCTTCTCCATCAATCTGTAAGGGAGCACACAGACCTCATCAGAAGCTTAGCAGATGCTGGCATCATGCTCTTGGACTTTGCAGCCACCAGAATTGTGAGCCAAATAAATATATTTTCTTTATAACTTTCTTAACCTCAGATATTTTGTTAGAGAAACACAAAAATGAATAATATTGGTAATGAAAAATGAGGTTTTTTTGTGATACAGGTACCTGAAAATGTGGGAGTGGATTGGAACTGGGTAAGGGGTAGAGGTTGGAATAGTCTGGGGGAGCAGTCTAGAAAAAAAGCCTAAATGTTGAAGACTTAGGTAACAAGAAGACTAGGGAAAGTCTGTAATGTTTTAAAGATTGATTCAGTGATCGTGACAAAAATGGTAATGAAAATACAGATAATAAAGTCCTTTCTGATGAGGTCTCAAATGGAAATGAAAAGTATGTTATTGGAAACAGAGTAAAAAGCACTTTTGTTATACAGTTGCAGAGAACTTGGCCACATTGCCTTTATGCCTTAGGGCTTTATGGAAGGCAAACTTAAGAGTGATGAACTAGCATTTCTGGCAGAAGAAATTTTTAAGCAAAATATAGATGGTTACTTTTGGCTGCTAACACTGAGTTTTGAAAGCCAAGGGATAAATTAAAGACAGAATTTGTAATTGAAAGTAAGCAGAGCAGACAAATTTGGAAAACTTGTAGCCTCACCATGTAAAGAGTGAAAAGGTATTTTCAGGAGACAGTGCAGAGGGTGTGGTCCAGCAACTGTTTGCTAAAGAGATCAGCATAAATGAAAGGGAATCAGGTGCTATTCCTCAAAACAATGGGGAATTGGCCCTGAAATCATTTCAGAGATTTTCCAGAATGCCCCTCTCATCACAGGCCCAAAGGCCTAAAAGAATAGAATGATTTCACCCTTCTCAGTCATGCTTCCCTGGCCTGCCTCAACTTCATCTGCTTCAGTTGCTCTGGCTATGGCTCAAATGGCTCCAGGTGTAGCTCTAACTGCTGCTCAGACAAGTACAAACCATAAAACTTGCTGGCCCAAGGCATGGCTCAAACAGGATCAGATGCAACTGATGTCACCACTCTGGAGGTTGCAAGCTGTAAACCTTGGCAGTGTCCAAGTGGTGCTGACTCTGTAGGCATACAGGGTGCCTGGGCGATACAATCATGGCAGTTTACACCTAGATTTAAAAGGAGGTATCAAACAGCTAGTGAACCCAGGCAGAAATCTGCCACAGGGGCAGAGGCACCAAAGAATGTTCCTATTAGAGTAATGCCTACTGAGTTTGAATGCTTGAAGATCCCCTAGTTGTCAAACCACAGGTTGCATACAACACCTTTTGGTGAACGCTGCAAGCACTAGCACTGAACTCCAACCAGGACGGCAGATAGGTGGGCTGCAGGCACCAAGTAAAGTCATAAAGAAGGAGCAGGAGCTGCTGGCTTCTTGCAAGAAAGTGTCCAAAATGTAGGACATAAGGTCACAGGAGATTATTTTCCAGCCTTAAGATTTTATATCTGCCCCTCTGAGTTTCAAACTTGCTTTATGCTGGTTACTCTTTTCTTTTTGCATATTTCTCCCATTTGGAATGGGAACCCACTACTCTATGCCTGATCCAACCATTGTATTTTGAAACAAGATAAACTTATTTTTGATTTTCTAGTCTCAAATGAGGAAGGAGTTTGCCTGGGGTCTCAGATGAGACTTTGAACTTTGGACTTTTAAATTGATGCTAGAATAAGTTAAGACTGTAGAGACTATTGAAACGGGATGATTATATTTTGCAAGTGAAAAGGACAAAAGTTTTGGGGGTCTGGGACAAATGACTATGGTTTGAGCTGCCCAACCTAAACTCATGTTGGAACTTTAATTCCCAGTTAGGCAATGTTTAAAGGTGGACCTTTAGGGGGTGATTAGATTAACATCTTTCTTGAGAGACTGGATTAGTTCTCATAGGAATTGATTAGTTCCTGAGACAGCAAGTTGTTATAAAGTGAAGTTGTCTCTCATATTTGGCCTCTCTTTATGCATCTGCTTTCACATTCACTTCTCTGCTATGCTATGATGCAGTACAGCAGCCTCACCAGAAGCTTAGATGATGCTGGCACCATGCTTTTAGACATTGCTAGAATCATAAGTCAAATAAACCTCTTTTATTTATAAGTGATCTAGCTACCCAATATAAAGAATATAAAATGATCACTAAATAAGCTAAGATATTGAAAAACTGTGATGTCCATTCAATAGAATATATTTGTTAATAAAAAAGAATGAACTATGAAGCCATGGAAATGAATGAGCTTAAATGCATATTGCTAGGTGAAAGAAGACAGTCTGAAAAAGGCTATATACTAGGTGTACTAGTCAACTCATTAGTCATATTATCTGTTATTAGTTTGTGTTAACAACATACCACAGATTAGGTGGCTTAAATAGTCTCTGCCTGGAAGTCAGAGATCAGCATGCCAGCATGTTCAAGCTCAACGAAGGACTCTCTTCTTGGTTTGCAGACAATCAATTTCTTGCTGTGTCCTTACGTAGCCTTTACTTGGTGCTGTTTGCTTTCCTCTATTTATACAGCCACCAATTCTACCAGTTTAGGAGCTCACCCTTATGACCTCATTTAATATTAAGTACACCCTAAAAGTCCCATATTTAGTCACATTGGGGTTAGGGCTTAGATACATACATTTTTGAGGGACACGGTTCAGCCCCTAACACCATGAGATGCCATTTATGTAAAACATTTTGAAAAAGGCAAAAGTATAACGATAATAAATTGATCTGTAATTGTAAGGAGCTTGGGTAGGCAGAAGGGTTAAACAAGGGAGCACAGGGGATGTTTTATGGTGGTTAAACTGTAAACTTATTTGTGTGATTACTGTACAGGATCCTACACATTTGTCAAATCCATGGGTCTTTACAGCCCAAAAAGTAACCTTTACACATGCAATTTAAAAAATTTTTTAGGAAGTCAATGTATCCCAGGATGGACGAAGGACTGTAATAATAGAATCTGACTGAATTACACATACACAAAATAGTCTCATTGAAAGAGGGGAAAAATGGTGCTAAACTAAGTAACTTTGGGAAAGAGTAGATACTGTTAAGCCTAAAGGTCAAAAAAGTTTTACATAAACACTGTCCTATACTTGATAAATGTTTTCTACAAGTTTCACAATTCTGAAAACATTACATATATGTATTCTGAGACTGAATTATTGTAAACACATAGCGTATTGAGGGAGTTTGATTTTTCACTTTTAGAGAGGAAGATTGCTGAGAAAACAGAGAGAAAACCATAATAATGTGGTATTGCCTTAGAGTTGTAGAGATCACTATGAACTTATGCTTAACTTAATATATATGCAGATGTACACATACAAACATTTATAGATATGTAGAAATAGGTGGGATAGTATATATATACACGCGCACACACACACACACACACACACAGATGTTTTCTTAATTTTTCAATTGAGAGGGTCTAAAAAGGACACCCCAGTAGCAACTAGCATTTAAACCCAGGTTTTGTTTTCTTTCTTTCTTTCTTTTTTTTTATTTTTGAGACGGAGTTTCGCTCTTGTTACCCAGGCTGGAGTGCAATGGAGCTATCTCGGCTCACTGCAACCTACGCCTCCTGGGTTCAGGCAATTCTCCTGCCTCAGCCTCCTGAGTAGCTGGGATTACAGGCACTTGCCACCATGCCCAGCTAATTTTTTGTATTTTACATAGAGATGGGGTTTCACCACGTTGACCAGGATGGTCTCGATCTCTTGACCTCATGATATACCCGCCTCGGCCTCCCAAAGCCCAGGTTTTGTTTTCTAATATTACTTTCCAATAAAAGGAACTAGAATTCCTTCACTGATTCTAGGCTGAAAAAGGGAGTAGTTATGATGAGCCAGAAAGTAAGAAAATACGTAAAACAAACACTTAAAACCCATAATGATGAAGGTATGTCAAAATAACACAGGAGCCAAATGAAAATACTCCCAATTCTTGGATGCATTTGAGAAATTATATAAAAATGTAGTATTGGCTTATAACCCAAGGACTGTACTGATATTATTAAATGCCTGAATAAATAAGTATACAAATTGTCCATACAGAAAAAATCCACATGATTTCTGTAGACACATCCCTCTCAAAAATGAGCAGCAACAGTGTCTCTTCAGAGTGGGCTGTGGATAGGGATTTCTTTCTACAAAGTCCAGTATAGAAGAACAACAACAACAAAAAATCAACTCTAGGAGGGAGAAACCTGACAAAATTATTTCATCTAGACCATCAAAGTCAACATCAGGAAGTCATGTCAGTAGCATATATCCTTGAAGTGATGTGATGAGAATGGCGCTTTACCTCTCTACTCCTCCGCTCAAAAACCTCTATTACCAGTTTAATCATAAAATGCATCAGACAAACCCAACTGAGGGACATTCTAAAAATACCTAACAAATATTTCTCAAAAGGATCAGGGACATTAAAGATAATTAAAATTGGAGTAACTGTTACAGTCTATAGAAACCTAAAGAAACATTATTAATAAATGTATTGTGAGATCTTGAATGAGAACCAGGAAACAAAAGGGGACATCGGGAAAAACCTTATAGATTGTAAACAAAATATGGACTTGTTATTAGTTGTGAAAAGCGTACAATAACTAATACTTGTTAGCAATAGGGGACGCTGAATGGGGAACATGTGGAAATTCTCTGTATTAGCTTCCAAAATCCTTTCTGGAAATACAAAATTCTAAAATAAAATTGTTTTTAAAATTGCACAGATTATGTCAAGTGGCCATCCCGAAGGTCCTTATAATTTATAATTGTACTCTTTCTGAGAGGGTGTATGTCTTTGAAACCTTGCCAATACTGACTACTTTACTTTGTGAAATGTTGCCAATCTTTCAGAAAAGAATAGTTAAAACTCGTGGTTTACTGGATATGTCCCCAAATTCTAGTAAGGTAATTCTGCTTTTAATATATTTTGTAGCCATTTCTATTTACTTGTCTTGAAATTGTCACATATCTTTTGCCCAGGTCGCCTTAATTTGATTGTATATATTTGCTACGAATTCTATATGTAATTTGGATTGTTAGTCTTTGGTCTATTGTTTACTTTTCAAAAGTTTCCTAAAGGTTATCAAATGTTCTTTAATTTTTTATGAAAAACTTGTTAAAGTTTTTATGATTTTAATATTTCCTTTGTTTGCTTAATAAGGTATCCCTACCCCCAAACTGGAAAATTTCACATATATTTTTTCTGTAGGATAATTATTAACTTTTTAGTTCTCTTGTAGTAAATTTTCTTGTTGTTTATAATATATGATAGGGGTTAATTTATGGATAGAAAATTGATGTATTTTTTCATTGTAAATCTAAATGCTATAAACCTTCATAAAAAACTTTGTTTTTGCACTTTCTATTTCTTTTCGGAAGTGTCTTTGTATTTGAATCTAGCAATTTCAGGGTGGATTAATGGCAATCACTTGTGATTTCATAATATGTCTTTTTCTTATGTAATGTGTTTTTTATTGTATTATTTTAAAATATGTTCATAGAAATAATTGAGAACTTAAGTTTCATGTGGTTTTTATTATAGCATCATCCTTTAAAACTATATTGACACATATTTGGAAATTGTAATTAGGATGATATTATTATATATCATTTAGGGGAAATATATCTTATAATATTCAACACTTTTTTCACCAAAGCAATAGATCTTTTCTTTAGTCAGGTTTTCAATTATTCCTTTTGGTAAAATTTTAAAGATTACTTCAAGTAGGTTTATACATCCTCAGAAATTATATATAGATATATTCTTATATTCTTATATATATTAAGAATATATATATATATATTCTTAGTAAGATACTTTTTTCTCATTGCTGTTTTCTTTTATATTTCCTGCCTTTTATATATACTTATAACTAGTTTGTGGCATATTTACACTGCTTAATCACTTCTAAAACTTCTACAGTTGATTCTCCTGAAATGTCTATAATTTTATAATTTGGCAAGATAAATCTTTTATTAACAGGATTATTAATATAAATAGTTGGTCTGTAGCTTAAACTAATTAAAGTGTTCAAGAAACAGTAAAATTAAACACATTTATTTTCATTTCCCACAGGTAAGAATTAACTTTAGAAAGTGATTGTATTAGTCCATTCTCATGCTGCTATGAAGACATACCTGAGACTGCATAATTTATAAAGGGAAGAGGTTTAATTGACTCATACTTCTACAGGGCTGGGGAGGCCTCAGGACACTTATAATCGTGGTGGAAAAAGAAGCAACCATGTCCTCTTTCACATGGTGGCAACAAGAAAATATGCAGAGCAAAGTGGGAGAAAAGCCCCTTATAAAACCATCAGATCTCATGAGAACTCAGGCACTGTCAGGAGAACAGCATCGAGGTATGTGCTCCCATGATTCATTTACCTCCCACCAAATCCCTTCAATGACACTTGGGGATTATGGGAAATACAATTCAAGATTTGAGTGGGGGCACAGCCAAACAATATCACTGATCATGTAATATGTAAATGCTTACAAAATGATTTTATTTGAAATCCACTCAAATTTTTTATTAGTAAACCATAAAGATATTGAGAATAATAGTGGTACATTGGTTTCAATGTCTTCACCTGTTTTAATACATTAATTTAGAATACATTGTGTAGAATCATATTCACGTGCTCTATTCTAGTGTACATTTTGAACCCATTTATCACATTATAATTAAATTATATCTATCAAAATGAAAGAAACAAGAAGTTGTCTGAAATCTTTATCCACAATGTTTTACCAGGCAAGAACCAGTGAACTTATCTTGAAAGAAAAGATTTGGGGAAGGTTTGGAGAATCCCTAGACGTTAATCTACATTTTTCTTTTGAATTTCTCTTAAAATAAAATTTGTGAGACTTTGTTTGAAATCTAAAAAAAATGGTAGGTATTAGGATGAAGCTCCCTGTAGCCTTTTATAGCTTTTTATTCTTTATGACTGCTCTGTTCCCTGCAGTGTATCTGTGAAGCACAGAAAAAGTACACAGCAGATGATTATACTAAGGCACCAAAGCCACTGGAGTGTGAGATAATCTTCGGTGCTGAGAATTAGTGTTTCACGCAGCCAAGCAAGGAACCAAAAGGGAGTTATTTCTTCAGTAGACTTTAACATCTAAGATACACCTGAAGTTATAGGTCTTTGTTACTGCTCAAATCTGTACTTTTGACCATTTGGTTATGTATTAGTAAAGGTTATCTTTTCCTCTCTCTCACTGAGGCTTGCTCAGTAAAATGTAATTCTCAATATAATTTGTATAACACCTAATCAAAATAGCATAAGTTTAAATATTTGCAATTTCATGCAAAGATTAAGCAAATAAGATGGCCCTTTATTAAACCTTTGAAGTACATAGGTTGAAATCTAATTGTGCTTGGATTTTTTCACATTTGTGAACAGATGCTATTAAGGAAATAAGTGTCCCACATGTAGAGAAGCACCATAGGGTGTAGAAGAACCTTATAATGAAGCAAGTAAGGATACATTTACAGAGGATTTATATTTTCATTTGAAGGTTATGTTGAACAGAATAATTTACTTAATCAGGATCAAAAGTTGTATGCCAAGTGGGTTCTTGGTATAAAAAATACTTTTCATTTTAATGCAAATGGTGTTTTACTCAGGCTAGTTTAAAGTGAAAGATGTCTTGTTGCTACTTATGAAATATTTCAAATTATAATTTATACATTCACTTTTATATGTTAACTGAACCACAACAAACACAACCAATGGATTTTGCATTGCTATTTTGTAACCTTATTGGTTATTACATTTTAGGTTGGTGAAATTATGTAACTTTATCACTATTATGTCTAAGTCAACTGTGGTAAATATGCTTGCAACCCATAATTAATATATCAATCATCAGTTCCACATTTGTGTTTATGAAAGCTTACCTGATCCAAATATCCTTGGTCTTCTGCTTTGAAAGCATTCACTTCTATGTTTGTATAGACATATGGACAGAGACACTGAGTATCTTACAATGAAACATTATATAAATTATTATGACAAATGTTAAATTTTTCGCAATAAATAACTGTATGTATATACTTTATATCCATAAATTTTAAGTAATCTCTACTTAACATTTCTTTGGGAAAAACATCATAGATCAATCTTTCCAAAAATTTATCTTCAAAAAAGAAGTTAGAAGTGAAATCGTGATGTCATTTAGAAATTGGGCCGAGTACAGTAGTTCAACCCTGTAATCTCAGTACTTTGAGAGGCTGAAGCAGGAAGATTGCTTGAGCCCTGGAGTTCAAGACCAGCCTGGAAAACATACAGAGACCCCCGTCTCTAAAAAAATAATAAAATAAATAAAAATAAATTAAATTAGTTTGGTGTGGTCATGTGTACCTGTAGTCTGGTGGGATGATCACTTTAGCATGAGAGGTCAAGGCTTCAGTAAGCTGTGACCATGCCACTGTACTCCAACCTGAGTAGCAAAGGGGGATGGTGGCAAAAAAAAAAAAGAGAAAGAGATTAATAGATTAATTTTAAAAGGAGTTAAACTGAAAAATAGTATGAGAGAATTAATAGGCTGAGAGATCTGAAGACATGCTGTTATACAGCACATCTAATCATGACCACACAATTTAAATTCACAACTACTGAATGCATTCAATTTATTACAATGAAACTGAAACCTGTTTTGATATCCTTCATAATTTAAAATTTACATCATTATAAATCTGACAAGGAGGCAATTTATCTCTTTTTTCCTACTAATTATAATAAAATAAATTTCTCTTCAGAACTTCCCAGTATGTTCATCTTGCTAAAAGATCATACTCTAGGCAAGTTATTTAGCATACACTGACTTCATTTTTTCTAGTTTTCTACTGTCTTTGCAAATAGGTGTCTGACTTCTAATGTCTGTGTGTCATTTTCACAACAGGAATTTTCATTATACGTAGTTTCAGGCATTAAAGCATCAAGCCAAGAACGATTAGAGATGTTAGGAAACATTAAAACACCTGCCATTTCAAACGGTCTTTGGATAATACAAACTGAATCTGCTTTTTATTTATAGCTGACCCATTAATTATGTACTGGAAATTCCAAGCAAAATCCGTGCTGTTTTCAGAATTGAGAACTCAATGCTGATTGGTCTTGCAAGAACTGCCAAGAGATAATACAAAATGATTTAAAGGGATATGAAAACAAATTCTATATGCTCTTTGAAGCTCTATTTTAGAATTGATGAGTAATGTTATATAATGACAAAAGAAACTTTACCTCTAACTATGCTTGTTACTAGAGAAATATTTGTATTTTATTAAATCTTGATTATGATTCTCTCTGGTACCTAAACTATCTACATGCTAGAGGTTTTTCTTTAAAATAACATTAAGTCATATTTTAGACTAAATACTGCTCTATAAATTCTATCATATTTTTAAATTTAATAACCTGTAAAAGCATGAGCGGTTTGTGTCACCATACCACAAATAGTGTAAGTCTGGGGAAAAAGTTGTGGGTTTTTTTTTTTTCAATTAATAATCAACTTTTCATGCGTTTGATTCTCTCATGAAAAATTACACTTATAAATACAATATGGTTACTCTTAAATGTGAATGGGCCTTGAGGAAGAAGGATTGTGACAGGCAAGGTGATATGCTACTCATATTTTACTAAAAAGTGGGGCCTTTAGCCTCAAATGCTGGGAGTGCTGTCAGCAGGTAGTATCTGCCCCTAAGCTCCTTCAGGCAATGCCTCAGCTGCAGAGTCATGTGCTTTCTGAGTTCCCCACATCTCATGACTGATTAAGTAAGGCTACAAAGCCTGGAAACTTTGGTTCAATACAGCACAACTCTGGTGGTTAAAACCACTTCAAAGCTACTCCTGGGGCAATCTAAGGTTATAGTTCAGGCCTGCAATGCAGCAATTTGTATTCTTCTTCTTCTCAATCCCACTTCTCTTCACTCCCTTCCACATATTTTGATTCCAAAGACATTCCAAGCAATAACTTACACACTTTTATGGACTTATTTGTGTCCTTCTTGAATTCATATGTTGATGCTTTAACCCCCAATACCTTAGAATGTGACTGTCTTTGGACATAGGTCTTTTAAACAGGTAACTAAATTGAAAAGAGGCCATTAGAATGGGCTCTGATTCAGTTTTACTAATGACCTTATAAAGAGAAATTAGAATGCAAAGAGAAACACCAGTGGTATCACATGAACAGAGGAGAGGATGCAGTGAGAAAGTGGCCATCTGTAAGCCAAGACAGAGGCCTCTGGAGAAACCAACCCAGCCAGTTCCGGAACTACTAGACAATAAGTGTTAGTGTCCATCATAAAAGCTAACCTCTAACTACATTTTAGTGTCCGTCATAAAAGCTAACCTCTAACCACTTGTGCCAAAAGTTGTGTGAGAAAGCAGGTGATAAGGTGGGGTGTTAGATCTGGATTACTCACTACTCTGAGCAGTGAGCACCTCATCATTGTTAGCAGGCTGATTTCAGATAGACTTCTACAAAACGTGATATTCTAATTGTAAAACCTTACTGAGTATGAATTGTGATATCATACCTGTGCATAAGAATGAATTCGCTGGTATAGATTTACCAATTGTTTGAAAAATGTGGGGTAAATAGTAATTGCAAAGAAAATGGAATTGAGTGACTTTTGCTTAGATAGACAGAGATAAGAAAGGCTGAGAGAGAATAACAGGCAAATGAAAACCTAAGTGAAAACCAAAGAGTTCTCTTGACAACTTAAAAAGAGGCTTTCATCTCATTCAGCTGAAGGGCAGAAAAAGCTTAAGGATCGGCCCTAATCATCAGAGTAGCTTAATTCCAAAGAAATTTAAACATTCAAAAAAGTTATTTTTTGTATGCCAACATACAAGGTCTTTTTGGAAAATAAAGGGACCCAAACAAATGGCACAGTGCTATCTGAGTTATCCCTCAAAATTGTAATTTTTCATGTATCTTCAATCCCTAGAAAAATGGCTCAACTCTCCATATGAAGACTCTTTTTCTAAGGATACTGAAGAATGTTTTATCTGCTGTGAGACATTATGTGTCCCTCTAAGGAGTTTATCTTGTCCCCACTCTTGGTCCTTAGACTTGTAATAAGGGAGAAGTTGTAGCTTTATGCAACTGGGGACATACTGGACCCAATAAGGGTTTGGGAAAGAGGTTTTACAAAGCCGCCACAAAACTTAGCTAGCATGGGCTATCATGAGCACCGAGAGCATGCATGGAAACAAATTTTGAGGGTATTTAGTTTAAGAGGTTGGAACAGAAATTTGGGTAAGGGAGAATTCATTAATTCAGGAGTCCTCTCCTGGAATATAAGTTTATCACTTGGGCAAGTGTTCCATGAGGTGGTGTAAATTTGTTGGTCTCATGGCCCCAAGAAGCATGGAAAATGCTGAGTAAGCCAGAAATTTTTATGAAGATTAGAAGAAATTGAAGGTTCAGTCTATGTGAAAGTATATGTTAAGGCAGAAAAGCCATGAGGCAATAACGTCAAATGGGAAGGCCCAAGATATAAGCCAAAATAAGGCCCTCGTAAAAGAGATTCCAAATCACTATTTTAGTACCGGTTCTCCTTTGTAAGCCAGGCTTAATTACAAAGGAGACCACTAGAGAAGTTGGCTCATTTATAGCAAAAAGGATGAGAGGGTAGATGATGTAGAGGTGCTTACCCGTTATAAACGGTAAGAGTAGCAGCCAAAAGGGCGTGTATTAGAGTTTCCCATAGAAACAGAGCTAAAAGAATGTGTGTATACATCTGTGTGTATACACATGTATATATTTCTACATTCATATCTATCCATATATATATAGAGACAGAAATTTATTTTAAGGAACTGGCTCATACTATTATTATAGCCAGGAAGTCTAAAATTTGTAGGGCTGGTTGGTAGGCTAGAAACTCTTGCTAGAGTTAAAGCAAAATTCTTTCCGCTTGGGGAGACATCGGTCTTTTAATTGGTTGGATGAGGTCCAACTGCATTATAGAGAATAATTTCATTTACTCAAGGTACACTCATTTAAAACTTAATCACATCCAAAAATTACCTTCATAGCAATATCTCAATCAGTGTTTCACCAAAAAAGTGTATACAATAGACTAGCCAATTTAACACATAAAATTAACCATCACAGGACTCAAGGATAAAGAAGGTAATGGAGATGGTTAATCGGGACAAAATTGATGGCAGCCAAAAAGTGTATTATTCAACTTCTGCCATCAGAAGAAACTAAACATAAGTAATAGGCCAAAGATAGTCAACCCTATAGCAGATCATGAATCCTTGCCTAGTGTTCCTGTCCTTACCTGTTTTCAAACCCAAAGAATAAAGTACTCTATAGTACCATTATAAGTGTACATGGCCTTCACATAATAAATGGAATCCTGATCAAGGTCAGATCACAGTGGGTTCACTAAATCTATAGGCACTCACGGTGCTATTTCCCTGGTCACTAAATATGTAATTAGGATAATTTACTTTTTTTAAATTTTGAGACAGAATTTTGCTTTTGTTGCCCAGTCTGGAGTGCAATGGTGCAATCTCAGCTTACCACAACTTCTGCCTCCTGGGTTCAAGCGATTCTCCTGCCTCAGTCTCCCAAGTAGTGGGATTACAGGCATGTGCCACCATACCCAGCTAATTTCTTGTATTTTTGGTAAAGAAAGGGTTTCTCCATGTTGGTCAGGCTGGTCATGAACTCCCGACCTCAGGTGATCCACCCGCTTTGGCCTCCCAAAGTGCTGGGATTAAAGGCATGAGGATAATTTACTTTTTGCAATAGCTAGAGCCCACATTGGGCCCTGACTCTTTGGCTAAAACCTATAAAGTGAAGAAGAAAAACTGAAAAGCCTTTTAAACAGCCCCATATTAAATTTTTATGTTAATTTTGATGCAAGGCATCATTTGGTGCAAGATCTAAGATGAGTAGTCAACAGAAAATGAAACTTTAATTCAGATTGTGATATTATTGAAAGCTGATGACTTTGTGTGACAAAAAATACATTTACTTTTTATTAGAATAATGAAAACAGTCAATTGATAGTAAAAATAGTAACTTGGAACAACAAGTAAAAATTAAATTAGACACACACACAGGGAGAAAGCCATGTGAAGACTGAGCATGCTGTCACAAACCAAGGAATCATCAGAAGCTAGGACAGAGAACAGGAAGAAATCCTTCCCCAGTTTCTTCTGAGGAAGAGCAGCCCTGAAGTCACTTCGATCTCAGATATTTATAAGCCACTTCATTTTAGTACTTTCTTAAGACAGTACTAGAAAATCAATAAAACTACTCAATGACAGCAAAATAATAGTAAAATAAAGTAAAAATAAAAATAAAATAGATTCTTATCTCACACCATACACAAAAAGTAACTCAAAATGAATTTAAGGGATAAACATAAGATCTGAAAATGTAAAACTACCAGAATAAAATACAGAAAAAAGATCCATAACATTGACTTTGGCAATGATTTCTTGGATATGACCACAAAGGTACAAGTAACAAAAGCAAAAAGTAGACAAATGAAATTGTACCAAGCTAAAAAGCTTCTGCACAGCAAAGAAAACAGTCAACAGAGTTAAAAGAGAACCTACAGAACGGGAGAAAAAATTTGCAAATGATTCATCTAATATGAGGCTAATATACAAAATGTATAAAGAAGTCAACTCAATAATAAGAAAACAACCTAATATTTAAAAAAGGCAAAGGACGTGAACAGACGTTTCTCGAAAGAAGACATATGAATAGCTAACAAGTATATGACAGAATGTTAAACCTCACTAATCATTATGGAAATGCAATCCAGATCGAAATGAGATATTACCTCACTCCTGTTAGAATGGATATTATGAAAAAAAGGTCAAAAGACAACAAGTGAGGATAAGGATGTGCAGAAAAGGGAACCCTTTCACACTGTTTTTGGGAACGTAATTAGTACAGCCATTATGGCAAACTATATGGAAGTCCATCAAACAATGAAACATAGAATCACCACATGATTCAGCAACTCAACTTCTAGGTATATATACAAAGGAATTGAATTTAGTATTTTGAAGAGATATCTGCACTCCCATGTTCATTGCAGCACTATTCACAGTAACCAGAATATGGAAGCAATGTCAAAGTCTATCAATGGATGAATGGATAAAGAAAATTGATATATATACCCAATCCAATATTTTATAACCTTAATAAAGAATAAAATGTTGTCACCATGACAACATAAATGAAAATAGAAGACATTACATTAAGTGAAAAAAGCCAGGCACAGAAAGATAAATACTGCACGATCTTATATGTGGAATCTAAAAAGTCAAACTCACAGAAGTATCAGATAGAATGGTGGTTACCAGAAGTTGTGGGGTAGAGGAGAGTGATAGGAAAAGAGAAATGTTGGTCAAATAATACAAAGTTTCAATTAGGAGAAAGAAGTTATAGTGATCTATTGCACATCAAGATTACTATAGTTTATAATATTGCATTGTATATTTCAAATTTGCTAAAAGAATAGAAAAGTGAGAAATTGGTGGCAATTTATCTTGATTTAATTATTCTACAATGGGTACACATCTCACTGTATCTCATAAATAAATGCAATTGTTTGTCAATTGAAAATAAAATTTTTAAAGGTTATACTTACAGAATAAACCTAGAATTCTCCGCAAATAAAATGACTTATATTCTATCATAAAATATTTGAGTTTTTAAGTTTTTGCTGTTTTCTCCCATTCGAAACTTCCATGTACTCTGCCACAAAAATAATCTCAATAAAACAAGATCTATTATACTTTCCACTTTATTAAATCATTGCACCTATTAACATACTATCTTGTGCATTTCTTTAAAAACACAGAGAACAAAATACAGAGACAAATAATTGTAAATGGAATCAAAATCTAAAACAACCCTGAATAATTATCCAAGAGTAATTTAAAGATATTCAGATCCCGTCAGGGGATAATGCTCAGCAAAGAAACAAACCGCTAAAATCTTAGACAATTGGATAATGTTGGCTTCATTTTAAAAATGTACAGCCTGGGAAACAGCTTGGTTTAATGAGATGAAGATGCATGTAGCACAACCTCTTAGTGAGAAACAGACTCTCAGTGTGGCAGGTAGCAATGTGGAGCAGAGGACAGCAGCTGCCAATTACAGCCAGCTGAAGAAAAAAACTACAGCTAAATGGCCACTCAAAGGCAAAAGCAAAAATAAAACAACAAACGGGACAAACAGGGCTTTGTTGATTTTTCTGATAGAAGACATACAGAACGCTGACAGCCATGATCACAATCGCACTACCAGGGCACATCATATGGCAGGAAAGGGTTTTGAAAAAAAGTTGCAAGCAAATTGCTTATATTCACTTGTCCTTGCAACTCAGATCACAATTTGCTTTTTCATTTTACTCTATGTTCAAATCTATTCTTCAAGGTATTCATAGTGGTAAATGAATAATAACAAAAAATATGCCTGCGTAATATAAGAAAATAAGGTAAGAATCTAACAGCACACAAAAATATAAAATGTAAAATAATTATATCAAAAGCTAAAAAATAGAAACCAAAGCTCAAATAAAGGGTGAAAATCTTGAACAGTAAATGTAAAATATGTGAAAAGAATCATGATCAAATATAGCACAGGATGTTAGTAACTGGAGAGGAAAAGAAGCTGAATGTATAAATGAAAGCTATATTTGATGCAACAAAAAGAATATTCTTATTGAGAAAGGAAGCAGAAACAAAAAATAAGCTTGTGGACAGCAGGCAAAATTAAATGGAAAAGAACATCAAGTTTATAGTCATAAAATAAAACAATTAGATACACAAAAGACAGAAAAAATAGCTCAAAACTTATATAATTTGTATTTAAGATGAAGAAATGCTGGAATTACATAAAGACCTGTTCCTGTGAGATATTCTAAATCACAAGAATAAATAGAGTATCAAGAAAAAAAAGGATTCATTATTTATGGTAGATGTGTGTGAAGTGTGTGTGTGTGTGTGTGTGTGTGCACGCACGTGATGGTGAGGTGATGTCAGCACGGGAGGCCAGCAATATAAGAGTCAATGAGAGTGATGCTCATTCTTTCAAGCCAGAGAGAAAGAAATGTTTCTAAGAATACTAGGATGAAAATAGACAAAACTTTAAAAGTCAATGGCTTTTTTTAAAAGAAAAGAAAAAGGTGACTAAGTTCAGAAAATTAAGATGCTTTGGGACATAATAATGCTGAGCATAGGTACTATCTATTAATCATTTTGAAGAACATAGTTTCAATAAAATGAACCTCAAGAAAGTGGAAATAACAAAATGACTAAGGCTAATAAACCGTTAGTGAGGAAAGATACGAGGAAGTGAAATTTCACACTGTTACCCTTCATCTTTAGCGTACTATCAAATATACAGTACTTAATGCTGACAAATCAATGATTAAACCACTACTAGATTTGTAGTTTCTAAAATAATTAACAAAAATGGTTATTAGAAGACTTTAAATTATGTAAGTTTCCTCATTTCCTTATTCCTCCATAATGAGGACTGAATGATGAATATCAGAAAGCAATAAAAAGTAAAAGTATAACGTGCAAATTTGTAAATGTAACTATAAAACAATAAGGCAAGTGTCATTGTGTATTCAATCACAATCACTTAACTACATTAAGTAAATATATAAAATGCATGTAACAGGATGTTAATATGGAAATCTTTCTGACTTCGTTCCCTGTAACATAGAGCAAGATGTTCACCTATTTAAATGAGATTTGCAAAGGTAATTTCCAAAAAATAGTTTAAATAGAAGAATCCTATCGCTTGTCCCTAGGCTGTACACTAGCATGCCAAGATCCCAAGGGAGGAAATCATGGGGAGATTTTCTTTGGAGACTTGACAGTTGGCTATTTGTTTCTTGCCTTCCTTTCAATTTAAGTCCAGTATGATCTAAAAAGTTGCTAGAATGTCCAACTTATTCAGTGTTAATTTGGAGCTTTTACTGTAATGTTCTTTTTTATTAAAGCATGACATAATCTGTCTGAAGCTCTTAATCAGAAATATATGTCTAATCTTATTTGTAAGCAAGATGCATATTATTTCTCATATATCATTACAAGATATTTAGAATATTTCACTCTCTCTTCTTTATGTCCTGTCAAATATTTGAGGAGCTTTTTTCTATCAACTTCTGTGGTATAAAGACTATTATAAGCCACGTGCTAAACATAGGCAGATGGTCTCCTAGTAATCCCACAACATCCTGGCCTCTAGAACACACAAGGCTATTCCCTACATTTCAGTTCTCTTTTGGCTTTTTGGAGTTAAGTGAGACATAGCACACTTTCCTGAATACCAAGATGTCCTAATATAAACATTCCTCTAATCCTCTACATAAGTCTCTGAAGCCTGTTTTCCACTTGATGGCCTTGCCAAAAGAAGAGAAAGTCCTGTTCACTCAAGTGACTGCAACAAAGTTCAAGGCCTTGCCTACAGTCACTTATATCATAGGTCCCAGAGGCCTCTATAATTTGGAAACATACAATATTAGATGTAAAGTAAACAGAGTAACATATACACCAACATATTCTCCAAATATTTTTATGGTTGTTTGAAGTAACACAATATTTAGAACACAGAACAAAGAGTATGATCTTTAATAAAATATTTAATAATATTTGGTATAAATATTTATCTTCAATATGAATCTTTTAAAATAAAATAACATAACTTTAAAACTTAAAGAAGAATAAACAAAAGCAAAATATTAAAAGAGTTTAATTCACTTTATTTCACTGAAATAAACACATATTTGCATACAAATATGACATATTTAATAAAGTACATATACTAGATAACTACTTTATCCAATAGAGCCAACTCCAAAATTATACATTATTTTAAAGTGACCCTTCAAGCACTGGTGAAAAATGACAATATCATACTTCTTAAGGAAACCCAAAATATATTGCCATTTCCACAGTTCATTTCTTCTGTAATAAGAATGCAAAGTAACAAAATTAATATTAAAATAACACAATTTAGACTTAAAATACTCTCTTGAGTTTAAAGTCCAATAGGAAACAAGAATGGAGTTATTACTAGTAAGAATGGAGATATTACTAATAATCTCTAGTTATTGGAGGTAATAACTACGTTCTTACTGGTAATACATAGACAATACGAGTAATAACTCCATTTTTATTTCCTATTGGACACATAAGATCTCCCATTTTAAACTGACACCTAAGATTAACCATCAAAGTAATAACAAGTCTATTTTTATTTATTTTCTATACTAGTTGTTATACTAATATTTGTACTATTAATTAATATAGAAAGATGAATAAAAATAATATTTTAGAGGCTATGAGATAACGCTAGTTATGACTTTGATGGTTAATCTTATGTGTGAACTTGGCTGAGCCACAGAGTACCTGGATATTGCTGGTCAAACATTATTCTGGGTGTTTTGTGAGATTATTTTTAGACAATATTAATCGGTGGACTTTTGAGTAAAGCAAATTACCTTCAATAATGTCATTAGTCTCATTCAATCAGTTGAAGGTCTGAATAGAACAAAAAGATTGATCCTCCCCCGTATAAGCAGACTACCTTCAAACTTCATCTGCAACATCAGATGTCAGACCGGAACAGAGGCACTGGCTCTCTTTGGGTCTTCAGAGAGCAGGCCCATCCTGCAGAGTTGGAGTTGCAAGCATCTGTAATTGAATTAGCTAATTCTTTATAATTAATCTTGCTCTTAATAGATGATAAGTAGATCTCTAGGTAGATAGATCAAGGTCTAGTTGTATTTACAGCATCTATATCTACACGCTTTATATATCTGTATTTATGTTCTCCCCTTCATTCTGTTTCCCTGGAGAACCCTTGCTAACATAACGATTGTGAATAAAACTGTATCTTTAAAAACATATAACAAGAAAAAATGAAATGCATATTTTATTCATATATTGCAAAAAAAGTTGATTAAGATCAAAGGAAAAAATTTAATAAGCAGAAAATAATTAAAGTAAAAAAGGGAATTTAGTAAAATAGAGAAGAAAAATTAAATAAACATGAGTGTGTATTTTTAAGAAGAAAGGGAAACAAACTGTTAGGCTAAATAAGAAAGAATACTATGAAACGATCCTGTAAAAATAAAAATGAAATTATAAAAGAAATAATTAAATACATATGTGTGACTGTTAAAAATTAACAATTGACTATTATGTTCAAATTGGTTTGATAATCTATACTAAACTGATGATTTTCCAGAAAATATAATTTTAGTTATTCACGTGTGATTTCATAGAATATTAAAATAGCATTTGGAAGAAATCACAAAAGTCATAACAAGCTGTTTCATGCTTTCCTTCAATCATTTCTTGCCCTCTACCCAATTATGCTCACACACACACACGCACACACACATACACTGTCACACAATTTACAATGTCTGAAATAATTCTCAAGTAGATTCTAATAAACTTTCAAGGATTTAATGACATTTATATTCTTCATGAACACAGAGATTTAACTTAATATCAGCTCATAAGAATGATACACAAAAAGTGAAAACCTTCATACAGTCTTATATATTGAGATTATAGTATATCTTGATATAAAATATAATGATATAATGGAATAAATTCCAGTTAAATATTACAAGTAATGAAACCAAATCATGTTTATTTCAAGAATTCAATATTAGCTTGGGGTTAGAATGTTTTTACTATAATTCACTGTATTAGAAGTAAATGGGGCCCAGGTATGGTGACTCATGCCTGTAATCCCAACATTTCGGGAGGCCAAGGCTGGTGGATTGCCTGAACTCAGGAGTTCAAGACCAGCCTGAGCAACATGGTGAAACCCAACTCTACTAAAAGTACAAAGAAAATTAGCCAAGCATAGTGGAGAAAGCCTGTAGTCCCAACTACTTGGGAGGCATGAAAATCGCTTGAACCTGGAAGGTGAAGTTGCCCTAAGCCAAAATAGCGCCGCTGCCCTCCAGCCTGGGCAACAAAGCCAGACTCTGACTCCCCTGCCCCAAAAAGTAAGTCAATGTGCAAAAAAGTATGATATATGATCACCTCTGCAAGTGCCAAATAGCCATTTTATAAAATGCAGCATATATTGCTGATAGAAACTTAAAAAAATAGGAAACAAATATTGTTTCTTGATGTAAATTAAAGTGCATATCAAAATAAAAAAGCATCATGCATAATATTGCATCATCAGAAGCATACATTTTAAGAACAATGTAAGATTAATCCATCATAAACATTAATATATAACAATATTCTAGAAGTGCTGCCCAATCCCAATTTGTAAAAAACACTGAAAGAAGCAAAATTGTTGTTGCTTTAGTTGATATCATTGTATACCAAAAACACTTTGAAAAATGAACTTAAAACTTCGAAATAAAATACATTTTTTAATTGCAACTGGCTACCAATTTAAT
Source organism: Callithrix jacchus (assembly GCF_049354715.1). Lineage (NCBI taxonomy): Eukaryota > Metazoa > Chordata > Mammalia > Primates > Cebidae > Callithrix > Callithrix jacchus. Next base: position 65,910,766 of record NC_133504.1, on the reverse strand, counting down.
AGACAAAAATACTTAGATACCACATACAAATCCAGGAGCTAGTTAAAATATGACAGCAACTCAAAAGTTTTTTTAATAAAAATAAATTGAAAGACAAAACTCATGCACATAATTATAATTTCAAATTTAGGGCCCTTCTACTTAAATGCCATAATACTTAGAATTATGGTTTTGAATGAGATTAATTTGTTCTGTTTACCTTAAATAAAAAGAAAATCCATTAGGCAGTTACCAAGTTCTTATAGATTATATTTTTGGGTGGAAGATTTTGACTAGACACATTTGGAAACTAAAAGAGTTATGTTGGACCAAAGAATTGAAGGCACACAGCATCTTCATCACACACCATCAGGAAACAGTGTTAGTGCTGACACCAGACACACTGAAGCTTCCTCCATTGGACCAGGTGATTGCCACCACTGGATAACTTTAGTGCAGAAAACGCAAAAAATAATTTTCACTGTTTTTTTAGTTGACTTGCCAGCTCCAATTTTAAAATACAGGGCAGTAGTTTATGATTGGGCAAAATGTAAGCGCCCCATTTTCGTTGCAACTGGGAGATAAATATTTGGGATATTCATTTTCCACTACGGAAGGTACCGCAATGCCTTCCACAAGGGGTACACAAAATTGGCCATTTTCAGAAAGTAGAAGGTGGATGCAGGATGATTAAGAACTAAAGCATCCTGAGTATCCTGTTGGCTCCCTAAGCCTCACACTCATTTTTCTTTCCATAATTACATTTCCAAATTTGGTTCTGCCTAAATAATGCAACTTTCTTTTTTTACAATTAAAAAAGGGAGTCTCTGTTTTCCCAAAACAATACAACCCTAAATTTATTCATTCCTGCATACCCCAGCATCATTACCCTGAAGAGTATCCATTCTGCTTTAATTGCTACATTCTTGAAAAAGGATGATAAATAAAAATGAAAGGTGGAATCATACTAAGTAAAATTTCTTTTTCTGTAATTGTGTAAACAGCATTATTTATGATTTACCCCTTCCAGTATCTACTTAGTCTGTGACTCTGCTGACAAGCTTATAAAAATCTCCTTGTCAATTGGGATGACCTAAACCTTTATTTCTTAGGATGTGAATTCATGGTACTAATGCCTCCTTGCGGGCCCTTTGTGTTGCATTAATAATCACCATGGTACATGTGGATAATAGGAGATCTCATTGCACAATACCTAGATTTATCAACTTAATTATCAGAAGCACTAATTTTCACCAAAATAATCATCTGATTTTTGCTTTTTTACTAATTAAAATGAAGAAACTCAGAGGCCTGGTAGAAAATTCAACTTATAATTTTCTAAAACTATTACTTTTCTTAGACTAAAAATATATTAAACCTATGGAATCTAGAAATATGCTGAAAACATTTTTTCTTCTGGCATTCAATATAGTCGTTTTCAAATGTGCCACTCTATTTCTATCCCCTTAGTGAATAGGCATTCGTATTTTCTTTGAAGTTTCATTTAGTTATTTTTGCTTCAAATTTCACACTGCGTCATGATGGTTATAACACAACATATTATCACTGAATCTGGCCCTCACAACTTCAGAATTATAAATTACACTCCCCAAAATGTAAGAGAGAGACACATGTAAAAATATAAACTTTTTTTTCGTAAACATTTGCACCTAACTCTAAGTTAATCAAGTTGTAGGTTTCTTTGGAATCATGGAGAATAAACGTTTCTTCTATCAATCACTTAGAAGATTACTCTTAGTTGCTGACAGATTCTGGTTCTTTAAAAAAATAAAATTTTAATAGTTTGAATGTGTATGCATTTTTGCTGAATATCGTCAATACAGAATATGTTATTACTTTAGTTGAGTGACTGCAGGTAGAAAAATGACTAAATACATATTATCTACTTTCCAGTAAACTACTAAAGGAATCCTTAACCTCAACTACAAATATTCATCAGGAAAATTAGCTACAAGGTCTAATATTAAATCATAGCTTGAGGTTTGGGGAAATGAGATTGTGGGTAGTAGCCATTCACCACCCTTCTAATTTTGCAAATTTTATCTCAAAGGTACTGTTTGCAATTACTCCAAGTAGAGATGTTTCTTTAAAAAGCAATTATATCTGTCATTAACACCATGGAAGTACAGCTCAAAGCCAACATTGGTGCTTCTAGATTAGTTAAGCTTGGAAACAATATAGTGGGAAAAAAGTGAGTAGCTCAAGGCTTTGGTTACACTTCAACAAGTGGACATGAAAGCAGTCTTGAGAATTTGAGTGTTAAAACAACTCGCTTCACAAAAAGTATTTTTGAAAACTTTACCAAGATGGATTGAAAACATAAATATTTGCATAAAGAACACTGAAAAGACCATGGAAAGCATAAAATGCAGAAGTATCCTATGAATATTTGCAAAGTGATATTACATGCAGGGTTTTACACTTAATAATAGACTGAGTTCATATATTGACTCTCCTTACTGTTCAACTTTGGTGAATTACATAATTTTTCTGTGCCTTAATCTCTTCATCTATAAAACTGAAGAGCAATTTCACCTCACTTGTAAGAAATAAGTAAGTTGAATCATAAAAATCTATTGAAAGAGTGGAACATAGCAGTATATAATAATTGTGCTGTCATTATTATTATTAAAAACTATTGTTAATACAAATATCAGTGCCTGTTCTCTCCTTTACAATCTCTTATTAAATTAGCATTAAGTAATGTAAGAAAAACCAAAAAGTTATTGGAATTAACAGTAATATTAACTCAGAAATCTTGTAAATCACACAAAGCCAGAGATTACATTATTTCCTCTTCTTGTACTAAATTTTGTTTACCAGAAAAAAGAATATTTAAGCAAATGTTGGTCGTAGATTAGGGTCTTAATACAAATGGTTTTAAAATTAATTAAATAGAATAAAATTCTGTATATTAGTTTTGATTGTGTTTCTTTGTTTCTTCTAAACATCTAAACAAATACTTATAAAAAGCATGTCTTGAACATCATGTGTGCGCATGCGTGTGCACATACTCACATCACAGCGTATCTGGGCTAGAGCCCTTTACTAAAGTATTTAATATATCGAGCCCTAACTGTATATGTATTTGTGTATATTGTCCTCTAGTTTAGTTATCTTCACACTAATTGTGAATGTCAAGATTAAAAATATTTTATGCATTTCTAATCCATGTCTATTTTTGATAAAACAGTATATATATGCTACTATAATAATATGTGGTGATCAGAATAAATAACACCCAAAAATAATAGGAAATAATAGGAAAAAGTAAAATGATTTGTATAATTTTATTTCTGATATACTAATAGCAAATTATTTTATAATATATTTTATTGTTTTTGTATACATTGGTTTAACATTGTGTCACAGTGTATTTGGAATGCCTGATTATAGAGCACTGTGTTTTGATATTTGATTTCAATAACTATCATAATTTTGAAGCATGTCTCATCAAGATACACAGGACCATATTTTAAAAAGTATATGCTTACCTATGTTTAAAAACAAAAAAAATCTCCAACTTTATCAAATTATTAGTTATTATTTTTGTTTTAATTCAGCAACTAATTTTTTTCTTTGATAGTATTCATTTGTGCTTGCACACCAATGAGAAGTTATTTTGTACATGTATATGCATGCATTAATATCACTGCATATATTTATATTTGTACACATGCCTATGGGTATGTTAAGATATTCTATTTCCTTTTATTTTTAATGTGGGAAAAGATTAACTTTAACAGGTGGAATTGTCACATTGTTTCCAATGCAAAATTACATAACACTGGTAGTATTTTCAAACATTTCAAACATTTCAAAACATGCTTTCTATACGATAAATGGCTCCCCGAAAGTTCTCTCATTAATTGTAAAATCATCATTTTGCTTAGAGAATACAGACGATACATATTAAATTTGTGTATTTTTGTTCCAAAAGTGGCTAGGTAGCATACAAATCACTGTCATATTTTCAGAAAGAAGTTAAATAAGTTTAGATCTACTATCTTTGTGGGAAAAAAAAGGAAAATACATGATGAGAGGCCGAGGCAGGTGGATCACCTGAGGTCAGGAGTTCGAGATCAGCCTAGCTAACATGGTGAAACCCAGTCTCTACTAAAAATACCAAAATTAGGCAGGCATGCTAGTTGGTGCCTGTAATCTCAGATACTTGGGAGGCTGAGGCATAAGAATTGCTTGAACCCAGGAGGTGGAGGTTGCAGTGAGCCAAGATCATGCCACTGCACTTCGGCCTGGGCGACAGAGAAAGATGGAGTCTCTTATTTACTTATTTACCAACTAAGTAAATAAAGAAAAAAAAGAAAAGGATACATGAATAATTAATTAATCTTTACATTAAATAGTATCTCTTAAAAAATTGTCCACAATATAACTAATAAACTTTGTGGCAACAAAAACAAACAGACTCCACATTCCATTTGTAAAGTAGAAACTATACTACACATTTGAAGATTTTCTTTGGTACAATTAACCACATTACAATTATAGTAGTTCAGGTACTTCTTAGCTTGCTTGGATTAACTCAAAACAAACAAAACAAAAACAACATAGATTCACTCTTGACTCCTTTCATTTTTTCATAAACCATAATCAGTGAGATAATTTTGTTCAAAAACATATCCATAAACTAGCATCTTCTCATCATTTTTTGCCATGATTGCTGTATGCCAAACTAGCCTTATCTCTTGTGTAGTTCACTTCAAACCATCTCCCTACTTTCCATCTTTGTTTCCATCTCAACTCTACTGCTAGAATGGTTCTTTGAAAATTTGGACCACGATTATGCTTCTATTACACTCAGCAGAAGAACCTTCCAAATGATTGTCTCTCTCTGAGTGAAATAGAGGATCTAAGTGTACTATACAGTCTTGGCCCCTTGAACCTCAACCACACTATCTCTTCTCCCAGCATTATTATTTTTTTTAAAGCTGCACTCGCTTCCTTGCTGCCAGTCAAATATGTCCTGCACTCTCAGTCTTTGAACTTGCTGTTTTCTTTTCCCTGAAAAATGACCCCTCTTCCATATCATGGCTATTTGGTAACCTCTTTTTTTGTTGTTTTGGATTTTTTCCCAAGTGTCATATCCTTACATTGTGGTTTACATGATATTCAATCTCAAAAATGAGATGTATAAACTACTGTTTACTTAATACTTTAGAATTAACTTAAATATCACAGTTAAAAATGGCATGGATACATATTCAGCTCCTAATATTCCCTATTCCTTGTTTCTGTTGAATTTTTTCTGAGATAGCCTATATTTTACTTATTTATTGCATATTTTAATTTAAATATTGCATATTTTCTGCCCCTAATCAAGGGAAGTTCCATGAAGGCAGGAGTGTCTTTCTGCTTTGTTTGCTGTATACTCAGGTTTCAGTTTCTTCTCTAAGAGGTACATGGCTGGCAGAAAAGCAATTCTTCCTTAGATAATCAATTCATTTATGTTAATTGCTCTGCTAACTCTGTGACCATTTCTCAGAAGTTTTTAAATACTTAAAATAATAGAAAAATGCTATGAGTGCTTCATACAGTTTTAAATATAAAATATGGTTTCTAAAGATATTCACACTTAAGATTGTTTGTCTAGTTCATATTTCAAAGTTTCAAAAAAATAGTACTTTATACATCTCGTTTTTGAAATCGAATATTGTGTAAACCACAATGTGAGATATTGTGGAGACCTGTATACTTTAGAGGTCAGCAGGATTTCTTTTTTTTTTTTTTATAATACCGCTGATAAAAACAGAATGTAGTAAAGAAACAGGCCAAATCCAGATAAGACTAAAAATGATAATGCATTTGCATGCAATGAGACACTCCCGCCAGTGCCATGACAGTTTACAATTGCCTTGACAATGCCTGGAGGTTACCCTATATGGTTCTGGGAACTCTCTGTCTCTTTTTAGAAATTTTGAGAAAAACCTGCCCCTTATTATTAGCATAGAATTAGAAGTAGGTAATAATATAGTTAGCCAGCAACCCACAAGTGTTACTCTGCCTGAGGGACAACCTGCTCTGTCTTTGGAGCAGCTATTTTGCTGTACACTGTTACTATAATAAACTTGCTTTCTTTCACTGTCGGTTTACTCTTGAATTCTTCCTGAGTGACGCCAGAACCCTCCCAAACCCATCCCCAATTTGGGGGTTCACTTACATCAGCTTTCATCCAGTTTTACAGCTATCTTCTCCACCTTTGAAATATTAGAAGTATATTTGTATTTATATATTCAGTAATATTTTTCAATCTTGTGACAATGTTTCTTTTAAAGGAATGTACTTTATTTCCATCCCATATTGCTCTCCATATTTTATTTCATTAGCTTGACCATGGCTAGAACAATTGTTATCATTTGATGGTATGGGGTATTAGAATTTTACTTTTAAATAAGAAATTCTACAATAACTAACTAAATCTTTACCATTAAGGGTATTTCTACAGAATATTGTGTTAAGTATGGACTGATTTGTTGAAAAGTTACTATAGTATTTGTTCTTTATATACTAGACAGTAAATTTTGAAATCTTTTGCTAATGATTATGGCTTAATCTTATTATTATCTAGTATCTCAGGCCCTATATAGAGTTTAGGATAAGCTTGTATATTTCATAAAATAAAGCTGTATAAAAATCTGTATTTTTTGTGATTCTAATCTCCGATTTTCTCATTGATAAGATATTGACATTTATTTAATATTTTGCATTATTATACCTTATTGTGATGTTATACACTTTTACAAGTCAAAGAAAATAATTTCCGTTATATCACTTTCTTGTGTATGCTTCTGCTTGAATTAATCTCTTCATCTGTTTTTTTCTTAGGGAAAATATTCAAGCCATTTTATGATTGTATCTTAAGTATAATTAAACAAAATAATGTAAACTTGAAATTAATCAAACTTAAAATAGATATGTTATCTTATAACATTCTATAAAACAACATGTTTGCTTGTCTTTTTGTATTTCTAAATATTCAGTTTTCTTATGATAACCAGCATTTACATATCAGAATTGATCCTCTAACATACAGACCCAAAATAAAAGAGTCAAAGACATCAAAATTTCAATAGTTTGATATTCTGCACCAGCAACACAAAGAGACAGTCTTGCAAACTTCTGGCAGAGAAATATTTTCACTGCACGGAACAGTGATCTAGTCACTAGACTTCTAAAAGAAAACACACACCATCACATTTCTTGGATCAATAGCACATAACAGAATAACTGGCTTGTGAGAGTAATGGATAGTTACTAATTATTTGTTCAGTAAATCTAAGCATGTATGTATTAGATATTATGCAATAATGCTTCAAAAGTTTATTTATTTAATAAAGTCTTTTTAAAATAATTAAGAATTTCCTCTGAAATTATTTGTTACAAAACTCAAAAATAAAAGCCAACTTGTTCAATATCAGGCACTATTTTACAGAGATATGCTTTGATCCAAGATTTCTGGATGTACTGAGTATACTTTTCTTCATATATATTTGTAAGAAACTTTATTTTTATAAAAAGCATTTTACTGCAACACTAAAGGTCTGACTACTTGCACAATCAGAACAATTATTTGTATTAAAACAGAAAATCTTTTGAATACAGTAAAAACAGTTAACTAATCAACCAACAATAAATGTTTATTAAATATCTAATTATTTTAGATATTTAATTTGAAAAATATTTCTTTTCCTTTTATGAAGACAGAGAATAATATTAATCATTTCTAAAATGTTTCCTGTGAGTGTGCATATGCTTAGCACTATATAATTAGTTTTTTCCATACTTTCAAATACTTGAATATCTTGCAAGATATAATCTGTTCTGGCAATTAAAGTCTTTAATTTATTGAACAGTAGGGAAGAGTGACATAGACAGAGTTTTCTGCCAATATATTTTACTGCTGATATTAAAAACTGTGTATAGATAGAAAAGAATTCCAACACGGAGCATCCCTTACTATTTGCCAAGTTGCTCATAGGCTGCTAATCACTACCTGACAATGATTCAGTGAAAAGTGAAGTCAGACCACTAAACTATTTCATATGTCATAGCCTATTGAGCAGCTGCCAAATGTTAAACACCAGATGTCTTCATTGACGGAGGCTGGTGTGAAAGCATAGAATGAATAGCAATGACTCTATTTCATGTTCAAATGTCCCTAAACTAGTTCAGTCTCAAATATACATTTAGAAATATCTGCTTGGCTATAGGAACAAAATATTACAACTTATGTCTATGTTTTGTCTACAAATGGATACATGTATACACACATATGAATACATATATACATAATTCGTGTGTATATAAAATACAAATCAGTTAATCAGTATTCTACATAAAGTGTAAATCCAAAGATAACTTAAAACATAAGGTGGTGACATTTTTCAATGAAGCAAATGTTTATTTTTGTAGTTCTAAGGTACTAAAAAACTAAAAAATTGTTGGTTGTGTGTATATGTATGTATACATATATGTATATATAGGAATGCATGTATTACACATATATCAATAATTTATAAGAATTACATATTGGAATATATAGAGAAAAAGAGACAAATAGAGATTTCTATAATCCATAATATTACAATTTTGTATTGTCTTTTTATAGATTGAATTTCTATTTTTACATCGTGTATGGAACAACTCCTACTATATATAACTCAATATCAAGTTTCCAGGACTTATAAAAAAACATATATAAGTAATAAAAGTTATACCAGAAATGGGCAAAAAAGATTTGGGGGAATCAAGACTCGTGAGAAATTCATTATTTAGGTAATGCAAACGACTGATATTTAAAAGGGAAATTACAGCTTGATATCACAAGCACCACCCTATAACATAGTCAAGATGGTGGAATGCAGTAGCAAGCTTTAGCAAGCTACAATCTAGGGGCTATTTACAGTGACTAATCAAAGTAGAGGGCCAGGAACAGCCAAAAGGTTTACAATCTATACACCTTGAGTCAGAAAGCTATTGGAGGGGTCTGCATCCAGGACTGTTCCAAGGATAAGAGCACTTCTTTCCGAGAATTAAAGTGACACTCCAAGTGTCCAGTAATGAAACTAAAAGAGGATTACATCTGGGGTCAACTGCTGAGGTGCCCCTGAATGATAAATCTATCTTGTAATTCTATCCTAGCCAAAATTAGAAACATGGCCCCCAATACTTCTATACTGTAGTTACTAATTCAAGCATTCCTGCTTGTGGTTAGATCAGAGAAACCACCCACACTCACTGGGCTTCAAATTTGCTGATTTGTGCTGTTTTCGGCTATTTAATTTATGTCAACTTGTTAAAGGCATAATAAAAGACTAAGACAAATCCCACGCCTCATGCATGTCTAAGTAAAATAACAAAATAACAAGCAAGACGGAAGAGCATACAAATTCAACTTCAAAACTGACCATACTGTTGAGTAACAAGGATTTGAAGACAGCGAATATTATGAACAAGAAAAGAAACTCTACAAATGAAAGATCTTAAACCTGAGAAAAGTCTTCATAGAAAAAGTAGAGTATAAAACATGTATAATTGATATCTCTGGAAATTAACAGAATGTGACATATGTAAGATGTTCTATATAAATAAATGATCTGCTCATGATCAAAAGGCGAATCAAAAAAAAACTACAATATAACAAGGCAAAAAGTGACTTAAAATATAGAGATTATATTTTATCGTTCTGAAAAGATATAGGATTACCATATGAACTCCTTGTTCATATGAATTCACTGCTTTATACTTCCTACAGTGCCATAATTTTATGTTACTATAAGAAGTATAAAGTAGTGAGTTCATCTGGTAACTCACTGGTTTATACTTCTTACAGCACTATAGTTTTAAAATTCTGTGTAGTCCTCTTTTTTTGAGAAAATCTTATTCCATTTCCCAGGCTGGAGTGCACTGGGGCAACTTTGGCTCATTGCAAACTCCACCTCCCAGGTTCAAGCAATTCTGCTTCAGCCTCCTAAGTAGCTGGGATTACAGGTGCTGGCCATCATACCCGGCTAATTTTTGTATTTTTAGTGGAGACAGGGTTTCACCATTTTGGCAAGGCTGGTCTCAAACTCCTGACCTCAAGTGATCCACCAACTTCAGCCTCTCAAAGCATTGGAATTACAGGCATGAGCCACTGTGCCCAGTCGATTATTTGTAGTCTTCATAATCACTAAATGGCTATTACATCTCTAGCTATCACACCAAAGGTTTATGTGATAGAAAGAAGAAAGTGGCAAGTGTTAAAGGGGTCACTTTTCAACTGTGTTAATCTAACCCAATGTGTTCTGTTTATAGTGGTCACTCTTCTTGCAATGGGAAGATGAACATAATTTTATATCAGAGCATGGCTGAATTTTTTGCAAGATTATTTTGCATTAAAGAAAGAAGTGAAGACTGGATATTGGCTTGACAAGAGAACAATCGGTTCATTTGTTACTAACCTTATATTAACATGGTTTTATTTATTTATTTTTATTTCTTCATTCTTTAAATGATTTTGACTTTTATTTTTGATTCATTGGGTAGATGCGCAGGTTTTTTACCTCGATATAAATGGTCACAGCACCCAACTAGTAGCATAGTACCCAACAGGAATGTTTCAAGCCCTTGTGCCCTGTCTCTTTCCCCACTCTAGTAGTCTGCACTGTTTGTTTCCATCTTTATGTCAAATGTACATGATGTTTAGCTCCCACTTATAAATGAGAACATGTGGTATCTGGTTTTCTGTTTTGTTGTTGTTGTTGTTGTTGCTGTTAATTGTGTAGGATAATACCCTCTAGCTGCATTCAAGTTGCTGCAAATGACATGATTTTGTTCTTTTATGGCTGCATAATATTTCGTGGTATATTTATATCATATATTGTGTGTTCAATTCACAACTGGTGCACCCAAGTTGATTCCATGTCCTTGCTATTGTGAATAGTGCTGTCATAGATAAATAATGCATGTGTCTTTTTGATAGATTTATTTGTTTTCCTTTGTTATAACCCAGTAACTGGACTGCTGGGTAAAATGGGAGTTCTGTTTTAAGTTGTTTGACAAATCTCTAAACTGCTTTCCATTGTGGATGAACTAATTTACATTCTCACCAAGTGTATAAGCATTCTATTTTCTCCAAGCCTCACTAACTTCTGTCGTGTTCTGACATTTTAATAATAGTCATGTTGACTAGTGTGAAATGGTATCACATTGTGGTTTTGATTTGCATTTCTCTGATGATAAGTGATGTTAAAAGTATTTTTATATGTTTTACAGCCACTTTTATATGTTTTTGGAAGTGGTCTTGTCCTTTGCCCACTTTTTAATGAAGTTATTTACTTTTTTCTTGGTGATTTGTTTACATTCCTCATGGATTCGGGATATGAGACCTTTGTTAGATATAGTTTGTGAATCTTGGCCCCCATTCTGTAGACTGTTTGGTTGCTGTGTTGAGTTTTTTGCTGTGCAGAAGCACTTTGGTTTAGTTAGGTCTCACTCGTCAATTTTTGTTTCTGTTACAATTGCTTTTGAGGATTTAATCATAAATTATTTGTCAAGGCCAATGTCCTGAATGATACTTCCTAGGTTTCTTTCTTGGATTTTTATAGTTTGAGGTCTTACATTTAAATCTTAAGTCCATCTTGAGTTCATTTTTGTATACGTTATACTACCCAATGAAATCTATAAATTTAATGTTATTTCTATCAAACCACCATTATTTTCTTTCAGCATTAGAAAAAACTATCCTAAAATGCATATAGAACCAAAAAAGAGCCTGAATAGCTAAGGCAATTCTAAACAAAAATGAACAAAGCTAGAGATATCATATTACCCAACTTTTGACTATTCTATAAGGCTACAGTAACCAAAATAGCATGGTACTCACACCAAAACAGACATAGAGACCAATGGAGCACAATAGAAAACCCAGAAATAAAGCCATACATCTACAACCCTCTGATTCTTGACAAAATTGACAAAAATAACCAATGGGTAAAGGACAAATTCAATAAATAGTGCTAGGACAAATGGCTAGCCTAATGCAGAAGAATTAAGTTAACATAAAAAAAAAATTATACACCACCACACATTTGAATGTCCTGTTTTTTCAAAACATTGTGTAACACTACCTTTTATAGATAAGGGATACAATATTAGAATGTATTTCACATGTAAAATAAGTTATCTTTTATGGAAAAATGGTGTATACATACTTTACAAAGGCAATTTTGGAACCTAAAATAAAAAATGTCTTGTGTCTGTTACAAAGTGTTTTTTACTAAAACTGTTTTTGGCAATTTGAATGTCAAAGACACTTACAAAACTATAAATAAGACTGAATTATAGAAAAATGTTTGGAAAACACCTATTCATAATGAGTTAACACAGGCTAGGTTTCATTGCTTAAAATAGCTCAACAAATTAATGAAATGGTTATTTCTCACTCATATCACATATAGCAAGGCTCTTTGCTAGCTGTAGTCTAGTAGTGCACAAGGCCAGTAGAAGCTCTACTTTGGCACTTGCTTTCACAGTTACCCAGCTAATATGAAGAGAGTGTTGTGATTTATATACTGGATATGAGAGATGTACCTTGGAATTATTGCATGGCATTTAAACGAGTATTTACAAGGTCAAATTAAGTCATATGTTTACATCTAATGAATAGTGTGTCAGAAGAGATAATCCAACCATGTAACAAAAAAATTTTTGAGTAGGACTAATGGTTTATATACTTATAGGGAAAAAGTGTTAATTGAACAAATTTTTGGGAAGCCATGCAGTAATATGTATAATAAAATCTTTAAAATAGTCAAGGGGATGTCACGTGTGGTGGCTTATGCCTATAATCCAGGCACTTTGGGAGGCTAACGTAGGAAGATAGGGTGAACTAAGGGATTTGAGACAAGCCTTAGCAAAATGGGGATACCCTGTCTCTACAAAGAATTAAAAAACATAGCCTGGTGTGATGGCTTGTGCCTATAGTCACAGCTATTCGAGAGGCTGAGGAAGGAGGATTGCTTGAGCTTGGGAGGTGGAGGCTGTAGTGAGCCATGATCGGATCACTACACTCTAGCCAGAGCAACAAAGCAAGACCTTGTCTCAAAATTAATAATAATAAAAAAATAATCTGCTATTCAACACAATATTTATAGGACATTAATTCTAGGGAGATATAAATCGAAATTTTAGTACAACCCTTATTATTAATAATAATATCAATATAAGATCTGATAATATGGGAATGGCTAAATAAAATATGACGTGTTTGCACATTAAAAAATTGTGTTTTTATCCCCAGGGAAAATAGCAGATTAAATAATGTATCTGATTCTGTCATTGAAAATGCCCATTAAAAATGCTAATGTCATACTAATGACATTATAATGAACTGAGTCAAGTTCAGGACATTTAGGATGATTTATTGTGCCTGAGTCAAAGTTGGGACAATCCCTTCTGAGCAGCATTCTGGCACAAGATTAACAGAGAAAGTGTAGGTGCTTTTCTGAGGTAGTTCCTATGAACATGGCTTTTCTCGGTGCTTCTGAGACCCTTCCTGTCTGTCTGCCTAAACAGTCTCTAACTGCTCCCTCTCTCAAAAGCATCCTAAGCCAACTGCACCAGATTTGATACTTGATTTAGCACACTGATTAAAAAGAATGAACTGAAGCGAGGTTCATGGCTTGTCCTTGTACTTCCAGTCACTTAGGGGGCTGAGGAGGGAGGACCGCTTGAGCCCAGAAGTTCAAGGCCACAGTGACCTATAATCATGGGACTACGCTTCAGCCTGGTCAATAGATAAGCCCCATATCCATGAAATAAAAATAAAAACAAAATAATTTAAATAAAAAGAAGAATGAACTGTATTTATGTCTCTAGAACTTACATTTACATGGGTCTGATCTGCAGACCCATGAATAAATTCACTCACATACAGAATACAGTGAATGAGCAGGCTGGGTGTCTGAGGCAACTCACAGACTCCCTGGACAGTGCTGTAAAGAGATGGCAGCCACCAGCCCTCCCCAGCCAGTGAGACTCACATTTATCAGTAAAGTTCAATTGGCAAAGGCTTGAGTCAACTCTGTTAGAGGTCATAGATTAAATATAGACAGATTAATAAAATATGTCTATAAAAAATATAGACAGATTCCGATGCCCAAAACAAACATCATTGGAGGTTAATTTCCCCGTTGACCTCACCCCAAGAGGGCCATGCAGCTCAAAGATTAGTTTTAAGACCACAAGATTAAACAAGTTACTTAGGTAAACCCCCCACATTCGTTTGTGTTAGTTAGGTAAAACCCCCACATTCCTTAGGCCTTCCAAAAGGGTTTGAGACTATCTTCTATGACTTTCTCTAATATTTTCCCTTAATATTTTTGCCATGATCCTGAGTGGATTCCACATATTAATATAATGTAATAAGTGGTATGACAGTGGGAATATGGCATGGGAACATGTTTGGAGAAGGACTTACACCAAGTCTGAAGGCTTAAAGTTAAGGGCTAAAACATATATACAAATTAGTCAGATGAAGACTAGGGCAATATGTTTAGATAGAAATCTTAGTGGGGAGAGGGAGCAGCATGATTACATAGGAAATTGAACACAAGTTAAGATGGCGAGATTGTGGCGTGCAAATAAGAAGTGGAAACTGCAGAGAAGATCGAAGAAGAGATGAATGAGTAGCATTTCCCAAAAAGATTTTTCTTATAACTTAAAAAATTTAATACCTCAAAGGGAAGGAGTATTGAAGGGATTTAAGCTGGGAAGTGATGGTTGGACCTGAGTTTTTAAAATTTTCTTATTTGCTACATGTATTTCTTCTTCAAATTCATTAATAATTTTAGTTTTCTTCTCATGAAACTTGATTTAAGTGTTGAGAAGTAAGTCCACAAAATTGTCAAATACTCCAATTATATTACTAGTAAACCCATCTACTAATCCCTAGGCTGTTTTTGTGCGTTTAGCAACTTTTCTAAGAGAGTTTATAAATAGGGGGTTTAATTCAATTTTCATAAATAAAACATATGGTTTTTCATCCTTAATATTTGACAGGCACATCTTCCGGGACTTGGATATTGGCAGCAAATAAGTCATACAATCCTTGCTTTTAAAGACATAACCTAAAACATAAAACGTCTTGAAAAATGATTATGGCCCAAATGAAATTTCAGTATACACAATATGTTAGTTCTGATTTAAATCATCTTCTCTTTTTCTGTGCACTAAAGACAGACGGTCTCAATATTTTAAAATGCTGAATGGTTTTGTTTCTGGTGACATATGAGGGATCTTTGAATAGACACAGTAGTATGTTTAGACCTCTATAGGCTCTTCTCACTGCAAGATCCATGGGTTCCTTCTCTGCCCAGCAGGGCTTTCTGTGATGTGAAGACTCTGACACTGATTTTGCTATTGGGAAGTGCAGGAATCCTTGGTTCTTGGTCTAACTTGGAGAAAGAATCATTCAAATGACTGATTTAGCAAGAAAAAAACATTAGCAAGAAAAACACACACACACACAGAGAGAGAGAGAGAGAGAGAGAGAGAGAGAGAGAGAGAGAGAGAGAGAGATCTAATTTATTGAAGCAAAATCTAGAGCAGAGAGTGTATTTAAAGAGATGGTACACTCTGAAGACATGAAGCAGAGTAGGCTGTTGAAAGGAAATGAGCCCACAGCAGCCCAAAAGTTCTGCTTCAGATTTTATGATGTTGGATTGTTTCTTGAAATTCCTGCTTCTGTCTTAAGTCTCTGCATTTTTTCTTTTTCTAGTTTTTCCGCTTCTGACTAAATCCCCTCCTTGTCCCATCTAGTCCTGACCCCAGGCTGTGGGAATCACCCTGACTATTAGTTGGTGTGCATGTGCTGGCCGGTGCTGAATACGAATTCCACCAAATGGCTGCATTGCTCCTTACTGTCATGCCAGGAAGGTTGTAAGGTGGTGAAATCTATACTCATTCCTTGTGTATTTCCTAGGAACTCCCCTCTTTCTCTTTATCAACCTGTACATAGCTACATTCTGACGGGTTATCTGCAGTGTGAATGACTACTGGGCATCTTAAGGAGCATTTCTTTCTGCATAGGTATTTTCTCTCCCCTCTGCTTATATTCAGCATGCATATTTCAGGTGTGAGGTTTTCCAGACCTCCCTTGTCTCAGGGTGTCCTCTCTTCTGCTTGTGTCTGGCTATCTGCCTACTTTAACACTTTCATTTTGTGGCAGAATAAGACACCATTCCTGGGTTTCTCACCAAGCCAACTCATTTGGTGAAGAAGGGTCCTCTTTTCCTTTTAGAGGATTTAAAAATACATATATTTTAAAGCTCATGTTAAACAAGAAAGATAAACAGCAAGTAAATCCTGGCTCAACCTGTTCTTGTGTAAATTTTTCTCATTAGAATATATTTAAAATTAGAGAAAATTTGAGGATAATATTTTTGTTAACTGAGTCCCTTTGGAATAGTCAAAAAATGTGATGTAGAATCACGTCTTTCAAATGAAAAAATAAGAAAAAAATACAATGTTGGATTGTATTATTTCCTATGCCCTACATATTTGCATTGATTGAAAAAGTTGATCCAAATTGAACATGACATTGTCTTTATTTCTAACAAGTCTGTGTCATGTTAGGATTGCAAGAAACTGTAATTTCTCCTGAGAATCCATTTACAGATACAAGTGCATTTTTTATAGGCACAAGAGGCACTATATTTACATACAATCCAGTAGACTATGAGATAGAAGCTACAATCCACTAGATTTCTATTTGATAATGTATTTCTGGATATCATTGTCAAATTTCATTCTGAATTTATTTTTGCAAAACTTCTCAGAAATTATCTGTTAAAAGAAAAACCACTGCAATAAACAGGAAGAAAAAAACCCTTAAACCAATACATCACCATAATTCTTAATAAATCTCTAGGATGTGACACATATTTTAATTCAGGTACATTGAGTTTATGGCAATACAATTTATATATTTATATACATAGTTAGCCTAAAGAAATATGTTCTCAGTCATTTACTAGAACAAATCATTTGGTATTTTTCAAAACATAATGATAACTATTTTTATTGCCATACTGTAATTTTGTTGTCATTAGGCTAATATAAGAGAACAGTAGTACTCAAATCTTACACCAAGATTTATTTTTAACATGGTCATAAATGTTAGCTGTTGACGTGTTTAATTCACTAAAGTCTTTATATTTTATTATACATGTGTAACAATTGTCATTTATGAGCCTAAGTTACCTGTTTTGATTTCTGCTATCATAACATCAAATAAATTTAAAACCAAACTACTCCCAACTATTTTAATAGTTGGCATCCACTTTTCATGTTCTGTTTTTTCTCTCTTATCTTCACATAATCCCAGCAACCAGAATTCCCACTGATACTATTTGAAGACGCACCTTAAATATTTAGATGGTCATGATTTTTTTGTTTGTAAATGATACAACAGCGTATATTTTGAGGAGAAAATCCCACATATTTACAAGACATGTTTCTTCACATATTGGAATATTAATTTTGGGATGCATTAAAGTGTGACACGCCCTTTAAAGACAGTTCTTACTTTTTACTCTTTTACTCCACACTGGAATGAGCAGCAGAGCAAGCCCTTCTATTATTTTTGAGTCCATCGGCAAACATTTTCCTTCTTTGTTAGATGTGTCATCATCCTTAGCTACTGTGTAGTGTGTGCACTGGATTGGACAGCATGATATGAGTTTTCTTTAGTTGATTCAGAATTTACTGTTATTTTCTTTTTCTAAACCGAATTTAAAGTAGTCTTGACACTGTGTACAATTGTACACAGACTTACCAGTTTTTGGATAGTGCAATCATCTGAGTCTTTTCTTAAAACTGAACTTCATTCTAGCACATCATTGTCTTCTCCACCTGACTGGCTGCATGTTGCCACCATTGCTTATTGTATTCCCTGGGAACTGGACTGTGGAACCCCAGCTGTATGATCTACCCATGGTCTGCTGATACACAGTATGCACTTTCTTACATCTTGCAGCTATGAGCTTTTGATAATTCTTAGAATAAAAGACACTGTGAACTTAGTACAACCAGAAACGATAACATTCACTTTCAGTTTATGTTCACGGGAACCTATTTATTTTCCTTATATCATTAACAAAATTAAAACAGAACTCTGTGACACAATGTAAAATATGTGCTTTACAAGTCCTCAATTTATAGGCTTCTACTTGTACATATAACTGCATAATTCTGTGTTTTGCTTATTATTCCCCATACTACTGACCTCAATCTGTGGCCAAAAGTAAAGAGACATTCTTAAAAAGTCATTGATCAAAAATAATGGATTTACAATAAAGACAGAAGAAAAATTATCCTATTACTTTTTAGCTTTAATTAATGTTTGACTTGTGGTTGTGACCTAATTTTCTTCCTTGTCTCCTCAAACTCCTTAAACATGTATATACCTGCCACTTTTACTGCCTATCCTTAAAATAATTATTTGTTTCTCTCTCTCTCTCGTTCTCTTAAGGGTTGAAAAGTCACTTTTTCAATTATATATATTTTTAGGTTTTTTCTCTGGTCTTTCTGTGGAATTTGGGTTATAGGCAGATTGCTGTATTGGTTAATAGCATGGATGCTAAGGTTAAACTAAATGGTTTTACTTTCATTTTTATTTATTTATTTCAGTATTTAAGAGGTAATATTGTGATTTTATTATGTATCACATGGCATTTTGAAGTACATATACATTCCAGAATGGTTAAATCTAGCTAATTAATAAATGCATTGCCTCATATAATTATCATTTTTGTGGTGAAAGCACCACATCCACTCTTCTTAAATTTTCCAGAACACAATATGTCATCATTAACTATAGTCACTTTGCTATATAGTAGATCTTTTGAAATAATATTTCTTCTCTCTAACAATAATTATGCATCCTTTGATAAACATTTCTCATGCCCTACTCCCTCCTAATTTCCGCAGCTTCTGATAACAACCATTGACTTTTTCTGTTTCTCTCTCTCTCTCTTTCTCTCTCTCTCTTTTTTTTTTTTTTTCCTTTGACAGAAGGTCTCACTATGAGTGCAGGATGGAGTGCAGTGGTGCAGTTGTGACTCACTGCAGCTGTGAACTCCTGGGTTCAAGCAATCCTCCCGCCTCAGCCTCCCAAGTTGCTGGGACTACGGGTGCATATCAACATGCCTAGACCCTTTGTAGAGACAGAGTCTTGCTTTGTTGCCCAGACTAGTATCAAACTCTTGGGCTCAAGCAATACTCTCACCATGGTCTCCCAAAATGTTGAGATTACAGGCATTAAGCCATTGCTTCTAGCTCTACATCTTTGAGACCAACTTCTTTAGATTCCACTTATAAATGAGATCATGCAATAGTAGTCTTTTTGGGCCTGTCTTATTTTACTTAACATTACATCCTCCAGTTTTATTCCTGGTATTAAAAATGGCAGGATTTCATTCATTTTATGGCTGAATAATATTCCATTATGTATATATACCATATTTTCTTTATCCATTAATCCATCAAAGGACATTTAGGTTGATATCACATACTACTGAGATTTTGTAAACAGTGCTATGATAAATAAGGGGGTGCAGGTATGTTTTTGACATATAGATTTCAATTCCTTTGGATATATACTCAGAAATGAGATTGTTGGATCATGTCGTAGTTCTATTTTTAATTTTTTGAGGAATCATCTTATTTTACATAATGGCTGCATTAATTTACATTCTCACCAACAGTGTGCAAGGATTCTCTTTTTCTACCCCCTCATAAACACTTTTGTCATCTTTTGTATTTTGGTGATGGCTATTTTACCCAGGGTGAGGTGACACCTGATTGTGGTTTTGGTTTGTATTTCCTTGATAGATTAGTGTTGCTAAACATTTTTTTCGTATACTTCTTGGCCATTTGTATGTCTTCTTTAAAGAAATATCTATTCAGGTATTTTGCCCATTTTAAAAACAGGGGTTTTATTTTGCAGTTGAGTTGTTGTGTTTCGTATATATTTTGGCTATTAATCACATGTCAGATGTATAGTTTTCAAATTTGGGGGGGTAAGCTAAATAATCATTCTGTATCTCAGTTTCCTAATGTGTTAAATGAGGATTATAATATGTATCACACAGCATTTTCTGTAAAGATTATATATAATACAATTACATGTGTAAATGTATGACAATATTAACCATCATATAGCATGTACTTAAAAACGATTAATATTATTGTATATGAATTCTTCTGAATTCAATAACCTCTTCTTATTCATCTTATACCAACAAACAATTTTGCTACTCAAGGGACAGGTTGCAATGTCTGGAGACACGTTTATCACAACTGGGAGGAGGTGTGCTACTGTCACTGTCATTTCGTGGGTGGAGGTCAAAGATACTGCTGTTGAATATTGTACTGTACCTAGGATGGCTTGAAAATTATGTAACCTAAAATGTCAGTAGTGCCAAGACGAAAATACTATGTTCAAGTGCAATATGTAAAACTGAATTAATATGAACGGCAAAAAAGTGTTACAGAGAGATTGGCTCATAAAATTAGTAAAGTTATCAAAGGCGCTTATCTGGTTTAAAAACAATATGATATAATAAAATGGTCCCTTGCCAAGAAAAGTGGGCAAAAAGTAATTTTAGTTTATATATTTCTCCACAGGTCATTGGAGCACAAATAAAACTTAGGGAAAAGTATATCATGGCTTAATAAATGATAAAGGGACTTCCTTCTGATGTAATGAGTACCTTATTTTTGGGAGAGTTTTCATTTCAGCTTTCAAATAAGGTTAAAAAAATTATTTGAATAAACTTGAGAAAATAGTTTTAGGAAAACGAAATACAAATATGTGTTTGATTGCATTAAGCTGAGTGTTACTGAGTGAGTTAAAATAGATATCAAGTGAGAATTCTATTTACTGGGAATTTCACAATTAAGGCAAGAAAATTAATTGACCAGTGTCCTGCAATGATGATAAGTAAAAAAAAAAAAAAAGACTTTTAAAGCATTGTCATGGATGGAGAGTTAATCATTATTGCATAGAAGATGAAAGATGGTATCTGATTGATGTTTTTGATATATAAGAAAGCTGGAATAATTGTTAAAAGCAAAATCAACGAGAGCATATTAGAGGAAAGGAATGATGACTGCTTTAGTGCTTGAGGAAAGTGATAATGCCTCTTCTTCTGAGGCAGGGAGAAATGGTAAAAGGAAATATGCTACATTTTCAAAGAGGAAGAAAGTTAATCAAATTTCTGTAAACCAAAAAGTTTGTGAAATTGTGAACCCTCTATTGAAAGTGCAGGAGAACAAAGGCAAACAGAAAATATTAGGAACAAGAAAAAATGTTTTTCAGAAAAGAAAGGATAGTGCCATCTGTACAGGCACAGATTGGGTGGTTGTGAAATGAATGCTTCTTTTATCCTAAAGTTTATTATGTGATCTATTTAGACCTCTAACATTGAAAACTAAAATATCAGCTGTTGCTCACAAATTACACACACAATACTCAACCATGTTTGGCAGCTCTGGAATGAGAAGCACCATCCCTAATCTCTGAAACTGGAAACACAACAAGAAGTAAGGAATGGAACCTAAATAGATCATATGTTTCACAGAAGTCCTGCTGTGTTTTTGCTTTTATCTTCTCTATGGGCTCGAATTTGTTTCAAAGTTGACAGAAAATTGTTAACAAAAATATCAACAAGGCATATTGTTTTATTATGTTTAACTTAAGATGTTTTTATATTTAGGATTACAATTTAAGAGGAAAATTAAATAGGAGTTTAAAATTCTGATTGTAAAATTAGAGCACTCGTTGCCCCAACTGCTGACTGCTCATGGCTGAGTCCCTTCTTATGCATGGCATTTGGCCACGTTCTTTTGAATCCTTACTTGTAACTGTCACTTATCCACTGACTGATCAATAGAATAATGCAAAAGTTATTTCCTTTGACTCAATTCTAGGTAACTATAAAACCTCATCCCAGCTCCAGAAATCCCCATTAATAGCTTCATTGTTGTTCAACTCTTCATTATGCCCAATCCAGGATTTCTTTACTCTTTTACGATTGTTGTTCTCAGGCACACTCACTAATAAACTTCCTGCAGGCGAGTCTCTCTCAGAGCCTGATTATAGAAGAACTGGGCCAAAAATTACATTTTGTTTTTAAACAGGGAAGAATCAATGAGAAAATTTAAAAGATTATGAAAAGAAAAAAACAGCAGTAACTTTGTATATGTTAATGGCATTGTATTAGACTTAATGCATGCACCTTGTTTCATGGTTCTTTAATATTTTTAGCATTAGTTTTTCTAAGTCATAATGACATTTTATACACTAAACTATAACATAATAATAACATTTGGGCAGAACTCATTGGCTCACGCCTGTAATCCCAGCACCTTGGGAGGCCGAGGCGGGTGCATCACCTGAGGTCAGGAGTTCGAGACCAGCCAGATGAACATTATGAAACACTCTCTCTACTAAAAATAAAAAATAAAAAAACAGTTGGGCATGGTGACAGGTGCCTGTAATCCCAGTTACTCGGGAGGCTGAGTCAGGAGAATCACAGGAGGTTGCAGTGAGCTGAGATCGTGCCACTATGCTCCAGCCTGGACAACAGTGAAACTCTGTCTAAAAAAAACAAATAAAATGAAATAAAATAAAAATAATAACATTTGGCATTTTCACTAGGAGGCCATAGGAAGATGTTGTCATTTATCCAGTGATACCATATTCAAATACACGAGCCAGTTACTAAAAGGAAATTAATACAGATATTTTACTTTTTAGATTGCAAACCTAAACTTGTACATGCCAACAAAAATTTGACAAAGTGTAACACTGATTGTTTAATATGGCTCTAAACTACTCAACCTAGCTAGTTTGTTTGTTGATATAAAAACTAAGATCTGTACCATGGAAATTTTCCAAGAAGCCTAATAATTCAGTGTAATTTTAAAATCTCATTGTATTGGGGGTTTAGGAAAACATGGCAATAAAAGTGTGACAATATTTATGTTTTCATTTACATCCCTTTGTCATTTTTAATTTGAAATTTTTAATTTCTCACACCTCTAATTACTTGAATATGATTTATATGCTGTTGGTATGACACCTAGGCTTATTTTGAAATATAAAAATGAAAAGGTCACATCGAGCTATTTGGAGATCAAAATGACAGGAACATTATGGTGACACAACTCAGAATTTAGAACTTAGAGAAATCTACCGGCCATAGTGGCTCACACTTGTAATCCCAACACTCTGGGAGGCCAAGGAGGGTAGATCACAAGATCAGGAGTTCAAGACCAGCCTGGCTAACATAACGAAACCCCACCTTTGCTAAAAATACAAAAATTAGCTGGGCATGATGGCTCATACGTATAATCCCAGCAACTCAGGAGGCTGAGTCAGGAGAATTGCTTGAACCGGGACCCTGGAGGCGGAGGTTGCAGTGAGATGAGATGATGCCACTGCACTCCAGTCTGGGTTACAGAATGAGACTCCATCTCAAAAGAAAAAAAAAGAAAAGAAGAATTTAGAGAAAGAAATCTGTTACTCATGTTATAGTAGAACTGTGTTTCTTTTTCCACTAAATAAAATAAAAAAAGATTGAATTCCTATTGCAGTTGTCCATGTTTTTTATTACATTATGCCACATAGTTTTATTTATGTATATTCTCTCTGCAAGTCCTCCTTGACATCGACAAAATTTTATATGCACACCACATATTATATGTTTTAGTCAGCAAGTGCATATTTTATTGAATTATTAGATATTTTAATTAATAGCTATTTGGATATATTATCTTTGCATTAAATCAAAAATTAAAAAATTATAATAGTAATTCTGATATATCATGGCATATGAAAATTAAAATATGCTGATTTATATTAAATCATTTCATGAGTTATGACAAGTATAAAAGACATAAAAGTATTTGTCTCCTAAAAATTCATTTGATTTTCTTAATAATGGTCGAATGATAACTATTAAATTTTTAAGACATTTTATTTTATTTACGGCTTGCCACACAGTGAAAAATTTCCTTCAGATTTATATGTAATTTAAATTTATTTATGTCAAATCGCATTTAGCTTACTTATAATTTCAGAGATGTGACTTTATGGAAAACATTGTTCTCAAATCATGATAATCATATTTTAATATAATATTCACAGTGTCATTATTTTGATTATTAAAAGAATCCAGTTTATTTGACTACAGTTCTTTGTAATTGCTTAAAAGAAAAAACTAGTCGAATAAACAATAATTGAAATGACCTTTGCACATTCATTAAAACTCATTAGATGCACGTACTTATTAATATGAAAGATATAATTTCCATTACAGTGTTCATTCTCAGAAGCTCTATGATTTGAATATTATAAAATATCTAAGTTGTTATGTCATTGTTTGGATTTATCACAAAAGAACCAAAATTTGAAATACTGAAAGACTCATTTTACGGTATAATTATTAGTAGATATATATGAATGCACTATATATATATACCTATATATGAAAATATATTACCATTGAGATAGCTTAAAGTTAGGATTCATGTGGAAGATAGTAGGGTAACAACGGATTAAGAAAACAAAATTACTAAACAGCAAAATAAATCAACAAACAATAAAAAATAGTGAGAGGAATTTTATAAATGCTAAAATACACAATAGTAGCCAAGTAAGCCCTGAGGGTTTTCTGTTATTCAAAATCATAAAAAACAAGTCAAAAATATTCTGAGAAATCTGATTAAAATCTAATTTGTGACTGGGTATGGTTGCTCATGCTGTGATCCCAGGACATTCTGTGAAGCTAGGGTGGAAGGATTGCTGGAGGTCAGGAGTTTAGGATTAGCCCCGGCAGCATAGCAAGACTCCATTTCTACAAAAAAAAAAAAAAAATTAGTCATGTGTTGTGGTGTGCTCCATAGTCGTGGCTGCTCAGAAGGTTGAGGTTGGAGTATCTCTAGAGCCCAGAAAGTGTAGGCCTGCAGTGAGTAATGATGACTCCACTGCATTCTAGCCTTGGTAACAGAGCCAGACTGTGTCTCAAAAAACAGAGTAAGATGCTCAGAGTCACCATATAGCTCCCATAAAATAATAATTCAGTATTAAAATGTGGGTTAGGCCATACCTGTAATTTCGGTAAGCACGGTGGCTTATACCTGTAATTTCATTGCTTTGGGAGGCAAAGGCAGCCGGATCATGAGCTCAGGAGATCCAGACCATCCTGGCCAATGTGGTGAAACCATGTCTGAACTAAAATACAAAAAATTAGTTGGGCGTAGTGGTGTGCATGCATAGTCCCAGCTACTCAGCAGGCTGAGGAAGGGAAATCGCCTGGATCCACGAGTTGAAGATAGCAGTGAGATCATCCCACTGTCCTCCAGCCCGGAGACAGAGCAAGACTTCATCTCAGAAAAAAAAAAAAAAATGCAGGTTGGATTCTGAAGAAATAACTTCAGAAATACACATTGTGTCTGGAGATCTAAAGAAATTTCAGGGAATATGAAAATACTCCACCCGATTCCACTCAGATAATCATTCTTTATCACAGACCAAAGTCTGCAACCTGTTGCACTGAGAATAAAAGAGAAAATATGTGAGTTTGCCTTGCTGTTGTTTTTTGTAAATAATAATCTGTGACTTGCGGGATACATGGAAGCACATACACACACAAAAAAATCCTAAACCTTAAGGGCGTGGTCTGACAAAGAACAGCAACAATATGAAATAAAATAACAAAAACTGTTTTAAAAAATGCTCTTAGTTAGAAAAGCAGTTAGTGAGATTAAGTGACTATCTCTAATGTAAATTATGTTCGATTGATATGCAAAAGAATAAAGAGTGAACAAACAAAAATCCTGAGTGTTTGTGGCTACAGTCCTTGGTAACAGAAGCTTTTGCAAGCATGTTGCATAACTTTATGTGCAAATATTTATCGAGAGGAAACAGAGTTGAAGATTATATATGAAAAGGCCACTTCTTTCTGTCCTATCTACCACTGCTAGTTAGCTAAATAAAATATGTGATAAGATAAATTTGAGACAGGAATAATAAAGAGTGGTCACAGAAGAACAGAAAATTCAGGAAGCTGTTTCATAATGACCAGCAAAAGGAAACTGTTGAAATAGCTGCAGAAGCTAGGGACTGATAAGATCCTAAAAAACAGGATGTAGACCAAGCTGGCTAAGATCCACTGGACACAACAGGTGCTAGATCTGACGTTGGTTTCACCTAAGACCTCATTACATGCTCTTTAACATATTAAATTGCATACTCATTAGCACCATGACAATTCCCAGAACGTCCGTATTTGCTGTAAAATGGGTGGCACTACACATCTGAGAAATTTCCATCATTTTCCAGAAATCTCCATTAATATTCCACTCCTTGATAAAAATAATAAATAAATAAAGATGAAAATTTCAAACTCCAGTGTGTGTTTCTCTCCTGAGTATGCCTGCAAACCTCATTCTTGAGTATGTACTTTTCCCTTTGCAATATATCTCCACACCTTCACTATTTTCTGACTCATCCTTTAATTCTTTCTTGTAATGATGTCAAGAGCCTAAGCATCAGCTGGGTTCGAGGTCCCACTGGCATTTGAGGACATTCCACAGCTACCACAGCTTCAAATTCATAATATAGCTAATTTCTATTGAATGACCACATGTTGTCTAGCAAACAGAAAAGGGGCTACTATTCAGTCTATTGTGTAATTTTGTCAATGTTGTTGTAGTAGCTCATATATTTTGATAAAGCTGATTCTAAATAAACCTACCTCCATTTGAAAGTGAGAGAGAGAGAATCAAATACTTAGCTATTGTATGAAAAGAGGAAAGCATGCAAGTCATATTTAGGTATATATTAGGAATATACCTCGAGTTTCACATACGGTATAGAAGAAATAAACTACATATGGTATTAAAGAAATAAAGAACATATTCATATTCATATTCACATGGATAAGAAAATTAATGTATACACGAATCTGAAAAATAAGACAAAAATGATGAAATGGCAAAAACAAAAGCAAAACTAAATTTTGATAAAGAAAACTTTTGGCTAGGCATGGTAGCTCACACCTGTAATTCTAATGAGGGACTTCTCCTCCTGAGTCCGCAAGGGGACTCGAAGGCAGGAGTTTCCTGGCTTCACACCTCCATCCGGGAACCAGAGGGGTTTCAAATGCAAAATTCTTTGTCTGGCTTTCCTGTGGGAGGGCTCGGTGGAGCAAACCAGGTAAGGCTCCTTTGTCCCCAAAAAAAAAAAAAACCACCTAAAGCTTGGGAGGAGGGAGTTTTGTAACTCAGAGTTGCGGACCAAGCAGCCAATCTGGTATTAGAGTCAAAGAGCAATCACTCCAGAGGAAGTTTGAAAGAACTCCTCTAATTGGAGGAGAATTTGAATGGGGAGAGAATAAATCAAGGGTTAAAACTCCAGCTGTCTCTCTCTCTCTCTCTCTCTCTCTCTCTCTCTCTCTCTCTCTCTCTCTCTCTCTCTCTCTCTCTCTCCCTCCCTCCCTCCCTCCCTCCCTCCCTCCCTCCCCCTCCCTCCCTCCCTCCCTCCCTCCCTCCCTCCCTCCCTCCCTCTCTCTCTCTCTCTCTCTCTCTCTCTCGTTTCGCAACTCTTTGGGTCCATGACATTTATTCCAATGGCAAACTCATCGCACCTCCAGCGCTCCTTTCCCCATTCTAAGGGGTTAGCAAGGCTAAGAACCTCTTCCAAACTGAGAGGTAAGTATGCTCCCCTGGTTACATCTTTTGATGAGCCAGCTAGGAGAACGTCAGACTTCAGAGCAGAGAGTGATATTGGACCCATTCGCTTGCTAATATGTCCTTTCCCTTATTTAAAATTTGTTAAGGAGGTAAAAACAGGGTGCCCATCAGCCATCTAAGTGTGACTAGCGTGGCTGCCAGTCTAAAGACATGGGTGTGAGGCTTTCTGGGCATGAACACTTCAACAACCCCCAGCTCTTCCAAACTGGGAGTGTTGGCTAGCCCTGAGCCAGCTTCCTTTTCTTACCGTTCTTTCCTTCTCTTGGCCAAGCCGAGGTCTGGCCAGAGGAAAGGGCATCCGTCCTGAACACCTGGTTCGGTATGGTTAAGGTTGTGGCCCCGATTAGACCTCCTAAGGAAAAGCTACCTATGTGAGCCATGCCCGGCATTTCAGACCCCAATATCCTGGGTCCAGATGTCCATAAAACAAACTTCTTCCTGGCTCTTACCTCTAAGATATTTCCTACACAGGAGGCTATTACCCTTCTTGCTGGACTTTGAGGCTCTTGCTGGCAGTCCAAGGACCCTTGCCTATGGTGCCCTCCGGCTTATGTCTATGAGGACCTCCTGCAGTACAAATGCACAGGGCCAGTTCCCTTAGGCCGCTGTGCTAGGTTATGTCCTAACAGAGCCAGAGTCTATCAGTGGGTATTAGAGGCTATAGGACATTGTGTTTTTTGTCACCTGTAATTTCCCAATCCAATCCAACTGAGTTGTGCCTGAATCTGTGAAGTACAATTTGTTTTGCTTAGGATAGGCTCTCCCTATGTCAGAACTTCTCCATATAGAATACCATAGTCAGACCTTGTCTGAGGCTCCAATAGGTAATTACAGGCCCCACAACCTTAGGGCATATTCCTATGATGGAAAGTGGGGTGGGGGAGAAGGCCTGGGTTCCAAGGGCATTGTTCTGGCCTTGGCCATGTGGCCAGCCATTCTTCTTTAAAAATGTTGTGCTTAAAAGCCCTTCTCAAGGAGTTTATCCTCCTAGGGCAGTTTTATGGTCAGGCCTGGGTTAATTAAACACTTGCTAGGGAATATTGACACCTATCACCCAAGCTTCACTGGCCTAGTTCTTCAAGGATGTGCTACTAGAGGGCCACTCAGCCTAGCAGTCACCATGTTCTTAAGGTGGCCATAAGGACATTAAACAGTGAGTGTGTGCCCATGATGTCGGTAAGCGTGATTAAGCCTGGCACGTGGAAGTGGGGGCAGAAGATGATCAATCATCTAGGTAGCAAGGAAACCACAAGGAGCTACAACGGGGCATGCCCCAGGGATAGCAATTGCAAGGAATAACCAGGGATGCGGGCATCCCTGTGTGGTCAATTTCAGATGGGTGCTACTCTTTCCAAGGCAAAATCACCCTTAAAATGTATCCTAGATAACTGGGATCGATTTGACCCACAATCGTTGAAAAAGAAATAGCTCATTTTTCTCTGCCAAACAGTGTTGCCATGATACCCTCTGCTGAGTGGAGAAACCTGGCCTCCTAAGGGAAGTATAAATTATAACACCTTCCTACAGTTAGACCTGTTTTGTAAGCGGGAAGGTAAATGGATTGAGATACCCTATGAGCAAGATTTCTTTTCTCTAAGGGATAATCATCAGCTACATAAGGCTTGTAACCTATGCCCTACTGGCCTCTCCTCAGGACCACCCTATATATAGGACTCCCTATGGCTCCTCCCTCCACCTATGTTGACCAGGTCTTTTAAGCTCCTATAACCCAAGAGGAGTCAGGGAAGAACAAAGTGTCCAGTGTACCTCAGGCTACTAGGATGCCCCAACTCTTCCCCCAACAGGCAGTAGGAGGAGAATTTGGCCCAATCAAATACATATTCCCTTTTCACTTTCTGACTTGAAGCAAATCAAGGCGTACTTAGGAAAATTTTCAAATAACCGGACAAGTACATATATGATCTGCAGGGCCTGGGTCAGTCCTTCGAATTAGATTGGAAAGATATTATGTTATTGCTTAGTCAGACCCCAACCAGCAGTGAGAGAGAGGCTGCTCTAGCAGTGGCTCAAGAGTTTGGGGACACCTGGTACCTTAGTCAAGTACATGACCAAATGATGCCAGAGGAGAAGGATAGATTCCCTACAGGAGACAGGCAGTCCCTAGCATGGACCCTCACAGGGACCCTGACTCAGAACAGGGGACTGGAGCTGTAGGTACCTATTAACATGCATACTTGAGAGATTAAGGTGAACCCATGAACTATGCAAAGTTATCCACCATAACTCAGGGAAAGGAAGAAAACCCAACAGCCTTTCCTGAGCAGTTACAGAAGGCCTGAAGAAAGTATACCCCCCTGTCACCAGATTCCACCGAGGGTCAGCTAATACTAAAAGACAAATTTATTGAACAATCAGCAGCAGACATTAGGTGGAAGCTCCAGAAGCTGGCCCTGGGGCCAGAATAGAGGCTACAATCGTTACTAAATCTAGCAAAGTCAGTGTTCTATAATAGTGACCATCAGGAACCTACTGAAAGGGACAAGAGAAAGGCCACAGCCCTGGTCATGGCCTTCAGGTAAGCAGACTCAAGGAGCTCAGAATAGGGAAAGGCTTGGGTTAGCTGCCAGTGT
Source organism: Callithrix jacchus (assembly GCF_049354715.1). Classification (NCBI taxonomy): domain Eukaryota; kingdom Metazoa; phylum Chordata; class Mammalia; order Primates; family Cebidae; genus Callithrix; species Callithrix jacchus. Next base: position 65,880,353 of record NC_133504.1, on the reverse strand, counting down.
GGCAGAGCCTGCTACCCCTGCTGCCCACCAGGACAATTTAAAAGAGATTGTCCGCAGAGGAACAGACCACCTCCTCATCCTTGCCCACTGTGTCAAGGGGATCACTGGAAGACACACTGTCCCAGGAGATGAAGCTTCCCAGGGCCTGACGTAGCTAATCAGATGACCCAACAGCAGGACTAAGGATGCCTGTCGCAAGCACCAGCACAAGCCATCATCCTCACTGGGCCACAGGTAAAGCTAACCATGGAGGGCCAGGAGGTCAGTCTTCTTTGGACACTGGTGCGGCCTTCTCAGTTTTGCTTTCCTGTCCTGGACGGTTGTCCTTTAAGTCTGTAACTGTCCGAGGAGCCCTAGGACAAGCAGTCTCCCAATATTTCTCCCAGTCCCTAAGCTGTAACTGGGGAGACATAATCTTCTCCCATGCCTTCCTCATCATGCCAGAAAATTCCACTCCCTTACAAGGGCAGGAACTGTTAGCCAGAGCAGGAGCCATTATCTATATGAACATCACCAGGGAGGAAATCCCTCTCTGCTATCCATTTTTAAAGAAGAAATTAATTCTGATGTTTGGGCAATAGAGGGACAATTTGGGCTGGCAAAGAATGCCTGCCCAATTCAAATAATGCTAAAGAATCCCACTTTTCTTCCTTGCCAAAGACAGTACCCCCTAAGACCGGAAGCCAAAAACGGGCAACAGGATATTTTAAGGAACTTAAAAGTTTGGGGTCTAGTCAGGACCTGTAACAGCCCTTGTAACACTCCAATTTTAGGATTACAAAGACCTAATGAACAATGGAGGCTTGTGCAAGATCTCAGGCTTATTAATGAAGCTGTGATCCCTTCAGACTCACCTGTACCCAACTTGTACACCTTGCTCTCTAAAATACCAGGAGAGGCACAATGCTTTACAGTCCTGGACCTTAAGGATTCCTTTTTCTTTATTCCATTACATCCTGACTCCCAATTTCTGTTTGCCTTTGAAGACCCTTTAGACCAGAATTCTCAGATTACCTGGACAATATTATCCCAGGGCTTTGAGATAGCCCTCACCTGTTTGGCCAGGCTCTACCGCAGGACGTTAGTAATTTTCACATGCAGGTACCCTGGTTCTTCAATATATGGATGACTTGCTTTTAACTGCCAACTCAGAAACCTGGTGTCAGCAGGCTACACAGGATCTCCTAAACTTTCCAGCCACCTGTGGATTTAAGGTTTCCAAATTAAAAGCTCAACTTTGTAGGCAAGAGGTAAAATACCTCAGGCTTGTCTTGTCTAAGGGTGGTCAGTCATCTCGATGGAGAATCTCTCCAACCCATACTGGCCTTTCTCCATCCAAAGATCTTAAAACAGTTGCAGGGATTCTTAGGAATAACTGGTTTCTGCCGATTGTGGATTCCCAGATATGATAAAATAGCCAAACCCTTTATACACTCTGATTAAGGAAACCCAAAAAGCTAACATCCATCTAATACAATAGGACTCTATAGCTGAGGCAGCCTTTCACACCCTGAAGCAGGCACTACTGCAGGCTCCAGCTCTAAGCCTTCCTATAGGGAACAACTTCTGCCTATATGTGACAGAAAAGTCAGGAGTGGCACTGGGGGTTCTCACTCAGACTTGGGGCACCACACCAAAACTGGTGGCATACCTACATAAGAAAATTGATGCCGTAGCAAAAGGCTGGCCACATTGCTTGTGGGTCATAGCTACAGTGTCTATATTGCTCTCAGAAGCTGTTAAAATAGTTCAAGGGAAAGATTACACTGTATGGACTTCACATGATGTAGCTGGAATTTTGGCCTCTAAAGACGGCTTATGGCTGTCCAACAACCACTTACTCAAATATCTGGCCTTAATGCTCGAAGGGCCTGTGCTTCAGCTGCACACATGTGCAGTCCTCAATCCAGCTACTTTTCTTCCTGAGGAAGGCGCAGACAGAGAACATGACTGTCAGCAGGTTATAGTCCAGAACTATGTGGCTCGAGAGGATCTCTTAGAAACTCCTCTAGCCAATCCTGACCTTAACCTATACACTGACGGAAGTTCATTTATGAAAAATGGAGTTTAAAAAGCAGGATATGTAGTAGTCAGTGATCAAACAGTGTTTTAAAGTAATTCCCTTCCTCCTGGAACTAGTGCCTAGCTGGCAGAACTAGTAGCCCTCATTCAAGCTCTCAAATTAGGAAAAGGAAAGAGAATAAACATGTACACAGATTCCAAATATGCACACCTGGTTCTGTGTGCTCATGCTACCATATGGAAAGAAAGAGAGTTCCTAACCTTGGCAGGAACTCCCATTAAGTATCATAAAGAAGTTTTAGACTTATATAAACTGTCCAGGAACCCAAAAAGGTAGCAGTCTTACACTGCCCGGGTCACCAGAAAGGAGATGAGAATGAAGCAGAGAGCAATTGCTGACTAGCCTAGAGGCAAAAAGGGAAGCTAGACAAGAATTTATAGAAGGACCTTTAATATGGGAAACCTTCTCCAAAAAACTAGACCTAAATACCATCAGAAGAGGTAGAGTGAACAATCTCCCAGGGACGTAATCTTCTTCCTTCAGGATGGCTATTTACTGAGGAGGCAAAAGTGCTCCTACCTGCTGCCAGCTGGTGGAAAGTACTTAAAACCCTGCATCAAACCTTCCATATGGGTATAGAGAATACATATCAAATGGCCAAATCTATATTTACAGAAAAAGATCTCTGCAAGGCTGTCCAACAAATAGTCTAATGTGAAGTATGCCAGAAAAATAATCGTTTGGCAGTGAAATTTACCCATATGCCTAAGTCTCAGGTATATCAATATCTGTTAGTATGTTTAGATACTTACACAAACCATATTGAGGCTTTTACCTGTGATCAGAAAAAGGCTAAGAGGTAATGAGTCCTGATTAATGAAATAATCCCTAGATTCAGACTGCCTCCCTGACTCCAAAGCTGTAGTGACCCAAGGAATTTGCAAAGTGTGAGAAATACAGTGTTATCCGCACAGATGAGTGAGATGCAGTACCTGCTTTTAAGGAGCTCATGAAGGAGAGAGACAGAAAACAACTGTTATAGCCCAATGTGAGGCGGGCAATGGGAGCTCCTGGGACTAAGGGAGACAAAGGGCTGTGCCTTGGGGGCCAGGGAAGGCTTCAAGGAAGAGGGAACCTGCAGGATAAAACCCCCTGCGTCACCTTAGATATGAAGGAGAGAAATGGAGGCCACATAGCTGGAAATGCAGCCTAGGACCAGGCTATGAAGATTCCTGAATGCTTACTGAGTGCACCTTCTGTGAAGACAGAAGTTTGGATTTTATTCTGTTAATGACAGGGAGCCAGCAAGTATTTAAAGTTTCAGTCCTCAGGGAAAGTGGAGAAGATGAATGAAAGTCTTAAGAGACACATAAAGAAACTGGCACAGGAGCAGAACGATCCAAGATGGCTGATCGCTAACATCCCGGGATTGCAGCTCCCAGTGAAAGCACAGAGAACGAGAGTACACCACATTTTCAGACAAATTTTTGTTGCTCACACAGCAGAAGATTCCCAGTGGAGGAGCCCCACGGGTCACCAGCACGACTCTTGCGGCCAGCACAGCGGTTTTGCCGGCACCTTGGCAAGGCAGCTCTTGGTGCAGAGTAAACGGGACTGGTTTCCCTTCTGACCAACGTTTGGAGCTCCAGGAAGGCAGAGTCGCCTATTACGGACTCAAGAAGAAAGCCAGACTGGAGATTCCTGGGCAGAAAAGCACCATCAGTCTTAACGCTGATGTTTTGGCCGGTGCAGTGGGTTGCTCATATTTCAGCCCAGGGAATTAACAACTTGGATGTCCACTCAGAGACCTAATTTGAAAGTTGGTAATTACAAAGATGACAGGTGGATAAATTTACAATGATGGGAAGAAACCAGCGTAAAAAGGCTGGAATACTCAGAATCAGAATGCCTCTCCCTCTAAACAGGATCACAGTTCCTCATCAACAAGGGAACTAGGCTTGATGGAGAATGAGTGCATCCCATTAACAGAATCAGGCTTCAGAAGATAGATAATAAGAAACTTATGTGAGTTAAAAGAACATGTTGTAGCCCAATTTAAAGAAACTAAGAACTTTGAAAAAAGGTTTGAGGAAATCCTAATGAGAATAGACAATTTAGAGAGGAATATAAGTGAATTAATGGAACTGAAGAATACAATACGGGAACGCCAAGAAGTATGCACAGGTTTAAACACTCGAATTGATCAAGCAGAAGAAAGGATATCAGAGGTCAAAGACCAACTTAATGAAATAAAACAAGAAAACAAGATTAGAGAAAAAAGGATAAAAAGGAATGAGCAAAGTCTCCAAGAAATGTGGGACTATGTGAAAAGACCACATTTACGTTTGATAGGTGTACGTGAATGTGACGAAGAGAATGAATCCAAGCTGGAAAATACCCTTCAGGATATTATTCAGGAAAATTTTCCTAACCTAGCAAAGCAGGACAATATTCAACCCCAGGTAATACAGAGAACACCACAAAGATATTCCTCAATAAGAGCAACCCCAAGGCACATAATCGTTAGATTCACCAGGGTTGAAACGAAGGAGAAAATACTAAGAGCAGCCAGAGAGAAAGGTCAGGTTACTCACAAAGGCAAGCCTATCAGACTTATAGCAGATCTCTCAGCAGAAACTCTACAAGCCAGAAGAGAGTGGGGGCTAATATTCAACATCCTTAAAGAACAGAACTTTCAGCCCAGAATTTCATATCCAGCCAAACTAAGCTTCACAACTGAAGGAAAAATAAAATATTTTATGAACAAGCAAGTACTCAGAGATTTTATTACCACCAGGCCTGCTTTACAAGAGCTTCTGAAAGAAGCATTACACATAGAAAGAAACAACCAGTATTAGCTTTTCTAAAAATATACCAAAAAGTAAAGAGCATCAACATAAAGAAGAATTTACATCAACAAATGGATAAAACAGCCAGTTAACATCAAATGGCAGTAAACCTAAATTTAAGTTGACTAAATCCCCCAATCAAAAGATACAGCCAAAACCCAATGGTATGCTACATCCAGACCCATTTCACATGCAAGTATACACAAAGACTCAAAACAAAGGGATGGAGAAAGATTTGCCAACCAAATGGAGAGCAAAAATAAATAAATAAATAAAAAGCAGGAGTTGCAATTCTTGTATCTGATAAAATAGATTTTAAAGCAACAAAGATATAGTGGTAAAAGGATCAATGCAACAATAAGAGCTAACTATCCTAACACCCAGATACATAGAGACTTAGACTCAATGAGGCAGAAAATTAATAAGGATATCCAGGACTCGAACTCAGATCTGGAACAAGTAAACTTAATAAATATTTATAGAGCTCTCCACTTCAAATACATAAAATATACATTCTTGTCAATACCACATCACACCTACTCATAGGTTTAAATGAAATATTGATTGGCCATTATTAATACCCATTTTTTTTAGAATAAAGCAACATTTCTGTTCTCTCTCCCTTTCTTCCTCTTTCTTCCTCTCCTTCACTCCTTTTTTTTTCTTTCCTTCTCAAAAAAAAAAAAAAAGAATTTACTTCATAGAATATTAAATAAACTTAATCTTGTGTATTCATTAAAAAAAAAAAGAAAAAGCAAAAACAAACTGGCACAGGAAACCGACCTCCGTGGCCTTCTCTATTACCAATAGCACTCTTAAGGGCTCAAAATTCTCCTCAGAATATAGGACTCAGCCCTTATGGGATGCTTTATGGGTGGCTCTTTCTTACTAATGATCTCATATTAGACAAGGAAACAGTAGGTCTAATAAAAGATATAACCTCCTTGGCTAAGTACCAACAGACTTCTAGGACCTTACCTGAAGGAAACCCATAGGGAGTTATTCCCGCCCTATTCAAATTTTCTGTTCTATGAAAGAAATTTCTTTAAACATCTACTGGAGTGACTGACCTTTGATTATCTTCCCGCAAGCACAAAAGTTAAACAAAGACCTCTAAGCTCTTGGATGGAGATGTGGGTGGAGGTATGGTGCTGGAAAGTTCTTGCTTTTGCAACTTTGCCTCCTTGTGGATCCAGGAAAGATACATTCCCTCAAAAGTACATTACATTGCTCCTTGTAGCTGATGCATACATTCCCATTTTAATAATCACTATTTCTTAAGACTGAGTTTACGTAACACTAAAATATTTGGGCATTTGAAGCATCTTCATTTAAATATTTTCTTGACATCTTTTTTTTTCTACTCTGTATCTTCTCCACTGTCCTCCATTTCAATAAATGCCCCTTTTTATTTCTCTTTCTCTTTTGGTTTTGTTTTTTACTAACAGTTGTTAGGCCAACACAAATCCTTTAATGAATTGCCCAGTATACAATTATCTCCATCAAAACTGCCACTGCCCTAACAAAGCCAGTATTAATTCTGCCTATAGTACAACAGCAGCTTACTAATTTATTTCACCACTTCCATTCTTGCTGATTTCCATGTCATTTTGCACAAGACAGCCAGATGTGATATTTTGGAATAAAGTTTATATTCTAAAACATTAAATCTTTCTATGATTCCAGTTACCCCTAGATTAAAATTTGAAACTTGTGACTGGCAGGAGAGTATATTTGTTATGGAAACTGAATAGCTAGAATAACAGCATTGAAATGTATCTCCATCATTCTCCACATGCATGGCCTTAAACATGTCACTTAAATGCTTAATTTCTAAATTTTCTCTTTTGTTAAGTGGGCATACCTATGTCTTAGGAGTATTTGCACATTGAAGAATTAACACATGTGATGAGTTTAGACTGATGCTTGGCAAATTGTAATGATAACAGATACTGTTAGAGTTGTTACTTAGGCAGACATGAGCAGGGAAGGAGATGGCCCTCTGCCCACACCAGGAATGTGTGATGAGCATCAGGTGATGCTCAGGTAGTTGCTACACTATCTCTCTAAAATAATAATTGGTTGCTGCCAGCACCAGGACAGGGCAATTTCCCAAAAGATAGAGAACACCTGAAGCTGATGATCCATAGCTCCCAGATAAGATCTCAGGAGTTAGGTGAGTGGGCTCTAGCATAGGCAATAAAAGGTCACATGGTATTTAACGGGTGTATGACCTTTCTCCTGGAGTACTTGATTGGTAAGGGAAAACGCCTCAAATAAGCAAGTGCACAACTTCAGTAAACATGCTGTGTATGCAGGCACCCAAGTCAAGGGTCAGACAGCACACTTGAATCTCTCAAGTTGCTTGGTTGGTCCTCTTCCAAAGGTACTTGCCTTCCTTTCATTCCTGTTCTAAAACATTTTAATAAACATTTACTCTTCTTTATGCTTCTTGGATGAATTCTTTCCTTCAAGGAGGCAAGAATCTAGTTTGCTGCAGACTTATACAAATTCACTGCTGCTAATATTATAGCAATGATCTGTTAATCATAAATATTTAATATATGTTTACAGCCTAAACAAATGTCTTCAATGACGAAGTGTGTTTAACTTCAATCACTGTAGCTTCTTTAAAAAATGTGGACCAATAATGCTATTTTCCAACTTAAGTTCTTCTCACAAACACTACTCTTTCTGAAATGCTCTCTTCACTATCCAGTGCCTACCTGATTTCTAGTTTTCAATGCTGTAAATAACATTTTCTCAGGCAGGCTATTTTTTGTCTCCTTAATCTAAATATGAATTTCTGTGTATAGTCATTTTTGCTTCAAGATTTTTTGGGGGGACAGAACTGACATTATATGTAAAAATACATTACCTATAAAATATTGTTAATGTATTTCATAGAGTTATATTTATATCTATAGACTTGAAAATAAAAAATACAGTAGCTTTTTTCCATAAAACCTACTTTGTGAATCTTGGCACATTATTAACATTCAATATATTTTCACAGCATGAACAGAACAACAATTGAATGAAGAAATTTGCAAAGGAATTACCTAGAATCAAGGGGAAAACTATAAATTAATTGAAAATGATCACACAAAAATATAATAAAGGTGGATATCAGATAAGTTAAACATTAATATGTAAAGCATAATGAAAATAAAAAAAAAGACAAAAACATAGTAGGTATATAAAAGAAAGAAGGTTTGAATTTATGGATCTAAGAGACTACATGGTAAGACTTGAAGGACTCACCATGTAAAAGGGAAAATTGATGAAAATGTAAAACTCTGGAAACCTAACATAAAAAATTGATTTAAAATAAAGACTAAATAAATTTTCTAATAGACAGAAATATAAAATTGTACACATATCTACAATTGTAAAAATAAATAACAACAATAATATTGTTGGTGACACATTTTAACTTCATTAGAAGATTCCAGAAAGAAGTAGAGTTTAAAGAAAAATTGAGCAAAAAACAAGGATTTTTGTCTTCACACTAAAAAGAAAAATCCCAACAATTAATATCTCATAGTAATATATACAATAAAATAATAGTGACAGTAGAAAAAAATTTTTTAACTCACCTTTTATACTTGAATCAAAATGGATACAAGGTATATAATAATATATTGCCTTCAGAGAAATCATAAGAACATTTGTAGCCAATACCACAACAGTAGGTATTTATTAAAACTGCTGCCATAAAAAAATATCTAAAAAAAGTATATGATCATTTCAATATGTGAGTATATTTGTGTGTGTTTGTAATTGTGTTGCAAAATATTGAATATTACATATTATAAATTTTTGTAATGCTAATGACTTGGAATTAGGATAAGAGGCAATTTTTTTCAATTGTTTTTAATCATATTTTATATGCGGTTTTTAAAATAAGCAAGTTTCACTTTTGCAATCTTAAACACATAGAGCTATTATTATTTTTAAATGAATAGCAAAACAGTGATATTCATGCATATTCTTGCAAAGACATTTCCCAAATGAAGTCAATTTACTTTATCTCAACGACACTAAATCAGCTGTCAACAAAATCAAAAATAGAAATTTAAATTATTATTTTTATTTGCATTGAGTCTGATAATAAATATTATATGCTTACACAGAGTGCAACAAAACAATATTAACATAAACATTAATGTCTCTTAATGATAAATTGTTTATTATTAAGAGAATAAATTCTTTAATGTTGACAAGTCTCTATATTCAAAATATCCACATGGAGCAGAAAGCTTAAGTGTTCTTTTTATTATACTCATTAATTTTTTAGTTAAAAATAATAAAAAATCCTGCAACCACTGAGACAATACTGTTAGACTATTATATTTTTAGACTATTAGACAATATATTAGACAATACTATTTTTAGACTATTATAGTCTTGTAAAGTTCATTTGCTTTTATAGCATTTTTAGAAAACCTTTTTAAATGCAGTATCAAAAAGCCTTGCTTTGAAATATTTCCTCCATCATAGCGTTAAAATAAGACATGTAACATGACAAAAATCTTTCAATTTGCTATGCAAAAGATTTTCAAACTCTTTTCTTCAGTATATTTGTATGTGAGTGTGAATGTGCCATATAAATTTACTTGTAAGGCTGGGCATGGTGGCTCATGCCTGTAATCTCAGCTACTCAGGAGGCTGAGGTTCCTACACTTGGGAATCACTTATACTTGGGAAGTGAGGTTGAGGCGAGTGAGATTGTGCCCTTGCACTCCAGCCTGGGCAACAAGAGCAAAATTCCATCTCCAAAGCAAATAAACAAGCCTACTTGTAAACATATTTCAAGAATTCTCGTTTTCTATTTAGAAAGATATTTGGAAATTCATTAGGGTCTCCTAGAGCCCCCCAATGCAGCTGGCCCATGACCAGTTTAGAATTAAAGGTATTCTACCACATAACAAACTTAGATCACAAGTGTATAAATAGTAATAAAATAAAGAAGGGGTATTTTTCACTTCCAAAACTATGATTAATCAGTATTAAAGATTTAAGTCATCCCCTCTACACATGAGCATCTAAAATTAGTGATGCCTCATAATTATTAATTCTAAGAAATCATGCCATTAACAATTCACCAAACTTCTGTTAGTATTTCTCTTTGAAATGTTAGAGTTCTTTAGCAAGATGTCTTTTGGATTTAGTAATCATTTGACCTGGGGCTTCAATGACCTATTAGGTAGTGGCTTTACTTGAATTATTTTGTGAGAGAATGAGACATCTCTCCAGGTAATCAAAAATGTGTAAGCAGACCATACATTGATACAGTTCTTAAAAATAAGAATTAGCGGCTTTTACCTACTTCTACAATCTTACCCTCTTTCAAAGGACTAGATTCTTTCAAAGCTGCTAGCAACATCCAGGGAATAAAATAATTTTTAAACAGCTGAAAGAAACTATTGCTCATGTTGCATGCCTGAACTACCACCATCAATCATATTGCCAAATTAACTATCTAAATCAAAGATATTGCCAGTACTAAGCTTTACTAATAATTATAATGATATAAACAACTAAGTGGCATAGGAAAAGCAGAGCCAGTCCTGGGAAATTCTGTCTGATTCTTTAGGTACTTACTTCTCACATGAGGCACATGTTCTCTGTCACAGAGTAAAAGTTATAGATTCCAGGTAAGGTTTTGGGTCATTTGATATGGTAATCATCTAGATTATAAAACCTCCATTTTATAACCAGATTGTTCCACTGCTTGTGTCACATTTTCCAGCGAGCCATGTGTTCTAAATCTACAGACTGTGATTTGTTTCCTGTTAGTACTGTTAAACCAGGGAAATTCTACTATGAGATGTGCATAGATTAAAAACTCTCTAACTAGCATATATAATTACAATAGCCTAACCTATGTATCTGGTTATTCAATTATCAGCAAGATTAGACTGAGTCAGCTCCTTTTTCTACCAAGGGGGTACTACCTTAAAAATCACAATAACAATGTATAACAGCTTTGCTTCTTTAACCATATTCTCCAAGGGCTGTTTGGACACTCCAAGAGTGTCTAGTCTTAGGGTGAAATATTTGCAGCACACTGATGCACACATTGATCTGTTTTCGGCCTTCTCCAAAAATCTTTACCAATTTAAAAGGTCATATTTTGGTTTCTATCTACCTGACCCTTTAAGCTGTCTTTATAATATTTTATCACAATTATTCCACTTCTTTATATCTAAAAGAAAACTCATTTCCACCTCAAAGAAAATCCAACCACTTTTATCTGTTTGATCTGTCTATTGCTTTTTCTTATGATAATTGTTTTCTAGCCACTCAAGTTTGAAATTATACAATTATGAAATATACTTTATGAAGATATATAATCAAAGCATAATAAACCTCTGAGTTTAACTGGAAAGTATTTTCAAAGATTTTCATAATTTCAAAAGGCTTCACAATATTTACCTCTCTTCTATTCTCATTGTCTGGAGGATGTTATTCACTGACAATGCAGTTTAAATCTTACATATTATTGTCATGTTCATATGATGATTGATTGCTTTAGAATATAAATTTATTTTTATTCATATTTTCTATAGGTAGGTAAATTTATTTGCTTTTCTAGGAAGTATAGACATTTAGTATATGGTGTGCTGTAATTAATGTATTTTTTTACATTATGTCATTCAGGCTTTCAGGCTTCATTTGGTACCACAGCTAATTCAATGTTTTATCTTCTTCCAATAATATTCTGAAGTTTTCTAATTTTAGTTACATAATACTGTAATTGAAATACACAACTCGCATTTAAATGTTAATAAAGTGAAATTTCTTGTGTTCATATATTAAGAGTTTTTTCTTTTTTTTCTATGAGACAAAGTCCTGCTCTGTCACCAAGGCTGAAGTGCAGTGATGCAATTGTGGCTTACTGCAGCCTTGAACTCCTGAGCTCAAGGGAGCTTCCCCCATCAGCTTCCTAAGCCGCTAGAACTATAGGTGTGCACTACCACACGTGGCTAGTTTATATGTATAAAAATAATACATATTATATTAAATCATATATATGCAATTACATATGTATATATAATTTAATATATTTATGTATTATATATTTGCATATAAGTAAATATATTTATTTTATATTTATGTGTTATATAATAAATATACACATATATTTATGCATATATACATACACATATGTGTCTATGTGTATATTATATTTTAAATATTAGAATATGTTCAAATATTTAAAAATAATAAAAATAAAATGTTTTGCAACATAATTTTATTTTACCTAAATGTTGTGGTCTATACTATACTTATTGGCTAATAACTAATTTCATAATTCTTAAAGAATGGAGTATTTCCCATAAGAATACAGTATTGCCACATAAAAATGTTCAAGATGACATTTGAAATACACATTTTTTGTTATGTTAACATTTGTTTTGTACCTACTTTGTTAAATGAGGTTAAACAAAACAGACGATTAAGGACTTCAATTAAGAGTGATTTCCTCTGTAACCATCACTCCTAACAGACATTATATACTTGCAGTGTATCTGTAAAAATATCATGAAAGAGAAAGTTGTTGAATAGACTAGGCCTACTGAGGCCAAATCAAAGAAGTCATCTTCTAAAGAATCATAATTAACGCCATCTTATGGTTCATCTTACCCAAGTTTATGATAGGTATGTTTAAAGTAAAGATTGTTTATTGATTACCTTTTTAAATAATTCCCAAGAATTATTTTAGACTTCATTTTTTAGAGCAGTTATAGGTTCATAGCAATGTTGAACCGAAGGTATAGAGATTTCCCCACTCCATTTGCCGTTGTTCATGCATAAACTCCTCTATGAGAGATTTCAAAAGCCTCTTTTTTCCCTAATGTTATAGTAAATTCATATACTCAGGAATAAGAAACTAAGTGTATTAGAGTGCTGTTTGTTTGTATTTCTAAAATTTTAGTTCTGTAAGTGATGTCCTGAACTGAAAGACTGTATTTGTATGACATCTCTTGCAGAATGTCATATTTTTGAAATTAGAGGATATAATTAAATAATAAAGGAAGTTAATATTTATAGTTTTTTCTTTAGCAACAATATTAAAATAATAATTTATTCTAGAAATCAATTATATTGACAACTGGCAACAAGTACCAAGAAAACATTTTTTATGGTTATTTAGCATTTACATTGTATTTAGTTAAGAAACATTCAATTTTACATATGCTTTTATAGTTCTAAAAACTAAAATTGCTTGCCACATGGAACAAAATTTATATTTCTTAAAATAAAACATACACTTTCTGTTATTGATAGAACAAACAAAATTATTTTTGAGTAATTGTTCCTTTAACCAAATTTTACTGAAGGAATACTATTTCAGGAACTGTATTCAGTTTTGCACATATACTAATAACATAGAAACTAAATCCTTGTCATAAAAGGTATAGTCCAGGATGAAGTAAGACCTTAAAACAAAAAATAAAATAATCATATATATATAGTACTTTAAGTTCTGGGACACATGTGCAGAATGTGTAGATTTGTTACATAGGTATACATGTGCCATGGTGATTTGCTGCACCCATCAACCTGTCATCTACATTAGATATTTCTCCTAATGCTATCCCTTTCCTTGCTCCCCACTGCAAAACAGGCCCTGGTATGTGATATTCCCCTCCCAGTGCTCATATGTTCTCACTTCTCAACTCCCACTTATAAGTGAGAGCATGCAGTGTTTGGTTTTCTGTTTCTGTGTTAGTTTACTGCAAATGATGGTTTCCAGCTTAATCCATGCACCTGAAAAAGACATAAACTCATTCTTTTTTATGGCTGCATAGTATTCCATGGGATATATGTGCAACATTTTCTTTATCCAGTTTAACATTAATGGGCATCTTTTGTGGTTCCAAGTCTTTGCTATTGTAAATAGTGCTGCAATAAGCATACCTGTGCATGTGTCTTTATGGTAGAATGATTTATAATTCTTTGGGTATATACCAAGTAATGGGATTGCTGGGTCAAATGGTAGTCCCATTTGAACAAAGTCAAATTTTAGAGAAAAACCTCAATAACCTTTCTTTTACTATAAGAAATGGAAATATTATATTTCTCTAAAACAATATTAGAGAGAAACCACCATAAACTTTCTTTCCCTATCAGCCTACAGATTCTGAGGCCTTTGACTCCCTACTGCATAGTCAGAAGTCATACTTGTAAATTACTTCTGTGTCTGAAAAGGCCTTAATTTGTTGAGATGCTTCACCTCAAGCCTTATATTTAAATGCTGTACTGTAACTGGATCGTGGGATGAGACGGGGCTCAGCTCCCTCCCTAACTGGACGTGCTTGAGTTCTTGGACTCCCCTGCCCCAAGAATGGGGAAAGAGGCCCTGGAGGTGCAGTGAACTTACCATTCGTATTAGCAGAAAGTGTTTTATTAGGCAGAGAAAGAGAGAAAGCTCCCATGCTGCATTGGGAGGGGAATTCTGCACAGGTAGAAAGGGAAAGACAGCTCCTAAGTTGTTGTGGGAAGTGATCCCAGAGAGGGAAATCCACACTGGTAAGGTGCAGTGGGACTTTAATCTTGGAGTTACTCCTGCACCATTCGTGTTCTCATCCGATGAGAGGCGTTCTTTCAAACTTCCGCTGGAGTGATTGATCTCTGACTTTGATATCGGATTGGCTGCCCAGCTCACAACCTTCCCAAAGCTTTTCCGGGCTTTTAAACAAAGAAGCACACATGAAATTTTACCTAGCCCATGCTCGGAAAAGTCAGACAAAGAGCTCTAGGTTCCTGGATCAGGAGGTGGATGGAGACGTGGCACTGGGAAGCTCTTGCCTTTGAAACCACGCCCCTTGTGGCCCCGGGTTTTCTTTAACACAGTCCCTCTGTACCACATATTAACCACAGCTTTCCTGTTATTCTCTCTAAACTTCAGATTTGATTTTTTAAATTGGGAGATCTAAATTGGTAAGAAAACATACTTTTAGGCTATCTTAGAGACCCTACAGGAACTGCTTTTCAGTCACCACCATTGATTATTATACTTATGAGTTATTTATGCCTATTTGAAATGTATAATAGTGATTTTGTATTAGTGAAAAAAAAAAACCGAAAAACAGCCCTAAGGAATTTACAATTCAGATAAAATATTGTTGGAAACATACAGGATTTCTTTGGATAGCTTTGAGTTAGAATCAAGAATAGCTGCTTTGTAAAATTCAGAGAACTAAACGCTAACATTTCAGAAATATCTTAAGGCTCTGAGTTAGTTTTCAGTTTATTATGCTTACTCTCCCCATCTCCAATTGAAATTATTTTAAAAGATTAATTTTGTGGTAGCTTTTATTTTTACTCTATTTCTTGAATATGAAAAATTAAAAAGATACAATGAATACTGGATTTTTAAGAGATTTCCAATTGAAGACAAACTTTGCTAAAAGACAATTTTTTCTTTAGTCATATAATTACTCTTGCCTAATTAGGCTTTAGTTTTGTTTTTCTTGAATATATTTTGTATTGTATCTATTCAAACTCATTAGCACTATTTAACATGGAAATAATAGGTGAGTCTCAGCAAGTTGGTCTCCCACCTGGGAACATTTTCTCTGATTTCATTGTATACCATAGCATGGTCTTTACTGTGCATTCGCAAGAAATGTGTCTAACAATTTTACCAGGTTATCACATTCTATTGCTGCAGTGAAGTTTGAGCCTTGCTGTAATAAGAAGCAGCATGTATTTTCTACCCTCAACTTGGAAGAACGACTTCCTAACAACTGAGGCTGGAGGTGCATCATTAACACATGTCTAAAATTGCTTAACTGCATTTTTAAGGAAATTCAGAACACAGCACTTTTCTTTGAAAACTAAGATCATTTAACTTAAGCTTGATAAAAACCCACTAAATATGTTTTAGAAAGTAAATCACCTTTTGTGTTCTTAAATAGTATAAAAATCTAATCTAATCTTGTAATTTATAATATCTGATGAAATTATTTTTTGTTAAATTTAAATATATTACTGTGGGAAATAACATCTACTTTGATTTTTTTCCTTGTATGTTAAATACATGAGACTATACTGCCATCTGTAACATTCTCTAGCAGGGATAATGACCATACAAAAACACAAACCGAATACATTTTTAAAAAACTAATATTTGCTCATTGATATAATTTAAATGCATCACTTGGGTTATGATCTTATTTATTTATTAAATAAATATTTAGTGAGAAATCGTATGTTAAAGATAGTGTTTGGTACTTGGATAACAGTTAAAACTACTTTTAACATACAATAATAACAGCAAACACAAGAAAAAACGTCTCTGTACTCACAGAGCTTACATTCTAAGAGAATGAGATTCATAAGACAATAAAGGTTAAACGTAGCCAGTAATTTAGTATGCTTTACAATTATGTGGCCTATAAAAATCAAATTTAAAAAAATTAAGGGGATTGCAATATATTCTCTCAAGGCTGCAATTCAAAAAATGTTATTTAAGGCAATTACCATTAGGAAAAAACTGTTCATACACTTTAATAAGGTGGTGATTTTAACTATGCAGCACGAAGAGGAAAAAGTGTATTAGACAGAAGGAAAAGTCAGATTGAAGTCCTAAATTAGGAGAATGCACAACATACATAAAGAGCAGAAAAGAAACCTTTGAGGAGGAGAGCAGTGTCAGAGATGAAGTAAGGGGCCAGGTGCAGTGGCTTATGCCTCTAATCCTAGCAATTTGGGAGGCTGTAGTAGGTGGATCAATTGAGGTCTGGAGTCAAGACCATCCTTGCCAACATGGCAAAACCCTATCTCTACTAAAAATACAAAAATTAGCAGGACATGGTGGTGCACACCTGTGGCTTAATGTTATATTTATTGGGAATCTATTTTGTGCAAATGTCTATGTTAGCTCTTTAGAGGATACAAAAGGAATTTTTAAAAAATATAATGGCTTCCTGCTTGCCCATTTTATGATAAAATGAAGAAAACTGAAAAAAAGGAAAGGGAAAAGGAACCTTGAAAAAATATAAATGTATTTGATATGGTTGATATTTTGATATCAGATATTTCCTTTCTACTATAGTACTTTCACCATCTTATAAATATTTGCAAAATGTTTAACAAAATACTTTTTTTGTCTTTGTCTTTATTATTGCTAAAAGATAGATATAGAAATATTTAAATGGTCCAGATAAACAGGTAATTTGGAAAGTAAAGATCAAAATATATTTTTTCTAGAAAAGAGAAGCTGGTATGTGTAGGTTGATAAATGACATGTTATTTAATCACATGGTTTAGATTTGTATGCTTTCTTTGCCTTTTCAAGCATTCTGCTTTTAAATCCACAATACATTCAAAAGAAATCTTAATTTAATTTTTTTCATAGCAACCACAATTTAGGTAAATAGTTTACATGAGTCACTCTCTAGGTTACCATATATATTTACCATTGTGATAAATAAAACTTAAAAATTAGTACCTGTTAATTTAAATATATGTGAGCATGCATTTATCTAATAAAAAGCTTAAGTACTATGTGCCTCACCTAGAAAAACAGTTGTGTACATACAAACATAGGTACAAGAATAAAAAGAGGAGGATGTGGAGGAAAGGAACAAAACGTCATCACTCCTTTACCCTTGCCAATATCCTTCACTGAAGGATATTGTTTTCCTCATAAAGAACAATATCTGAAGGATATTATTCTCCTTATAATGAACAAAATCTGCTGTCTTCTTTCCTTCACACACACACACACACACACATGAGACATATATATGTAAAATTCCAGTTTTTGTTTAGATTTTCTTCAATCCATAATCTAAGGAAATAAATTTTTAAGGCAGTGAGTAATACAAGTTATAGGAATACAATATTATCAAATGTAAGCCTTGATGATTTCTTTATATATACGATCATGTATTGTATGTGTAATATAATTTAGTCATCATCTGCTGCTTTCTAAGGTTATGTTAATTCTCCTGAACATTTTTATAGAAATAACTGACAATAGTGATGACTTATGGAAATAATAACAGATCAATATTATTTCTCTTTGTACTTAGAAAAAGTGATTCTATAAGTTAATAGATATATGAGGTATAAACAGAATCTTCTGTCTAAAAACCACCTTCAGAGAAAACTTTTTCTTATTATTACCACAAAGCACTTAATTTTTATTCCAATTACAAAAATGTCCACTGATATTGAATATTAAATGGCATTTTAAAATATTTCTTCAAAATTACAACCATCACATTTCCCATTATGTGAAGCACCATACTTTAGTCTCCATAAAATTATCGATGGCTTACTATATTTTGTCTTCCCTCTTATAGAAGGATTTGAAAGAAAACAGGGAGGAGATACTGTAGACTCAAGGTCTATTTATTTTTAAGCCACACTGTTAATGTATTTTGTTAAAGGGCAGGTCACAAATGTGAACCCATTGTATTAATGCAAAACTATTCATTTGGCAAAATTATTCAAGTGAAAATGTGTAGGCAAATGATATCAATTGAACCATTTACCCTGAAGGAAAAGCTGTCACTAATGCTTTATCTATCATCTTGCTTAAAGTTTCTGGCTTCAAATATATGTTTACATTTTTCTCCAACAGTGGAGTATCTCTTAACACCAGAAAGATGTGCCTAGTTTAATGGTGGGGTAGGAAGAGAGACTTGTTGAGTCATGGATTTGGCAGTACCACAATACCTTTTAAATTCAATAGCAACTAACTTTGTTCAGCTTCATCTCTGACATCAGTCTTGCCCTCTCTGGACTAGTAGTATACTTGGAATCAGTGTTCTGCATAGAAGCAAATCAATAATTGAAAGCTCTATTGCATTTTCTGGAATTCAGGGGTTATAGGGAATTCTATAAACTATAAGAAATCAGAACTTGTGGTAATATCTATTGCAAATAACATATTATTGAGATCACAGATTTGGAGGAAACCTTACATTATTTTACCAGTTTCTGGAAAGCATTTTCTAGTTTCTCCTTCTCTAATTTTATTAGAGTAAAATCTGGCTAAATTTGACTCTTTCTTATTTTAAATACGTTGTTTTTGAAAAAAATCTTCTCATAATATTCTGACCTTCATACTTTAATTGGATATGTAATAAACACATATGTTCATATTTGATCATTATTCTTCAAATGAACATTTTATTAAGCACACATTGTGTCAGATATTGTGGTTGGTGTCCGTAACAATAGTCAGAAACAGCCCTAGAACTTGTAGATTCAAAAGAATGCTTGAACTCATCCAGCAAAGACACTTTATTTATGGTCAGGATATCTCTCTCATTTTTGCTAGGGTCTACTGACAATATAAATAGATTATTTTTCATATATTTAAGTTGTGATACTTGATTAGCATTGATTTTGCACATATTCATAATTAGTGTTGTGTGTTAGTAGTGATCCTTATAAAAATACTCAATTCATTGTCAGTTTTTAAAGAAGTCTTTCTAAAATACATAATATAGGAATGAATTCTATGTCTTAGCAGTTAGGTTGAAAAGTATGTGCATACTTGTTGGTTGGTTGGTTTATTTTTGAAGAAAATGATTCTTGTAAAATGGAAGACATCTGTTCTCTTCCAACAAAGTATCAAATACAAAAGTTGTATTACTATGGAAAAAAAGTAAAGGTAAAAATGCTTATAAAATATAAAAGATCCCAAATTATATGAATTCCTCAAGCTCCTTCTCATTAATTCTATCTCTGTCTCAGTATAACTCCCCAAAAATTTTGAATAGAGTATCAATCTCTTGAGGTTTAGGGAACAGACTTGAATCTTAAACCTTCTGTCTTGATTAGTCCCATCTGTATTCACTTACTATTTCAAATTGATACAGACAGGAGACAAGGAATTACTGGGTGGAACAGGGTGGTTCCCTGGCAAAGGCCCCACCCTCAAGCCTAGAAACCCACAGCCCTAAATGGGAACAGGCATTCCTGTTTTTGTTCTTAAATTGTGCCTTTTGGCCTGCCATGCCCCCCTATCCGATACCCATACAAACCCCAAAACTCAGGCTCCATGAGCAGACAAGCAGAAAAGCAGAGAACAGAAGAGTGGTGCGGCAGAGAAAGAGAGAAGTGAAGGAGCATCTGAGTGTTGAGAGGAGTTGAGATGGGGATTTTTAGAGAAGAGATTGGCGGCAGGATGGCTAAACTCCAGGGAAAGATTATCTTTCCACTCCAGTCCTTTCCCAGCTCCTCATCCATCCCACTGAGAACCACCTCCACCACTCAGTAAACCCCCCACATTCACCATCATTTAAGTCTGTGTGTAACGCAATTCTTCCTAGATGTAGGACAAAGACCCAGGTATCAAGAGAGCACTGAGCTGTTTAACACTTAAGCTGCCCTCAGACGGCAGAGAGAAAGGAGCACTGTAACATGCCCATTGGGACTGCAGGAGTTGCAGATGCCCACCCCTGGATGCTAACATGGGGCTAGATCCCAGAAGCTCTTGCCCCGTCTTCTGCACCTGTCCTTCTGGGTGCTCCCTCTCCTGTAAAAGGTTGAGTGGGTGGTGACCAAACAGATGAGCCACATCCATGTTGCAAGGCCTGCAAAGGGGTTAAGGAAACTATCCTGCTTCAAAATCAGTATTTTAATACTTTGATTCTTGACACTGCAATCTATATTCATATATTCTATATGCAATCTATATTCATATATTCTGTATTATACACATATCTAATAGAAAAGTGAAATTTCATATTCCCTTATTACTTAATAATTCAAAAATTTTGTTTTCTTTTGTAGTATATAAAGCAGCTACAGGGCACTTTTCAATACCTCTACAGTAAGTTGGTAGGTATTTATTTTATATATATTGTATGTATATTTTATATAAATATGCTTTATTTTCTAGAAGCAAATGGTAGTCCCTGGAATAAGAATAATAATATCTACTTTTTAAATACCTAATCTATTTCAGAAACTGTATTATGTAATTTGCAGATATTATTTCATTTAAAATAAATCATTAGAAAATACTATCCTCATTGTCCGAGATAAAGAATTATACAAAAGATTGATTATCCTTCTGTTAAAAAATGATCTTATCCTAATATTAGACTCAGATCCTTGTTTCCTCACAGTTTATGTAAATATTTGAACACAAACTATGTTGTATTTGTGGGCACAAGTATTTTTTCAACTAAATAAAAAATGTTGCAATAATAATCATCCTTGATAGTCAGCAATCATCAACTATAATTTTAAGAATAACAAAACGATTCCAAAATTGTTTTCAATTTATTAACGTATTAGCAAAGTGCATTTCATTTATGAAAACTAACATTTTGGGTTTCTTAAGAATAGGAATTGTTTCTGAATCATGATATGGTGAACAAAAAAAAAGATGCTGGTATGTGATCTATTGTAAAAAAAATTTTTTTTAAGTTATTGTTAAAACATTCAGATAATGTAAAAAATACCGGAACATTCTGGAGAATTAATAGAAGCAAAAGGACTCTGAGGATGCACACACACTTTGAGACGTAGACTAAGAAAAGGCAAAGGAAATATACTGCAAAGCAATATGACAAGGCATTTCCTCTGATCTTACCATTTACAATTCAGGAGAAGCTAGGGTTCAGAAGAGAGAAGGGGGAGTGAGGACTTTTCAAAGGATACATTAAACAAATTATTTTTTGAAAGAATAATTGGCTTATCATTGGCTAAGGTAGCTGGCTTAGTACATGAATCCATAGTCCATTGATTGTTACTGTTTAAGAGTTGCAGCCCTAGAGAATTTCAGCTATTTTCTAGGATGTTGCGGTCCTGGTGGTTTGGCCCAGATCGAAGTTACAAAGAAAGTTTCTGGTTTTTGTTTTGTTTGTTTCTCTGAGGTTGCAGGTTTTACAGGTCCTTCTTTAAATGGCTTCCCGAGTGCACTATAGAGCTCAAAATCAGAGTGATGCCATTTAGTATTCCGTAGGATATGCTTTGGCTGTGTCCCACCCAAATATCATCTTGAATTGTAGTTCCCATAATCCCCACATATCATGAGGGGTAATTGAATCATGGGGGAGGTTACTCCTATGCTGTACTCCTGTTAGTGAGTGAGGTCTCACATATCTGATTGCTTCATAAGGGACTTTTCCCCCTTTCCTCAGCACTTCTTTCTGCTGATGTAAAGAAGAACTTGTTTGCTTCCCTTTCTACCATAATAGCAGGTTTCCTAAGGCCTCCCCAGCCATGCTGAACGGAGTCAATTAAGCCTCTTTCCGTTATAAATTACCCAGTCTCTGGTATATCTTTTTCAGCAGCGTGAGAATGGGTTAACACATCACATATCACAAATGAGACATGGGGAAGTAAACAAGTCCCCGCATATATCCTAGGGTATTAATCTGAAATTAGGAGCAGTTTTTGTGGTATATTTACTACTTGAAGGGTAGACATAGAGAAGCCCAGTTTTTCTGGCCTGAGAAACCAGAAAAATAAGCTTTGAAATTTTGGACAATGAAAAGATTAGAAGGATTTCAGAAGCAAAGGCATAAGAAGGGATTTCCTAGCACTCCTATCCACATTTTGACTGAAATTTGAACCATGCTTGAGAAAATCAGATTCAAATCATTACACTAAAGAAACAAGATCTGAACCAAGTTTCTGCTTTAGAGACCTTCTGTAATTTGAATCCAGGCATATTTCTTGATAAAATAAAGAAAAAAATGCTCACCAAAGAAAAATAACAGAACCCTGAAACCTCATAATGTAACATTTTTAATGTCATGAATACAATAAAAAAACTGTAATATAAAAAAGAAAAATATGTACATCTCAAATGCAAAGTGTTAATGGAATCCAAAATTAAAAACAAGATAATGACAGTAACCAACATCTTGATAAACTTGTAGTTATTCTCAGTGAAACACTGTTTCAATGAATAAAAATCTCAGCTCTCAGTAAGGAACTGTCAAATCTTAGTAGACAAAAATATAAACAATGAAAAGAACCAAACATACATTCCTGAACTAAAAAAAAAAATTTATAAAATTACAAATAACAATAAAAATCTGGGATTACTTAAAAGACTGATGCCACTCTCTGGCTGTTGTTTTTGTGGGGAAACTTGTTTAGGTCATTATAACAATAAAATGCAAATCAAATGGTGTTTCAGCATGTAATGAGAAGTACTCAGATAAGCTCATACTAAGTCATCTTCTGTCAAAAGAAATCTAACATCAAAGTTTTCGGTTATTAATTTGAGTTTTGAAGATACTGAATAAAATAGAAGTTGCTGTTAAAAAGGGTAAAAATGTTATTGAAAAAGATTAAAGGAATAAGATGATGAAGCAGTTCAGTTTTCTCATTAGCTGTATTTTAAAATTCAACTCTGAATTATGTATATGAAAGAGGTGCCCTTATAATAAAAATCAGGAAACATCTCAATATCAGAAATCAAGAGTAAAGCTAAATCAACTCACATGTGATGACTATACTTTAAAAACAACACAAAAGGAGATATAGTTTGTGGAAATTCAGAAGATAGGTTATTTGTCTTAGGTCAAAATTAGTGGGTATTAAGGGACATAAAGATCTAGAAAGCATGAGGCAGGAGAATAGAACCTGGAGACAGGCAGGGAACCCAAGGCTGCTTTTTGCTGACTTCCTAGAACTGAATCAAAAGGAAAATACCACTTCTCCATGCCCAAGTCACAAAAAGATCAGAGGCTACTCTCTTTGTAAACCCCACCTTTCCACTGCATGGCAGATGAAAACTGGAAAAGGTATCTGATTTGCCTCTCCCACAGCCAATCAGACTGGTTGCTGGACAGGTCTAATTAATACATAGAGTGTATCCAATGGGAAGAACCTGTACAGGGTACTTAAACCACAGAAGATTTTGTCAGTGATCTTGAGCTGCTTGTCCAGCCCAATCCCACTCCTTGGAGTGTACTTTTTTTCCCCCAATAAATCTGTTTTCGTTGCTTCATTCTTTTGTTGCTTTGTTTGTGTGTTTTGTCCAATTCTTCTTTCAAAACCTGGACAACTTGTGGTCAAGACCTTCCACTGGTGATAAGTTGTTACAGGGGAACACAATTAGTATCATCCTTGAAGATCTGTATTTAGTAATGTATTAATGACTAAATATAGAAAAATGCAGTTATTACAGAGTGCAGGCTCAACTGCTCACCAATTACAAAACCAAAAAGCAAGGACAAAGTGCAGTGAAGAAAAGGTGACATCAATTCCAGAGCTAGCAGTAAAGAAATGGTCCAGGTTCGGCCTTAAAGAAATTATTTCAGCTTTTTGGGTCAAAAGTAAGCAGAGGTTGTGATGATAGGCATGCGAGAGTGACAAGGGGGTGCCAGTGTCTATGCAACTTGTTTCAGCAGCTACCCGAGCCGTCCCGTCTGATGAATGGGCTGTCACCATCTTGGGTACAGTGGGTTGCAAATTAACTGCAGGCTTGAAGTAATGTTCAAGTGGAAGAGAATCCTGTAGTGGCCTGAAATTGTTTTAAGATATAGTCTCTGGAATTTCCAAACAAATGCACAATTAGATAAGGGAAACATCGTGCAAGGGGGTGCCTGCTGAGAAGAAAAGCGAAGATTATCTCATTATTGTAGAAAGAGTAAAAACTAACCTTTCCTCATTAAAGGCAAAACAACAAATGGGCAGGAGAAAGAGAAAGAAAAATGAAAAACGTTTTTAAAATGTATTTTAGTGTTTATTTATTTATTTATTTTATGAGGTAGAGTCTCACATTGTCACCCAGACTGGAATGTAGTGGGGTGACCATGCTCACTGCAGCCTCAACCTCCCTGGCTCAAGCAATCCTCTCACCTCAGCCTCCCAAGCAACTGAGACCACAATCTTGTACTACCATACCAAGTTAATTTTTTATTTTTTTTTAAATTTTTGTAGAGATTGGGTTTCACTATGTTGCCCAGGCTGCTCTTGAACTGTTGCTCTCAAGCAGTTGTCCTCCCTCAGCCTCCCAAAACTCTGGGATTATAGGCATAATCTTTCACAACTGGCCTAAAAATAATCAACTTTTAAGGACACTCAATTATGTATTTTCTCTTCACATATTTTTGAAATTTTTAATTCTAGTTTTGCTATTACAACCAATAACATAATGCCATCCTTATAGACATATTGTGAGGTACACTTCCAAGTATACTTATGGTGTAATTTTTTAGCAACCTGTGATTGTGAGGTTATTGAATTTTTAATTCCCTAACATGGGGACTTAAGCCCCCCCTAGATTTTTCAGTGTTCCTGCCAAAGTGCTATCCTTCTGAGACTCTTCAAATACCAGGAGACAGAAAGCCCAGAAACTAGAGATATCTCTAGTTATTAAAGAGGACACTTGGGCCGTCTGTCACCTGGAGGGACTGAATTTACACACCAAAAGGATTAAGTGTTTTACGTTTCCAAGGGGTTCTTTAGATGTGGGAAGAAATAACAGCCTCCCACCCCTTTATAAACTGAAAGTAAAAATGATTTTCTTTCAACCCTACATATGAAGTGCTCTATAGCTCATACACAGTATTTGACCTGGTTCATTTTGCATCATTCCAATAGTAGGCAATGGGGCAGGGCGTACCAGGACACTTATGAACTCTGAAGTAATTAATAATAAGTCTATTTCTGGCACAGAACACTTCCTTTTGCATATTCAGAATAAAATTAATAAAGATAATAAAGATATTGTTGTAGTCTGTTTGCATTGCTATAAAGGAATAAATGAGACTGGGTAATTTATAAAGGAAAAAAGGTTTACTTGGCTCATGGTTCTGCAGGCTGTACAGGAAGCATTGTACTGGCATCTGCTCCTGGTGAAGACCTCAGGAAGCTTCCACTCATGACATAAGACCCGTGTGCTGGAAAGTTTTCTCTATGCTTTGTTATAGTAGTTTTATAGTTTCAGGTCTTACATTTAAATCTTTAATTCATGTTGAGTTGACTTTTGCATATGGTGAAAGACAGGGATTTAGATTCTTTATTTTGCGTGTAATAGCAGGTTTTTCCAGAACCATTTATTTAAGAGGCTGTCTTTTCTCTAATTTAAATTATGGGCACATATACTGAAAAGCAGTAATTTATTGGATTTACTTATGGGTTCTTTATTCCATATCATTGGCTTATGTTTCTATTTTTAGATCAGTACCATATTTTATTGATATCTACAGCTTTACAGCTTTGTATTGCATTTTGAAGCCAGGTAATGTTATGCCTCCAGTTTTATTTTTATTTTTTTAACTGAGGATTGCTTTAGCTATTGGAGATCTTTTGTGGTTCTATACAAATTTTAGTGTTGTTGTTGTTGTTGTTTCTATTCCTGTGAAGAATGTCATTGGTATTTTGATAGGGATTGCATTGAATCTGTAGATCTCCTTGGGTAGTGATAAGGTTTGGCTCTGTGTCTCCACCCAAATCTTGTCTCAAATTGTAATCCCCATGTGTCAGAGGAGGGGTCTGGTGGGAGGTGATTGAATCAAAGAGGTGGACTTCCTCCATGCTGTTCCTGTAATAGTGAGTAGGTTCTCATGCGATCTGATGGTTTAAAAGTGTCTGGCACTTCCCCTTCTCTCTCTCTCTCCTGATGCCATGTAAAACATGCCTTGCTTTTGCTTGTACCTTGATTTGAAGTTTCCTGAGACTTCCCCAGCCAGGAGGAACAGTGTGTCAATTAAACCTCCTTTCTCTATAAATTACCCAGTTTCAGGTAGCTCTTTACAATAGTGTGAAAACTGCCTAATACAGATACTACAGGTAGTATCATTTTTTTTTCTCCTGTAATGTAGCCACAATAGCTTTTGAATTGGAGAGATTTCATTACTTGACTTCATCCACGTTGTATTCCAGCTGTGTCTGCAGATAAGTTTTGTTAGTTTGGTTGAATTTTCATTTGTTTTTCCAATTTTGTGACGATTTCTTCTATGGCTTAAATTTCTCAGAGTTTTGTTGTTGTTGTTTTCTTTTTCTTTACTTTTTCTTATTTTCTGTTTGGGTCCAAGCCAGTCTTCTCTACATTTCTCCAACGACTGACAGTATAATGTAGATTAAGTTCTAGACCTGCTCACATCATGGTTTTAGACCTATTAAGTATGGGTCAATGTAGGGAAAAAAAGAAAAAGAAAAAAATAAAACTCTTTCAAGATTTCTCATCTTAACTAGTCTCCTAACCCCAGTCTCAGAAAACCAGGAAAATAAAATCTAAGTGTGCTGTATCAGAGAATTATCTCAGGTAAGAGGGACTTTCGTTTTCAAATTTTCCATGTCTTTCTATGTCCAGGATCTCTTTTCAGTTTGACCTGGATGCCCTTCATTTTCCTTCCCCACATTTTTCACTGCTTATTTCTTTGAAATTGTGTGTGTGTGTATGTGCATGCATGTGTGTATTTAGCATTTTATTCCCTGTTGATAGGCTTAGAATAACCTAGTCTTTCATCACGTTAATGAGTAAAATAAAATCTGAGATTCTTTTCAATGGCAATCCTCAGAAAATAAGAAAATTGTGATTACTAGAAAGAAAGAGAAGGACTCAATTTAAAATTGTATATCAAGCTATGTGAATAAATACAGACAGGATTACTAAAAGAAGAATCTATAGTGTGATAAAAGAAATCAGAAATTTTAAAAACAATATAATCAAAAGAATAAAATGATAATGAGTTTCCTAAAGGAATAATACACATGGTAGATAAGAAATCAAGAGAATGGAGGGGCTCAGGGTAAATGAATAGTAGAATTATGAAGTGATGTGAACAATAATGTCAACGTTTTCAGGAATTTTATTTTTTCTTGATTAGTTACTTAGTACAGCAAACACTTTACTGCATTATTATTTTTGAGAGTGGTAAAGAAAAATAAGACAAATTCTTCAGTCTTTATTTTTTATCTAATAGATAAGAGTAGGGAAATCTACAAGTAAATGAGCTAAAGAATTATTCTTCCTATAATAAATGTTTGTATATAATACAGGAGAGAATGTTGCTACCTTTACTTTCTGATGCTTGGTTTTGAGGTTAGAGGTTAGGAAACAAGTACATGGAGCAGTGAGAAGATCTATAAATGAAACCATGTCAAGAGTGCCAAAGGCTAAATAAATGTTATTAATTTTGTTTTAGAAAGTCACTGAAGACTTTTAAAATAGTTATTGCTGAATAGCAGTTGGGAAACAAGACCTGCTTATTATAAGAAATGATGGAAATAAAATTAGAAAGAAAGCTGAAAAAGTATTTGATTGCTATAAAGTTACATAGCATTCTCTGCCTTGGTATAAATGTTACTAATTCTTTTGGCTCTCTAGGTTAATACAATATCAGTGAAATGCATATTTCTTAACTACATATACATATCTGGAATTATGTCTATGCATCATCAAAATAATGTGAAATACTTTTTAAGTTTTAAATTACAATCTTGGCATGCCTTATGAAAATTCTCCTTGTGAACATTCTCAATAAGAGAAGAAACAGACTGTGTTAAGAATATATTTGAATGTAAATATTTGTGGTTGATATTATCACCAATGTACATAAATCAATTAAAATATTTATGCCATCTTATATATAACTTATTCAATAAAAATCAATCAAAAACCTACTGAGGAAATAAATGTATATTAAAGGAGCTGGTAAAACATAAAACACCAGGATAGGAGTAGTGGCATATTTAATATCTTAAAGTTTAGCATGGAAATATGTGGCTGCGAGTTTTGGGTCTACCATTTATTTGCTTTATGACCTTGTATATATTGCCTATATCATTTTATTCTTTATGTGTTGGTTGGTAATAGGATAATACCAGCTTACTGCTTGTCATAGACATTAGATACAATGATGCTTTTGGAATTTTTTTTCCATTTTGGATCTTCAGCCATGATCCCCTTAGAAATCCTTGCCATACTATGTGATGTGTGCCTATGTAATAGAAAGACTTACTGAGGGATTCAGTATAAATCTGCATGCAAAATATTTGTAAAGTTTATTTTCATAGTAGGAATTTAGCATTGAGTAAAGTAAAAATGGCACTATTATTACTGTAATACAGTGGATGCTCCTTATGTAGTTCTCAGTATGTAGCAACATGATAAGCAACAGGAAGAAGCAATATGATAAACAAGGGTGTTTCAGAAAATCATTATTTTGCCATAAAATCTTACCCAGTATTTCTAAATGGGAAACACTTTCTAGTGACAAATTATGTTATAGTTCATTGAAGAATATCATAAAAAGGTGTCCATATCTGTTCTATACTTTCATAAGCCATTAGGCATCCAAGAAATTTGGTACTCACTCACTTTAGTGATACTATATGGGTACAGTAGTAAGAAACTGGTAGCTCCAAATGACAGTTATTTATATTCTTCAAACGTGGCCTTTAATTATAGGATAGTATTGGTTAAAAGTTCTCATGAGCAATTCTTGTTGCTTGTGTCTTCTTATAGTATTCTTGGAAGAGCCTATTTTTCTAAAATGTGGTATAATATCATAGGAAATGCAGAATCTTCAGCACAGATATTTATTGTATTAAATACCCAGATCCTATAGTAATTAGCTAGGTAACACATTGATTTTCTTTTCTGTAGAATGGTGAAAACAAAAATTCCTATTTTGGAATTGTGATGTGAAAGTTCAAATTAATGTACTAAACAATTGTAGGTAGTAGACACTCAGTAAAGAACCACTGTTATCGATACCTTTTTGTACAACTACAGAAACTTAAGAGCTTGATAATTTAGAGTAAAGGGATCCAGTGTCTTGAAACATCTAGGCAATCCTGAAAGTTTACAGGGGAAAGTAGGGTGTCTTGAATTTTTAAGAAAATACAGTGACATTTCATGAGCACCATATGGACTCCAGCTCAAACTTATTCACAGTTTCAATATTAAGTTGTATTTTTGCAAATCTGAGTTTCTAATGATTGCCATGATAAAAAGCAAGCACTATATGAAAATCTACACAGAACAGGAAATGAGAGTAGCAGTGCCCAATCTGATTCCAAAGTTTTAGGAATTTTGAGTGCCCTGTAACAGAGTCAACAATTTTGATGATCCATAAATACTTACTAATTTGTTTTGGCTTAACTATGTAATTATTTAATAAATGAAACTGTTAGATAGACCTTTTCTTTTTCTAACTCCACCTTGATAAGATTACGAAGACACTAAGGATATTGAAACCAAGAGGGTTTGGAGACTTCTACTTGAATGGTTCTTTTTCAGTCCTTAATCTAGGCCATGTAGTATCATCATATATCTAGCAATAAAAACATCTGAGCATACACCTGCAAAATAGTTATAATGATAATTAGTTTACCTATGTATACTACTATTATTATTTTATAGACATGTAATAGGCATGTAAATACATAGAATTAAGTTAATAAACTTGAGAAAATTTGGTAACTTTGCCAATAAGGCATGTATAAAATTTGTTCTCATTGTTGCTAACAAAAAAGATTTGCCGAAAAGTGTCCATCAATAGTTAAAAAAAAAAAAAAAGTAAACTGTTTGCACGTTCTTAAAATGGTATAATGTGACTATAAGAGGAAATGATAATTACAGATTATTCACCATGTTATATTATAAAAACTGTGATAAGTTTAATGCAAACAATCACATTATTTTAGAAGGTACTTGATAAGGGAAACATATTCCATCATTAATATAACAGTTATATGTATTTACATCATTAATGTAACAGCTTATATATATTACATCATTAATATAACAGCCTAAAATGGTATATATGACTATAAGGTGAAATGATAATTATAGATTATTCTCCCAGATGGAGAGAGATGGGAGAAAGCATGGCACTGGGAAGTTCTTGCCCTTAAAACTACGCCCCCTTGTGGACCCAGAAAGAGAACACCTTCCCTCATTCCCGGCTCTGAACAGGAAAGTTCAACTTCTGTTGAAACACGGGTGTCAAATGCTCTATAGCTTCTTCTGCTGAAATGGGACATAGAAGGGGCCCTGCAGTTGAGGTTTCCTCCAAAGGGGAGTATTTCAGGGGTGCAGGTTGATCCTGAGGTTCACAATAGAGCCCATGAGCCAAGGACATCAGGGGTTCCAGTGGCAGGATTATTTGTGACCTTACGGTTCTATAAGAAATGAATGTGACAGGATGGTTAGAGATGAAAAGCCCAGAGGCCAACAAATATAGAATGGTTATAAACAACCCTAGGAAAGAATAGAGCCAGGTTCTGGAAGGTCTTTAGCCCTGTGTTTGATTGATTCCTGGGTTCTTTAACCATGATTAAAGCAAGACCTAATTGGTTTAGAAAGTAGCAGCATTGGTCGGGCGCAGTGGCTCACGCCTGTAATCCCAGCACTTTGGGAGGCCGAGGCGGGTGGATCACGAGGTCAAGAGATCGAGACCATCCTGGTCAACATGGTGAAACCCCGTCTCTACTAAAAATACAAAAATTAACTGTGCATGGTGGTGTGTGCCTGTAGTCCCAGCTACTCAGGAGGCTGAGGCAGGAGAATTGCTTGAACCCAGGAGGCGGAGGTTGCGGTGAGCCGAGATCGCGCCATTGCACTCCAGCCTGGGTAACAAGAGCGAAACTCCGTCTCAAAAAAAAAAAAAAAAAAAGAAAAGAAAGTAGCAGCATTTTCCTAGAAAGAGGCAGATTCCCTTCCCACTATGAAAAGGACAACTGGAGTTTGAGAGATAGCAAAGTTTGAGGGTTACAGTCCTGTTAATAACAGGATATAAATTAGACTTATGCATGGTTACTTCCCTGAGGATCTTGTTGGAAGAGGAGGTGTAGATCTTCTAATGGCTCACTGGTGTATGAAGGGTTGTCTCCTGGAACTTCAGGCTGCAGAGTGGAGGGTCTATGAATTTCCTCAGGAGGTGTCCAAGGCTTCAGCCAAGTGATGAATCCATGAGCTGATTTCCACAATCTTAACTGCCATTGCGGTAGACAGAATAACCGAAAATTGTCCCTCCCAGGGTGGGCATAGAGAATGAGAGTCTGAGGGGAGAGAATTAACAAGCACCAAGTCTCTAGGGTGGAGAGAAATACCGAGAAGGCCAAGCCAGTGTTCAGGAGAAGATTGACGTCCTGGACCTCTATGGTCAGCTTTGCCTGGGGCTTTGTGAGAGTAATGGTTTGTGTTGGCACTTGCTCTAGGCATCCTCAGTCCTGCCATTGGATCATCTGGTCAGAAACCTCAGGCCCTGAGAACCTTCATCCCCTGGGACAGTGTGCTTTCCAGTGATTACCTTAGCAGAGCAGGCATGGAAGAGATGACGGTCCATTCCTCTAGAGACAATTTATTATAAAATGTCCCTTCAGACTACACTGGTAACAAGCTCTGCCAGGCTAGTGGCTAACCCGAGCCTTTCCCTCATTTGAGACCTGTGGTCTGCTTGCCTGAAAGCCATGACTGAGGCCGCAGGTTTTCTCTGATCTCTCCTGTTCCTTTCAGCCTGTTCCGCCTGGTCTCTATTATAAAACACAGAGGTTGTCTGATTCAGTAATGATTCTCGACTCTGTTCTGTCCCCAAGGCCAGTTTCTGGAGCTTCCTCCTTATATCTGCTGCTGACTGAGTAATAGACTCATCCTTTAGTATTAACTGACCCTCAATGGAGTTTCGTGACAGGGGAGTGTACTTTCTTAAGTCCTCCCACAATCACCCAAGGAAAGAGGATGGGTTTTCTTCCCTTTCCTTTGGTGGCTAGGTTTTTGGCCATGCTGCTTGACAGAGAAAAATGAGCATCTTCTTCCATAAAGACTGTGTGTCAAAATGGTCCCAATTTTTCAATATACACTTTAATGGGGACTTGAGCATAGGATACCTGCACCCATGGTTAAAGTAATTACAGCCACTTTGACCTAAGGCATCCCATAGGTAAAACATGTACTGAAATGAAATGTCTTGCAGTCAGTATCTTGAAATTTTGTGTACCCAAAATGCATGATCCATCTTTTTTCGGGGGTCTCTTGTGTACTGGATTTGAATCACGACCTGCCAGCATCACAGGACCACTCACTCACAGTCTGACCCTCAGAGACTACCTCAGAGGCATGGAATGAAATAAAAGGGGATACTGGGATGGGTAGTAATCATACCAATGAGCCCCGATGAGACTAGTGAGGCTCAGGATATAGGTACCAATATTTCCCAGCAAAAGTTCAATTTATGCAGGCCAATTTATAAAACTGCCCTAGAAGGGTAAACTTCTAGGGAGGGGCCATTAGAGCACACAGTTCAAAGAAGGCAGGCTGGGCATGGCTGAGACCAAAATAATACTCTCAGGACCCAGGTCTCCTCTCCTCTAACCCATTTTCCATTGTAGAAAAATGTGCTTAGGGATGTGAGTCCTGCCATTAACTATTTGGGCCCTGGAACTTGTTTAACTATGATCTTCTAGATAGAAAAATTCTGCCATAGAGAAAGAGAGCCAATTCTAAGCAAGACAAATTATGCACAAAACACAATCGCATAGCCTTCAGCTTCTGAATTTCCCAAAGGATGACTTCCCTAATTCATGGCTGACTCCACAAGAAATTTGAACCCACAACCTTGTAGTTACAGATCCTACACCTTAACCCCTTCACCATTTTAACCACTTGTGTCAAAGGAAGGCAGAAAGCTTTCTTAAGCCATATCTGAATTAGAATGCTCCACCCTGAGGCAGTGTCCAGGGCTGAGCTGACAGCCAGCAGCCTTTTCCCTTCTTTTGACTGGGAGAGGAAAAAAAAAAAAAAAAAAGCACTTGCCGCTGTCAGTTTAAAAGCCAGGCCTCTGCGCTGCCCTGCTTGGTGTCAGAGGGGAAGACCTGCCCTGCCCCTTGCGGCCTTTCATCCAGCCATGATGCCAGGACCATGTGTGCATCCTGAACCACTTCCCCAGCTGCTGCCCACACAGGGACCTGCAGCCAGCAGGTGAACACCCCAGGGGAAGTTCCCTTGTTCCATCCCTGACTGCAGTTTTTAACAGCTGGATTGCAGGGTTTCATGCTGGCCCTACCTCCGCTGCTTTGCTTTCTTAAGCACTGTAGCTCAGATTAGTGACAGTGGCAGGAGTGTTCTGGGAAGTTACAGCATTTAGAGCCTCTGTGCTTAGCCAGGACACTCTGAGCCCCTTGTCTGTTGCTTTCTCTCGGCCAGCAGTGCTGAACATGCTCTGGCCTACCTGCAAGGCTGGGCCGGGTGTGGTGTGTGGTCCCCACTTCCAGCTGGCAAGGAGTGAAAGACCCAGAGGAAGTGCTCACCCTCTCCACCCCACAGGCTCCCAAAGGTTTTTGCCTAGAGAAACAGCCTAGAGAGAGGGAGGAGAACAGAGAGAACGAGAGTGAGGGAAAAAACTGCACTTTTAATTCTGGCTAGCCTGCACAGCTTTAGATGGGCTGGACTGCACCCCTGTGGCTCAGCACCTCGGTTCTGGTTCCCTGCAGCCCTGCCTGGCTGTAGCCACTTCAGGTCTTCTTAAGGAGACAGGACAGAATAGGGCCAGCTTTACTCATGGTTTGAAGTCTTCTTCTCCAGCTGTACTTCTTTCCTGGCTGTACCCCTCTTCTGGCTGAACCCCTCTCCTGGCTAGCTCACCAAAATGTTGGGGTTCAGGAGTCAGGAGGTCTTAGCTCCCCTGAGGGAACATTTCTCCAAGGTTCTTGGTCTCCTGCTCTCTCAAGAATGAGAGAGAAGACAGGTGTGCTTGCAAAGTAAATACCAAACACAAGAGTTTTTACAGAAGAGTAATTTTATTTCGGTAGAGAAAGAGAAAAAAAGGAGAAGTGAAAGAACTCCCACACAAGAGAGAGAGAGTGTATGGAAGAGGATCCAAACATGGAGTCCAAAGGGGTGTGGAAGAAGGGGGCTTTTAACCTGGGAGGAACCCCCATCTTCTCCTAGACCTCTAGCCAGTGAAAGGAGTTCCTTGGAATTTCCGCTGGAGTGATTGACTTTTGATACTTCCCATGCAGTGAAAATTAAAATAGACACTGTTAAATCTCCCAGATGGTGAGAGATGGGAGAAAGCATGGTGTTGGGAAGTTCTTGCCCTTAAAATTATGCTCCCTTGTGGACCTGGAAAGAGAACACCTTCTCTCACTATCACGTGGTCACATGTCTTGCTCTGGAAGGCATTGCTGGAGATCATAGCAAAATGCCATTGAGACTTCCAGCGAAAACCTATAGACTCAGTTTAAAAAATTCAAAAGCTTATTCTATTAGGGAAAAGACTCTATGTAACAGTTTGGATCATCATGCCTTTTATGTTTCCCTTTGTTCTGTTCTTGGAAGGGCACAGTGAAAGTGATCCTTTTACAGGAAATGGTAAAATAGCATATTCTGTAAAGCTGCATTTCTTTTCAATTAAAAAGACAAATCTTGCTACTTTTTGGCAAAATAAAGTAGGTACTTGAAAAATTTTTTAAAGTGTTTGTCATATACTTTCCTATAAAACAAAGGAATGCTAGATAATATTTTGCTACAGAAATTAAAAACTGATAATCTCTAAACTGCCTAAGTATGAAAATAAGATTTCTTCATATATAACAAAAGAAAGTATGTTATAAGCAGTTGTGTGTGGTGGCTCATGCCTTTAATCCCAGCACTTTGGGAGGCTGAGGTGGGTGGATCATGAAGTCAAGAGATCAAGATCATCCTGGCCAACATGGTGAAACCTTGTCTCTACTAAAAATAAAAAAAATTAGCTGAGTGTGCTGGTGGGCACCTGTAGTCCCAGCTACTCAGGAGGCTGAGATAGGAGAATGGCTTCAACCCTAGAGGTGGAGGTTTTAGTGAGCCAAGATTGTGCCACTGAACTCCAGCCTGGAGAAAGAGTGAGACTCTGTCTCAAAAAGAAAGATGAAAGAAAGAAAGAAAGAAAGATAGAAAGAAAGAAAGAAAGAAAGAAAGAAAGAAAGAAAGAAAGAAAGAAAGAAAGAAAGAAAGGTGATTTGCTTTTAATATAATTCACTAACTGAAACTTCTTCAGTGCTGTCAATCAAATAAAATGCAGCATGCAATTTGTAATTATAGCTGTCTACTTTTTATAAGATGCACCTTTAATAGCATTTATAATTAACTATAGTTCATTAACATGAAGAAGCTGATCAGACAAATTTTAGTGAAATCTACTATGTAAAATATACATATGGATATATCTTATTTGGGCTAGATCAGATGTTAAAATAATTAAAAATAGTCTATTAGACTTTGCAAAAAACCTGACATCATCAATATTTTATCAGAAATAAACATCTAATAATTAGTACATTTAACTACCCAAAAGCAAGAAAGAAATAACACTCTGTTAAAATATTCAGGACTAATGTCTCCTTAATTTCTAGTGTATTAATTTGCTATGGCTCCTATGAAAAAAAAGTCATGCACTGGGTGGCTTAAAAGATGGAAATTTATTGTCTCACATTTCCTAAGGCTGGAAGTACAAAATCAAAGTGTCAGTAGGGCTGTGTCCTTCTAAGGACAGCAAGAAACATCGATTCCATGTTTTTGCCAAACTTTTTGTGGCTCCCTGGCACTCTTTGGCATTCCTTGGTTTGTAGATACTTCTCTCTAGTCTCTGCCTTCACCTTCACATAGTGTTTCCCTGTGTCCACGTTTCTCCTTAAAATGATATCAGCCATTGGATTAGGACCTACCCTAATGACCTTATCTTAACCAATTGTATCTTTGAAGACTCTCTTTTCTAATAAAGTCACATTCTGAGGTCCTGGGAGGACAAATTTAACATATGAGTTTGGTGGTGGGGAGATACACAACTCATCCACAACATCTATAATAGTAATATATGGCTAAACTTTCTGTGGGGGGTGTAAATCTCTCTGGTAGTACCTACATTCCTTCTGCTGCACACTTATATATTTATTTTGCTTCATTATATTTTAAAAATTAATTGCAAGCCAAGTTTGTGATCTCTAAGGTTATGCTTTCCTCAGAACAAACTCATGTCAGTTTTGTGGCATGAGAGTGTTTGCATATGTTGTTTTTTATTTGCTCTAATAATTTGTTTTGATAAAAGGAGTCTTTGTGGATGTCTAACATTGATATAATACATAAAACTCAAGAAAAATATATATTTATCCACATTATACAAAGGTCTTAAAGCATTTGTAACTATATTGTTGAGCCTGTTGTCTAATATAGTGTTACTGGTAGCCATGGTATTCAATTTACAGTCTAATATTATTGCTTATAATATTAAAGTACATAAATGTAAATATATATGTATAAATCATATTTACTAAATGTAAATATATATTTATAAATCATATTTACTAAATGTAAATATTTTCAAGGGACTTTTATAAGTGCTTTGGATAACAGAATTT
The DNA here is from genome assembly GCF_049354715.1 of Callithrix jacchus. Classification (NCBI taxonomy): domain Eukaryota; kingdom Metazoa; phylum Chordata; class Mammalia; order Primates; family Cebidae; genus Callithrix; species Callithrix jacchus. The sequence continues at coordinate 65,843,189 of NC_133504.1, read as the reverse complement.
ATTTAAACCTGAAACATCTTTAGAGGTATTATTATTACCTTCATTTTATTGACAGGGAAACTGAGGCACCAAGCTTTTCAAATGAGTTACTCGTGTAATAAGCGTCAGAACCAGAATGACAACACAGGTAGATGCTCCAGAGGCCCCTGATTTAATCATAACACTAAGCTGTCTCTGCATTTGTTAACTACGCTCCAGATAACATGCTTCTAATCACATCTTTTAGTTTTATGCATTACTATTTTCATTTGTTACTATCTTTAGGCTTTGCCCACTTGCACTAAAAATCCAGCAGGTTTTAACCTCATCTTTGTTTAGGTTCACGGCCATTCTTTCACTCCCAATATTTTGAGTATTTGTTCTCAATGAGGTTGGCTTAAACCTTTTTAGATAAACGTTTATGCTCTAACTATAATATATCTTTTTCAAACGTTACTTCCAAGAAACAAGTAAGGGAAAAAATGCCTGATGAATGACAAATTGTTTCCTTTGGAATATGTTGAATTTATTTTGCCTTAGAGTCTGTAATTTTATACAGCATAACACTAAGGGGCATTACATACTTCTAATATCCTATTAGCATGGCTAATAATTTTTTCTATAATTTAGTAAGTATTTTTATGTCATCCCCCAAGTGTTTGGCCTTTTTTCAATTAAACTTCAAAGGTCAAATTATTTAGTTTCAGTTAAATTATCTTCCAGTCAAGATGTGCTTTCTAGTTTAGTTGTATGAGGATTCTTATCTTTCTAAATCTTACCTGTACCATGTTTTCACCCATTGCCTGCCCAATCTCCATGTCATTTATAACTTATGAAAAGTTCATTGTATTTTAAACAATATGCACACATATGTATGTGTATTTTTGTATTTTGTATGTATTGCGGATACTTTTCTACCTAAGCAATTTAATACTCTACCACTTTTTAACACTAATCAGTTTAGGTAAACACATTTTCAACTTCAGTTATCTTTATCCTTGCTTTTCTAGAATCACAAGGTGGAATTAAAAAATAGTTGCTTAATAACAAAATAATATTCACCGTATGCCTTGTTAGTTTATTGCTCTAAGTCTATTTAATTGTTTTAAATACCTCTCTAAATACTCTACTTTATTTTTTTCAAATTTCGGACCCATTTGGTTATATAAATTGTAGTGATGATAGAGAGCTAAAAGTCTTATCTCAAGACAACAGAACCAAGTATTTTCACAAAATGCTTTACTTAATTCAGTTTAAAATGAATATTTTCCAGAATTCTCCCTTCTCTTTCACTCCAAAACTCCCATTATCTAAGAGGAGACAAGGATATGTATGGTCTTTCTCTGAGACAATAACATGAATGAATCATATATATTTTATTGGTTTTCTTTACTTTTTCATGTTATAAAATTGTATTAATTAGTTTTAGATGTGTAATTAATTTGCTATTGTAATTAAAAAATAATTTGCACATCTTTTCAGAGATAATACTGAAGTCAGAATCATTTTAAATGTAAAATGTGGAGGAGCAGAAAAGGTAACTAGTGAGTACTGAGCTTAATACCTGGGTGAGGAAATAAGGTGTACCATAAATCCCCGTGACACTTTTTTACCTACATAACAAACCTTCACTTGTACCCCATGGCTAAAATAAAAGTTAAAAATAAATAAATAAAAACAAAACTAAAGTGTCTAAGGTGGATTCAATGACAATTTCAAGATAACATTAAAAAGGTCGTATTTTCATTCATATGTATGTAACACAGTCATAGAAATTAAAAATTTAATTACTAAATTCTTTTTTTTTTTTTAATTTTTAGAATTGGGGTTACACATCCAGATTTGTTACAAAGATATATTAGGTGATGCTGAGGTTTGTGGTATGATTGAATCCAACACCCAGATAGTAAGCACAACACAATATAGGTAGTTTTTTAACACTTCTCCCCCACCCCCTCCCACTTCTTCTAATAGTCCACAGCATTTTTTGTTCACTTCTTTATGTCCATGAGTACCCAATCTATAGCTCCCACTTAGAAGTGAGAAGATGCAGTATTTGGTTTTCTGTTTCTGTGTTAGTCTATTTAAGATAATGGCTTCTAGCAGCACCCATGTTGTTGCAAGAACATTATTTCCTTCTTTATTATGGCTGCATAGTATTCAGGGTATATGTGTGTCACATTTGCTTTCTCAGATTCACTGTTGATGAGCACTTGTATTGATTCCATGTTTTTGCTACCATGAATAGTGCTCCAATATACATATGGGTGTTAGGAACACTCTTGGTAGAAAAATTTATTTTCCTTGGGTAATGCGATTGCTGGATTGAATGTTAGTTCTACTCTCAGTTTTTTGAGAAATCTCCAAACTGCTCTCTGTAGTGGCTGGACTAATTTACATTCCCACCAACAGTGAGTAAAGGCCCCTTTTCTCCACAGCTTTTCCAGCAAAATACTCTTCCTTATTGGCCTTGGAAAATAATTTATGGCTAAGTCCTCAAAAGCAGTTGTGATAAAAACAGAAATTGATATGGGACCTAATTAAACCAAAGAGCTTCTGCATAGCAATAGAAACTATCAAGAGAGTAAACAGCCAGCCTATAGAATGGGAGAAAATATTCGCAAACTATGCATTTGACAAACGTCTGATATTCGGATTCTATAAGGGACTAAATTCTATTTGCATCTTGATTTTTAAATTGTAAAAAATCCTCCATAGTCTCATTTCCACGTCTTTCAATAGGTCTTGTACTAATTGCTAAATCTCAAGACTTTTCTTATTGAAGGCTACTAGGAGAAATATAGAGCCATTGCAATTAGGCAGAAATCATTTTAAAACAGCAATGACAGTATCCTTAATAAGAATGAGAAATTAGAAAAAAATCAATCAAAATTATTAAGCAATGTTGTTTCAAAATTATATATCTTCTTACAGTATGTACTACTGAACTATGAAAACTATAGCAAATATCATGTATTTAAAGAATAGAGTGTATGTATGTGATCTTACCTAAATGTAATGCCATCATTGAGACAAAAGAGCAAAATATTAAAACATGTTACTTTAGAATTCTATTAAAAATTCACAATACTCTAAAGCATTTTGTTGTGAGAATAAATTTTTATGGTTTCAGGCTAATTTTTAGGGAAAAGATACAGGGTTTGCATGTTTTTGCAGAAATAAAAAAGGCCAAAATCCATGAATTAAGGTTCACCAGAGAAACGCATGAGCCATGGCCAATATATGAGTGTGTGCATAGAAAGATATTTACTTTAAGGACTTGATTGACACAATTATAAAAACTGGCAAGTCTAAAATCTCAGGGTAGGCTGGCAGGCTGGCAACCTAGAGAAGTGCAAATACTATAGTTTAAGTAAAAAGGACCTTAGGTTAAGACCTGGGAAAGAGCCAAGGTTGCAGTTCAAGTCCAAAAGTCATCAAGTTGGAGACCCAGGTAAAAATGCTTATATTGTAGTTCAGGTCTGAATGCAGTCTGCTGCAGAAGTCCCTTTTGCTCAGGGGAGGCCAATCTCTTTGTGCTATTCAGGCCTTAGACTCATTAGAGAACCTCCACATTATCAAGACAGTTGCTTTACTTAAAATCCACTGATTTAAATGTTAATCTCATCCAGAAATACCCTCACAGATATATCCAGAATAGTGTTTGAGGAAATATCTAGGTACTGTGGCCCAGCCAAGTTGATCCATTGAATTAATCCGGACAGTCAGTATTTGGCACAGGTCAATTGCTACAAAGTGAATGTTTCCACATATCATGATCTTACTTTCTATGGCTTTACCTACGAATTTGCTTCATTCCAGACTATGTTAATTTTTGCTTTTTTCTTGTCTCTCCACTTTTATTATGCAGTTTATTTGTCCCTTGTAATCATCCTGTTCCTAATTTCCACCTATCCATGTTACTGTTTGAATTGTATTAGTAAATATAAGGCTTAAGTTTCACCATACACAGTAGTTGAACCAATTTCTAATCATTTCTTACTTTCCTAAATACATTTCTGAATTTTATCACTTCACTAAAGAACATTTATTACTTTTCCTTTCTAATACTTTTGTGTGTAAAAACGGATTAAAATTAAGATGTATTAGGTAGAAAAATAAATCATACGTGCCTTACATCTCTTTTTAACTCCACAAAACACTGGTACAGAGACCGTACACAGGATCTTCTGAGTAAATATTTTTGAATGAAACTTTACAGAGTTAATTTTAACAAGCTAGACATTTTAAGTAGCCTGAAAATTTATGTATAACATCTATTATAGATATCTCACATTTTTACTTACATTCCCATCTTTCCTGTTTGTGCATGCTACATATAATCAGGTGTATAAAACTAATATTACAACTCGACTCAATTAATTTATAATCCTACATATTTGAGCAACAGGGAAGTATGCAACAAACACATTCTCTAAAACTATCTGCTTGGGCTATTTATACTAATTTGTTATAACATATGATTTTTGCTTTCATGAAATATTGATGTCATTCTTTATTCTTATCCATAATCTAATTAGTGAATACATCATTTGATATGAGTTTCTTTATGTATTGTTTTGTTTTTATAATTGAATCATATGAAGTAATTCAGAGAGAATTTCCACTAAAGAAAGTTGATCAAAAATCTTAAAATTAATTAAAACTTCAGTGTGCTAATGTCACATTGTGGCAGAGAAAACATGTTTATCATTTTATGATATAAGAATTTCATTTTTCCTGTTATATTAATATGTTTTAGAAAAACATTTATAATTTAGTCCTGAAAGTTATTATGCTGTGAAATAAATATTATTCTAGTTTGCTTATACTGAATTTGTAATAATACCTGTTGAACTTATATTATTTTTCTTTATGTATTTATTTTTAAAATATTTGTCACCTATATACATATATGAACACATATATACTTTATGTGTATATTACGTATATATAGTTTATATACACATACTTTTTACACATACATATGCACCTATATAAAGTATTGTGTATACGCGTATACATAAGGTACATATATATGTGTGTATACTATATATGTACATGTGTGTGTATACTATATATACACACATACTTTATACACATACATACACACCTTAGTTTATACAAACAGAAAGAAACATAAACACATAAAAGTGGCAAGAGAATACACAGAAAGTTAAATCCTGAATGTTGATTTTAGCTTTTACATTTTCTTTGAACTCATTAAACTACATAGAAAAACATGTTGCCAACACTTGATTCAAGTCTAAGCAAAATATATATTTCTCTCTTTGAAGACATATTTGGGCTTCAACATGATGAATAAAGACTGTATAAGTAGATATTTAATCCAAAATGTGTATATTAATATTAATATTCATTCTTCTACAAGATGTATATCGTCTGCAGTTAATTTTAGATTACATGTCCCTATTATATTTAAAGAAATAAACACTTTTATATTTGAACTTCTTATTTCTTTCTCAAATGTGGTATAAATATTCCTACGTCTTCAAGTAAGCTGGTGAATGAATCATTCTCAGTATGTACATATTGATGAGTATATTATTGACTCTTTTGTTGCTGATAATGTTTATCTTTTTTAAAAAATACATACCATTAAATTACTAAGCATATAATTATGCTCTCTGTAGATTTATGTGAGTCCAAGATGAACAGCAGCCTTTTTTTTTAATGCTTCAGGAATTTGTAGATGACAAAAAATTATTGGACTGGGGGTTACTGTTAGGAACTTTCTTTTTCTAAAAAACAATATAATCAGAATAATTCATCTCTGACATATATGAAATAATTGTCCCAGAAAATTATTGAGATTAGTATTTTGTTAGACTTTTGAATATCAACAAAAATGCTTAATATATTTCCTAAGCATTCCTATATTAAATGCTTAATATATTTCCAGGAGATGTTAGATAACAAAATATCAACACACCTGTTGATATTGCCTTCTATTTTGCCCCTGCCAAATGTGATAGGAAAAAAATGTTTTGATGTTTCAGAAAATTTTAGGAGTCAAAATATTGGATCAGGGATAATGAGCAGTTTATCGTATTAAAGTATAATTTAGGAAAGACTTGAGAGATTAAGTTATATTTAAAAAGAAGGAAGAATGTATTGAATATTGATAATAGAATATGAGAAGAATCAGAGGCACTATGGCTTGTTCATTACAGGAAACGGAAAAAGTAGTAAGGCTGGAGGTTGGAGTTGCAGTTGTGCTGTATGCTCTGCCTGATCATCGTTGGGAGCTTCCAGTTGGAGTACTTTCCCAAACTGTATGGATGAATAAATGAACTTCTCTCAACTGCTATCTCACCACTTTCTCCTAATGTGGATTTTAAAAACTTTATAAACAATTTATTTCCTCTTTGGGGAAAAAATTAGAAACTCATGCATTTGTTATCTAATCTCATAATGATTTTCTAGCAATGCCTCTTCTCACTATTACACAGTAGTGTTTACAAGAATATTTAATATATATTAAAGATATACATTGCAATAACAAATTTTTACAGAAAGCAGA